>NC_072483.1:7668928-8296785 GCF_027574615.1 Eptesicus fuscus
TGGTGGTGGGGACAGCGGTCTGTGTGGTGAGCTGTGAGCCCCCCTACCCCCAGGGCCGGTGCCAGGGGACGGTGGTGGGGACAGGGTCTGTGTGTGAGCTGTGAGGCCCCCCCCCCCCCAGGCTGGTTCCAGGGGTGGTGGTGGGGACAGGGTCTGTGTGTGAGCTGTGAGCCACCCCCCCAGGCTGGTTCCAGGGACGGTGGTGGGGACAGGATCTGTGTGTGAGCTGTGAGGCCCCCCCAGGCTGGTTCCAGGGACGGTGGTGGGGACAGGGTCTGTGTGTGAGCTGTGAGACCTCCTCTCCCCCAGGCTGGTTCCAGGGGACGGTGGTGGGGACAGGGTCTGTGTGTGAGCTGTGAGGCCCCCCCTCAGGGCCGTTGCCAGGTGGCAGTAGAACGGAAGAAATACGAGGGCTCTCACAGAATGTGTCCCTGATCCCCTCACTTCGGTGTCTGCAGGATAAGTTTTGCTGAACTTCTTCCTGGGTTTGAAGTGTTTAAGGTGCAAGGCATCCCCCAGATCCCTCTGGTCCAGCTTACTTACTGTACACCCTGGGAAACGGGCCCAGCGTGTGGGAGTGTCCCCCAAGGCCTCTGAGGCTCTCGTGGTAGGACTGGGAGCTGGGCCTTCTGGCCTCTGGACGGGTGACACGTGGCTCGGTGGCTGTGGTCCCGGAGCACGTCATCCTGTGACCCCGGCCGGAGGGCGTGGTTGCTGCCTGAGGGCTCCCAGAGCCCCTCGGGGCACAGGACTTCGTGGGAGTTGGAGGCAATGTGAGAGAGGACACAGGCTTTGAGGTCACCTGTCCTTGAGTACCAGTGCTGGCCATGCCGCCTGGCGGCCCGTGTCCTTGGGCAGATACCCTGTGCATCAGCTTCCACGGGTGTAAAAGGAACACCGCCACGGCCCTGTGGCGTGTGAGGTCCAGGGAGATGAGCAGAGAGCTCCCCGCTGGGAGCCCTGCGTGCTGAGTGCAAGCCGCCCTGGCGTCATGGCTGCCGCGTCTGCAGGAGCCCTGTCTGCTCTGCAGCCCCAGCAGGGAGAGCGCTGCAGCCCCGGCAGGGAGAGCGCTGCAGCCCCGGCAGGGAGAGCGCTGCAGCCCCGGCAGGGACTGGCAGGGAGAGCGCTGCAGCCCCGGCAGGGAGAGCGCTGCAGCCCCGGCAGGGAGAGCGCTGCAGCCCCTGACTGAAGGGCTGCCCACGTGGTTGCTTACCTGCTTCTTGAGCAGCGGTTGCTAACGTTTAAATGTGGGGACAGAGGCACAGGGGACTGGCCCAAGGTGACAGCGTTGTAAGTGGCAGAGCCAGATCCAAACACTTGGACCCTGGCGCTGGCTTCTGAGCCCTCAGTGCGGCCTCCATACTTCTGGTGAAGGCCCCGGTGGCCCCTGCTCTCGGCCTCCTCGGCCTGCGAAGAAGCACAGAGCTAAGTGCCACGTGCCACACACAGGAGAGGGCGGCCAGGTCCGCACACGGGAGAGGGGCCAGGGATGTGCCCACTGCAGCCCCGCCCCATGGACCTGTCTGGGCATGAGCACCCCCAGGAGCAAGTGACTGCTTTCCTGGGTGGGGCAGGGCGGGGTGGGGTAGACGAGCTCCGTAAAAAGCAGCGCTTGCTCTATAGAAGCACCTGTTTCTGCCTCCTCAGTGTACCATGCCATCTTCTTGGAAGAGCTGACCACCTTGGAGTTGATTGAGAAGATCGCCAACCTGTACAGCATCTCCCCACAGCACATCCACCGGGTCTACCGGCAGGGGCCCACGGGCATCCACGTGGTGGTCAGCAATGAGGTGAGCTGCTGCCTGCCCTGCCTGGTGAGCTGGAGCTTCGTGTCCCAGGGAGGAGCAGCGGACCCTGCATCCTGTGGGGTCTGGGGGTGACTTTAGCCCAAAGATGGCCAACGGGTTTCACCGGCATGCCACAGGCTGCAGTGGCCACCTGGATGCTGGGAGGAAGAGAGCTCTGAAGCCATGACTGGGCCTGAATAGCTTTCGAGTATCCACTCCATTACCTCACCCTCGGCCAGGTGCCGTGCAGGAACTGGGAGCACAGACGGCACGCCTGCCTTCAGGGTTCTTGCAGGGAAGGCGGAAGGCGTCAGGAGAAGGGTGCTCGGCCAGGGCAGGCGGCAGGGCCCAGTGAGAAGTGAACTGGACGGGGGTTGGTGATGGGAAGGATGTGGCTCAGTACGGAGGACCCCTCTGCCGAATAGGGAAGGTGCCACAGCCTTCCTGGGCCGGTCACAAGCAGCCCCTGGCAGGGGCACAGGTCTGATTCCACAGGCTGAGGAGGGCTGCTCACCGGGCTTGCTGACACATCGGCGTTCCTGCGAGTTGTAGAATGGAGGCTGTTAAGCCTGTTCTGTTCTGACCTTTCCTCTTAATACTAATGGTAAGGGTGCCAGCACTATCGAGTGCCGACTGTTCCCACTGCTGTCCCAAGTGCACGTGCAGTGACTCATTTAATTATTTTTTATTTAAAAAATCTTTATTGTTGAGAGTATTACAGATGTCCCCCTTTTCTCCCCTCATTGTCCCCCTCCACCCAGTTCCCACCCCATCCCAGGCCTTCACCACCCTATTGTCTGTGTCCATAGGTAATGCGTATATGCATATATGTTCTTTAATCTCTCCCCTCTGTCTTTCCTCAGATTCGTCGGTCTATTCCATGTTTCCATGCCTCTGGTTCTATTTTATTCATTAGCTTCTTGGTTCATTTATTTTCATTTTTAGATTCAATTGTTGATAGATATGTATTTATTGCCACTTTAATTTTCATATATTTAAAAAGAATTTTTTTTATTGATTTCAGAGAGGAAGGGAGAGGGAGAGAGAGAGAGAGAAACATTAATGATGAGAGAAACTCATTGATTGGTTGCCTTCTGCACGCCCCCCAGTGAGGATTAAACCTGCAATCTTGGCATGTGCCCTGACTGGAATTGAACCATGACCTCCTGGTTCAGAGGTCGACACTCAACCACTGAGCCACGCCTGTTTGTTTATACATTTATCTTCTCCTCCTTTTCCTTCTTCTTCAAGAATACCCTTCAACATTTCATTTAATACTGGTTTGGCGGTGATGAACTCCTTTAGCTTTTTCTTATCTGTAAAGCTCTTTATGTGACCTTTAATTCTAAATGATAGCTTTTCTGGGTAGAGTAATCTTGGTTGTAGGTCCTTGTTTTTCATCACTTTGAATATTTCTTGCCACTCTCTTCTGGCCTGCAAAGTTTCTGTTGAGAAATCAGCTGACAGTCATATGGGCATTCCTGTGTAGATAACTGACTGCTTTTCTCTTGCTGTTTTTAAGATTCTCTTTTTCTTTAACTTTTGGCATTTTAATTATGATGTTTCTTGGTGTGGGCTTCTTTGGGTTCCTCTTGTTTGGGACTCTCTGTGCTTCCTGAACTTGTAAATCTATTTCTTTCACCAGGTAGGGGAAGGTTTCTGTCATTATTTCTTCAAACAGGTTTTCAATATCTTGCTCTCTCTCTTCTCCTTCTGGCACCCCCATAATGTTACAGTTGTCCCAGAGGCTTCTTACACTGTCTTCATATTTTTAGATTCTTTATCTTTTTTGCTCTTCTAATTGGGTGTTTTTTGATTCCTCATATTCCAAATCGTTGATTTGATTCTCCACATTCTCTGTTCTACTGTTGAATCCCTGTAAATTATTCTTTATTTCAGTTAGTGTATGCTTAATTTCTGACTGGTCCTTTTTCATGTCTTTGAAGTTCTCACCTACATTCTTGAAATTCTTAGTAAGTGCCTTGAAGCTCTCATTAAGACCCTTGAGTATCCTTACAACCATTGTTTTGAACTATATCTAGTAGTTTGTTTGCTTCCACTTCATTTAGTTCTTTTTCTGGAGATTTTTTCTGTGTGTGTTTTTTTTTTTTTTTTTTCATTTGTGACATGTTTCTTTGTCTCCACATTTTGGCTGCTTCCCTGTGTTTGTTTCTATGTATTTGGGTAGAGCTGCTGTGTCTCCTGGAGTTGGTAGAGTGACCTTGTGGTGTAAGTGTCCTGTATGCCCCAGATGCTCAGCCTCCCCAGTCACCTGAGCTGGGCACTGTAGGTGTGCCCCTGTGTGGGCTGTGTACACTGTCCTGTTGTAGTTGAGCCTTGATTGCTGTTGGTGTCACTGGGAGGAATTGACCCCCAGGCCAATTGGCTGTGAGGACCAGTGGCGACTACAGTGGAAGAGCTGCTGTGCAAGAGATACCCCTATGGATTAGGACTTGCTTCAGTGGGGCTTTGGTGCTCACAAAATCTTCCCCTTGAATGTGTCACTCGTGGATGTGTAGAGCTGAAATCTGGCATGGTCTGAAGCTGTCCACTTGGTGCATGGCTCTGCAGTCTCCTGGGAGGTGCAAAGTCGGCCACTGCCTGTACCCTTCCTGGGGCCACTGGACAAGAGCTACAGATTGATCTGCAGATGGCTGCTACTTGTGTTGGGCTTGGAAGTGTCCAGGGGAGGCCAAGCTGTGAAGCAAGGCAGGCTGCTGCTAGTGCCAGGCCTTGGGGCCCCTTATCAAGAGGTATGGGGCGCACTGACATCAGCTGTTACTTGTTTGAGAGATTTTAGGAAAGTCTAAAGCCTGAGCTAGGACAGGGTGTTCATATGAAAAAACCTGCTGCAATCCGTTTGGCTGGGGCTGCAAATTGGGTGAGGGGAATCACCAGGGCGAAGCAAACAGTGTGAGCCACGTTGATGGAGACTCAGATACAGTGCCTGCCAGTCAGCTTTGTAACTGGAGGGTGGGAGGGTGAGTGGAGGGAAGGGGGGGATGGGGGACGGGGAGGTCTCAGCATAGGAACAGTGACCCCTGTGAGCATCCCTGTCTGGGAGAAAGCTGACCCCAAGTTCTTGCCCTGATACTAGACATCCAGTTCCTTCCTCCCTGGGAATGAGTCTGAGTAAGTCTGTGTGTTAGGCCTTTAAGAGGAACTGCCTGGGTCTCCAGCAGCCTCTGTGAATAACTCATAGCCCACCTATGATGGATTATCCCATCTCACAGGTAGGAAACTGAGACACAGAGAGGCAAGTGCCCAGGTTGCACAGTTAGTAAGGGCTGGAGCCAAGGGCGGGGTGGCGCGGGGAATCCCTGGTAATCCAGCTGTAGAGCCCGAGCACTGAGCCAGTAGGCTATCCAACCTCTCCTGAATTGAACCTTTTAAAAAATAGACAGGCTGATTGGAGCAGGGCTGGAACCCTAATCCCCCTGCCCAGCCCCTGCAAACCCTGAGCCAGCTGTGGGAACTCTGAAAGCCTATGTAGAGGATTTTAGGGGAAGTGGCATAGGAGTGGTTGCTGGGGACATAGAGAAAACGTGATATTTGGAATTGGACTGGTGTCCCCGACCTGCAACTGGCTCCTAGTAGCTGAGCAACCTTGGGCAAATTTATTTAACCTCTTTGAGCCTCAGTTACCACATCTGTAAAACTGGGATAATTATACCTATCGAGCAGGTAAGGATAAAATGAGAAAACTGTGTTAGGTACCAGGAGATGCTAAATAAGCAGTGGATGTTGTTGCAGACAGTGCTAGGCACTTGTTATTTTGGGGAGCAAGTGATGGACAGATCTTTAAATTTGATGATGTATAAAATGTAAGGCTTTTAATGGTCTGTATATTTATTTCATAAATTGTCGTTATCTATACTAATAAAAGAGAAACATGCAAATTAACTATCACTCCGCTACGCCCACCAGCTACACTCACAAGCCAATCAGGAGCGAGTATGCAAATTAACCCAACCAAGATGGCTGCTGGCCACAGAGCTGGAGCAAGCAGGAGGCTTGGGTTGCCTCGGCAATGGAGGAAGCCAAGCTTCCCGCCTGCCCTGGCTGGCCCTGGCCTTCGCTCAAGGCTACAAAGTTTCAATTATAGAAGATAAATAAATCCTAGATACTTGCTTCCAGCCGGCCCTGGCCTCTGCTCAAAGAGGCGCTGAAAAAAAAAAAAAAAAAGGAGGGGCTGGGACCTTGGGTCGCTGGGGGGTGATCAGGCCAGGATGGGATGGCAGGGGCCGTTGGGGATAAGCAGACCAGCAGGGGGGCCAGTTGGGGGTGATCAGGACAGCGAGGGGTGGGGCATTTGGGGGCGAGCAGGCTGGCAGGCAGAGTGGTTAGGGGCAATCGGCAGGCAGGCAGGCAGGTGAGTGGCTGGAGCCAGCAGTCCCAGATTGTGAGAGGGATGTCCTACTGCCGGTTTAGGCCCGATCCCTGTAAACTGACAGTAGGACATCCTTCGAGGGGTCCCAGATTGGAGAGGGTGCAGGCCGGGCTGAGGAACACCCCCCCCCCCGTGCACAAATTTCGTGCACCGGGCCACTAGTTAGTAGTAATCCTATACTTCAGAGCCTGTGAGGTGAGGTGAGGTGGTGTTCCTTCCTTTTTATTTAAAAAGCAAGTCACAGAGTAAGCAGCCAGGCAGCATGGAGCAGCGGAAGGCAGGTGTGCAAGGCCCTGGCTTCCCCCTCTTCTTCCTGGAGGGGTGTGCTTAAGTGTGATGAGGTGCAGCCAGGTAGTCCTATGCCAGTGGAGTGTGTGCCTGAGTGTGTACGTGCTGGTTTCTCAAACGCGCAGCCCACATGCAGCTGTACATCCCTCTGCACTTTGCTATTTGCGTCACGAGGTCAGAATTCCTTCCATGTCATTATGTCCAAATCTAATGCAGTTATTTTTTTTGCCCCATTTCACAGATAAAGAAAATGAAGCCCAGAGTCTCTGGCCTGAGAACTTAACTTTGGACTAGCCAGGAAGGTCACACTGCCCTGAGCAGTGGGTTGTTGTGGTGGCATGGAAAACTTGTTACTTTGCAATTCAGAACGAATTTCTTCTGTGAAGACAAAAGCCAAGAATGTATGGAACCCTTGCAATTTCACTGGTCCCTGAAGGAAGGTCCTTCCCCAGCTTGCCCTGTACCCCCAAGAGTAGGCAGTTAAGCAAGTGAAGCAGAGAAGAGAACTCAAATGCCACCTCAGCTAAGTAGGCCATTCTTATTCCCCGAAGTCTCCCTGCCTCTTAACCCCAAATCAATTGGAAACCTCTGGTTCTTAATTGTCCGGAGCACCGCAGGCAGCCTGGCCAGCCGCCGAGCGGCCCCTGGGGTGCAAGGGCACTTAATTAAATGAGGGAGTTACTGATTAAGCCCGTGTGGGCTCTGCCTCGGGCTTTGCATGCCAAGTGGGCGGCCGCCAAGGGACCTCGCGGGAGCAGGCCAGCAGTACAGAATAAATGTGCTTCACACATCATTAGGCTCTGCAGGGTGGGGCCGGGGTCTACAGGTGGTGGGTTTGCAGGATTTGGGGCAGTAATCCAGACAGGCAATAAAATGTGGTTGCATTTTTTAAGTTGGAAAGGGTTTTGCTGTCGTATTGGCTAGTGTGTGAGTGTGGTGTGTATGTGTATGTATGTGTGTGTATTTTTAGAATTCTTTCCATTTATGTAGTGGAATACAGCACACGTATGCCAAGAGTATATGATGCGTATGTGCAGTTTCAAGAATAATCGAAGTTTCAAGAATAACCTGCCCTGAGGTTAACACAACACAGTGTTTCGTTAGGAGCCCCTTGGTGAGCTCGTTTCATATTCCTCTCCACCCTGCACTGCCGGTCTGAACTGTGTGTTCATCATTCTCTTGTTCCTCCTCAATGTACTGTTGAATTTTGCCTATTTAAAAATTTCATGTAAGTGGAATAGTAGCGTGTGGCGTCTGCGACTTCCTTTTTCCCACTTGATGTCTCTGAGGTGTGCTGCTGGCGGTCGCTGGCACTGCGGACAGCATGGGGCCAATTGGGGTGTGGGTGCCATGTTGAACGTTCCTCGGTGTCTGTGTGTGCGCACAGTTCTCCAGGGCGTCTGCCTGGAGGACAGACGTGCCAGGGTCATGTTCACAGGCCCATGGGCAGTTCTGCGAAGCACGTGTACACCGTCTCTTCCTGCTTTTAAGATTGTCTCTATCTTTAACCCAGCAGTTGTGATGCCAGCTTCCATCACTCTACATCCTGGTTATATTTTCATCATTGAAAACAGCCCTATTTTACAGATAGGACATGAGACAGGAAGAAACTTGTCCAAAATCACAAGGTAGTTTATCAAAATGGGAACTCCTGAGAGGCGGCTGGTGAGGAGTCTACAATCCCCACCACATTGTGAGATGCAGGGAGTGGCACTCTGTTCAGACAGGGGTGGGCAAAGGTAGGCTTACAGCTGTTCGTATTGTCCATGTAAGAAACGTCCAAACCTGTAAGATTTTTTTTATGAGTTTATTTGAGCCAAACTGACCATTGACGGGAAGCAAAATCTCAACAGTTTGAGAGAACGGCAGTTTTGCACGTGATTTTATTATATTTTTTATGGTTGTTGTCTCCCTCCCTGCCCCCCAGTCTTTTTAAAAAATACACTTTATTTTTTTAGAGCAGTTTTAGGTTTATAGAAAAATTATGCAGAAAGTACAGAGAGTTCCCATATCCGCTCCCCCCCAACACATGCACAACTTCTTCTATCATTAATGTGGTACATTTGTTATAATTGATGAGGCAATATTGGTATATTATCATTAACTGAAGTCCCTAGTTTACATTAGATTTCACTGTTGCTGCTGTACAGTTCTGTGGATTTTGACAAATGCATGATGTCATGTGTCCACCATTATATTCATGTACAGTCACTTCATTGCCCCCAAAAGTGCCCTGTGTCCTACCTCTTTATCCCTCTTCCCCTCTCCTCATCCCTTGAAACTCTGGCAATTACTGATAATTTTACTATCTAGATAGTTTTGCCTTTTTCAGAATGTTATATGGTTAGCATCATATAGTAAGTAGCCTTTTCAGACTGGCTTCTGACACTTAACAATGGGCATTTAAGGTTCCTCTATGTCTTTTCATGGCTTGATAGTTCATTTCTTCTTATTGCAGAACCAGAGGCTCGGTGCATGAAATCCGTGCACTCGCGGGGGGTCCCTCATCCCGGCCTGTGCCCTCTCGCAGTCCGGGAGCCCTCGGGGATGTCTTGACTGCTGTGGAGGCGGGAGAGGCTCCCACCACCGCTGCTGTGCTCTTCTGGCTGAGCAGCACTCCCCCTGTGGGAGCGCACTGACCACCAGGGGGCAGCTCCTGCGTTGAGCATCTGCCCCCTGGTGGTCAGTGAGCATCATAGCAACTGGTTATTCCACTGTTTGGTTGATTTGCATATTAGCCTTTTGTTATAAAGGATATACCACGGTTTGTTTATACATGTACCTCAGGACATCTTGTTTGCTTCCTGTTTTTGTTTTGAAGTCTTTATTGTTGAGTTTTACAGGTGTCCCCCCTTTTTCCTCCACCCAGTTTCTGCCCTGCCCCAGGCCTTCACCACCCTATTGTCTGGGCCATAGGTAATGCATATATGCATAGAACATTTTTGGTTACTCTCTTCCCGTCCCCTTGTCCCCTTCCCTCTGAAATTCGTCAGTCTGTTCCATGTTTCCATGCCTCTGGTTCTATTTTATTATTTTATTTATTTATTTATTTTTTTAAATATATTTTATGATTTTTTACAGAGAGGAAGAGAGAGGGATAGAGAGCTAGAAACATCGATGAGAGAGAAACATCGACCAGCTGCCTCTTGCACACCCCCTACTGAGGATGTGCCCGCAACCAAGGTACATGCCCTTGACCGGAATCGAACCCGGGACCCTTGAGTCCGCAGGCCGAAGCTCTATCCACTGAGCCAAACCGGTTTCGGCCTCTGGTTCTATTTTATTCATCAGTTTATTTTGTTCATTAAGTTTCTTGTTTGTTTATTTTGATTTAGATTCAGTTGTTGATATGTATTTATTGCCACTTTATTGTTCATATTTTTTATCTCTTCTCCTTCTTCTTTCTTCTTTCTTCTTTTCTCTTTCTTCTTTCTTCTTTCTTCCTCTTCTAAAGAATACCCAACATTTCATGTAACATTGGTTTGGTGGTGATGAACTCTTTTAGCTTTTTCTTGTCTGTGAAACTCTTTATCTGACCTTCAATTCTAAATGATAGCTTTTCTGGGTAGAGTAATCTTGGTTATAGGTTCATGTTTTTCATCATTTTGAATATTTCTTGCCACTCTCTTCTGGCCTGCAAAGTTTCTGTTGAGAAATCAGCTGGCAGTCATATGGGCATTCCTGTGTAGATAACTGACTGCTTTTCTCTTGCTGTTTTTAAGATTCTCTTTTTCTTTAACTTTTGGCATTTTAATTATGATGTTTCTTGGTGTGGGCTTCTTTGGGTTCCTCTTGTTTGGGACTCTCTGTGCTTCCTGGACTTGTAAGTCTATTTCCTTCACCAGATAGGGGAAGTTTTCTGTTATTATTTCTTCAAATAGGTTTTCAATATCTTGCTTTATCTCTTCTTCTGGCACCCCCATTATGCTAATGTTGTTATGCTTGACGTTGTCCCAGAGGCTCCTTATACTATTTTCATATTTTTGGATTCTTTATTCTTTTTGCTCTTCCAATTGGGTGTTTTTTCTTTCCTCATATTCCAAATCGTTGATTTGATTCTCCACATTCTCTGTTCTATTGTTGAATCCCTGTAAATTATTCTTTATTTCAGTTAGTGTATGCTGAATTTCTGCCTGGTCCTTTTTAATGTCTTTGAAATTCTTAGTAAGTCCCTTGAAGCTCTCATTAAGATCCTTGAACAACCTTATAACCATTGTTTTGAACTCTGTATCCAGTAGTTTGCTTGCTTCCATTTCTTTCATTTGTGACATGTTTCTTTGTTCCACATTTTGGCTGCTTCCTGTGTTTGTTTCTATGTATTGGGCAGAGCTTCTATGTCTCCTGGAGTTGGTAGAGTGACCTTGTGGAGTACGTGTTCTGTAGGCTCCAGTGGCTCAACCTCCCCAGTCATCTCAGCTGAGCACTCTAGGTGTGCCCTTGTGTGGGCTGTGTACACTGTCTTGTTGTAGTTGAGCTTTGATTGCTGTTGGTGTCACTGAGAGTACTTGACCTCCCCCCACCGCACCCCCCCCCCTGCCAATTGGCTGTAAGGACCAGTGCCAACTACAGTGGGAGAGCTGCTGTGCAAGAGACACCCCTATGGAGTGAGACTTGCTTCACTGGGGCTTTGGTCCGCATTGAGTCTTCTCCTTGAGTGTGTCACTTATGGATGTATAGAGTTGTAATCTGGTATGGTCTGAAGCTGTCCACTTGGTGCACTGGCTCTGGGGACTTCTAGGAGTTGCAACCCCAGCCACTGCCTGGGGCAGGAGCTGCAGAGAGATCTACAGATGGCTGCCACTTGTGTTGGGCTTTGAAGTGACCAAGTGCACCTAACTGTGAAGCATGTTCTCTTATTGATGTCAGCTGCTTGTTTAAGAGATTTTAGGAAAGTCTGAAGCCTGAACCTGGACAGGCCATTCATATGGAAAAGCCTATGCAAACAGCTTCAGTGGGGCTGCAAATTGGATGGGGTGTAGTCTTAGGGAATCATCAGGATGAAGCAAACAGTGTGAGCCAAGCTTATGGAAATTTTCCCTGTGAGCCAAGCTGATGGCTGTCAGTCAGCTCTGGGATAGGGGAGGTCCCAGCACAGGAACCCCCATGAGTGCCCCTGTCTGGGAGAAAGCCACCCCCAGGTTCTTGCCCCAATGCCAGACAATCCAGTTCCTTCCCTAATGTCTCACGTTCCTTTCAAGCCGCCACTCTAGTGTTGAAGCCCAGAGGGATGGAGTCTGGGTAAGCCCATGTGCTGGCCCTTAAAGAGGAACTCCTTGGCACTCCAACCGCCTCCATGTCACTCAGCCACATATGGGGACTGCTCTTCCCAGCACTGGAACTCTGGGCTGGGGGGCTGGTGTGTGGCAGGGACCCCTTGCTCCTCACAGGAGGCCTCCACAGCCATGATATCTCTCCCAATTAAAAAAAAAACCGCTACACATGGGTGTTGGACCAGCCCTTTCTGTGCCTCCGCGCCTCCAACCCTCCTCCCAGGCTCAATGTACTTTATTCTTTACTTCTCTAGTTGTAGGGCTGCCGTTCAGCTAGCTTTCAGGCTGTTCTGAATGATGGTTTTCTGTGTTTTAATTGTGATTTTAATGTGGTTGTGGGAGGTGCGAGTGCTGGCCTTCACCTACGCTGCCATCGTGGTCCTCCTCTGCACCTTATTTTAAACATTATAGTCAAAGGAGAAGGTGTAAGGGGATTACATGGAGTTCATTGGTGACTGATTAGGGAGGCAGGAGAAGGCAAAGCAGAGAAATCTCTGGGATTGGGTGAAAAGTAAAAGGAATAGACACTTCTTTTACATTGGTGGGTATAAGGTAGTTAACAGTCAAAACTAATACAATAACAATGACGAGGGGATCTGTGGTCTCTGCTCTGGGGAGGCTGTGCTTTGAGGGCCCAGAAAAAAGGAAATTGCTTTGACATTCCAAAGGCACGTTATCAGGTATGTTATCCTAGATGCAAAACCAGACAACAGACAGGCTCAGTTAGGGTGAGACTGGCCTTTGTCAGGGAGAAATGCCCGCCTAGGGCATGATTGCCCGCCATGACCTCTTGGAGTTGGGAAGTGTTCATTTCAGACCATCCTCTGAGGTTACTTTAGGTCTCTGAGTTTGTAAGGCCTCCACGGAGCAGGCCTCCCCTCAGCTTGTCAGGTTAGCATGTGGCTCCTTTTTCATCCACATTATGGAAAAAGACATGCAGGTTATGATTATTACAGTAGCTTTATTAACTACTAGAGGTCTGGTGCATGATTGGGGCCGGGGGGGGGGGGGGGGGGGGGGGGCGGCTTTAGGGCGTGTTCAGCCCGTTTCACTCAGTCCTGATCAGCCGGACCTCAGCAGCAAGCTAACCTACCGGTCAGAGTGCCTGCCCCCTGGTGGTCAGTGCATGTCATAGCGAGCAGTTGAGCGGCCTTAGCATATCATTAGCATACTAGAGGCCCGGTGCACGAAATTCGTGCATGGAGGGGGGTTGTCCCTCAGCCCAGCCTGTACCCTCTCCAATCTGGGACCCCTCAAGGGATGTCCGACTGCCCGTTTAGGCCCGATCCCAGGGATCGGGCCTAAACGGGCAGTCGGACATCCCTCTCACAATCCAGGACTGCTGGCTCCCAACTGCTTGCCTTCCTGCCTTCCTGATTGCCCCTAACTGCTTCTGCCTGCCAGCCTGATCACCCCCTAACCACTCTGCTGCCAGCCTGTTTGCCCCCAACTTCCCTCCTCTGCTGGCCTGGTTACCTCTAACTGCCCTCTC
The DNA here is from genome assembly GCF_027574615.1 of Eptesicus fuscus. Classification (NCBI taxonomy): domain Eukaryota; kingdom Metazoa; phylum Chordata; class Mammalia; order Chiroptera; family Vespertilionidae; genus Eptesicus; species Eptesicus fuscus. Next base: position 7,682,156 of record NC_072483.1, read on the forward strand.
TCCTGCAGGGTTGATCACCTCCAACTGCCCTCCCTTGCAGGCCTGGTCCTTCTCAACTGCCCTCCCTTGCAGGCCGGGTGCCTCCCAACTGCTCTCTCCTGCTGGCCATCTTGTGGTGGCCATCTTGTGTCCACATGGGGGCACGATCTTTGACCACATGGGGGCAGCTATATTGAGTGTTGCAGTGATGATCAATCTGCATAATACTCTTTTATTAGATAGGATAGAGGCCTGGTACAGGGGTGGGGGCCAGCTGGTTTGCCCTGAAGGGCATCCAGGATCAGGTGGGGGTTCCCTTGGGGTGTGGGGCGGCCTGAGCGAGGGGCCTGTGGTGGTTTGCAGGCGGTACACGCCCCCTGGCAACGCAAGCGGAGGCCCTGGTAAAAATCTGGAATTTATTTTTCTTCTACAATTGAAACTTTGTAGTCTGGAGTGGAGCCAAGCCTGGGGCTCCCTTCGAGGCGGCAGCCATTTGTGTTGGGGTTATAATTGAAACTTTGTTGCCTTAAGCAGGTGGGCCCGGCCAGGGTGTGCAGAAAGCTTTGCTTCCCCTGTTGCCGGCGGCAACCCTGGCCTGCTCTCTCAAGCTCCATTCTGCCGCCATTTGTTTGAATTTGTTTACCTTCTATAATTGAAACTTTGTAGCTTGAGTGGAGGCTTAGGCCTGGCAAGCGCAGGCGGAAAGCTTGGCTTCCTCTGTTACCTAGGGAACCTTGCTCTCTGTGGCTGTAGCCATCTTGGTTTGGGTTAATTTGCGTGCTCGCTCTGATTGGATGGTGGGCGTGGCTTGTGGGTGTGTCGGAAGTATGGTCAATTTGCATATTTGTCTATTATTAGATAGGATTACACTTTGATTGGTTGACTGGATGGCCAGACGACTGGACACTTAGCATATTAAGCTTTTATTATATAGGACTAGAGGCCCGATGCATGAAAATTCATGCAAGAATAGGCCTTCCTTTCCCCTGCCGGCCCCAGCTTCATCAGGAAGGATGTCCAGAATGATGTCCAGAAGACGTCTGGTCTCATTAGCATATTACCCTTTATTATTATAGATGTGTTTCATATACTCAAAACTGGAAACCTACTGTTTGTTGCCCACTCCTGTACTTGGCCCTCTTAGGACTCACAATCAGAACCTGCTAATTACCCAGGTTTTTAAAGCACGCTATTTTTTTATCTTTTGCTACTATATACGTACAGGCTCATGTATGGTATCTGTGATAAGGACTGGAAGACCCAGTAACTGGGAAAAAGCAAAACAAAAGTGAACAAAAATGTAGTCCGGGCTCTGGGCTCCTACCCCTGGGGCTTTCCTACGTGAGCTCATGATTGAAGGGACATGGTCTCCCTCTTGCCTTTCAGATGGTGCAGAATTTCCAGGATGAATCCTGTTTTGTCCTCAGCACCTTAAAAGGTAAAGCCCCCACCAGCTGTTTTTGCTTAGTTGAAGTATGATGGCTGCACTCCCAGGGTAACATGCTGAGAGAGGGGGGCTGCCTGTGCACTGTCCCCTCTAGAGGATGTTACCAGGAACGTCCTCGGGGAAGGAGAAGCACGAACTCCCCGTGAAGCCTGGCCTGGCGGGAGAGGATCAGTGAGACTGGCCCCAGAGTCACTTCTGAAAAGGAAGTCCTGGCCAGACGGTGTCTTCTCCACAGACTCAGTGTCAGGTGGACAGAAGATGCGTTTGAGTTTTTGTGAACCGCAGGCTCTAGGAAAAGTGAGCATGGGATACAGCAGCTGGGTCTGGTGGGTTGGGGACCCGGGCGGGCGGGTGTGTGGGGTGGGGTATGAAGGGCCCTCCTGAGGAAGGAGTCTGGAACTCGTGGGCCAGGAGAAGGAAAGGCAGTGAGTGTGTGGAGTCGATCAGAAGGATGCTGCGTCGTGATGGGCCTGAGAGACCCTCACCCAAGGAGGCTGCACACACCTGAGGAACAGTGTGCGCAGAGCCTCCTGGGACGTGGGTCTTTTGGTCCTTGGGCCCGGAGCTGAGGTGGGAAGGCCTGTTATCAGACAGACGGGAAGGCATGTGTGGAGGTATCTGCTTTGGTCTCGCCAACATTCATGATGGGGCTTCTGTGGTGCCCTATTCCATGCTTCCCGTGACTCCCCCGTGCCACGGCGCCATGCCTTTCTTCCTGAAAAATACCCAGTGTTTTCCTCTTGCAGCGGAAAGCAGTGATGGCTACCACATCATCCTGAAATGTGGCCTCTGAGCAGCACAGAGCGGCAGCTGCCTCCACCTCCCAGCCCCGTGGACCGCCTTGGATGTAGGAATTGCACCATCAGAAGCTGCAGCCTCCCTGGCCAGCTGCGGCTACAGGGGCCCTTGCCAGTCTATGGAAGCCGCACACCGGCAGCCAGCAGAAACCCACGCAGACCCCTGCATGCAGATCCCCCCTGGCTCCTCTCTCCCTTGCTCCTGGCCGCCAGCTTTTGAATGGTCCCTTGGTCCTTTCCCCACACCTACCTCTGTAAAGAGGCCGACAGCGGTGAGGGGGGCATCCGGTCTGAAACGCCTTGCTCTCCTAGTTGGAGGCTAGTTCATGGGCTGTCTTGGTGCCAGTGTGTTTGTTCCTTCAGACCTCTCCCCTGCCTCCAGACAAAGCTCTGCCCAACCTTCGCCTTCTTCTCCGGTAACTGGCTCCATGGCCAGGACTGCTGACTAGATGGGGGCAATTTGCCACCATCATCTGTCTTCGTGTTGATTTCCGTTCTTGATGACCCTGGTGAGCATCTATCTGTCCTGTTCTTGGGTGGATTGATGGGAGTGGGGTTTATTCCGTGCCTTCTTCTTTCACTTTACCTTGTTTCTAAGGATCTGCTACTACAAAGCCCAGAGGTGGGCTCACCTCTCTGCGTAGCTGTGGTGGACACCACATATGCCTGTGGGACCTGCCACACAGACCTAGGCCTGGGAGGGTGGGGAGTGGGCAGAAAGGCTATTTTTAGGCTCATTCTTATGAGTATAAAAGGGATGAGAACAAAATAACTCCTCTTGAGTTCCTTTGGTGTAATTTTATTCCTCAGTGGTCATGGGTAGGAGGACTAGGAAATGATCGTCCCATTGTGTGCTCAGATGACCTTGACTGTCACGATACCTAGCCCTCTTGGGTGCCTCACCAAATCCCATTTAGACAAGACTCAGCTACCTGCTGCCAAACCTGCCAAGTTCCCTAAGGATATGGTGTTTTCTGTGAGGGCCCCTCACAGGAAGTGTTGATCTGTTTTCATTTGTAGGGGATGTGGTTGGAGCGTTTTCCCCGAGTTGCTGTGATTGGATCACCTTTCTTAGTGGCATAGGAGGAAATTGAATATCAGTAACTGGTACACTAAGGAATTCCTCTTTGTCTTGCCTCTGCATCCTGGGATCCAGTAATTAATACTGGCCCAAGGCTTCAACTCTCTGCTAATTTAGGTTCATCTTCCAAAGCATGATGAACCTATGTCCAACTGAGCAGGGCTTTACAGCTTCTAAAGTAGAGCTTTTGGGATATAGTGCTAGGGTCAGAGGTGGTCAGAACTGGGGGGAGCCTGGTTTACAGATGGGGAAACTGAAGCCCAGATAACTCCTGCCTGATAACACACAGTGACAGGGTGAGGACATACATTTATCAGACAAACCAGGGCCCTTTGTAGAGTGAGTGGGATGTAGTAATAATTATGTTGGGACAGCAGAGTGGTACTCCTACAGCGTAAAGACAGGCTCCTGGTTCCTTTTCCTTGTTGGAGGGGAAGAAGGAGCCAATAACAGCTTTATTGAGATATAATTCACTTACCATACAGTTTACCCATGTATAGTGTACAATTAAATGGTTTGACCATAATCAATTGTAGAACATTTTCATCACCCTCCACCCCCCCCAAAGGAACCCTGTACCCTTTAGCAATCACTTTCCCACTTTTCTTCTACCTCCCCTGGTCCTGGGCAACCATGAGTCTACTTTTGATAGAGCTTCGCCTCTTTGGGGCATTTTATACATAGATGGAATCAGACAATATGTGGTCTTTTGTGACTAGCTTCTTCGACTTAGCATAATGCTTTCTAGGGTCATCCATATTGAACGTGTATCAGTACTTCAGTCCTTTTTATAGCTGAGTCATAGTTCATTCAATGGATAGACTACATTTTGTTTATCCATTTATCACTTGATGGACGTTTGAGTTGTTTCTACTTCTTGGCTATTATGAAAAATGCTGCTATAAACATACTTGTACAAGTTTTATGTACACACACGTTTTTATTTTTCTTGGGAATACACATCGGAGTTGAGTTGCTGGGTGATGTAGTAACTATGTTTAGCTTTTTGAGTAACTGCTGGACTGTTTTCCAGAGCAACTCAGCGCTTTCCCATCAGCAGTGGGCGAGGGTTCTGCTTTCTCCACACACTTGCTGTCGTCTGTCTTTTTGATGAGAGCATCCTAGTGGGTGTGAACTGATCTCATTGTGGTTTTGATTTCGCTTCCCTGATGGCTAATGATGTTGAGCGTTTTTTTCATGTGCCTATTGGCTATTTGTATATCTTCTTTGGAGAAATGTTTATCCTTTGCTCGTTTTTAATTGGTTTATTTTCTTTTTATTATTATTGACTTATATGAGTTCTTTGCATATTCTAGATACAGGTTCTTTATCAGATACATGATTTGGAAAAATTTTCTCCCATCCTGTGGGTTGTCTTCACTTTCTTGATGTTGTTCTTTCAGTTTGATGAAATGCAAGACTACCCATTTTTTTCTTTTCTTTTTTAAAAAAAATTGATTTTAAAGAGAGAGAGAGAGAGAGAGAGAGAGAGAGAGAGAGAGAAACATTGATTTGTTGTTCCAATTATTTATGCGTTTATTGGTTGTTTCTTGTATGTGCCCTGATCGGGGTCTGAACCTGCAGCCTTGGCATATCAGGACAACGCTCTAACAGCTGAACTATCCGGCCAGGGCCTACCCATTTGTTCTTTTATTGTTTGTGCTTTGGTGTTAAATTTAAGAAACCATTGCCTAATCCAAGGTCAAGAAGATTTATGTTTATATTTTCTTCTTCTAAGAAGTCTTATAGTTTAGCTTTCACAATGATCTTTGATTCATTTTGAGCTAGTTTTTGTGCAGGTATACCTAGTTTTAGTGCACTTCACAGATGTTACATTTTTTACAAATTGAAGGCAAGACCCTCCACCAGCAAAACTCTTATGACTTGCTTTATTATGATGCCAGCTTTATTGCAGTACCTCCGAGGGATGCCTATGGATGGTGTGGGGTAGGGGTCTAACTTTGTTCTTTTGCATGTGGCTGTCCAGTTGTCCCAGCACCAGTTGTAGAAAAGACTACTAGAATTCCCGTGGATTCATTGCCATGGCACCCGTGCTAAAGGCCCGTGGTTCGCACCTGATCCTTTTTTTTTTTTTTAAGGATATGAGGTTGTCATTGAAAAGCTCACCTTTTCTCTTCACAGCTGGCTTTTTGTTCTCCTTCTGCTGTCTCCCCCTTTACCTGTCTCAACAGCATTGGGCCATGCCACTCTCGGACGTTTTGCAATCTTTCTTGGAGCACGTTCTAACATTACGCACTGTTCCCCGGGGACGATCAATACCTGTCCTTTTTTTTTTTTTTTTGAGGAAACTGAGTCACGTAGAAGTGGAATAACTTGCCTAAGTTTACACGGAACCAGACTAGACCTTTGGTCTTCTGACTTCCAGCCGTTCAAGGCGGCGCCAGCCACTGCCTAAGTGGTGTTCCTACCCAGGCCAAGCGAAGGCAGGCTAAATTTTAATCCTAAAAGATGGTAGGCTACTATTTTTTATTTCTTAATTCCAAAGGAAGGCCTAATAAAGATCTATTACCTTAAGTTTGCTGTTAGTAGAATCTTTCATTCTCTGAAATGCCCACTGCTGTCTGTTCTCCTAATGGTTATAGTTAAATCTTGTGGCTTACAAACAAGTAGAAAATAAGAAATACCAAAAAAGAATATACATAGTGATTTGGCATCAGACGTTTTAACCACCTAATTCAGCAGCTTGTCCCTTCCATCAGAGTCAGACGAGCTAAAGCTGTCAGTTTTATTGTTTTTATTTATTAAGTGAAATGCTTGGGCACTCTCTCTCTGTGAGCTCCGAGTCAGCCCTGGCCCCCTGAGCACAGCCTCCAGGGCCCCACGTGTCCCAGGCAGAGGCCCCTGCTCGGCAGGGGCAGGTTTTTTTTATTAAATTTAATTTTATTGTTTAAAGTATTACAAATAGTAGTATATATGTCTCTTTTTTTTCCCCATTGACCTAGCCCCGGCCTCCCCTATCCCCCGGCATATGCCCTCAAAGCCCCCCCCCCTGCCCCCCAGTGTCTTGGTTATGCTTATATGCATGCATACAAGTCCTTTGGAAAGGTGACCCCTGAGGGAGAAAAGAGTTGTGCACTCTGGACCCCAAGCCGCGCCCTTGACTCTCGGGCCGTGGTTTCTTAGGGCTGAGCAAGTCTCTGTTTGCGAGGTTATTTTCCAGGTTGCACCTTAAAGATGCAGAGGCGTTCGAAGGGGGAGCGCATGGTTTGCTGGGGGAAGGGGCTTTGTGCCCTTGGGAAAAGCAGGACGGTGGGGAATCTGAAGTCCAGGCTTGGGCTCCTACACAAAGGGCCTACATTGCCCTGGCGACCCGCCAGGCAGCCTCGGCCCCTGGGGGAGGGCTGTTACTCTATGTTTGGGGCTTCACTGCGGGAGATTGGAGCTGGCTGAGTGTGTGTGTCACTGTGTCCAGTCCAGGTGGCTTCAGGGCCGGCCTGTCACCTAAGGTGGGAAAATCATTAACGAGTTGGTGGAAAACATGGAAAAGCCTCTTGCTGCTGTCAGTGGAGCAGAGGGCGGAAGAACGATTCTCCGAGGAGGTGGGAAAGCAGCTGACGAGAGGGGATGGGTGGGTGGAGAGAGGTGGAAAGGACAGGGGACCATGTCAGGGGTCCTAGGCCCCAGGATCCCCCCTCTGTGAGTCTCTTTGCCTCTCTGGGTCTCTGTGTGCACCCCTTAAAACGAGGGCTCAGTCACGTGGTGACTGGAGGGGCAGTGGGCCTTTCCCCTTTTCCCTCCCTCAGAGTCGCACCATGAGCAGGTGGCGGGTGGGCACAGCATTCTGCTGTACACGGCTGCTGCTCCACTCAGGCTGGTGCTCCATTCCGCCCGGGCTGCCCCTGCTCCGCCCAGGCTGCCGCTGCTCCACTCCGCTCAGGCTGCTGCTCCACTCGGGCTGCTGCTCCACTCGGGCTGCTGCTCCACTCGGGCTGCTGCTCCATTCTGCCCAGGCTGCCACTGCTCCACACAGGCTGCCCCTGCTCCGCCCAGGCTGCCGCTGCTCCACCCAGGCTGCCGCTGCTCCACCCAGGCTGCCGCTGCTCTGCTCAGGCTGCTGCTCCGCTCGGGCCGCTGCTCCGCCCGGGCTGCTGCTCCGCTCTGGCTGCCGCTGCTCCGCTCGGGCTGTTCCTGCTCTGCTCAGGCTGCTGCTCCGCTCAGGCTGCCACTGCTCCGCTCGGGCCGCTGCTCCGCTCGGGCTTCCACTGTTCCGCTCGGGCTGCCGCTGCCCTGCGGCTGCCAGCACCTCCACGGGAGGCGTAGGTCTCGGTCGAGCCTCTGAGGATCAGTGTGGCTTACAGGTGGGCTGGCCCTCCAGCACGTAGAGCGGCCCGAGCAGAACAGGGTCGGCTGCTCGGCAGCTCGTCCAGGGGTTCTGCAGGCAGCGCCTCGCTCTCCCCCTCCGTGTGGGGCATGAGTGACCCTCGGCCTGGCTGGCTGGTTGCTGCCACTCCCTTTATATCTCAGGTGGCATTCCTGGTTTGGGCTCTCGCTGAAGCTGGTTAAGGTAAAGCTGCCCGACCTGGGGGAGTCCACACCCCACTCCAGCTTCCCTGGGGAGGGGCAGTGCCCGGCGACAGGCCCTGACAGCAAGGCCCGGGGAGCCGTGTCCCCCGGCTGCCCGTGTCCGTTGTCCTCCCCGGCTTCCTCCTCTGGGTGTGGAGCGCTCAGGCACCGGCAGCTGATGCTTGTACGTCCTTTCTGGTCACCTCCAGCCCCGTCCCTTACCCGGTGCCCAGAGGGCAGGGAGGCCTTTGAGACGACCCTGGCCTGGAGATGTGGGTGTTACCGCGATGCCCTCGGGGCAGTGAAGTGCTGGTGAGGTCACCGGGCCTCCTGCCAGGGACCTGCCAGGGGCGCCAGGCCTCTGAGAGGGAGAGGCTGCCGTGGGCCTGCACCCAGGCCCCGTGGGTGACGCGGGCGCCAGGAGGAGGAAGGCAGTAGCTCTGAGTGGTGGCTCTCCTGCCAGTGACTCAGGAGAGCCCCTACCCCCTGCCATGTGGAGACCTAGAGGGGGTGCCCCCAGGAAGCAGCTCCGAGGGTGCTTTGGCTGCTCAGTGCAGGGCTGCCGAAGGCATGAGCGGGAGGGTGGTCACTGCCTGCGGCTCGGCCTGACCATTCTGCCAGTCAGGCAGCCAAACTGGCCCCTCTCCGAAGGGGCCGTGGGAGCCCCCCTCCGAAGGGGCCGTGGGAGCCCCCCTCCGAAGGGGCCGTGGGAGCCCCTCTCCGAAGGGGCAGTGTGAGCTGTCCTCACCCTTCATCTTCAGAGCCCTGGGGCTGGGCTGCAGGGAGCCATCTGGGACCAGGAAGCCTTTTGTCGTGGAAAAGCTTTCAAACCTTCATCCAAGAGGAAACAACCTAATTCACCACAGCACCCAGCATTGACCCCCGGGCGCCCACTCTTCAGGAGCTGGCCTGCTGCACCCCAACCCAGTTCTCTGCCTGGGAGTGAGCTACTGGGTGATACAGAGCTCTTTTCAAGCCCAATTAAGTGAGATATTATCTTGCACCCCTTCAAAAATTCCACTCTTCTCATTAGTAGACCTATATTATACAAAGTACTCCATTATTAAATTTGAATTTCATTTAAAAAATGTGGAATTCACTTTCTTTTATGCCGACCTAATACTTTTTTGTCTTATGTAATTTTTTAGTAGTTCTTTATTGTTGGAAGTATTACATATGTCCCCCTGTCCCCCCATTGACCCCCTCAGCCCACCCGCCCCCTCTGCCCCAGGCCTTCACCAACCTACTGTCTGTGTCCATGGGCTATGCATATATTATGCTGACATAATATTGATATGCTGCTTGGCCCTTAAAGCTGAAAATATTAACTCTAATCCTTTACAGAGAAAGTTTGCTAGACTTTCATTACTGTCTATCCCCACTGGATTATTTTAAAGAAAATCCAGGAAATAGGACTTTTCTTAAATAATAAAAAGTACTTTGTTTTAATCTCTGAAGCGAGAGAAGCATTCAGCTGAGCGGCCTGGGGGCTCCTCTGCTTCGGGTGCACTGCTGTGGCCGCCAGGCCTCGCCCTTGTGGGGTCCCAGCCTGGTGGGACATGTCCGAGCCCTTTCCCCCCTCTTCCTGCAGGCTGGCCGTCCTGCAGGCCTGGTGCGTCTTTGCATCCTGGCCCAGGTGCCAGCGGGGGAGGGAGGGCCCTGGATGGGAAGGGAGGGTTCTGTGCTGGTGTTAGCCGGTCGCCAAGCATGCTGGGTGGTGCCTCCTGACCGAGGGCTCTGGAACTTTCCTGTTCACGGAGGGTGCAGCCGACCGTCACTTCCAGCTGGCACCTTGGGGACCGTGGACCTCTGGCTTCCCCGGGAACCCGCGATGCCTCCTCACGTCCTGCTGTTCTTCCTCCCACCAAGGGAACCACTGGGGGCGGCCTCCTCCTGGTGATTGAGAGGGGCTGCCTCCCGCCCACCCTCGCCCGCCCTCCGGAAGGGGCTCATGGACCAGGTTCCCAGCTCTGCCCTTGGGGAAGCTGGAGGGAGCCAAATGCCAGCCTCCCGGGCGACTCCCATGAGCTGCTGTCCCACTCTCGGCTGGCGGTGCCCCCGCCCTGGGGCTCGGCCAGCCTTGGACCCTCGCTTCTCCCCTCTCGGCAGCTGGCCGGACGCGTCCAGTTCTCCGTCACACCCACAGCAGCAGCAGCAGTGAGGCTGACGGCCTCTGTGGCTCGGGTTCTGCGCTGGGTGCTTTTGCCATCCTTTCGCTTGATCCTCCCCACAGAGCAGGAGGCCCCAGGGGAAGGAGATCAAGACGGAAAAGAGAGAGGAGCCCAGGCTCCTGCAGCTGCTGGTGGCCGCCAGGAGGAGCAGCCGGGAGTCCAGATCCCGCACCCAGAGGGCGTGCCGGCAGACAGACTCCTTGTTGGGCTGGGGCTCCTGGTGGGGAGACCCCTGGTGGGGACACACCTGGTGGCAGACGGTGGGGCTTGTTACAGGCGGCGGAGGAGACGGGTTGTTTTGTGTCCTCCCTGGCCCTTCCCTGGCGGGGTAAACACTTGGTCACTGTGTCCTCTGATGTTCCTGTATTTAAAGTGATGTCTTTCTTAAAATGCAGCCTCCCCACTTTTTCCAGGTGGGTGACTTTTCTAAAGGTCGTGGGAGTCTCTTGGGGTGGTAGGCCCTGGGAGGGCCCGGCGGGAGTGGTGGTCGTGGAGAGAGGGGGCATCAAGACAGGCTGTCCCACGTCCGCGTTGCTTTTGTGCCTGAAATGCAGCCCGTGTGCGCCTGTCACTGCTCCATCGGGCGGGCGGCGAGGAGCCTGAGTGTGGGCTCTGTGCTCCGTCAGAGTACAAATACGATCATTTGTAAGAAACTGGCTCAGCCAAAACCGGTTTGGCTCAGTGGATAGAGCGTCGGCCTGTGGACTGAAAGGTCCCGGGTTCGATTCCGGTCAGGGGCATGTACATTGGTTGCGGGCACATCCTCGGTAGCGGGTGTGCAGGAGGCAGCTGGTCGATGTTTCTCTCTCATTGATGTTTCTGGCTTTCTATCCCTCTCCTTTCTCTCTGTAAAAAATCAATAAAATATATTAAAAAAAAAAAAACTGGCTCAGACCTCCTGACCTCCAGGCTTTTTATTAAAAAAAAAAAAAGGTAAAATACATATAGCGTGATGTTTACCATCGTGACCATTTTTAGGCTGAATGATACTCCGTTATCTCTATATACCACATTTTATTAATCCGATCACCAACACTTGGGTTGCTTCTTCTCTTGGCTACTGTGAATGTTGCTGCTGTGAGCGTGGTCTACAAATCTCTGTGGGGTCTCTGCCTTCTCTTGGGTGTACGTCCAGAGGTGCGGTTGCTGGGTCAGACGCTAATGCCTTACACCCAGAGGTGGGGTTGTTGGGTCAGACGCTAATGCCTTACACCCAGAGGTGGGGTTGTTGGGTCAGACGCTAATGCCTTACACCCAGAGGTGGGGTTGCTGGGTCAGACGCTAATGCCTTACACCCAGAGGTGGGGTTGCTGGGTCAGACGCTAATGCCTTACACCCAGAGGTGGGGTTGCTGGGTCAGACGCTGTTCTCCGCAGCGGCTGCCCCATTTACGTTCCCACCAGTGGTGCACAAGCGTTCTGGATTCTCCACATCCTTGCCAAGACTCAGTCTGGCTGGCTATCTGTCTCTCTCCGATGGTAGCCATTCTTATGGGAGTCCTTCGGTCTGGGAAGCTTGGTCCTGGGGAGAGCCGCGTTGAACCCCATGGTGGGCACGTGTGCAGTGCCACCAGCCCTGGCCTTGTCCTCCTCTAAGGCCGAGGCTGCAGTCTCACTAGCCGCCCACGGCCTCCCTAACCCTGCTGTGTTCTCCTGGGGACGGTGGGCCTCTTGGCTCTGCTCCGGAACCTTCCTCCCAGACCGTACTTTTCCCGTGTCTGCCCCAGTGCACCACGCCAGGCCAGTGTACGTGCTGTGCCCAGGGCTCCTGTCTCCCGGCATCTTCTCCCGTCCTCAGGAGCCTGGTGGATCCCCCTTCCCACAGTACTTGGGATAAGTCCCCTCCGCTCAACATGCCCTTGGTCCCATGAGAAGAGCAGAGGGTGTGCACAGGGGTGAGGCGCCAGGTCTTAGGTTGGGAGGGTTTAGAGCAAGCTAACCTCCCCACCGCAGTTTCTCACCTGTCAAGTAGGAGTGCCCTCTGCCTGCAACTGTGAGGCTGCCCTGGCAGTGTGCGCGTGCAGCGGGGAGCTTGGCTGGGCTCTGAGGGGAGTGTGTGTGCAGCGGGGAGCTTGGCTGGGCTCTGAGGGGGGTGTGTGTGCAGCGGGGAGCTTGGCTGGGCTCTGAGGGGAGTGTGTGCGCGTGCAGCGGGGAGCTTGGCTGGGCTCGGGAGTGTGTGTGTGTGCAGCGGGGAGCTTGGCTGGGCTCAGGGGAGTGTGTGTGTGTGCAGCGGGGAGCTTGGCTGGGCTGAGGGGAGTGTGTGTGTGTGCAGCGGGGAGCTTGGCTGGGCTCTGAGGGGAGTGTGTGTGTGTGCAGCGGGGAGCTTGGCTGGGCTCTGAGGGGAAAGTGTGTGTGCAGCGGGGAGCTTGGCTGGGCTCTGAGGGGAGTGTGTGTGTGTGCAGCGGGGAGCTTGGCTGGGCTCTGAGGGGAGTGTGTGCGCAGCGGGGAGCTTGGCTGGGCTCTGAGGGGAAAGTGTGTGTGCAGCGGGGAGCTTGGCTGGGCTCTGAGGGGAGTGTGTGCAGCGGGGAGCTTGGCGGGGCTCTGAGGGGAGTGTGTGTGTGTGCAGCGGGGAGCTTGGCTGGGCTCTGAGGGGAGTGTGTGTGTGTGCAGCGGGGAGCTTGGCTGGCTCTGAGGGGAGTGTGTGTGTGTGCAGCGGGGAGCTTGGCTGGGCTCTGAGAGGGGAGATAGCTCAGTGTTTTCCAGGTTCCAAAAGAGGGACACGGGGTTGAGGGTGAGGGGTGGGGGAGTAGACAGCGGGGTGTTGGGTCAGATAACACGAGTCTGTGTTCACTGTTAAACACGTGTTAACAAGAGTTTCACAGAACTGTGCTTCAACGACTCCGTCTCATGTGTCCTTTAGAGATGCAGGCCCTGTCCTGCCAAGCCGACCTATTGGCCCAGCGGCTAGGGTGCCCTGCGGTTTGACCACACTGACACAGGGAGGGGGGTTGCATTTGCCCTCTAAGGGCAGCAGGAAACAGCAGTGGAGGCCCTTAAGCTAAGAAGGGACAAGACGGCATTGGGTCCAAAAGGGAGCTGGTTGAGGCCGCAGAGCCGTTAGGGCTGGAGCCGGGAGCCGCGCTGCCTCTACCCGCCTTTCGCTGGGGCTTGGCTGCTGGCTGCCCACCACCTGTGTGGCCTCTGCCCAGAAGGGAACTCTCAGCCCGAAGGCGCACCCAAAGCGCTCAGGGCCCGGGGGGCAGGCCCCCAGCAGGACCTGCACAGCTGCTCCTTCAGTCAGTCTCGGTCCGCAGGAGGGCTGCCCCGGCGGTGAGCCCTGAGGCAGGAGCGGCCACAGTGCAAGGTAAGGCGGGCACGACGCTTTGGGCAGGAATTCCACATGATGCCCCAGTCAGGCAGCAGGGGTGGGGTGGCCCTCAAACCGCATCCGGACCTCCTCAAGGGCTTGTTCGAAGTTTCTGACTCAGTAGGTCTGAGCTGGGGACTGAGGATTTGTATTTCTAGAAAGTTCCAGCTGGTGCTGATGCCGCTGGGGTAGGGACCGCACTTGGAGAACCCTGGGCTAGAAGGTGACTGCGCCTTGTTCCAAACTCGGCTTCCATTCTGGGGCCTGGCCCAGGCGCTTCCCTTCCCTGTGCCTCTCCCACGGGCTGCCATGCATGCCCGCTCCGGGATGCTGTACACTCGGGGTAGCATGGCCCTGCGGGCAGCAAGCCAGGGCCGAGCGGTCGGGGTGTGGGTCACGCGAAGGGTAGCCTCGTAGCCCTGCCGAGAGCCACTGTCCGGGCCTCGCACCCTGAGGAGCGGGGCCACAGCTGTGGGACCCTCCCACCCTCCTTTAGGGGAAGCTGCTCTCAGTGGAACCTGTTTACGGGCCCCTGGGGAGGCCGAGGGGCTTCCTGGGAGCAGGCGTGGGGCCACAGCTGTCCACCCTTACTGCCAGCCCAGCCCCGCTCGCACTCCTCCCAAGTCCTGGCACGTCCGCGGCAGCGACTCCCAGGGACTGGGACAGTCCACGTGGAAGTCTCCAGTGGGGGGCGGGGGCTGTCGGGCCTCGTCCGTCCGCAGGCTGGGAAGATGTCAGACAGGACGGCCCCTGGGAGCCAACTCACGAGGACCCAGCCTCTGCAGCCACTGGAATGAGCTGAGGGCCAGCAAGGCAGTCGGGAGGGAGAGAGGTGTGCGGGCTGCTCTCCCCTGAGCACGGCGGCTGAGAACTGGTTCCATGTCCTTCCCTGGCCTGCCCGCCCCAAGTCCGCCCCCGCCCTTGCTTTGGGAAACAGATGCTGGGGCTCCCGTGCCCAGGCACGGACGGGCACAGGCACCGAGACTCCGTTTCGAGAGGGTTCTTGGGTCTGCCAGGGGCAGCACCAGGACCAGACGGCCCCCAGCCCAAGCCCCCAGGTGAACACAATGTGCCCTCCCTCAGCACCCCCTGCCCGCCCCCCCCACCCCGGCTGGGAGGCGCTTCAGAGCTCTGCTGGGTTGACCATTAACCTGCCTTGATCGGGCCATCACTATTTAAACTCCATTACAAGGGAAGGGAGTTATCTGGAGAGAGGTTATTGGGCAAGAGGAGCTATTGGAATGCCTGATACTCTGAAAGGCGGAGATGGAGTGGGAGAAGGGGCCGGAGAACAGAAACCAGCCAACTCCCTCCCTCCCTTCTCTCTTTGTGGACCCAGCTCTTTCTTGCCTCCAGCAAGTCACAGAGCCTGTCAGCCCTGCTCTTCCTCTGAGCTCCCTGGCACCTGTGCGTAAGCTGAACTGTCTGTCTGTCTGTCTGCCTCTCGAACTGGACAGAGCTCCTGGAGAAGGGAGGTTAGTCCGTCTCATCGCTGCCACTGAGTCCAGCCCACGGCCTGGCCTGGAGAAGCCTCCCCAGGAGTGTTTGTTGAGTGAATAAGCGATAGCAACGTGGTGGTTATCAAATGAGGGGCCGGGAGCCATTCGGGGGCGGCACCCAGCTGGTGTGCCTTAATGGGTGAGTTTATTAGCTTCCAGCACCAAGAACGGCTACAGGGGACGGGGGAATCCGAATTCGCATGGGAGTGGGGATTGGGAGAAACGACTAAGCATGGGCGGGAGGGCCTGGGAGGGGCTCCCTGTCCCCGGCCTGTCAGTTACCCACGATGTGCCTTCCGAAGAGGCCCTGAATATTCCATCATGAAGAGAGTTTTGTTTTGAACTCTTACCTGCCTGAAAGCAGAGCCTCCTGCCAGCACTCAGTCATAAAGGCTCAGCCCTGGGACTTCGCAACCAGGGGGATTGACGCCTGTCACCAGAGACGACAAGGGACATCAGGACAAGAAATCACCGAACAGACCTTGTCACAAGCGCATCTCTGTCTGCTCCCCGAGGGGCTGCTGGTCTCTCCTCAGCATCCTGTTTCCCAGGCTGCCCTTCTCCCCTCACTCCCCTCTTAAGATGGCACAAACTGTTAAGTCCCAAATCCTAACCACCTCCCGGAGCCACATTGCTCTGTGAAGCTGCGCATACAGAGGTGACTAAAACCTGTCTTTTCTCCTGCGGGTCTTGCTGTCAGTTTAATTCTCTGGCCCCTGGAAGTGAGCACAGTTGGAGGAAGGCGTTTGCATCCGTGCCGTCACCTTCTCACCCAGGGCGTGAAGCGCCGGGGAAGCAGGCCTGGTCTCCACGTTCCCACGCGGCGGCAGAGGCTCAGGGGCGGGGGGGCCTATTCCAGGACACACAGCTGGCCGGGGGGCAGAGCTGGGCATCTGCCCTGGGTCTGTCAGCTCCCAGGACTGCCATGGACTCCAAGGACCGTGCCCTGGGGCTCTGAGGTGGGGGAGGGGGGCGGCAGCAGGACAAATGCATCCTGGGTAAGGTGGCCGGAGCTGGGCAGGAGGATCCGGTCTGGGTAGGCTGTGGGAGTCCTGCCTCCAGTCGGTCACAGCCTCAGGGCGGGTGCCTTTGGGACAAGCTGCGCTCCATGACCCTCCCCTCCCTGTGTCAGTCACGTCCCAACTGTGCCCGCGGGGGGGGGGGGGGGGCTGTGAAAGGGGTGGGCCAGGACCACCTCCTCTGCCCAGCCCCCGCACTGAGTCCCCACCTGCCATTTGCCTCCCGGGAGAG
This sequence comes from Eptesicus fuscus, assembly GCF_027574615.1. Taxonomy (NCBI): domain Eukaryota; kingdom Metazoa; phylum Chordata; class Mammalia; order Chiroptera; family Vespertilionidae; genus Eptesicus; species Eptesicus fuscus. The sequence continues at coordinate 7,698,211 of NC_072483.1, forward strand.
CAGAAGTGGTTGGCGGGGGCAGGGGGCAGCCAGGGGCTGGCTGGGTAAGTCTTCATTTCGGAGCCCAGCCCCGGGGTCCCCAGACCCACTCATGTGACTGCGTGGGCATCGTCCCCACAGCTGCAGGGGTCCCTGTGCTGCCCTCCGGGATGCGTGCCGGGACAGGAGGCCCCGGGTCCCCACAGGTGCAGCTCTTCCTCCGGGCCTTCTCCAGAGTGCCTCAGCACCCCCTGCCCGTGGTCTCTGGCAGCCCCGGGGGTGGGGGGGGGGGGGGGTGGAGATGGCACCGTGCTGAGTGAGCTCAGTGTTCCGTGCATCAGGCCATCTGGAAGTCTGGTTTGGGAGCGTTTGGGCCTGGCACGCTCGGCCATGCCAGCGTCACTGGGCCAGTCCCCGCTGGCCTCTGCCGGCGAGCTTCAGGGAGAACTGGGTTTTCCTTGGGCTGTGAGAGCATCCCGGCCCTGTCATAACCCAGAGGGCGGAGGCCCCAAACCCCGCTGGGCCCCGAGCTCTGCGAGGGGTGCTGTGGGCTCCACCTGACACCCCCCCCCCCCGCCCCCCGCCAGCCATGATGGAATTGTCCCCTGGCAGCTGCTGCTCCCTGGGCCCTGCTGCCCGATCGATGGCAGGGCCTCCTGGCTCTGAATTTAACCGGATGCTGGTGTCGTGGCGAACGGCCCCGGAGAAGGACCGCCCGCACCCAGAGCATCAGGAAAGGAAACCTTTATTCCGCAGCGCTGCTGCTCAGGGACTCGGGTCCAAGCCTGACCTGCGCTGTGGGAGGTTTTGATGTCTGCGTCTTCTTGTGGCAGGCCTCTGGGAGGGCGGGGGAGAGATGGGGAGGGCTTTGCAGCTCCGCCCACGTCAGTCAGAACGGGGAAGTAAGACTGCTGTTTAACCAGATACTGAATGAGGCTGTAAGCCCCCGAAGGTGCCCCCCATTTTCTTTCTCACTAGAAGAGAGGTCCCGAGGGCCCTGGCAGAGCCAGCTGTGCCAAGGCATCGTTTGGGTGCCACTTTTTTTTTTATTGTTGTGGTGACTTAAGAGTTTGTCACCACAACAAACTCTTGGTCTGAAATTAAAACCTTTTAAATTAAAAAGCAGTTTATAGTAGGTAGTCACCTCCTAGGCAGGTATCTTCCCTGACAAGGTCAATCTTTACCTTAACTGAGCCTATTGTCTTTTTGCATCTACAATAACACATCCTTGAAATGTCAGGGTAATTTGTAACTTCCCTTTGTTCCAGACTCCTCAGGGCACAACCAAATGCCCCTGCGCCAGGACAGAGCCCACAGATTCCCTCATTGTTATTGTTGTCATGTTCATTGTTGACTGTTAACTATCCTGTACCCACCTATGCAGAAGAAGTGTGTGTCTATCATTTTACTCGTTATCCAATCCCAGAGGTTTCCCGCTTTGCTTTCTCCCGCCTCTCTAACCTGTCAGCAATGGATTTCATGTCACCCACCTATGTCTCCTCCTTTGATTGTAATGTATAAAAATAGGTAAAAAACTGCCATTCTCTGGAGCATTATCCCAATCTGTTGACATTCTGCTTCCTGGCAATTGTCAACAATTTGGCTCAAATAAACTCACAAAAATTCTTTACAGGTTTGAATGTTTTTATGTTAACAATACATTCACAGAGGATAAAGAAAAGTCACAGGATAATGGAAAGAAGGAAACATATTTTCACAGAGAATGGAGGAACGTTGCAAGATAAGGGGAGAGTAAGAAGGGCACCACCTTGGCCTTTGAAACTGATACTATGTAACAAAATAACCAATGAAGAAAGCAAGGGGGTCCTAGATTAATGAAAGGTCCAATTAGAACGGGTCAGGTTCAAACAAGGAACTGCAGCATATATAAACCGGAGACAAAGGGACACGAGGCAGGACTTTTTAAATTTTTCCCATTAGTGAGAGCGAGCGAGCAGGCTTTCTCATTTGGGGGCCCCTCCCCAGGGGGTCCCCTTTCGGGACACCTTTGCCCAGATGGAGTTTGTATATGCTTCCAATAAACTTCTACATTTTTATTAAAGAAATGTTAGTCCACGAATTTACTCTTCATCTTCGTCCGATAAGAACCCACGAGAAGAAGTCTGTACCCCGAACCCACGTTTCAGTTGGGGAATGCAGTAGGTCCAGCGTTTGCTGGCACCATGGCATTTACTAAATAACATTTAAAAACCCTCCAGGTGAATGGGAAAAGAAATGGCCAGCCTGGGCCGGGCTCCGTTGGGAGTCCGCAGACACCAGTGCTCCGGACAGCCTGCCCAAGCCCCGTCATAGCCCTGGTTTAGGACGCAGGAGGCAGAAGCCAGGAGGGGTGCATCAACTTGCCCAAGACAGGATTTGAACCTGGCTGTTCTGCTCAGGTCTGTGCACTAATCACTACTCAAACCTCTCTTAATAGAGACACAAGGTAAAAAGAAAAAGGGGGGGAGGTCAAAAGTGGGCTAATCTTAGGGCCCCTCAGGGGGACCCCCAATGTAGGTAGTGGGGAGACACCAGAGTTAAGAGAATGACTGTAGCCCCCTCCTCCAGACCCCTCCAATGGCTGCCATGTCCCTCTCGCACCGAATGTGCACTGGTGCCTTTAAGAAAAAAAGGGCATTGTTGTTGGAAAGACAAGATCAGCTGCAGGTTCCCAATGCCCCCAAATGGGGGTGTTTGTGTACAAAACAAAGGCAGGGCCCGGGATGGCAGGCTGGGCAGGGCCCACAGGACCCACTGTGAGGACTGGGCTTGTTTCAGTTCGGGATGTCTCTGGCCCCGAGGGTGGGGGAGGAGACGGCGGGGCACTGCTCCAGTGTGACCTGGCAGGGGCACGGGGCCAGGCTCCAGCCAGAGCCCCTGTAACACAGTCCTGGAGCCGACACTGCAAGGACCCCGGGCATCGCCCGGCCAGGCATCTTCACACGTGTCCCCAAAACTCTTGGTTAAAGGGAGCAACACGCCCTGCTGGTTTGGCTCAGTGGATAGAGCATCGGCCTGTGGACTGAAGGGTCCCAGGTTCGATTCTGGTCAAGGGCACATGTCCAAGTTTCGGGCTTGATCCCTAGTGTGGGGCCTGCAGGAGGCAGCCAATCAATGATTCTCTCTCAGCATTGATGTTTCTATCTCTCCCTCTCCCTTCTTCTCTGAAATCAATAAAGATATATATTATAAATAAATTAATAAATACAGGGAGCAACACGTGGCAATGCACCGAACCAAGGGCCCCACTGAGGGACCGGGTGGGGTGGGAGGAGCCCACGAACGTTTGAGAGGACGCCAAGGACACCCAGGACTGCGGGGGGCGGGGGGGGCGGGGTGCAGGGCGTGACAACGCTGAGCTCCTCTCAATGCTTTTGCTGGGGAAACTGAGGCCCCCAGAAAAGAAGCAACATGGGAGCCCCTGGTGACTGGTGCCCACGTCCTCAGCGAGGCTCCGCCTCAAGCCCAGGCCCTTCCCTCACCAGCATCGTGGGGGCCGCGCCTGGAGGGGCTACTGAGGTGCTGCGCTGGCCTGGGGTGGAGGTGGGCGCTGGACCAGGGTGGCTGCCTTCCAGAACCAGGGGTGCTGAAAGGAGCTGGGGGGGCGGCAGGGACAGTGGGTCCGGTCATTGGCCATCACAGGGGCCCCTAGGTGACGGGTGCTCCTGCCCAGGGGATGGCGGCTGACACACGTGGATATGGCTGTCTGCTCCCCTCCCCCACTCCCCTCTCCCAGCCCCATTGAGGGGTGACAGGACCGTTGGGGTTGGGAGAGTCTGTGCTGCAACATGGGTCACCCCACTCACTGAGCACACACTGTGGGCCAGGCTGAGGCTCGGTGGACATGGCCACTGAACCCCACATTCTTTCGTTCCCCAAGGAAAACCTCAGGCTTGAGAACGCTGACTCGCCTGTGTGAAGATGCTGGCTCTGGCTCCACCTGAAATTGTGGGCGGACACCCTGAATGTGCGCTTTCTGGCTGCGCAGCCAGCCCCCACCTTCCCCACCACCTCCCCCATCGGGGACCACCTGTGCTCCAGGCCGTGGCCTGATTAGCTGTGCGCTGGCCAGTGAGCGATGGGGTAGAAACGCTGCCCCAGAGGTTAGTGTTCACCGTCCGGGGCCCGTGTTGCTTGTCTCCGGTTTAAGGAAAGTTACCCAAGACCTCTTCTCCAGCCCATCCCCTTTGGGGTCCAAGAGGGACATTTAGGGACCGAGTGTGAATGTCATTCCCCTAAGTCAGGGACATCTTCATCCATGGGCAAAACTGAGGAGTTAGAAGCAGCTAGGCAGCCAGGGACAGGCCTGGGGTGGGGACATAAAAGGGAAATGCAGCTGAACCGTGCAGGCGCGAGCAGGACCAGTCGGCCAGCCACACGCTGTGCCGTGTAAAACCGCAAGAACAAAGGGCCCTGGTCTCAGGCTGGACACACAGGGAGGGGGAAATGAGCGGGAACCCTGAAGTTTAAAATGTATGGATGTTGCTAGGGCCAAATTTTTCCAACCAACCAATGGGAAGTTAGCAGGGCACATATTAACCCCTAGACAAAGAAGCTTCCGTGGCTACCCACCTGGGTCCCCGCCCTGCAGCAGGGGGCCTTTCTATAATAAAACTGCTTTCACTCATCTCTTTGTCCATGAACTCTTGCTTCGATTTTGAGAGACAACAAACTTGGACCTGAACAGAAAATTGGTATCATCTTTGGAGATTCCACCGATATTCTAGCGAGAGTCTACAGAACGGTAAGTGAAATGGACATTTCGCTCTGCTCTTTCACTTTATGCTGGAGGCCTAATACCGGGACCCTGTCTGCCAGTTAAAAGCGACTAGCTCTCAACTGCTGGACTTAAGACTCGGGGGACGGGTTTCCCGGGAGATGACCAGTCTAATCACTCCTCATCCAGGAGAATGTTGGGCCAGGTGTGAACCCCGTTTTCCTCTTCCTCTGTCTACGACAGTGATGGCGAACCTATGACACGCGTGTCAGCACTGACACGCATAGCCATTTCTGATGACACGCGGCCGCATGCCGAGGATGAAACATTTGCGAAATAATGTTTTTTCCTCAAAGTGACACACTACCCGAGTTATGCTCAGTTTTTTGGCGAAGTTTGACACACCAAGCTCAAAAGGTTGCCCATCACTGGTCTACGATCATCGTGGCCGAAACCAGGAGGCGGTGGAGTGCCTGTTCCCTGGATCCGGACCAGCTCAGCTGATCCGGTGACTTTGGAGCCCCCCCTCCTGCAGGTGTCCTCTCCTCTGGCCCACCTCCTGGGCCCAACACCATTAGGCCCTGAAGAAAAAGCACCTGATCTGTTTAACTCAGGTTTGGCCACAATGCAAGCTTGCAGATGGAGAGACATGGCCCCAGAGGGAAGTACTAATTATAATACCATCTTACAATTAGATCGTTTTCGTAGAGGGAAGGAAAGTGGTCGGAAGTTCCTTTCTTTGTTTTAAGAGACGATCAGAAACTGTGCCAACAAGGCAGACTTGACCCCTCACTTTTGGGAGCTTTAATGAAGGGGGGGCTCTGAGGCGCACCCCTTCATAGAGAAGGAGCAGATCTAAGTTCTCCACAGGCTCCTCTGAGCCTTCTAGTCCTCTCAGTCCTGGACCCCCACCGTGGGAAGCCACCCCAGAGGCAAGCAAGGCAGGAGTAGACTGGGCCACTGCTCCCCTCTATCCGCTCCAGGGCACGGCAGGAGGTGAATTTGGACCCACTGGGGCCCAGGTCCCATTCTCCCTACAAGATCTAATGCAAATCAAGAGAGACCTGGGGAAGTTTTCCGATCCTGGTAAGCACAGAGACGTCTTTCAGGGGTTGGCACAAACCTTCGATCTGTCCCGGAAGGACGTGGTGCTCCTCTGAGGCCAGACCCTCTCGGGGTCAGAAGAGTGAACAGTTCCAGAGGCTGCCCAACAGCTGGGAGAGGAGTGTTTCATAACCAGTGCCCGCGGGCCGATGGTCCGGAAAGGGCAGGTTTCCCTGCTGTGCAGCAGGCCGTCCCTCTGGGAGACCCTAAGTGGGATCCCGATGCCCCTGGGAGACTGGCAGAGGGAGCTTTTCCAAACCTGTGTCGTCCAGAGACTGAGAAGGAGCTGCTCCGAGCCCTGAACTATTCTGCACCATCATCTATAACCCAGGGGAAGGTCCACAATCCCTCGGCTTCATGGGCAGGCTCAGGGAGCATTGATGAGATGACCTCCATGTCCCAGGTTCCTGTGAGGCCATTCTGAAGGACAAATGTGTGACTCAGTGAGCACCAGACTTTAGGAGGAAGCTACAAAGATTGGCAATTGGCCCCCAAAGCACCTTAGATAACCTCCTAAGAGCAGCCACTTCGTTCTCTTGCCATAGGGACCAGGAGGCCGAGGAGAGGAAGCTCAGGGAAGGAGAAGGCCGTGGCTCTGGCTGCGGCACTTCAAGGGCAAGTGCCATGACTCAGGGACCCCAGGGACGTGGAGTCCCCATTGCTACTTGCTACAGCTGTGGCCAACCGGGGCGCATCTGAAGGGATTGCCCACGAGGAAAGAGGAAGCCATTGGCCCTCTCCTGTCTTCAAGGGGACCACTGGGAGTCGGACTGTCCAAAGGGGCCCAGGCCCCCACGGCTGATCCGGCATCTCAGACGGTCCCTTCCTACCCGGCTCCCACACAGACTGTCATCTCCACCCAGGTGCCCCGGGTAACCCTGACTGTCGAGGGCAACACAGTTAGTTTCCTCCTTGACACGGGAGCCACCTTCTCCATCCTCTCCTCCAACCCAGCCGCCCCTCCTCCCATAGAGTGACCAGAGGCGCATCTGGGAAGCCCGTCACTAGGCATTGTCACAGCCTTTCAGTTGCGATTGGGACAACGCACTTTTCTCTTTCTCATCATGCCAGAAAGCCTGACTCTACTAGGGCGCGACATCTTGGCCCACTTGGGCACTGCCATCTGTGTGGTGCCGGAACGAGCTCTCTGCCTCCCCCTGGTGGAGACCAAGATTGACGCAGAGGTATGGGCCACCCAAGAAAAAGTTGGCAGGGCGGTTGGGTCTGCCAGCTCCGATGCACCTCAGGGATTCAGCCTCCCTCCCACATCAGAAACAGCACCCCACCCTTGTAACTCCACTAAGGGTTTACCGAGGTCCGGTAACATTCTCTCCAAGATCTTTAGAAACGTCATCTGTGTGGTAAATCCTAACCACCTGGCTCGAGGTTCCGCAGTGTGTAACGGGCCCATTGTACATATTCCCCCCGACCTACCTACCAGGTGTGCCGGGTGAGCGTCCCTGTGGGAACTGGGTTCTAGTTCTCTGCGGAAGCTGCTTTATCTTGTTCTTCCGAGAGAACGGCGAGGGCTATGCACAATAGTAGCTGCTGTCCCTTCTGTGACATTCCATAGTAGCTCAGAGATGGCTTCATCAGGCAACTTCTCCAATTTGGGAGCTTTTCTTGAACAGCCGTTAACAACCCAACCAAGGAAAGAGAGAAGCATAGTAGCTCCGTCTGGCCTCACCCAGGGTTGGAGGAGTGGGACTGGGGAGGATGTGCCCGTGACAACCCCATGCTCCAGAGGCAGGGTGTCGGTCACCCCATCCCACGAGCTCTCTGGTTTGCTGGGATCCCCTGCTGGAGAGGGCTATTCCTAACCTCACCATGGGAGTCCACCGTTCCGGAAGGCCACGCACGGTGGGGGCGATTGAGGCTCAGCAAGAATCACTAAACTCTCTGGCGTCCATGGTCCTTCAGAATCGACGGGCCCCAGACATTCTGACAGCAGAGGTAGGAGGGCCATGTGCCCTGAACAAGGAAACCTGCTCCATGTGGATTAGCACATGCTCACAAGTAGAGGAAAACCTTAATATTATAAGAAAGAACATCACACTCAGTGACCACCCGGAAGCACGGGCAGGACAGGGCCCAGCTGGCTGCTGTCATTCTTATCTCAGTTCAAGAACTCCTTGTGGTCAGGGCTTTTACCCTTCTGTCCCCACTCGTTATGCTTATGCTACTACTGCCTTTTGGACTTTGCCTTTTGAATTGACTCCTATGTTTTGTTTCCACCAGGAAGAGGCAATCAAGCTACAAATGGTCATGGAAATAGAACCCCGAATGGCAGCTCCCACCTTCCAGGCCACCAGATCGCCCACTTCCGATAGAGCCCTAATGATTGTTGCCATCAACGACGCCCCTTACCACCTGGAAGTAGTCAGAGTGGGTTGTGGTCCCTTTTCCCCAACAGCAGTTAGGGACTTCTAATTGGAGGAGGGGGGGGGGGATGAGGAGTTAGAAGCAGCTAAGGCAGTTAGGGATGGGACTGGGGAGGGGGAAGAGAAATATAAAAAGGAAATGCAGCTGAACCCTGCAGGTGTGAGCAAGACCAGTTCGTCAGCCACACCTGTCCCATGTAAAACCCGAGAACAAAAGGCTCTGGTCACAGGCTGGACACACGGGGCTGTGGGAGGAGGGGTGGAGGGGAAGAAATGAGTGGGAACCCTGAAGTTTAAAATGTATGGATGTTGCTAGGGCCAAATTTTTCTAACCAACCAATGGGAAGTTAGCAGGACACATATTAACCTCTAGACAAAGAGGCTTCTGCGGCGACCTGCCTGTGTCCCCGCCCTGCATCAGAGGGCTTTTCTGTAATAAAACTTTGCTTTCGCTCATCTCTTTGTCCATGAACTCATTCTTGATTTCGAGAGAAAACAAACTTGGACCTGAACAGAAAATTGGTATCAAAATTACAAACAGACTCAACAATACACTTATGGAGCATTCATATGTAAAGAATATGTTCAATTTCATTTTGCTTATTTATTTTATGCCACTGTCCTCTGTATTTTAAAATTGATCTCCACCTGGCCAGGACTGTCAACACTTTGATGTCAAAGGGGCATCATGGCCAGCACAGCCTGGGAAGCGGGGCTGGGCAGGGGGTGGGGATGCAGCCATCCCAGGGGCCTGGAACCAGATCAGGAGGGGCCTTGGTCTTGGCAGCATGACCTGGTGGGCAAGGGCGGCTCCTGGAGAAAGCCTGAGAGTGACTCAGGGTTCTGCCCCACACCGCCAGCCAGCTGGGCCCACCACCCTGGAGTGCCAGCCTTGTCTGCCTTTTTTTCTGACGCTGGGCAATTGCTTACTGAGAGACGCCTTCCCTAATCCTGCTGGGATGGTCTGAGATGGCAGAACTTATGTTTTCAGTGGATGCCCTTGAGCTCTGAGTAGAAAACCCAGGGGCAAAGGCAAAACCCAGGGCCCCGAGGCTCCTGCTGGTCCAGCACGTGGGACGTCGGCTGGGGTCCAGGGCTCCCCCAGGGCAGCAGGCCTCTCCCTTCCCGTGCCCTCCCAGCCCAGCAAAGGGGCGTCCTCTGAGCGAGGTGCTGTGCGGGGCTCCCTCGATGCCGGGGCTTTCAGGCTAGAGAACAGGCACCCCTCGCTTTGTAAGTGACCTGAACAGGAGCAGCAGGTGGGGGGTGGGAGCAGCCTAGAGGAAGTGATGTCTGCCATGGACCGGCGTTTACCAAACATTCACAATTCTCCAGCATCCCCCAGGTCATATCAGTTCACCATTTGGCGAGGAGAACATGAAGGCTCGGAGAACATGCGTGCTGTTCGGACTACACGGTCAGAAAGTGGTGGGGCCTGGATTCAAACTCAGCCTGGACATCTGCAGTTGGGTGGCACGTTCCAGGGCCAGGCCAATACCCGGGAGACCTCGGGTGTGGCCTGATGTTCTCGGTCAGGTGTGGAGAGGGAGGTGCCTGTGGGGCCCGGTGTGGGACGGAGCGGGGCTGGAACCGGAAGCCGGCCGTGGGCCCCAGAGATGGGGCGTGGGCAGAGCTCTAATGTGAAGGTCAGTGAGTGACCACACGTGACCACACCAATGGGTGTGACTGAGTGAAAGAGGCAGAAAGAAGGCGAGCGGCCCCACGCCACAGCCTGACCCCACTCACAGCCTGCCCCCACGCCACAGCCTGCCCCCACTCACAGCCTGACCCCACTCACAGCCTGCCCCCGCGCCACAGCCTGATGGCGCAGCCCTTGCAGCCGCCCTTAGGTTGGGGGTTAGCTTGGAGGGAGGGACAGGCCCTGGGGGAGGATTCCAGGTGAGGACAGTTCTGGGAGGAAATTCTTCACTTCCCGCCCTGAGGGGGCCTTAAGGAGTTTGCTGGTGAGAAGGCATTAAGCTGTGTGTCAGCTTTGTGCCCTCTTCGGTGTGTGGTGTGCGGGTTACATCTGCAAAGGAAAGACCCTCCCAGCGGGATGCCAGGAGGAGGGGCAGGAGGGGCAGGTTCTGAGGATCCGGAGACCCCTCTTTAGTCTCCGCCTTTCCTGCAGATTCTCCCACGGGTCAGGGCCCAGCTCCTAGTGCCCTGCAGACCCCCCCCCCCCGCCCCCCCCCCCGCCGGGGCAAGCCCATTGCCTCCTCCTCTCTGCTCATCACGCAGGTGGGGCTGGTTCTCCCTCGCCCTCCCATCCACGCCTCTGGCTGAAAGCTGCACAGAAAGGCGAGGCCTCACAGTCGGGGGAGCAGAGGCCTTTACCCTCCCCGCCACCCGCTGAGGTCAAAGGGGTGCCGTCAGTTAGGGGCTGGCTTAAGCAGGCCAGTGGACGCGTGGTTTGAGGGACGCCTGCGCTGAGTTGGTTCCCGGAGAGTACAGGCTGGTTGTGATACCGCAAAGGCTCCCTAGATGTCTTCCGTTTATAAATTTAGATTTTGGACTTTGGGGGCCTGGGTTCCCCAGGAAGCAGACTCTGGCCAGTGATTAGTGTGCAGGACATCTTATAGAATGTTCTCAAGGTCATCAGGAGGGGAGTGCAGGGAGCAGGGGGCGGGTGGAGAAGCTGGGCTGCATGCGGCCTCAGAGGCCTCACCACCTGCAGGGAGCTTGCAGCTGGACCACGGCTCAGAGTTGCCTGCACGTGGGCTGAGGCGACCAGACCTTTCTGCCCTGCTGGTCAGAGGCCGATGCCGGCCACCTCAGGGGGTGGGTGTGACCTGGAAGGAGGCAGTCCTTGCAGGCGCTCTCCAGCAGCCAGGGTGTCAGCCCTCCAACCCCGAGGGGAAGGGACGCTGGGTGCTGTCAGCACCACACCTCATCACATGAGACTGTTACAAAGGAAGTAGGGAACTGCTGTTTCTGAGGGCCTACTGCGTGTTAGGCCGCCCGCTAGGTGCTTTCTCCCCATTCTCTGAGAAAACCCTCTTCATGGCTTTGCACAGTGGGCTCTTCTATTCATTTTCCAGATGAGAAGAGAAGAGAAGGAGGAAGGTCATCAGGGGTGTCAGGACTTCTCTCCTCACCCTTCCACGGGACTCTGCCGGCACTCAGCCCCATCTGCCCGTCCTCGCCCCACTTCCCACCTTCCCTGTGACTAGCTTAGCTCTGCAGCTTCCAGAGATGATGTCCTCTCGGGGCCCTGCAAACACCTCCCCCCAACTCCCCGGGGAACGCTCAAGTGTCCTCTCCGGGAGCGAGAGGCCCAGCCTGGGGTGGGGGGCCTGTGAGGCTGAACCCCGAGGTGCAGGGCCCAGCACAGGTCCAGGGCAGGGCCAGGCCAGACCCCAGCCAAGGAGGACTGTGCTGTAGCCCAGGTCGCGAGGGGGCAGGGTCAGAGGGGCAGTGAGGTAGGCTCCCCTGGTGCCAACGTGCAGGCCTGCAGGCGGTGGGCACACTGGCCTAGAGGGACAGCCCTCAACAGACTCGGGCTTTTAAAATGTGCCAGGAGCCGCGCTTGGCCCTGGAGTGAGAGAGCAGGTGTGCCCTGGCGGAGGGGCTCCTGGCAGTGGAAGATGATGGAAAGACACCTGCAAATGATGGACGAACGCTGCGAGAGTGAAGTGCTGCCCCTGGCAAGACACGCCCGAGTGGCCCGGGGCGAGGCACATGGAGTGGCTACGCCGATGCTCCCAGCGACCCTGGCCGGCAGACCTTTCAGAGGTGACCACGCTCTAAGGTTGCTCGAGGCCACCAGTGAGGGTCCGGATGGACTCACTTCCTTCCTGCAGCTCTGGACCCTGACCCCCAGATGGTGATTCCCTGAAGTGACTTAGGCCAATGCCAGGCAGGGTGGGGGGCCCAAATCCACGGAGGAAAGCACCTTGCCTATAGCTGACCTTGGCTATGACCTTGGGGAAGACAGAAATCTCATGTTGAGGGGGTGAGTGGGGAAAGAGGATGGTCCTGGCTGGGCGGGGGCGGGGGTGGGGCAAAGGGGCTGGGACTGAGGTCCACTCTCACCGCTGAGGCGGCCTTTGGCCTTTAGCCCAGGCCACGACTCCTCATGGGGGCTGGAACGTCCAATCAGACTGGGGGCAGCAGGCCTGTGATTCCCTCCGGACCAGGAGTCGGGGAGTCTCCCAGCACCAGCGCCCTCCGGGCACCTGTGCGGAGGGTCTGGCTGGCGGCCCAGCGGGAGGCCGTTGTTCCGGGGCTGCTCAGCCGCTCCTTAGGACTGCTCGGCATCTTCACTGCCCCTGCAGTCCCGGACCAGAGGCCGGGCCTCTGCTGTAGAGCGCGTGCTCCCCCAGCCCCTTCTCCAGCCGCAGTCCTCGTGCCCGAGCCGCCCCTCCCGTGCCATCTGCGCGGCAAGTCCCTCCAGCTGCCCCGCCTTAAACTCTGCACCCTGCCTTCGGCCATTGGCCAAGTCCATGGATGGTGAGCGCGCACCCAGAGCAGCTGTAGAAATGTGGGTGCCGGTCTGCCCTGCCTGGAGGCACAGTGAGGGGCACCCAGTCCCTGGCTCCCACAGCTGACCTCCACGAGCATGGGAGCTGGGCGAGCAGAGGGCCGGGACCGGCTCCTTCTCACGGTTTCTGCTGCGCCCAAATCTGACCACCCACCGCCCAGGCGGCCTTCTCCACCGGGCATGGTGAGCACAGGCTGAGGGCCCTCATGTGTTAGAGGCCCACAAACACGTTTAATGTTAATTTCTTCTGAAAGCAGCAGAAAAATGCATATAATGACCACTAATATAGAATATACTTGTTTTTACATCCAAGGAGCTGTAAAATAAAATGTAAAAAACTTTTTTACTGGAGGAAGGGTCCACACAGGCAGAGTTCCCGCGGCCCCGGAGGGTGACGATGCGGTGAGGACCCGCAGCTCCTGCTCTCCCTGGCGCTGCGGTCGCCTCCTCAGTGGTCACCCTGCCTCAACCCAGGCCCTGGCCCTCTCCCCAGGTCAGATGGCCCTCCATGGAGCAGCCAGAATGATCCTTTGAACGTGTAAGTCTGATCATGTTACCGAAAACCCTCCAAGGGGTCCCAGTGTCCCTCAGAGGCTCATGGTCTCTCTGATGCCGGCATCCGCCCCTCCTCCCCATTCACCTGCTCCAGTTGCACGGGCCCACTGTCTCTGGCAGCTCAGGGCCCCGCCCCAGGGCCTTTGCACCTGCTATTCTCAGCCTGGGAAGGTCTTCCTCGCCTCTGACAGCTCCACAGCCAGCGGGAATAGCGCCCCCTGCAGGGCATACTTCCTGCATGACCCTTCCCACCCCTCTGCTTTATTGGCTGTGCCCTGCAGCAGGGTGTCGGCTCCGCTCTGACCTGGGGCAGCCCCCAGACAAGGAGGTGCTCACTGGAGAGCAAGGACTGTGTGAAAGGTGGCGAGGCTGGGCCGCTCCACGTGTCCCCGGCATGCACTCTCCATGACCAGCCCCTTGCGTCACATGTACCGGCTGTGACTCCACCTTAGAGACCCTGGGCCCGGCCCTGACCCTCCCACTGTCAGTCCTTGGCCTTTGGTCCCCAGGCCGTTCCTCTCGGCTTGTTTCCTTTCAAATTCCCTGGAGGGACATCAGGCTCTCAAAATTCTGGCCCCAGCCCCTGGGAGTCAGCTGCCAGTGGGTCTGGCTGCCAGTGCGTCGGGTGGCAGGAGGGTGACCAGGTGGCTCAGGACCTGGCCCTGCCCGCCGAGCACCGGCAGCACGTGGCATGGTCACACTGCTCATGGGCGCTCGGCTCCGGGTGCTCTCAGCCCCTTGTCCTAGCTGACTGTGAGCGCTTGGCAATGGGCGCTGCCTCCCTTGCTGTGGGGTTTCCAGGCACTGACCCCAGAGCGGAGACACATCTGGATGCGGGTTGGAGTGGGACTTCTTCCTGGCCCCGGGCACTCACTGTCTGAGCTGGGATACACCGCGGAAAGGAAGTGGGGCCGGAGACAGGGGGTGCGGGAGGGGCTGGGGCTGGAAGGGGCCAGCACACCCAGCCTCTAGGGTTGGGGTGCTTTCTGGAAATGAGGCTTGAGGTTATTGAGTTTTTAAACTTATTTCTTCTCCCTAATTTTCTGCATTTTTAAAAAGAAATTATTTCAAACTTAGAGGAAAGTTGCAAAAATAGTACATAGAATTTCTAATATTCTTCAAAAATAGTACAAAGAATTTCTAATATTCTGCAAAAATAGTACATAGAATTTCTAATATTCTTCACTTAATTTCCTTAAAATGTTAACATTTTACCACATTTTCTTTCTCTCTTCCCCATATCTGCCTACCTACCTGCCTACCTGCCTGCCTACCTACCTACCTGCCTATCAATAATCTTTTTCTTAGGTGTTTCAGAGTAAGTTGCAGATGGGACGTCTTTTCACCTCCTGATACTGCAGTGAGCATTTCCCTAAGGCCAGGGCATCTGTCACACAGGATGTGGTCAGCACGGGGGTTCTGGGAGCGGGTGGCGGGCAGGGTCTGTGTGTGGACACCTGGGAGGCAGCAGACACCTGACTAGAGGGACAGCCAGCCTGATCCATCGAACAGGCCTGGGGCTAAGTGAGGGTTGGACTTGACCCAGAAAGCAAAGGGGCAACCGGCAGACTTGCCGGCGGGTGAGAGCTGTGGCGTGCCCCTTTGCCCGTCGCTCTTGGGCCCTGCCCGAGGCGCAGGCCTGGAGCCAGGGATCGCAGGCGGCCCAGGGCCCTCAGTCCGCGGGGGAACGGGCTTGCCCTGCTCAGTAAGAAGTTCAGCAAGAACAGAATGTACTCAAGGAGCCCAGGGCACAGGGAGTGGAGGGCATGGGAGACATGGAAAAAAGAGTGTCTGGCACGAGCCCAGGCCATTTTGTAACCGGGGACAACGCCTCCTGGTGAGTCACCGCCCTTCTCAGGGGCCTGCTCTTTCCGTGGCCACCACCAAGCCGCGTGTTCTGCTCCAGCCACTGGCTGTCCTCTCTCCGGGCGCCGTGTGGGGCTGAGCACACGGACTTTGGAGCTATTCAGAACCAGGTCCAAATCCCTGTGGCTGCTGTGTGACTCGGGCACGTTCTGTGACCTCGCTGAGCCTCAGTTGCACTTTCCTAGAGTGGGAACAGCAGGCCACCCTTGCAGGTTGAGGTGGGAGTTCAGAGGGCGGGCAGATGTTTTGCACTGAACAGGCTCCCGTGCAAGCCTGCTCCATCTCTCGGTGGGTGAGGCCCCAGGGCTCCCAGGAGGCCCCCGTTCCCCCCGCACTGTAAGGTGGGCCCTTGATTGCCGTGAGTACCTTGAGAGCAGGTCTGCGCCAGACTCACCTGAACACTGTTGCCAGGGCACATGGCACTTAGTAGGCGTTCAGTTGATGTTTGTGGAGCCATGAGAGAGATGCACCCATGAGACAGCACCTAGTGTGTGCAGGTCCTTGGAAAGTCAGAGTCATCTTACGTGAGGCCTTTAGGCCATCCACAGGTAAGACCCATGGCCTCTGCTCAGAGGCAGGTGAACTGGTCATGAGCCCACCGTGCCAGGTCGATGGGTGCTCACGGCAGGTGAGGCTGCTCCAGCTCCCTCCTGAGTGTGCGCTCCCTCGGGGGAGAAGACCCTGCACACGCAGTTATTGGGGCCGAGGAGGGGAGAGCTGAAGACCCTGCACATGAGTTTTTGGGGCCGAGGAGGGGAGAGCTGAAGACCCTGCACATACAGTTATTGGGGCCGAGGAGGGGAGAGCTGAAGACCCTGCACACACAGTTATTGGGGCCGAGGAGGGGAGAGCTGAAGACCCTGCACATGAGTTATTGGGGCCGAGGAGGGGAGAGCTGAAGACCCTGCACACACAGTTATTGAGGCCGAGGAGGGGAGAGCTGAAGACCCTGCACACGCAGTTGTTGGGGCCGAGGAGGGGAGAGCTGAAGACCCTGCACACGCAGTTACTGAGGCCGAGGAGGGGAGAGCTGAAGACCCTGCACACACAGTTACTGAGGCCGAGGAGGGGAGAGCTGAAGACCCTGCACACGCAGTTACTGAGGCCGAGGAGGGGAGAGCTGAAGACCCTGCACACGCAGTTACTGAGGCCGAGGAGGGGAGAGCTGAAGACCCTGCACACACAGTTACTGAGGCCGAGGAGGGGAGAGCTGAAGACCCTGAACACGCAGTTACTGAGGCCGAGGAGGGGAGAGCTGAAGACCCTGCACACACAGTTACTGAGGCCGAGGAGGGGAGAGCTGAAGACCCTGAACACGCAGTTACTGAGGCCGAGGAGGGGAGAGCTGAAGACCCTGCACACACAGTTATTGAGGCCGAGGAGGGGAGAGCTGAAGACCCTGCACATGAGTTATTGGGGCCGAGGAGGGGAGAGCTGAAGACCCTGCACACACAGTTATTGGGGCCGAGGAGGGGAGAGCTGAAGACCCTGCACACACAGTTATTGGGGCCGAGGAGGGGAGAGCTGAAGACCCTGCACACACAGATATTGAGGCCGAGGAGGGGAGAGCTGAAGACCCTGCACACACAGTTATTGAGGCCGAGGAGGGGAGAGCTGAAGACCCTGCACACACAGTTATTGAGGCCGAGGAGGGGAGAGCTGAAGACCCTGCACACAGTTATTGGGGCCGAGGAGGGGAGAGCTGAAGACTCTGCACATGAGTTATTGGGGCCGAGGAGTGGAGAGGTGGGAGCTGCAGCCTGGGCACCAGTTTGGGTGCTGAAGGAGCTGGTAGGCAGGACCGCAGAGGCCGCCACGCTGGACATGTGCACCGGATGTGGGGCCTCGGGGAGAATGTGGACACGCTGCTGGGAGGGCTTGGGCTACAGCTTCAATCCTGCAGGTGCCTTTGCTCTCCCTCCTCCCCCATAACCCCACACCTGGTGTCCTCCTGCGGCCCGCACTCCACCTGCCTCTCGGCTGCTCCAGGAGCTGGGAAGGTGTTGCAAATTGCTCTGTGATGTTCTGGAGCCAAACCATGTCCCTGGACCGCGGCCCAGTCCCCGGGGCTTGGCATCAGCGGCGATGTCCCTGGAAGACACTTTGCCTTTGAGGCTTCGGAGTTTTGAGGGCTTAGGTTTGGGGCCGGGCCAGCGACACCTCCACCTGACTGGCACTGGGAGGTGCCTGCCAGAACCAAGGCGGTCAGAGGACCCGGCCTTGGGCTCCCACCCAGGCCCGGCCACCTGAAGGTGCTCCTGTGATGATGGCAGAGACACTGTAACCATGTGCTGTGCCAGACAGCCTGCGCGCCACTACTCACTGTGGGGTCAGGGCTGTGTCGGCGTCCTCGGGCCTCAGTGTTCTCATCTGTGAAGGGGGTAGTGCGGTGGAGGTTAATGAGCTCCCACAGGCAGACTGCTCAGAGCGGCCCCACTTGTGTGAGTGCAGAACACGAGCCATTTCAACCCGGTGAGAAGCAGCCGGGTCCCCTCCTGGGCTGGAGTGAGCCAGCCTCCCCTTGCCTGCCCCTGCAGCCCTCTGTGATCAGGCCGGCCCCATGCAGCCTCACCCCTACACTCCCCCACCTCCACGGCGGCCACCCAGGTCGCTTCTTCCGCCTGAGCCTCTTTCCCACCAGTCGGGCCAACCCTACCCCCCACTTCCCTCACCTCTCAGCTCAGTCACCCTCTCCCGGCAGCCCTCCGCACGGCACCTCGACATGCTAACCTCCCCAGCGCCTGCGGGTGAAGGAGCTGGGACCGAGCGGGGCTGTGTGCCCAGGGGGAGGGCTGGGCGGACAGCTGGGACCGAGAGGGGTGGTGTGCCCAGGGGAGGGCTGGGCGGACAGCTGGGACCGAGAGGGGCGGTGTGCCCAGGGGGAGGGCTGGATGGACAGCTGGGACCGAGAGGGGCGGTGTGCCCAGGGGGGGGGCTGGATGGACAGCTGGGACCGAGCGGGGCGGTGTGCCCAGGGGGAGGGCTGGGTGGACAGCTGGGACCGAGAGGGGCGGTGTGCCCAGGGGGAGGGCTGGATGGACAGCTGGGACCGAGAGGGGTGGTGTGCCCAGGGGAGGGCTGGGCGGACAGCTGGGACCGAGAGGGGCGGTGTGCCCAGGGTGAGAGCTGGGTGGACAGCTGGGACCGAGCGGGGCTGTGTGCCCAGGGGGAGGGCTGGGCGGACAGCTGGGACCGAGAGGGGTGGTGTGCCCAGGGGAGGGCTGGGCGGACAGCTGGGACCCAGCTTCAGGCTTGGCCAGCTCCAAAGCAGGTGCTCTTCTTCCCTCTCACCACTCTGCTTCTGCCATCGTATGGCCCCGTGGCCCTTCCCTTTCCTCTCTGACTGGAAGGTCGTGGTGGGGCTTTGAGGGGCAGCGGCCGTGTTGTCCCCGTGAGTTCATCTGAAGCCAGGCGTCTTTTTACCCGTGGTGGCCCCCGAAGGGGGAGGGTTCCTGTCCGGCCACCCAAAGGGGCTGTCACAAAGGCAAACGCCTGCCGTGCCCGGCCAGCAATGCTCATGAAGGGGGGCTTGGTCAGTACAGCCGGACCTCTGCACCCCCACTCCCCTCTGCGGCCGCACTGTGCAGCTCACTCTGCCCCGCTCCACAGGAAGGCGCTCCGAGCCAGCCGGGAGCGGGAGAAGGTGTCAATCACAGGCCGAGAGCGTGTCCTTCATGTCCCACACTGCTCATTGGAAGCACATGCATCGCCCGAGGTTACACATGTGCGCTCCCCTGAGACAGATCTCCCAGGCCTGTGCGCGCTCACCCCGGAGCTTGGCCAGGGCAGTGCCTGCTGAGTGAATGAGGAACGACACCTGGCCTCCCCACGGGCACTGGGGTCCTGGGGGCAAGTCCCATGCCCTCCAGCCCTGAGGGCCCAGCGCAGGGCCTGGCACCTGCAGGAGGTCAAGTGCAGGTGAGGACCGTCGGCTGGGGGCGGAGGAGGGGGCCGGCAGTCAGGCTTACCAGGCGGGGAGCAGCACCTGGGGGACAGGGGTGCAGCTGCTCCTGTCCGCTGCTCCCAGACATGCTAACTGACCCCAGGTGCCCGGGGAACCTCAGCCGTGTCGGAGGCGCTGGAGGGATGTGTCTCCCAGACCCCGCGTCCGCACAGGCCCGGGCTGCGTCAGGGCTGCTCGCGGGTCTCCACAGGAGCTGCTCTTTGAATCGGCTTTGCCGTTGCCAGCCTTGCCCTCGGGGTCTCCGAGTCCAGCGTGGTTCCTCGTCCCACGAGGGTACTCGAGCGCTTCGTGTGGATAAAGACGAGGGTTCAGATCAGACCCGGGGAAGGCTCGGTCCGGGTTCAGGTCAGGGTCAGGTTTGGCATCCTGGATCAGGTTAAGGTTTAGATTCAGGCGAATAGCAGAGCCAGGCTGGCCAGCCACGGAGCTTTGGGTCACGTTTCTGTCCGTCTCCTGGAATGTGGAGCTTGGAGTCAGAGTTGCACAGGACAGAGCAGCTCCGAGGTGGTCCTCTCTGACCCCCGACCTGCCGCCCCTACCCTGGGCACTCACTGCAGCGGCGCTGTGACTGCTCCCAGGTGTGTCTAGTCTGTCCTGCAGTCGCACCAGCTTCCTGTGAGCGGGCCCTGGGCTTGTGCTGAGGGCTTCTCCTTTGGGCCCACAGAAGGCTGCGGCAAATGCTGACTTCACGAATAAAGGGAATACATCGGCTCCCCAAGGACAAAGGTCTCCCTCAGGTGGGAATCTCGCCATTCAGTTACACCTAATGTTTTTCAAAGTTTTAATTGATTGTGGAGGAGGCTAGGAAATTTGGGATTTTGTTGTTGTTGTTTACAGGTATCCAACCTTCATCCATCCATCCATTCACTCATTCATTCATCCATCCATCCATCCACTCATCCATTCACTCATCCATCCATCCATCCATCCATCCATCCAGCCAGCCAGCCAGCCAGCCATCCACTCATCCATCCATCCATCCACTCATCCATTCATCCATCCATCCATCCACTCATCCATTCACTCATCCATCCATCCATCCATCCATCCATCCATCCATCCATCCATCCACTCATCCATCCATCCATCCACTCATCCATCCATCCATCCACTCATCCATTCACTCATCCATCCATCCATCCATCCATCCATCCATCCATCCATTCATCCATCCATCCATCCACTCATCCATTCACTCATCCATTCATCCATCCATTCATCCATCCATTCATCCATTCATCCATCCATCCATCCATCCATCCATCCATCCATCCATCCATCCACTCATCCATTCACTCATCCATTCATCCATCCATTCATCCATTCATCCATCCATCCATGCATCCATCCATCCATCCACTCATCCATTCACTCATCCATCCACTCATCCATTCATCCATCCATCCATCCATCCATCCATCCATCCATCCATCCATTCATCCATCTCATAAATACTTTTTGACTGTGTCGTGGGACTTTGCTGAATCTACAGGAGATGAAGGAGACATTGAGACTGTCTTCAAAGAGCTCAACCAATAGATGGAATCAGAACACGAGCAGCCGATGGGAGGACCCCAAGGTCTGTGGGGTTGGAGGAAGACACCGGCCCACCCTGGAGGCATTCGGGGTTTCCTGAGGAGGAAGCCCCAGTCTTGAAAGATGAGCAGGTGATCCTCTGTCAATGAAGAGAAGAGCATCCCAGTGAGAAGAAACAGGCTGAGCTGAGGTTCCTGGCAGGAGAGCAGGGGCGGCCCTTGGGGCAGCCTGCAGACTGGGCAAGGAGGGCAAGGAGGCCATGGGGTTGCTGGGAAGACAAGAGGTCTTAGAAGACTGTTCTGAAAGCCTGGGAACCACAAAAGGATTAACCCAATGTGAATTATGTTCTGGAACCAGCACCCTGGAGACCTGTCAGGGTGGGAGGGCTGAGGATTGGCTCTCCTGTGGAAAGAGGAGGGTGCCCCCGGGGATACGGTAGATAGGGGCTCCACCCCCAAAGCCCCACAGGATGCTGAGCAACCGGGGGGCGGGGGGGGGGGAGGGCCATAGGGCTGGGGCCAACTGTGGAGGCTGAGCAGGACTGCAGCGACTCGGTCACCTGCCTGGTCAATGGCTCTCAGGGTTGTGCTGGGCAAACCCGCAGCTTCAGGCAGAGCCCTGCTGGGGGTGACCGGCGCACACCGGCCTCCTCTGGAGGAGGCCGCAGTCCCTGCTTCTCCTTGGCCGCAGCCTGTCACCCTCCCAGCGCTGCCTGGACCTGCAGAGCAGCCACAGAGGAATGGGGATGCTGTCAGGGCCCGTCAGAGCCAGTCCCCAGGGCCACGTGACCCCAGGTTAGAAGCTGGCTGGGGGGGGGGGCGTGCAGTGGAGGCGCTGGGGCAGTTCTCTGGCTTCTCACGCTGCTGCCTTGGGAAGGGCCTCCACACCCACCCGTTTGTTCAGGCGGGTGTCCCAGGCAGCCGAGGGAAACCGAGGGCAGGGGGGTGACAAGAGAAGCCTGAGGCTGGGTCCTGGCTTCCCCCTCGTTTGGAAGGAGGGGACACATTGTACGTGCATGACCTCAACCAGGAAGCCGGAGGCGTGTTGATCTTGAGCGCCCGCAGAACCTTGGCCGGCTCTGGGCTCACTCCCCGGGTGTGCAGTGTCTCGCCCGCGGGCGCTGGGTCCTGGGGCTGGTGGAGGAGGTGACAAGCTTGGAGAGCGTGTGGCACTTGGTGATGTGCTTCCTCTGCCATGATGCCCGCCAGTCAGTTCGGTAGGGCCTCCTGAGGGACAGCTGGACACCCCGGGCTCTGCTCCCAGCACTGCCTCTCGGAGCAGTTCCGCCAGGTTCCCGTTTACCAGCGACGAAGGCAGGGGTGCAAACCGGGAATGAGAGGAGCGAGGCCCAGACCTGGGCATTGCTTCTCGAAGGAATCCCTTTCCTGTGTCACAGCAGAGAGGCTGAGAAGTCCTCACACCTGTGGTCTTGACCTGGGTGCAGCCAAGCGGAGCCTGGGGCCTTAGGGAGGGCGAGCCCAGGGCCAGCTGTGAGGGGAGTGCAGCAGGGAGGACAGCCACTGAAGCCGGTGAGCCTGAGGGCAGGCCCTGGCCCCGAGCTCTGCGGAGTTGCCCAAACTCAGCCTGGAGGAGGAGGGAGGAGAATTTATCCTCTGCTCCTGACTCCCACCCTTTCAGGTTTCGACCGCGTGGCCCCCAGGCCAGGTGTGCGGCATGGGCAAGGTCACAGCGCTGGTCCCCGCAGGGGCAGAGGCAGCTGGAGCAGGAGGCAGGTGAGGTCCGGAGGGCCTGATGTGGTGCCAAGTGGCTGAACATACAGTTGGGGACACTGAGTCAGAGAGGGGAGGTGAAAGGTCGTGCACTGGTGGCTGAACCAGGACCTGCTTGAGGTCACCTGACTCCCAGACCACTGAGGTGGTAGCAGTGGTGAAAAGCCCTGTCGTATGTGTAGAGTCTGTGTGTGCGCACACGCGTGTGTGCGTGTGTTAGAGAGGATCTGAGTGATATGTGGATGACCAGAAAATGGAGCATGAACACAGAACTCTCTAGAAAGTTCTCAGGTGTGTGTGCCTCCGTATAAAGAAGAACACCCCCTCACCCTCATCTCCAGCCGAGTGTCCAGGTCCCTGTCTTCGCCTTAACAGGTGTGTCAGACCAGCCCCGCGCCCAGCGGGTGCAGACACTGGTCACTCCCAGGAGGAGAGGGGCTGGCGGGACCACCCCGGCCCTGGGCTGTGGGCCATTCCCTCGGGCCTCGGGCAGCCCAGGGCCCAGGCGGAGCCGTGGTGATGAGTCACTGGGCTTCGGCATCCGAGTCACACCCACCCCAAACCCCAGACCAAACCGCCTCCGGTGTCTGCCAGGCACAGTTGCCAGAGTAATCAATGCCCATTGTTTTCCTAGACAAATGTTCCCTCTGCACTTTCGACCACTTTGTTCCGGAGAATGGCTCGGTGAGGGCTCGCAGCATGTGGACGGACACAGCCTCATGGCATCCCTTCCCCAGGTTGCCCCACCCCACAGCAGGGTCACAGGGACAAGGCAGCTACTGGCTGGATCGGGGCGGAGAGCTGACCTTGGCCCGGGTAGGCTCCAGTCCTTGAAAGCTGGCTGACCTTGGCCTTGGCTTCCTCAACTACTTGAGGGGAATCATAGGGTTGGCAGGAAGGATATAAAAATTCCTGGGAAAATCATCCAGCAGGAGTGAAATGCAGTGTTTCTGCTTCTCCAGTCCTGGGGGAGCATCAGGCCAGGGAAAGGCGTGTGGGCATCACGGTTGCCTCGCCTGGGTTCCCACACTGGCTTCCCGGATCAGGCATCTGCCTCAGTTTCCTCATCTGTGAAGTGGAGCCAGTGAAGCTAACCTGCAAGGCCGGAGGCGGAGGGTGTGCAGGCCTAGCTCTCAGCACAGTGGCCGGGGCAATCGTGACGTTGATGCAGTGCGGGCACTGGTGGCTCTCAGAAGCCCACCTGCAGGGCAGCTGAGCAGGTCTCTGTGCTTAAAGGTCAAGGTCAAGACCTCCTCTTCCACGAAGCCCTCTTGAGTTCTTTCAGCCCTCATTGCTAAAGGCTAAGTGCCCTAGATGCGTTATCTCATTTAATTTTTACAAAACTTTTAGGAGGTAGGTGTTATTCTAAACCTAGTTTTATAAAAGTGGAATTTGGGCCTTAGAGACTTGCCCAAGGCCATGGAGCAAGTAAAGGAGATAGGATTTGAACCCAGGTGTGTCTGTTCCTAAAATAACCTAGAGGAGGGACAGGGCACTTAAGTTGGCTAGAGAAGTCAAAGAAGGCTTCTTGGAAGCAGTATTGTTTGAATTAAAATATTTTTAACCCAACATTTTAATGGCCATTTTCAAACAACCATAAAAGTAAACAAACATAGGAATGAAGTCTTTAAATAATGAAGCGGAGATGCCTGGTGGAGCCTGGGATTGTCAGGCCATGTGGTGCCGTGGGGCACCCACAGGTAGCAGCTCTGCAGAGGGTAAAGTGTGGGCAGGGGCAGTGATGGAACCCCGTGGGAGCTGAGTTATTTAAGACGGAAGGTGATTCTTTACTGCCTTTGGATTTCCACCCCCCTGATTCAGGGCAAAAAGAAAGCATCTGCATGCGGCAGGTGAAGGACATGGCGGTTTAGGTTTCCCCAGCGGAAGGTAGGAAATGGCCGTTTTCAGTTTGGCACAGTGGGCTCAAGAGTGAGCACTGGAATCTTTCAGCGCTGCCAGTTCTAGGCAAGAGATGGGAATCTGAGTCATTCCTCTAGTCTCAGTGCAGGACAAAGCCAGAGGACTTCACAGGAGCTGGGCCGGCAACAGGACGGGGTCCCTGGGCAAGCACTTTCCTGCCTGGCATGTATATCCAACAGACGTGGTTATTGCTTGGATTTAAAACATGCTTTATGGTTGGTTATAATTTCTGACACGGGAAATGTCCATGTGTCACAGCTGCCTGAGGAGCAGAGGAGGAAGTTCCCTGCAGTGTCCCTAACAATGGAAGTTGTCCCTATGCCAGGCCACAGTCAACAGCACCAGGGGCCTGGACTAGGGACAATTTTGCAATGCCCAGACTACTTGTCATTCATTCACTCACCCACTTATTTGTTCTCATTGCTTATGGTTTATGATCCTTTCTTGGTTCTCGTCATTCTTCTGCTCTGACATCAGGTCAACCCAGATGAAGAGAAAGGAGGAGTGGCCAAGGTGGAAAGCTCTCTGTCACGCCTTCATTTCTTCGCCAGCTTGTCCTTCTCAGGCCAGGCTTTCGATATTGGTGAACAGGGAAAGCAGAGGACAAAGCATGGCTGAGCCTCGCTAGGGCACGTGGTAACATCACTCCTGGCCTCCTTGCGGGTTAGATGGAGAGGGAACGTGTCAGGTGCGTGGGCGCTCCACTTTCCAGCGGGATGTCCTTGGAAGTTACTTAGTGTGGATGGCCTTCCCTCTCCTGAGCCTGTCGAGTGAGGATGAAACTGCCCTGTCTCAGTACCGGTGCCCGCCAGACCCGTGGGAAGCTTGCTATGTGCGTCATCTGACGATCTCACAACAACCACCCGAGGTCAGCACAGCCAGTCCCTTCCTTTCTTCATAGACAAACCTGGGAACCTAGACAGGAACTTGTTCCTGCTCACAGGGCTTGGTAGTGGTCTAACTGGATTTGAATCTAGTTAGTCTGATTTCAGACCGGGTTCTTAAACTCTTAACTCTACTTCCGGGTCATAGGGTTATTTTGAGATGGGGCAATCAAATTGATGTAAAACACTTGGTGCAGTGCTTCTCATCTCATAGGTGATCTGCATGCATATGCTGTGAACCTTATCCTATCTAATAAAGAGGGAGTATGCTAATTGACCCTCACGCCGTCGCAAAGATGGCGGCGCCCACAGCCAATAAGGAGGAATATGCTAATTGACTGCCCTGCCCTCAAAGATGGCGGTGCCCACAGCCAATAAGGAGGGAATATGCTAATTGACTGCCATGCCCTCAAAGATGGCAGTGCCCACAGCCAGAAGATGGTGGCACCCAGTCACCTCAGCCTTGCTGGGGCACCTGCCTCCAGAGTCCCCCAGTCCCCCAACCCCCCAGCTGCCCAGGGCTGGCCCGAGGCACAGGCAAGCCTTGGATGGCGGCTGCCCAGCCGCCCAGGGCCAGCCCGAGGTGCAGGCAAGCCTCGAATGGCAGCTGCCCAGCCACCCAGGGCTGCCCGAGGCTCAGGTAACCATGGCCGGCCGAGGCTTGCGCTGCCGGCAGTGGCAGCAGCAGAGGTGTGACGGGGGCATCGCCTTCCCCTGATCACCGGGTCACCTCTCGCCCCTGAGGGCTCCCGGACTGTGAGAGGGGGTTAGGCCGGACTGAAGGTCCCCCCCCCCCCACTCCAGTGTATGAATTTTCATGCACCGGGCCTCTAGTGACTTGATAATTGGTGGACATAACTGAACCACAGCTTCACGCAGGCAAGATGAACTGATGGCTTGAGGAGAAATCGGAGGGCGACCTGTAGGCAGCCACACGTGTGCTTTGTCTTTGTCTCCTTCCTGCCCATCGTATCTCACGATGAGGGTGAAATTATTATCTGCACACTCATGGGCTCTGTGTGTGTCACAAAGCTGGTTGGCACTAGGGACATAAATGGATGATAGAATGTAAACTCATAAAATCTCAACAGGTAGTAATGAAAAACAAAACATAACAAGATTAAATTTAATAGGAATAAATACAGCCAAACCTCATTTCTTGAACTCTACCAACTTGAATAATTCAGTTCTCGACCAAGTTGTTCACAGAAAAAATGTCTCAGTGGTTGAACCAAACTTCAGTTTTTGACCTGACAACCCTTTCATACTGATACCTCAGCATGACACAAAGTGTCTCTCAGACAACAAACAAAGGAGAGAATGCTTTTGCTGCTGGCAAAGTCCACCATTAACACAATTTAAAACATCAAGAGGCCATCAAGAGTGCTAATGTTACTAAGGGTGCGGAAGAAGCAATGATCATAGGCAATCGAAGAGGTGGAAAAACTGTTGTTGATTTGGATAAAGGAAAGCAGTTAGCCAGTGACAGCATTTCGGAGGCAGTGATATTTGAACAAGCAAAGATGCTGCATGCTGACCTGAAAGACACCTTGGAACAAGTTTGAAAATGATCCCTTTAAAGGCAGGAGGGGGTGGTTTGATAAACTTAAGAAGTATTTATTTATAGATTAAACAGTACATTAGACATGTATGTAAGAAAGGTCAGAACAGGAATCATTTGGGGGCCTGAAATAGATTGATTCAATTTACATTATTTCTAACTAGAGGCCCAGTGCATGAAATTCTTGCACGGTAGGGGGCGGGGGCATCCCTCAGCCCAGCCTGCACCCTCTCGCAGTCTGGGAGCTCTCAGGGGATGTCCGGCAGTTGGACATCCTTAGCACTGCCATGGAGGCGAGAGAGGCTCCTGCCACGGCTGCTGCGTTTGCCAGCTGTGAGCCCGGCTTCTGGCTGAGCAGTGCTCCCCCTGTGGGAGCCCACTATTACCAGGGGGCAGATTCTGCATTGAACGTCTGTCCCCTGCTGGTCATTGCATATCATAGCAACTGGTCGTTCTGCCGTCGGGCTGAATCCGGCTCTCCAACATCCCCCAAGGGGTCCTGAATTGTGAGAGGGCACAGGCCAGGCCAAGGGACCCCACTGGTGCACAATCGGGGATGGGGAGAGACATGGGAGGTTGGCCAGCTGGGGAGGGACTGCAGGAAGGTTCCAGGGCATGTCCGGCCCGTTTTACTCACTCCCGATCGGCCAGACCCCAGCAGCAAGCTAACCTATTGGTCAGAGCATCTGCCCCCTGGTGGTCAGTGCATGTCATAGTGACTGGTCAACCAGTAGACTGTCTGCCCCCTGGTGGTAAGCACATGTCATAGCAAGCAGTTGAGTGGCCTTAGCATATCATTAGCATATTACGCTTTGATTGGTTGAACGGCCAACTGGACGACTGAACACTTAGCATATTAGGCCTTTATTATATAGGATGGGAAAACATGATTCAGTTTTTGACCAAATTGCTTCTAGAACAGCCTTCCAAATGAATTAAGTTTGAAAAGTGAAGTTCCACTGTATAGGATTCTGCCCTTCCAGTTGAGTTGAATTTACTAAGTATTCATGTAGCAGCTACTATATACCATATTCTGCATAAAATCCTCGGGTGAAAAGTTGGATAAGAAGTAGTCCCTACTCTTGAAGACCTTCCTTCCCTTTGATAGTGACTGCTCAAGTGAAAGATGTGTCCTCGACATACCTTGCTCACATAGACCCTCCTCCCACTTCGAGACCAATGGGCTAGGCCTATTTTCCACCCAGCCTCCACACCAGACTGGATTGGAGACGATTAGTTAGCAGCAGCTGGCAGGAAGCACGCTTAAGAATTCTGTGATGTTTGTCTTTCTTCTAGGCTGCCTAGCACATGGACCCCTTTCAGTCTGGGAAGAATTCACTACCATATAATTTTGGATGGGAGGTAACTTCATGCTCAAATTGTCCCATTTTTGGCTAGGGGGATCTAGTTTGAATTGACTCCTGAACCATTTTGAACATGGTAGTCTTTGCACTTATAAAAGAAATAAAGAAAAATAAAAAAAGGATTTGAGACACAGTGATAGATACAGAAAATACACAAAGAAGATCCAATGTATGCATGAGAGTAATGTCTGAGGAAGAAAACCAAAGCAATGGGACAGAATTGATATTAAAATCTATTATTCAAGAAGAGTTTTCTGAAACAAAAAATGAAACAAAATATTGGAAGCTGCCACTATATAACTAGGGAAATTGACCCAGAGAGCCAGCATTGAGACTTATGGTAAAACTAGAGGCCCAATGCATGAAGTTTCATGCAAGGGGCTCGGCCCTCGCCGCCCATCTGCCTTGTGGCCCTGGGGCACTGCGGCCCCACCCACTGGTCATTCTGGAAGGTTGTTCCACCGTCTGGTCTAATTAGCATATTAGCTCTTCATTATATAGGATAGTAGACCATAAAGAAAAAGCCTTCTGGGTACCCAGGAAAAAAAACCCAAGTCAGTCTAAGGTTGCACTGTCCAATATGATAGTCACTAGATACATGTAGCTATTTAAATTAAAATTAAATTAAAGTTAAAATGTAATTCCTCTCATTTTTTAAGTGCTCAGCAACCACATGCAGCTGGTGGCTATGTGTTGATCTATTCTTCCCCTTAGTTCACTGAACATCCTTATAACCAGTGTTTAAAACTTTGCATTTGGTGGATTGCTTGTTTCCATTTGGTTGAGTTCTTTTCCTGGATTTTTGTCCTGTTTTTCATTTGGGACCTGTTTCTTTGTCTCCTTATTCTGGCTGCCTCCCTGTGGTTGTGCCTATGGATTAGGTAGGACTTCTATCTCCCTGTCTAGGTAGAGTGGCCTTATGTAGTAAGTGTCCCGTGGGGGCCCAGTGGCCTCTCCAGTCACCCAAGTGGGCTGTGTACACCCTCCTGTTGTAGTTGAGCCTTGAATGCTGTTGGCACATCCATGGGAGGAATTGACCTCCAGGCCAACTGACTGCAAGAATCACGGTCTACCGTGGTAGAGCTGCTGTGCAGGGGCCCACTGCACAGAGCAGGACTTGCTTCAGCGGGGCTCTGATGCCTGCAGAGTCCACTCCTTGAGTATGTCACTTGTGGAGGTGGTTGGGTGATGCTCCAGTGTGGTCTGAAGCTGTCCATGGGGTATGCTGGCTCTGGGGCCTCCTGGGAGTTGCAGACCAAAGTTAGCTGCTTTCTGTGCCCTGCTGGGGGCCATCCAGCCAACTACAAAGAAATCTGCAGTTGGCTGTTACTTGTGCTGGGCTTGGAGGTGCCTGGAAGAGGTGCCAATCTATGAACCAAGGCCAGCTGTCACTTGTGCTAGGCGTGGGGCTGATTAGCAAGTTTTATGAGGCTTGATCTCATAAAAGCACACCTTTAGGAGGCATGTGCTTTATCTCTCCACTTACGTCTTTTTTCATTTCTTTCAGTAAAGTTTTATAGTTTTAAGTGTACAGTCATGTGTCTTTTATCTTATTTATCCCTAAATATTTCATTTTTGTTGCTGTTATAAATAATACTGTTTTTAAAATTCAGTTTTGAAATGTTTATTCCTAGCATGTAGAAACACAGTCCATTTTTGTGTATTGATTAGGCATCATGCAACTTTGCTAATTCACTTATTTGTCATAATAGTTTTTTGGTAGCTTCCTCAGGATGTTCTACATAGATAATCATGTTGTTTAATGAGATACAGTTTTTCCTTTTTGGTCTTTTAGTATGTTATTTAAAATTGATTTTCAAACCAATCTTGCATTCCTGAGATAAAACCCACTTGGTTATACTATATTATTCTTTTTATACATATGGCTTCAATTTGCTAAAATTTTGTTAAGAGTATTTGCATTTACATTCATAAGGGATATTGGTCTGTAGTTTTCTTGTGATTTTGTTTGGTTTTGGTATCAGTGTTTGGTATCATCGAATCAAAAAGTGTTCCTTCCTCTTTAATACTCTATAAGACTTTATAGAGAACTAGCATTAACTCCTCATTAAATGTTTTAGAGAAATTGTCAGTTAAGCCATCTAAGTCTGAAGTTTTATTTGTGTAAGTTTTTTAACTACTAATTCAATTTCTTTAATAGACATAGGGTTTTGGTAGTTTGCGTCTTTCAAGGAATTTGTCTATTTCATATAGGTTGCTTTATTTATTGACATAGAGTTGTTCATAATAGTCTTATATTATCTATCTTTTTAATATATGTGGAATCTATACTATGCCATCTCTTTCATTCCTGATATTAGTATTTTGTGTCTTCTACCTTTTTCTTACTCAATCCAGCTAGAGATTTAGCAATTTTATTGATTTTTGTCAAAAACCAGCTTCAATTTCATGACTTTCTCTATTGCTTTTCTGTTACCTATTTCATTGACTTCTGCTCTGATCTTTATTATTTCCTGCTTTTTCTTACTTAAGCTTTAAATTGCTATTTCTTTTCTGGTTTCTTTAGTTAGAAGGGCATTGATCTGCAACCTTGTTTCTTTTTTTAAAATATATTTTATTGATTTTAAAGAGGAAGGGAGAGGGAGAGAGAGATAGAAACATCAATGATGAGAGCGAATCATTGATTGGCTGCCTCCTGCATGCCCCCTATGGGGGATCGAGCCCACAACCCAGGCATGTGCCCTTGGCCGGAACCAAACCTGGGACCCGTCAGTCCGCAGGCTTACGCTCTATCCATTGAGCCAAACCAGCTAGGGCCGCAACCTTGTTTCTAACACAGGCATTTAGTGCTCTAGTTTCTTGCATCCCACAAATTTTGGCATTCTGTGTTTTCATTTCCATTCAGTTTAAAATACTTTCTAATTTGAATGGTGATCCTTGCCCATGGGTTTAAAATTGTGTTGTTTAGCTGATAAATATTTGATAAATTCTCAGAAAATTTTCTGTTGAAGACTACTAATTTAATCAAATTCCTAATTTATTGTGATCAAAGAAGATATCTTGTTTGATCTGAAAACTCTTTAGTCTATTGAGACTTTTAAAAATATATATTTTTACTGATTTCAGAGAGGAAGGGAGAGGGAGAGAGATAGAAACATCAGTGATGAGAGAGAATCATTGATTGGCTGCCTCCTGCATGCCCCACACTGGGGATTGAGCCCACAATCTGGGCATGTGCCCTGACTGGGAATTGAACCGTGACCTCCTGGTTCATAGGTCAAGGCTCAACCACTGAGCCACACTGGCTGGGCTTATTATTGAGACTTTTTATGGATTAGAATATGATTTATTTTGTTAATTTTTTCTTGTGTACTTGAAAAAAGTGTATTCTGTTGCTGTTGGGTGGTGTTCAATTAGGTGAAGTCATCTGCATATTTCTTGATTTTCTGTCTACTTGTCCTATCAATTGTTGAGAGAGAAGGGTGTTGAAATATCCGGCTATCATTGTGGATTTGCCTATTTATTCTTTCAATTCTATCAGCTTTTGTTCCATGTATTTTAAAGTTTTGTTATTAGGTGCATAAACACTTAGGATTATAATGTCATCTTGATGTATTGGACCCTTTATCATCAACTAATGACTTTATTCCTGATAATATGATTTGCTTTGAAATAGAGTTTGTCTGGTAATGTAGCATTCTAGCTTTCTTATGATGAGGGTTACTATGGTATATCTTGTTCCATGATTTGTTCTCTAATCCATGTGTGCCTTTCTATGTAGAGAGTAATGATTGCACACAGGATGTGTTGGGCCTTGCTTTTTTTTTCCCCCATAGCAAATACACAGAACATAAAAGCCACCGTTTTAACCATGTAAAGTGCACAATTCAGGAACATTCAGTACATGTGCATGCATGCGCTCACCTGGACACTGGAAGAGAACCCTCAGCACATCTCTGCCGTGCGCTGGCTTCGGGCTCTCCCCTGCGGTACTCCGCCTGGCTAATTTTAGCCGCCGTGGCTGCCTGAACTTCCACTCTCTTCAGTCCCTGCAGAAAGCTCCCGTTATTGCTTCCGAACTCTTAGGGATCAGTGTCCTACGCTGTCTGTGTCAATGTCTGAAAGCCGCAGCTTCGGACATCTTGTTTGTATTTGGCTGTTTAAGGTGGAAGAGTCCATCTGTTCCCTGTTACTCCATCACGGCTTGCCCGTCTTTCTGCAGAGCTGGCTCTTTAGATGGCCCCTCAGGAGAACACTGTTCCCTGAGCTGTTATGTTCATAACAATATGTCTGTGGCCTTTTACTTGGAGGTCACTTTAGCTTCATGCAAAACCTGTGACTCACACTTTTGAACATGTCAAACATGTTACTCCATTGTTGTTTGGCATAAAGTGTTGCTATCAGAAAGTCTGAGGACGGTGTCGTTATACTTCCCTCCCGAGTAACTACGTCTTGTTCTCTTTTTTTGCCAGGATGCCTAAAACAATGTTTTTCATAAAGCCCAATCATTTTAGTAAAATATATCTTGATAGTGGCCATATGGATTACTTTTTCCCTAGAACTGTGGTATGTTCTTTCACTTTGTAGTAACAAATTCTTTTATTTCATGAATGCTTTCTTAAATTATACAGTTTAGTATTTTCACTTTCATGTGCTCTTTTAAAATCTCTTATTATACATACACTGAGTGGCCAGATTATGATGATCTCTGAACGCATAATAATCTGGCCACTCAGTATATATGAGGCCCCATGCATGAATTCACGCATGGGTGGGGTCCGGCCAGCCTGGCCAGGGGGAGGGGACATGGGCAGTTGGCCGGCCTGCCTGCTGGTCGAACTCCTGGTTGAGGGGACAATTTGCATATTAGCCTCTTATTATATAGGATATACACTGAGTGGCCAGATTATTATGCGTTCAGAGATCATCATAATCTGGTCACTCAGTGTATGTTGAATCTTTTTTTTCGATCTTTTATCTCTATCATTTTTCTTTAAATAATTTTTAAATCTCTTTTTAAATATAAAAAAAACATGTTTTTCTTTTCACTTTCTATTTCTCTTAAGGCACTATTGTGTTTGCTCTTTCTTTTCTCTACTGTAGTCTTCATTTTTAAAATAAATTTTTACTTTTTCTAACTATGTCCTGACTTCTGTAATTTCTCTTTTCAAATCTTTGTATTCTCCAACCACCTAATTTATAATGTTTTCTAATTTTAATATTTTAAAAATAATTTTTATCATTTTTTATAACACATTTTGACTTGTTCTTGATATTAGATTATGATTTCACTCTTTCATGCATTTGTTTCTGGTGTGTTTTATTGTCTGTTGAGATATTTATTCTCTTACTTATATATATTATTATATATTCTTATGATACCCCTTATTCTCTTATTTTCTTTGAATAAGTTTCCTATGGGATTTGACTGGTTCTTTTCCACTGCTCACTTTTTAATGCAATGAATTTTCTTGTTTTCAGCATGGAAATGTTTGCTAGAATAGCCTTTTGGCTTCATTTCGATAGAGTGCCCTCTTATTTTATTTTCACAAAGTGATTAAAAACATGGCTTCCTACTTCCTGGGGTCGGCCTACTCTGTTCCCCTCCTCTACTTTTACCCGGACCTCCCTTTTCCTTTGCTTCTGTTGCTCCTGTCCTGCTCAGTTTGTATCTACTCTTACCTATTTCTTCTCCGTGTAGATCTTTGTTTTAGAAGAGGCCTTTGATTTGTTAAATGTCATGGGTGTACAGGGCCCACGCTGCCCCAGCACCTCAGCGCTATTGAATCACAGTCCCATTGCATCTGCCTTCACATGTGGTCTTCCAAAGCCTTAGCAGTTGGATTGCTCTTCTCCGATTGGCCCACGGTGCTTTCCAGCCAGTTCCTTCTGGGGACCTTGGGTTAGTCTGCCCTTGTGCACATCAGAAGCCCAGCTGGCTCCCTGTGCTTTCCTCGGCACAGATGTGGATACCCTGCAGTTCTTGGAGCTGTCGGGGGGTTGTTCACTGAGGAGATTCTTGGGGAGACCTTGCAATGTAGTTTTGTTGTAGATGTTGTCTACGGGTCTTTAATTTTATCTCAGTTGCTCTATTTATATCGAATGACTTGGGAAGAATAAAAACATCACTACCATCTTCTAGAAATTACAGTGTGCATTTACTTTTTTGCATAATTCAGCTAGAGATGTTTCTATTGCTCACAAGTAAGAACGTGGGTGGACGTAGTTTTCATTAACTGGGAGTACAAAAGCAGGAGGACACGGCTCCCCAATAAGGTGGTTAGAAGAGTGTGACTTTAGCGCACATCAAAGAGAGCGGAGCATCTGACACTGGAGGTGACCATCCTGCCCTCTCTGCTCGGTCAGCCCTTGGGTTCAGCATTGCATCTGCTCTGGGCACCCGGGTTTTAACAGCTACTCACCTGTGAAGTGTGTGTAGGAGGGAGAGGCATGTCGAAACCATGCTATCCAAGTAATAGTTGAACTGCCGAGGACATGACTGGGAGAAGAGAAGGTTTAGGGGCAATGTGACCATCATCTTCAGATACTTGGTCATGACAGAAAGGAGTAGACGTGTCTGTGTGATCCCAAAAGATGTAGCTTCTCTCAAGGGCGAACATGATAGGGAGGTAGTCATTCAGCTCCACTTACAGGAGAATGTTTTCCTCTCGGAGGCTGTGCATGCATTTGGTGGGTACATTGAAAGGCTGGTGCAACCGCTACTGGATTACACTAACCACCTCTAAAGTCTCTTGGCAACTCCCAGATGAGCTTTGGGCTTTTTCCAACTCTAATTGCCTGTAAAACTACTTGTTAAGCTGGAAACGTGTGCCTTTGCATTGCAGTAGGAATTACTGAAGCTTAAGGTTGGTCCTGGGATTGTAGTAAACGAAGCGACAGACCTTGTTCTCAAGTAAGTAATAATTTTGTCGATAGGGTTTGACTGATGTATCCATGGAATAATAAACAGGTGAAAGAGTTAGCAGCTATAATTTTCTGAGTGCTGCCCTATGCCAGACACCGTCTGCAAACATCCTCACACAATCCTTACCGCAGCCCGGAAGACGGGTGCTGTGATTAGCATCCCCACTTCACCGGTGCGGCTCTGAGAGACAGGAAGTTGTCCAAGGACCTACGGCTCGTGGGTGGCAGAGCTGGGATCACACACAGCTTCATTCCTCTCTAAACGCGCGCTCGTAAACACACAGCAGGACATAAATGTACGGTTTCTGGAAATAAGTTGGCACCAGAGGACTCTGAGAGCTCCCGAGCAAGGACCCGGCTAGCACGAATGGAGGACTTAGATTGCGGGCACCGTGTGGACACCATCTGCTCTCACCCTCAAAAACCATCAGAAGCACCTTTCACCAGCCGGAAATGTCAGGACCCGTCAGGAGGTGGGACCACACCCCACTGTTTTCACAAGGAGAAATTCATATAAAAAGGGTTAACCTACTTATCAAGTTGTTAACTAGGTAACTGAGGAGGCACGAAGAAAACGAACTTATTGTGGAGGTGATAACGCTGGCAGCATCTGCTGCCCTAAGGCTGGGGGAGGAGGGGAGAGATGAGAGTCATTAAAATGTGGGCGTTTGGAGGAGAAGCCTGCGGAGGGAGGCGCAGACCGCTGGGGCGCAGGAGGGGCAGCGAGAGGAGCTGGAGGGGTGAAGCGGAGTCCCTGGGGGATGCTTACAGGGACCCCACAGCCCGTGGGGAGACGCAAGCCCTGTCTTCCTCCTCCAGTTTGCAGCCCCCTCTGGCGCCCCCTATTGGCTGAGCCTAATGGAGAGCCAGCGGACAATGCAGAAAGGTGGCTGCGGCTCAGCCCCAGCATCACCAGGCAGAGGAGGGAAGGTGGCGTCTGACCTTGAGGAAATGGAGGCTCCGAGCTGAAGACAGCGCCCCCGTCTCAGGGATGGTGAACGACGCACACCTCAGCCACCCACCAGCCTTGGGCGCCCTGGCTGCTTTGTGACGACGTCGCCCATTTCCAGGGTGACTTTGGTCACTCCCCTGCCCTGGGCAGGAGTTCTCACCGCGATGGCTGCACAGCCCGATGCCACCTGGGGCCCTGCCACTCCCAGAGCCTGAGGGCTCTGTGCCCCCACCTCTGGAATCTCCCTCACGGTGCCTGGCGTGTCCCGGGCCCTGTGTCCTGGCAGGCCAGCCTGGCCACGCCGACTGCACGCATCTGGCTGGCTGCTGAGAAGAGAGACTAGCTTCCCCAAGCTTCACCTGCCCCTCAGGAGCCTCGGCCACTGTTGTGGGCAAGTCCCTGTGCACTTCCTAGACAACAGTCCGGAGGGGTTCCCCCAGGCCTGGCCCGGGCTCTAAGGGGAGGAGTACTTCCCCATGGACAAGACCTGCTCTGGGGGGTGGGCTTGTGGAGGCGGGAGCCCGCTGCTGTCCATCCATTCCATGCAGCCACCCCAAGTCCCCCCCCCCCCCCCACACACACACCAAAATGAAACAAACAAACACCCACACGTTCACTGAGTGCACACTACATGCAGGCCAGTGCGTGCCCTGGAGATGCAGTGGCTGTGAAGGAGCAGCGTCCCTGCCCTTACGGAATGTATGGTCACGTGCAGGATCCAGACCAAAGCTGAGGAGGGAGGTGAGACCGGCGTGAATTTCATGCTCTCAGTGCCGGGTAAGAGGCAGCCATATAGCAGACATGAGGCGAGCACTTGAAATGTTTTTCTTTAATTCTTACCGACGCACATTAAAGCAAGGATGTCATTATCTACATTTTAAAGATATGGCATTGGGGGTCAGAGAGGCTAAGGGAGTCACTCATGGCGGCACAGTGAGGATTCTGTCAGACCCAAGCCCTCTTCTTCCTGCCATGCCTGCTGCACTGCTCATCTGGGGACCCTCTGGGTGTTGGATTTGGCAGGAATGAGGCCTTTAGTTGCTCCTGGGACAACCTGTGGTTTCAGGGCCGGGGCTCAATGTGTCCTCACCCTTTCCCTCTCGCAGCGGGGCCAGGGATTTCTGCCAGAAGCATCCGGTGTCCAGTCTGGTGCGTTCTTTGTGCACTTCCCAGGCATTCAAAGGCAGCCTGGTGGCGCCAAGCAGCTGGGAGAATAGGCCCTTCGCCAAAGAACCCGATCCACCGGAAGGGTTTTCCTGACGCACCAACAGGCAGGGTGGGGAGGTGGGCAGCACCGGGGCAGCATCGGCCTGACCCTCGGGGAGGGATGGCAGCTCTCCCTCCTTCCTACCCACCCTGTGCCCTTGGGACTCACTTCCACCCCCACCCTGGAGGAGAAAACTAGGAGTGGCCAAACCGTCTCAGTTCCAGCACACCTAATGCTTGCGGATGGAGGAAAACTGGTACACATGGTTTGATAGAATATATGATAAAATTTAAAAGGCATACATGGTTTTTAAAATTAATTTATACCTCTTCACCAAACTACTTTGGTTGGAAAAATTAGCCATGAGTGGATGTGTGTGATGTTATTTATCCAGAATAGAGTCAGTTCTTGGAGTAAATGTGGACTCATAGGCCATTTGCAATGACTCTGAGCTCCCCTCCATAAGGAGAGCCTCGCAGTGTTATGGGGTGTCTCCGACAGCACCCCACCCCAGGGCCACGGTGCACAGGCCAGGAGTCTAATGACACCCGCCACGCCTGCAGGCTGTGGTTCTGTCCTACCTGTTCACAGGGCACAGGGACAGAATGACCCTGAGACACATGAAAAGACCTAAATATGCTACATATTGAAAAATACTCTTTAAACTTAAAGACACTGATAGTTTAAAAAAGATGGAAAAGATATGCCATACTAATGCTAGATCAAAGAAACCTGGAGTGGCTATATTAATAGCAGGCAAGATAGATTTCAGGGCAAAAGATGGTCATCTCACAATGATGGAGTCAATTCATCAAAATGACTTGACAGTCCTAAAGTTTATACATTTAAAATATAGATTCAAATATGAAGCAAAAACTGATAGGCTGCAAACAGAAATAGACAAAACAGAGATTTTAATAACCGCCCCTTCAATAATTTAAGCAAAAATGGACAGAAAAACAGTAAGTTTGTAGAGATCCCAAGTAACATTATCAATCAACTTGACCTAATTGACATTTATAGAACACAACAACAGAATACACATTCCTTTTAAGTGTACATGAAACATTTACTAAAACAGAGAAGGTCTCAATAAATGTAAAAGGGTTCAAGTTATATGTAGTAGGCAGAATAATGACTACCCAAAGAAGTCTACATCCTAATCCTTGGATTATGTCCATATGTTAGGATACATGGAAAAAGGGAATTAAGGTTGCTAATCAGTTGTTCTCGAGATGGGGGATTATCCTGGGCCCATGTCACCACAATGTAGTTATCCTGGCCTGCTTATGAGTGGAAGAGAGAAGGAGAGAGAGAACC
The DNA here is from genome assembly GCF_027574615.1 of Eptesicus fuscus. Classification (NCBI taxonomy): domain Eukaryota; kingdom Metazoa; phylum Chordata; class Mammalia; order Chiroptera; family Vespertilionidae; genus Eptesicus; species Eptesicus fuscus. Next base: position 7,736,616 of record NC_072483.1, read on the forward strand.
AAAGATATGGTGGCATGAGAAAGGCTCAATGCAACACATCTGGTTTTGGAGATGGGGGAAGTGGTCCATGAGCCAAGGCATGCAGCAGCTTTTGAAGCTAGGAAGAGCCCCCAGAAAGGATTGCAGCTCTGCTGACACCTGGATGTTAGCCCAGAGAGACTTGTGGCAGATTCTGACCTCCAGAACGGTAGGATAATAAATGTGTGCTGGTGAAGCCTCTAAAATGGTGGTAAATAGCAATCATTGAAAGCTAGTACATAAATCTAGTACATAAGTTTGTTGGAAGTAAATCATAAACCAACAATAGAAAACCCTCAATATTTGGAAACTAAATTACATAATTTATGAATCAAAGAAGAAATGAAAGCATTTTGGAAGATTTTCTTAACTGAATGAAACTGAAAATTCACACAACATATCAAAGTCTGCAGGATCCTGTGAAGTTTATAGGACTAAACAACTATGTTAGAAAAGAAGGAAGGTACCAAATCAATGACCTCATCTTCTGCTTTTAAAAACTAGAAAAAGAAAAACAGATTAAAACCAGAGTAAGAAGAATACAGGAAATAGTAAAGACCAGAACAGAATTAAAGAAAATAAAAACAGAAAAATAAAGAAAAGCAATGCAACCAAATGATTCTTTGAGAAAATCAATAAAATTGATTAACCTCTAGCCAGACTGACCAGGAATCAAAGAAGATACATATTGCCAATATGAGGAATGAGAGAAGTGAGGTGCCATTACTACAGTTTTTACAAATATTAAAAAGATAAAAAGAATAAACAATCTTATCTCAATATATTCAATTACCTAGATAAATTGGATAAATTGCTTGAAAGACACACATGACCAACGCTTACAGAAGAAGAAATAAATAAACAGAATAGCCTCATCTCTATAAAATAAATTGAATTTTAGGTTAAAGACCTTTCCAAAAACAAATGAATAAATAACAAAAAACAAACAAACAAACAAACTCCAGGCCAAGATGGCTTCACTGGTAAATTCCATCAGACACTTAAGAAATGATACCACTTCACATGCTGTTTCCCAAAAGTGATTAATTTTATGAGGCCAGCATTATACTAATATAAAAAAGAGATATAGACATCACAATGAAAGAAAGAGACCAATATCCCTCATAAATACATAATGCAAAACTTTAAACAAACATTTAGCAAAGTGAATCTGACTATGTAACAGGTAATACAAGCATGGTTTACCCCAAGATTGATCCTCCTATATAATAAAAGCCTAATATGCTAAGTGTCCAGTTGTCCAGTCATCCATTCAACCAATCAAAGCATAATATGCTAATGATATGCTAAGGCTGCTCAACTGCTCGCTATGACGTGCACTGACCACCAGGGGGCAGATGCTCAACGCAGGAGCTGCCACCTGGTGGTCAGTGCACTCCCAAGGGGGAGCGCCGCTCAGCCAGAAGCCAGGCTCACGGCTGGCGAGCGCAGCAGCGGTGGCAGCAACCAGCCAGAGCTATACTGATTGATTTTTATTGTTAAACTAGAGGCCTGGTGCACAAAATTCATGCACTTGTGGGGGCACTTCCCCCACAAGTGCCCGACTGACGGCTTAGTCAGGCATCTCCCAAGGACTCCTGGACTGTGAGAGGGCACAGGCCGGGCTGAGGGACTCCCCCCGCCAAGTGCACGAATTTTGTGCACTGGGCCTCTAGTTTAACAATAAAAATCAATCAGTATAGCTCTGGCTGGTTGCTCAGTGGTTAGAGCGTTGGCCCGCAGACCAGAGGGTCGCAGGTTTGATTCCTGGTCAAGGGCAGATACCTTGGTTGTAGGTTCAGTCCGACCCAGTCAGGGCTCCCGTGGCAGGCAGGCAACCCAGTTTCTCCATCTGTCTGATGGTAGGGTCAATGCAGATGCCTGGGGGCTTTTCCGGGTGGAGGAAAGAGGGGCCTTGTGTTGCCCGACGTGGGTTTGAATCCTGGCTCCACCATTTTCTAACCAAGTAGTTGTGAAAAGGTGTGTTCACCTCTCTGAGCCTCAGTGTTTTTCCAAAACAGCCCACCTGGAGCTGGACGGAAGGCCTGGGGCAGCCTGGTGCTTCGGAGCGCAGCCCTCCTCTGCAGCACTCAGAGCCCGCCCGGCGCCAAGATCCTGACCGCCACAGGGCCTGCTGAGGCGCCAAGAGGCCTTCTCACTGCGGGATGTCCCCGATTGACGCCCTGATTGAAGCTTTCTCAGTCACTCAGAGGCTCCTCAAGCTTCTCCAGTGCTGAGATCTAAAAGACTTACCGTATTTTTCCGTGTATTAGATGCCGCCACGTATAAGATGCCACCCCCCACTTTTCCAACCCAAAATTAAGAAGTCGACATTTTAAACCTTTTGCTGGTTTTCCTCTTAAGGCCTTCTTCTTTTTTGGCATCTTCAGGAGTTGTTCTTCCTGTTTTCTCCACTGTCTGATCATACACTCAGTGGGAGGAGGTCCAAATGGTCTCTCTGCAGCTCTATTCCCATGCTCTTTTGCATAGCTGATGACATTCAGTTTGAATTTTGCAGAGTAAGACAATTGCTTACCGGTATTTATCTTTATATTTTTGACATCTTTATAAGCTCAAAATGTTCCAGTACCTGTTGCATCTGCACACTCTCCACCTCCACCTCCAATTACGGCATCAGCTGACGTCAGTGACAATAAGGCTCGTGATTGGAGGAAGCCTGTTTGACAAAGTATGGGCAGCTATGCACCCACATGGCTCCCTCCTCGACTGACTTCTGTGTATAAGACACACCTTGATTTTCAGTCTAAGGATTTTAGAAAAAAATAGCGTCTTATACACGGAAAATAGGGTACCTGTGGATGGCAGTGTCAGGAGATAAAGGCACCTGGGATTCCAGCACCTGGGCATTTCTGAAGTCAAACACAATTATGTGATAATGGGAACATCCTCACAAAAGGAAAGGGGTCCTGGCCTTTTGGGTTTTCCATGTATGTGGGTTCTGGGAAAGCAGGCAAATCAAGACCAACTGAGATGGCCAAGTCTGGGTGTGGTAGGGGCAGAAATAGAAGGTTGGGAACCAGCTAGAATTGTGGGAAATACTAATCATGCTCTGTTAACTGGGATTGTTTTGTTCTGATTGAAGAAGGCACGTTCTCACCTGGCTGGCAGCTGCACCCAGGACCTGGGAGCTCACCTGGACATGCGGCCCATCCTCCCCATCAGGGAGCTGCCTGTTACCATGGAAAGATGAACCACCTGTTGCAGAAACCAGAGCCACCAGCCCTTTGAAGACCCCCAGCCTTTGCATACCTGCAGGCCTTTCCAAATCTCCAGCCCCCATTACCCGTTAACTGCCCATTTGGCACATACCCTTTGGCTGCTTCCCATGTAATCTGTGTCCTTCTACCCAATATAAGCAGCTGGCTTATGGGGGGGCAGAGCAGATTTCTGTGGGTGACCTGCTGCTCTCCCATGCTGCCGGCAGTGTTGGAATAGACGCTCAGATATGATTCAACCCTGTCTCTGCTGAACTGGCTCGAGTAGTGACAGGCAGCACGGACCCACTGATTGTCCGGATACAGGTGTGCACAATAACCAGGCTCCTGCCAGGGGAGAAATTGGTCAAGCCGGGCGAGGGAGAAAGTAAAAGCAGGGGAGAGGAGCCGTGCGGACGGGAAGGGGAAGGGGCCACACTGACCAAGTGTCGGGTGGTCAGGATCTTGGCGGCCCAGGTCATTCTCCTGCAACCTCAACATCAAACATGGACTCGTCTGGGGCATTCTCCGTTTCCCAGACACCCTGCCCCACGCCTGACAAAGTGACCTGGTCTGGCCGGTGGTGAGGAGTGTGTTGGGAGGCAGGGCCATCTGGGTAAGCTTGTTTTCCCGTACAAGCATAGTGCCAGCTGGCACCCATATTCAGTCCTCAGCCCCTCCCTCTTGTCCAGGAGCCCATGCCAGGCCCAGAGGTGGGCAGCCATCCTGGGGTGGGAGGGAGACAGCTGCATGCTGAGGGGCAGCGAGGCAGAGTGCAGCAGTCTGGGTCCCTGTGCCAGGGTCCCTGAGCCGGGGTCACGGTGCCGGCCCTGTCTGCCCGCATCCGGGCTGCCCGCTGTGTGAGAAAAAGTCAGTCCACTCAGTGAAGCCCCCCGCTGGGCTCCCACTCCACCCAGCAGAGCTCGATGCCCATGTGCCAGGTCCAGGCCTGAGCTGGCACCCGGACCCATCAGGTCACTAGTCCTCACAGCCTTCCTGTGAGGGCCCCATCTTAGCCCCATCTGATCGGCGAGGGAACCGAGGCTCAGAGAGGCTCCCTTGCAATTCTTCAGGTCACAAGTCCTCGAGTTGGGCTTTGAACACAGAGCTGTCCGACTCCAGTTGCTGCCCAGCCCGCCCCACACTGTGACAGTCAATGCAGCCACAGCCCGGGTGACTGTGGGTGTGAATCCCGCCCGGCGACTGGGCAGCTGTGACCTGGGCAAGTTGTTCGGTGCCGGGCCTCAGTTTCCACCTCTGAACTACTTCCTAGCGGGCAGTGAGGGCTGCCGGCTGCCTGGCTTCGTGGCAGTTGCTGCTGCGCTGAGGACACTTTAAAGTCCCGCGATCCTCCCCGACTCTCCCCTTGGCCCCTCTGAGGAGGGGTCATCTCCTCTCTTTTCAGAGGCTCTGACCCTCAGTCTCTCTGTCTGTGAAATGGGAGTGAGAACAGGACCTGCCTCACACAATTGTTATTGGATTCAACGAGAGAACGCTCAGTCTCTCCGCTCGGTCCCTCCCCTCGGTCCCTCCGCATGGAAAGCACTCAGTGGAGCTGCTGCTGCTGTGACTGTTACCCAGCTTTCACTGCCATGTCAGATGCCTGCTTCCCCTCCTCAGGGCGTTTCAAGGGTGAAGCTGCTGCCCACTTGCAGGTGGCGGCCCTTGGCCATGGTCAGCCTCTGCGTGGCTTTGCTGAGACCGAGTTCGCAATGTTGAAGGCTGGCCAGGGCCAGGCCACGATGAAGCCCATCGAAGCTCTCCCCCCCTCCCCCCCCCGGGCAGGGTATGGTGCCCACCGCAGCCCATAGTCCTGGGAGGCTGAAGGCTGTCCCCTCACACGGAGGCCTTACTCACAGATGCTCGGGAAGACTCTAGTAAAGAGCCTGCTCTGTCCGTCCCCACTGCTGGGGTGCTCCTGATGTGTGGAGAAATTCCACCTGTGGGTGTGTCCTCGCCCCACTCCCTGCTGGTGTCTGCTGGGGCAGCCAAAGGCAGGGCCCTGGCTGTCAGGTCACCTTTCTTGGGGGCAGGGTGGGAGGTAGGCCAAGACACACAAACATGCACACGTGCACCCCGCATTCACTGTGAGCGTTCAGGGCCCTGCCTTCTCTCTCTGTGGGTCCCCGGTACCTGGCACAATGCTTGGCACACAGTAGGGCATTTCTGCATGTGCTCTGGGTGAGCAGATGGGTGGACAAATGGATACAAGAATAGCTGAGCGTGTTCATCCATGCATTGCTGCGCCTCTGTCACTGCGCACCTACTGCACGCTGGCTGTGCTCCAGGCTCCACCAGTGAAGTGGGGAGCAAGATGACAGCGCCTGCTCACCATGGCCCTCCGGTCCAGCTGATGGGCGGGTGAGCAGAGGGAGGGAGGGGCTCGGGCGCCGCCTCCACGTCCCGGGGAAAACCCTACTCCTCCAGGGACAGAGCAGAGTGATGACCTTGGCCGAAGGCCGCCTCTCCTTGTCTGGTCCCAGTGCAGGGCTGGGCTAGGGGCAGACAAGTGAGGGTGACGTGTCCGTGCATGGCCTGGCGCCTGCGGCCTCTGGAGACGGCACTGGACCCGGCCATGAGGAGCTGGGTGCTGCCCCGGGAGCTCGCCTCCCCCCCCCCCCCCGCCCCCTCCCTTTCCCCACCCCCCAGTGTGGGACAGAGCAGGCCCCTCAGGCAGTGAGAGGCAGGGGACGCTCACGGGAGCGACATTCACACCTGTGGCTCACACTGCTTCCTGGTGATGACAAGTCCCCTGGTCTTCAGGTGAAGGGCCCAACGCTGAGAGGCCCTCCAGCGGGAGGAGGCAGCCGGCCTGAGCCCTCTCCGCTGTGTCTGCGGAGGCCGAGCCGGCCGTGGCATTGCAGGAATGGAGGACGGCCCGCTCCCTGGAAAAGGGAGGACAGCCGTGAGCCTTGGGAAATGTGTGCATCTAACTGAAGGCCAGGGCGTGGGGAGAGGGCATTTCAGGTGAGAACGCCTGGTCCCCGTGCGGGCTGAGCTAGGCAGGCACCCACGGTGCCCGGGGTGGTCGCCTGGCCTGGCCGCACAGGTGAGAGAGGCCCGGAGAGGGCGTGCGCTGCCGAGCCCAGCACACCGCCATGGCAGAGCGGGCCAGACCGTGTTCTGACACCAGGAACCACAGAGACCAAAACCAAACCAAAATCAAACCAAAACAAAGGGATAAGCCAAAGCAGTATTTCAGTCCACCGGGCAGTGCAGCTAAAACAGAGAAATTACCTACCGGGTCATGCGGAGTCTTGTAGGCAAAACAAGTGGCCATGTGACTTCACCCTTCCCTATACACCAACCGGTCCCACCTGGCCCGGCTCCCTCCCTGCTCCTCCCCCCAAACCCCAGACAGCCCACCACACCCAAGACCCAGGGGAACAAAATGCTGGGGAAAACCCTTGGCCTCCACTTTGCTGAAGCTGAAAGTCAAGTTGCCAAAACAAACTTGTATTGTCTTCCTTCATTTTTCCGTGTTTTAGTAATAACAACCTGAGAATGAGGCCATTGTGCTCGGGGGCCTGCCCCCATGGCCTGGGCGAGAGCGGGCTCTGCAGGAGGCCAAGTGGCTGTCCCCTGGGGCCCATCTCCTGGGGTCCCTCCCGGACCAGCCCCCGCTCTGCTGCTACCCACGTTTTCCCCCCTATGGCGTCCACCTGGTCTCTCATTCTCTCGGGGTCCATCTCTCTGCTAACAGAGCGGGCCAGCTGTCCCCAGGCACTGCCGCTGTTGGTGGCTCCAACCGTGTCAGACAGTGGCCTTTTGTAGGGACAGGCAGCATTCCCCACCTGTTCCAGCCCTGGAATTTGGGTCCTGGGGCAGGAGGTAGGGAACATTTAGAGAGCAGATTCTGAGCCCTAAAGTCCCACAGGTGCCGCTGCCTGGCCGGGGCCCTGCTGCTCCTCCCTCTTGCCCAGCAGGTGGGACCCGTGTCCGTGCGGGGAAGCCCCTCGTTCAGGACTGTCCTGGCCAGTCCCACTGCCTTCCCTGCTCAGTGGCGGCTGGGCAGTCGCTAGCAATCTCACCCTTCCCTCCACCCTGGGGGGAGCGGGAGCTGGTTCACATAGGAGCTCTATGGTGTCGCAGACAAGAGAAAGGAACCCCCGAGCCCCCTACCCCTCCAGTCTGCGTCCCTGGCGATCTCCACTCCGATGTCTTTGCTGTGGACAAAAGGAGCCACTTGCTAGCCTGACAGGCTGAGGGAGGCCTGCGTGGAGGCCTCACAAACTCAGAGACCTGAAGTCACTGCAGAGGATGGTCTGAAATGAACACTTCCCAACTGCAGGAGGTCCTGGCGGGCGGCATGCCCGAGGCGGGCATTTCTCCCTGACAAAGGCCAGTCTCACCCTAACTGAGCCTGTCTGTTGTCTGCTTTTGCATCTGGGATAACACACCTGATAACGTGCCTTTGGAATGTCAAAGTAATTTCCTTTTTTCCGGGCCCTCAGAGCACAGCCCCCCCCGCAGAGCAGAGACCACAGATCCCCTCACTGTCATTGCTGTTGTGTTAGTTGTTGACTGTTAGCCATCCTGCACCCACCAATGTAAAAAAAGCATGAGTTTATCATTTACTTTTTATTGAATCCCAGAGTTTTCTCTGCTTTGCTTTCTCCCGCCTCCCTAATCGATCATGGATTTCATGCAGCCCCTTGCGCCTCCTCCTTTGACTGTAGTGTATACAATAAGGGGCAAAACTGCCTTCTCCAGAGCGTTTCCTCTACCTGTTGAGAGTTTGCTTCCGGTAAACAAGCTCACAACCTCTGGAGGTTTGGGCCTTTTCTATGAGGACAGCTCTGGGGCCTCCTTCCATGCAGCCCAGCCCGAGGCTTCCTGGGAGCCGGGGAGGTGCCGAGGGCGGGCCCATCGCACACCTCGGGGCTGTGCACAGCAGTGACCTCTGAGCCCCAGGCTCTGGCAGCCCCCCGGGAGTAACACTGTCCCCTCTGCGGGCACAGGGTTCTAGGAGGTAAGGTGGGAGGTGCTCAGCAGGGCTCCACTGCCAGGAGGAGTTTGTAACAGAAGGAGTCTCGCTGTGTTTGCTGTCTGAAAGGCAACACCAGCGGAGAGCTACTGGGGAGGTGCCATGTGCCAGGCCCTGTGGCGGGTGGCAGGTGGCGTGGCTGTCCCCATTCTACAGAGGAGGAAGCTAAGCCTCAGGGAGTGGCCAGGCCGGACCGGGGCCAGGGTCAGCCCTCACATGCTGGACCTTTCAAGTCCCAAAGCTGCCTGCGCCCTTCGCCCACTGGCAGCTCACCCTGGGGAGGCAGGGGAGGGTGTCCGCGGCCCCACAGCCTCAGCCCACACACAGGCACACATGCCCACACACATGTGAACCCACACGTGCACACATGCACACATGCACACACACACATGTCCAGAAGGTAAAGGCCTTTACGGAAGCGGGGGTTCTGCCAGGCTCTCACACAGGCAAAAGCTGATGCTATCTGGCGGGCAGGGAGGGCCACTGTCCTGGTTATGACTGCCCGTCTGTAGCTGGGAAGAGTCAGGAGGGTCCCAGATGGGCAGATGGTCCAGCTGCCTCTAGAGGGGCAGGCTCAGCTGCCATGGGGCCTCAGGGGCCGCTGAGCTCTGCAAACAGGAGGCCCAGCCCAGGCCGGCTTGGCTGGAAACTGCTGACCTCCTGGAACCGGTTGCTCAACTCTGACCTCCCGAGGGCAGGAGGGCAAGCACAGGGCCTAGGGATGCGCTGGCTGAGGGCAGGGGCGCAGAGGCAGCCTGGAGAGGTCCAGATGCCCCAGGATGCAACAGCCCCCACCTGCGGACACACCTGGCTGTGAATGTCACCCTCCCACCATTCCCAGAACCTTGGTCACCAAGCCCACTGTCCCCCAACCTCCTGCAGCAAGTGGCAAGGCTTAAATTCTAGCCAGCGCTACCCAGAGGCCTTTTCTAGAATGACGGGAATGGTGTACATCTGCGCCGTCCAGAGCGGCTGCAGAGCACTGGAAATGTAGCTGGTGTGAGTGAGGAACTGAACTTTGAACTTGATGTAATTTAACTGCCGTGGAAACGGCCACAGGAGGTAGTGGTTGCCACATGGGAGGGTGCAGTGCTAGACAGCGGCAGCGAGACAGGGCCTGAGTGCTGGCCGAGTGGGGCGCCAGGCCCAGCTCACCCATGCAATGGCTGTGACCTACTCGTGCCAACAGGACCCCCACAGCAGCCAACACCACTATGTGAGCGCCGGGCCGCACCTGCACACAGGGGTACAGACCCACCTGGGCTTGAGTCCTGGCCTGCGGGCATGCGCGTTTCCTCCCCTGTAACCCCGGAAAGTGCGGTGCTGACTCAGGGCAGGGACCCTCCTCAGTGCCCCCAGTGTTAGGCAGCAGGTTAGCTGTGAGCAGGAGTATCAACGGTGAACAAATGTGTGGCTGTCTCCCCAGCTCACAGAGGGGACAACTCTGGGGGGGCCTGAGCCAATGGCCCCCATGTCTCGGGCCTGAAATGAGGTGCAGGGACTGGCCAGGGATTTCTCAGAGCAAGGGGCTCAGCTCATCCAGGGGCCCTCCTTCATCTTATCAGAGAACATTTATCTCGACTCACAAAGCAAATCCTCAACAAAAATGTTAATGAACTTCAATCAAAATTTCTTCCCAGGCTTGTCAGTCTGGGCAGCCGCCCCTGGGCCACAAGAAAAGCCTGTGGGTCTGAGAGGGCCGGTTCCTGCAGGGCCAGGAGGGCCTGGAGCACAGGACTGAGCGTAGGCAGGTCAGGGAGAGCGTGTCCACCCGGGACACGAGCCAGACTCCCTCCCCCGACGCACCTGCGCTCTGTCTGTGTGAGCTCTGGCTCTCCGTGCCCTGCGGCCGCTGGTCGCCTGCTCTATCTCTGTGCCTCCGGCCAAACCGCACAGCAAGAATGTTTGCTATCGGTCTGCATTCTACAGAGGAAGACATTCAAGTTCAAAGTGGGATGCAACCTGCCCAAACACAGTCGCCATGCTGGGTTCATTCCCTGGTCTGCTGGATTCCCAGCCCCGGCTCGGCACCACTTCTGGCGGCCCGGCCAGCACGGCACGACGTTCCCCAGGGTCAGTGACCGTGACAGACACAAGACACAGCATCAGAGCCTAAGACCTTTTTTTTTTTTTTTAAGGAACACAATAGAACCTTCTCATCCAAATGCAGGCTGCCCTCCTCCTAGGCTTCTCCAGGGAGGGGTGGGACAATGCCGTGGGCGGCAGTCTGCCAGCTGCGCCTGGGCCTTCTTTGGGGGTGAACTTCTGCATCCGTCTCTGAGCTTGTTCCTTCCTCACCACACCTCGTTAGTGACAGACCAGTATTGCCCAGACTGGTCTGGGTGAGTTTACTGAATTACGTTTTGGTCGGATGCCAGCTATTCAAAGGCGCTCCAGAGCTCACTGTCGTGGGGATGTTGCCTGGACATTGTCCCCTCCCCTAGTGAGACCCTCCTTATTCGAAACAGCAAGCGACATTGCCTGCAGATGTCAAATCCAGGCAGGCCGTGCTCTGGGCGGTCCGCTTGTTTGTTTCTCGTGGGATCTGAGCACCGTGAGGCTGACCGTTTCCCTCTTTGCTTTGTGCCGGAAGCCAATTCCAGCATGTCAGCAGGGCTGAATCATCTGGGAATGGCTAAAGGGATTTCCCCAAACCTGAAAAGAATACATTAAATGATTGCTTGCTGCCAGACAGCTCAGAGCATCTTAGTCTACATGTTATTGCCTCCTCCTGGCCAAACACCTGAACAGCCGGAGGTAATTCCCCAATCTGACAATGGATTCTGTACCTAACCCTACCCTTTGATGTGTCTATCTCAACCTCTCCTTAGGACAATTTGTGTTAATAAAAAGCAAGGGGTCCTGAGACGAGGAGAACTTGGTTTCTTCAGCCAAGCTCCTCTCCACGCCCTCCCCCCCGCCTCAATGCCTTTCAAAATTATGTTTCGTCTCTGGATTCTTATTGAATTTACACACAGCCCCTTCTCCAGATTCCATAACCCTTCTAGATGCCGGATCAAGACCCACCGGTGTTAGCTTTGGCCGCCAGGAAGCTCAAGGTCACATCTGTGGCCACGTATTGCTCCCTAGTGCATAATCTTTATGTGGTGACTGTCTTGTTTCACCTTACACTTTCATTTCCTCCTTCTCCCCATTTACTTGCTTTATATTTTCTTCTTCACACGCCTTTTGAAAATCACCTCAAACCCATTTGCAATGGGAACAGGGTAAAAATAAGCAGCAAGCTGTGATCCATTGTCCATGACATTGACCCAACGAGGCTTTGGATGTTTTTGGTCCTTCCCAAAAGTCGGTTCCACTCACAATCTGGAATGCGTGCTCCGCCTGCCATGTGACAAGTGGGAAGGAAACACACACACACGTGGGTGGAGATTTCTTAGGGCTTGCTGAGAAACCACAAGCCTAGTTTAGAGTCCAACCTCATATATAGGACCGGATTGGGCAGGAGCACAAGTCAGGACCCTGGGTTTACCGCCCTCACCGGGTGCCAACAGCCGTGCGGCATCGGGGACGCTGCTTCACCTCCTTGAGCCTTGCACCACTGACAGGGAATGCAAACGTGGTCCCGAAGCCTATTTAGGCAGGTACATGGGGTTTCCAAGACTTCCCATGGATGGTGTGGAGGGCTGGAAGCAGACACACTGCACACTGTTCACCTGGCCTGTGACCTTGGGTTTGGGTTGGACCATGGTTCAGAGTTACACCTCTGGGGACAGGATCTGAGTGATGCAACCTAACCTTAGCCACAGCAAGTCAACATTTTGGAGCTGTTTCCTCTCACAGGTGGCTTTGTGCACCCCCTCTCCCCACTTAAGTCGCCCACACTGGCCAGGGTGGTAGTAGTTCTCAACAGACATGCCTGGTGCATCAGTGGGTGCCCAGCCCCCTGCGGGCACAGCAGGCACCAAGAGGCTGAAGTTGTGGTGCTTGGTCTCAGCTTAGTTAGAAGCTAAAACCAGCCACACGAGGAAGCTCTGAACCAGCAGCTCCCTCCTCTCTGATGATCAGGAATAACCAGGCTCCTCTCCGCGCTCCCCGTCTCCGAGCTCGGCTCCCCGGGGCTGCCAGGCGCTCAGGGCAGACCTGAGCTTCAGCTCTGACAGTTGTATCGAGCGCCGCAGCCTGGGTTTATATGTCCCTGCTTCTTTCCCCCACAGCCCTGACTTCCTACTCTTATTTATGTTTCCCTGGTTTTAATTTGTTTTCTAACTCATGCTTTTAAATTGTACAAATAGTTCGTGAATACATTCTACTTGTAAAAATTGGAGCAGTCCAAAGAAATCACCTTGGTGGGCCTCAGATCCCTGCCCGGCCTCTCGCCCCTCCCTGGGTGACCACTGTTTGACACACTCGTCTGAGAACGCGTTTCATTGTCATGGGGAAGGCCATTGCGGAGTCACCGTACAGCGGTCACCATGTGACTCGCGACTTGCTTTTAGTTTATTTTGCAAATATTCTCTCCTGTTCCGTCGGTTGTCTTTCCACATTCTTGATAGTGTCCTTTGATGAACCAAAGTTTTAAGGTTTATTTTTTAAGTTATTATAGGCAATACCCAGCCCTTGAGGGGTGTAGTGGGATGAAAACAGCTATTGGAGACTGAGCAGAGCAATAAAGGTGCAGGTTGTCAGGGCAGCCGAGCGAGCAGTGTTCTCCGAGATGGCAGGGCCTCAGAGCCTGGAGGGGTCTCCGAGGCAGGGGCTGATCTGCTGGGGTTCAGGCGAACGCGGTGGAGGAACCTGTTGCTAACTCGCCGACATCCCTTGGCTGAGCTCCTCTGCTGCCGGCCCTGTGGCAGGCGTGGGCAGTGGGCGTGTGGAAGAGGGGCGAGAGGTCCGGGTTGGGTTGCGTGCCGGGTGGACGGGACCGGGAGGCCCTGACTGAGACCTGCAGGATCAGGAGGGGGTTGCTGAGGACACAGGGGGCAAGTGCAAGGGCAGGAAAGCAGCTCCAGCTCTGTGCTCAGACGCCGGGGCCGAAGGATCTGGAATGTTCCAGTCAGAGCCTGGGCTGGGGGAGGGTGGGGGGAGGGATGGTCTAGGAGAGGCCTGTCTACCACCAAGTGGGGGCCGTGGAGAGCAGGGCCGTCTGGGTGCTGGGAGCAGCCTCAGGTCAGGGGAGGGGTGATGGCTGGACAGACGGGATGCTGTACGCTTCTCTATGGCTTCACTTCCTATTTTTCTCTTAATACTGGGGCGGTACATGCTCATTTCTGAGAACGGAAAACATCAGCCAGCAAGCAGAGCATGACGGGGGGCCGCAGCTGCAGCGCCCGGAGAAGCACTGTCCACGCCTTGTGGCCCATGGGTGTGAGGGGGCGGCCAGGGGGCACGGACGGTGGGGGCGTGGCTGTGACTGTTTCAGTGACAGACATGGAGGGATGGCAGGGGCAGGCCTGGGGCAAGGCGCTGGCCCACCCTGAGGGTGATGAAGAAGTGCTGGAGGGTTTTTACCAACTAGGTGGAGCCCGCAAAGCTGCTCCTCAGGCAGCGGGAGGCACTGGCCGGTGGCAAGTCCCCAGCAGCACGACAGCCCCTCGTGGGCGGCCTGCTCGGCCCAGCCTGCACAGGCTCCTGCACAGGCTCCCGCACAGGCCCTCCGATGGGGCCAGTGATGAAACAGAAGCGGACGGCCCTCTCTGCCACCCTCCCCCGGACACAGCGGTGGCTCTGTGACCCCTGGCTCACCTCTTCTGGCAGCTAACCCTTGAGGCTGGGCCAAGGCCGCTGGGCAGGGCTGGGCTATGTAGCATGCAGGGGGGCTGGGCTGCTGGGACGGGCACCCACCAGCGGGAAAGGAGGCGAGAGACCTGGGGACGCCGTGGCTCCTGTCTGCCGCCCCTCCTCCCAGGGAGCAGGGCACCCATCCTCTCCCTCCCCACCCTGCCTGGCCCGGAATCAGCCAAGCCGCTGCCAGGATCCCAACCCACTGCCCCTCCCTGCTCAGTGCTCTCAGATCTCCTGACCCAGCCGCCTGGTTAGCAAAATTATACTTTGAACATTTTAATGTGAACTGTTTTTGAGTATACAAGTAATACAGGTTCATTTTAGAAACCCGGGGAATACAGGCAAATAAAGCAACAAAACAACCAGTCCTTCACCCAGAGACAAACGGCATCAAAAGGTGGTTCAAAAACATGTCAGTGTCTTCTTTTGGAAAAGTTCAAATGTAGCCGCAGGTGGAGAGAAGCCCCTGGCGGGGCCCCTGCTGCTCCCCCCTCTTCCCCGGCAGGTGGGACCCGTGTCCGTGCTGGGAAGCCCCTGCAGGACTGTCCTGGCCAGTCCCACTGCCTTCCCTGCTCAGTGGCTGCTGGCAGTCGCTAGCAATCTCACCCTTCCCTCCACCCTGTGGGGAGTCAGGAGCCAGCGCCTCGGACCAGCCGTCTGCTTGTCTCACCTGCTCCTCTTCCCACCAACTTTTCTATATTTTGCTGGAATATTGTCAAGTCGGCCACAGATACCCTGTCGTTTCATCCACAAATACCAAAGCGCGGTAGAAGGCTCTGGAAGACGGGCCCTGTGCTGTGTCCAGACAGGAGGCGCCCAGAACTCCCCCGCAGCTCTCCAGTTGGGGCCATCAGTTATGGCAAGAATCTTCCCACGTGCTGAAAAGCATCTGTCCTTCTCATTTTGTGTTGAGACCTGCATTCATTTTCCAAGCAGGGGAGAGAGAGATGGGGGTGCGGGGCTGGCTGTAAGTGGGTGTTCCTCCCAGGAGAGAAGTGTGGGCTTGTGATTGCACCTCCCTGGGAGGCTGGGCCCCTTCCTCTAGGGTCCTGCCCGGGAGACTCAGTAGCCCCCAGAGACAGACGGCCTTGGCCCCGTTTCCTCACAGCACACGCAGAGCCTCCGCGGAGGGCCTGTCCTTGCCACCAGGTGAGGCTCTGATGAGGAGGACGCACCCCACCCTCGCTCTTCCGCGCAAAGGCTTCTGGTCGCAGCAGCTCCTGCACCGCTTCTCCAGGCGGCGGTTCAGGGCTGCGGCGCTGCTGGGAAGGGGCCTGCCCGGGGCCAGAGTGGTGGCGCCAGGAGCTGGGTGCTGTCCTGCTCTCCGGCTGCCAGGGGATCCCAGCTCCCCATCCTCCCCACCTGGAGGGCGGGCTTCATTCACAGCCGAGCCGAGTGAGGCGCAGCTTCCGGCTGCACAACTGGACCTGCCGCACAGGGACGTCCTGCCCGGTCCCTGACTGCGGGGGCCGCACAGGGACGTCCTGCCCGGTCCCTGACTGCGGGGTCCGCACAGGGACGTCCTGCCCGGTCCCTGACTGCGGGGTCCGCACAGGGACGTCCTGCCCGGTCCCTGACTGCGGGGTCCGCACAGGGACGTCCTGCCCGGACCCTGACTGCGGGGTCTGCACAGGGACGTCCTGCCCGGTCCCTGACTGCGGGGTCTGCACAGGGACGTCCTGCCCGGTCCCTGACTGCGGGGTGGCGGCCGCACAGGGACGTCCTGCCCGGTCCCTGACTGCGGGGTCTGCACAGGGACGTCCTGCCCGGTCCCTGACTGCGGGGTGGCGGCCGCACAGGGACGTCCTGCCCGGTCCCTGACTGCGGGGTCTGCACAGGGACGTCCTGCCCGGTCCCTGACTGCGGGGTCCGCACAGGGACGTCCTGCCCGGTCCCTGACTGCGGGGTCTGCACAGGGACGTCCTGCCCGGTCCCTGACTGCGGGGTCTGCACAGGGACGTCCTGCCCGGTCCCTGACTGCGGGGTGGGGTCTGCACAGGGACGTCCTGCCCGGTCCCTGACTGCGGGGTCTGCACAGGGACGTCCTGCCCGGTCCCTGACTGCGGGGTGGCGGCTGCACAGGGAGGTCCTGCCCGGTCCCTGACTGCGGGGTGGCGGCTGCACAGGGACGTCCTGCCCGGTCCCTGACTGCGGGGTGGCGGCTGCACAGGGACGTCCTGCCCGGTCCCTGACTGCGGGGTGGCGGCTGCACAGGGAGGTCCTGCCCGGTCCCTGACTGCGGGGTGGCGGCTGCACAGGGACGTCCTGCCCGGTCCCTGACTGTGGGGTGGCGGCTGCACAGGGAGGTCCTGCCCGGTCCCTGACTGTGGGGTGGCGGCCGCACAGGGACGTCCTGCCCGGTCCCTGACTGCGGGGTCTGCACTGGGACGTCCTGCCCGGTCCCTGACTGTGGGGTGGCGGCCGCACAGGGACGTCCTGCCCGGTCCCTGACTGCGGGGTCTGCACAGGGACATCCTGCCCGGTCCCTGACTGCGGGGTCTGCACAGGGACGTCCTGCCCGTTCCCTGACTGCGGGGTCCGCACAGGGACGTCCTGCCCGGTCCCTGACTGCGGGGTCTGCACAGGGACGTCCTGCCCGGTCCCTGACTGCGGGGTGGGGTCTGCACAGGGACATCCTGCCCGGTCCCTGACTGCGGGGTCCGCACAGGGACGTCCTGCCCGGTCCCTGACTGCGGGGTGGCGGCTGCACAGGGACGTCCTGCCCGGTCCCTGACTGCGGGGTGGCGGCTGCACAGGGACGTCCTGCCCGGTCCCTGACTGCGGGGTGGCGGCTGCACAGGGACGTCCTGCCCGGTCCCTGACTGCGGGGTGGCGGCTGCACAGGGACGTCCTGCCCAGTCCCTGACTGCGGGGTGGCGGCCGCACAGGGACGTCCTGCCCGGTCCCTGACTGCGGGGTGGCGGCCGCACAGGGACGTCCTGCCCGGTCCCTGACTGCGGGGTGGCGGCCGCACAGGGACGTCCTGCCCGGACCCTGACTGCGGGGTGGCGGCCGCACAGGGACGTCCTGCCCGGTCCCTGACTGCGGGGTCTGCACAGGGACGTCCTGCCCGGTCCCTGACTGCGGGGTCTGCACAGGGACGTCCTGCCCGGTCCCTGACTGCGGGGTCTGCACAGGGACGTCCTGCCCGGACCCTGACTGCGGGGTCTGCACAGGGACGTCCTGCCCGGTCCCTGACTGCGGGGTCTGCACAGGGACGTCCTGCCCGGACCCTGACTGCGGGGTGGCGGCCGCACAGGGACGTCCTGCCCGGTCCCTGACTGCGGGGTGGCGGCCGCACAGGGACGTCCTGCCCGGTCCCTGACTGCGGGGTGGCGGCCGCACAGGGACGTCCTGCCCGGTCCCTGACTGCGGGGTGGCGGCCGCACAGGGACGTCCTGCCCGGTCCCTGACTGCGGGGTGGCGGCCGCACAGGGACGTCCTGCCCGGTCCCTGACTGCGGGGTCCGCACAGGGACGTCCTGCCCGGACCCTGACTGCGGGGTCTGCACAGGGACGTCCTGCCCGGTCCCTGACTGCGGGGTCTGCACTGGGACGTCCTGCCCGGTCCCTGACTGCGGGGTGGCGGCCGCACAGGGACGTCCTGCCCGGTCCCTGACTGCGGGGTCTGCACAGGGACGTCCTGCCCGGTCCCTGACTGCGGGGTCTGCACAGGGACGTCCTGCCCGGTCCCTGACTGCGGGGTCTGCACAGGGACGTCCTGCCCGGTCCCTGACTGCGGGGTCTGCACAGGGACGTCCTGCCCGGTCCCTGACTGCGGGGTGGGGTCTGCACAGGGACGTCCTGCCCGGTCCCTGACTGCGGGGTCCGCACAGGGACGTCCTGCCCGGTCCCTGACTGCGGGGTCTGCACAGGGACGTCCTGCCCGGTCCCTGACTGCGGGGTGGCGGCCGCACAGGGACGTCCTGCCCGGTCCCTGACTGCGGGGTCTGCACAGGGACGTCCTGCCCGGTCCCTGACTGCGGGGTGGGGTCTGCACAGGGACGTCCTGCCCGGTCCCTGACTGCGGGGTGGCGGCCGCACAGGGACGTCCTGCCCGGTCCCTGACTGCGGGGTCTGCACAGGGACGTCCTGCCCGGTCCCTGACTGCGGGGTCTGCACAGGGACGTCCTGCCCGGTCCCTGACTGCGGGGTCTGCACAGGGACGTCCTGCCCGGTCCCTGACTGCGGGGTCCGCACAGGGACGTCCTGCCCGGTCCCTGACTGCGGGGTCTGCACAGGGACGTCCTGCCCGGACCCTGACTGCGGGGTGGCGGCCGCACAGGGACGTCCTGCCCGGTCCCTGACTGCGGGGTGGCGGCCGCACAGGGACGTCCTGCCCGGTCCCTGACTGCGGGGTGGCGGCCGCACAGGGACGTCCTGCCCGGACCCTGACTGCGGGGTGGCGGCCGCACAGGGACGTCCTGCCCGGTCCCTGACTGCGGGGTGGCGGCCGCACAGGGACGTCCTGCCCGGTCCCTGACTGCGGGGTGGCGGCCGCACAGGGACGTCCTGCCCGGTCCCTGACTGCGGGGTCTGCACAGGGACGTCCTGCCCGGTCCCTGACTGCGGGGTGGTGGGCTGCACAGGGACGTCCTGCCCGGTCCCTGACTGCGGGGTGGCGGGCTGCATGCCGATCAAGCACCAGGCGTGGCAGGCCGCACTCTAAACTCCCTCTGCAGCTACCGAGCTGCTCACCCCACTCCCACCTGCCAGGCTGCGGCTGTTCACTCCATGTTATGGATGAGGAAACAGGCCGAGCTGGTAAGGAGAGGGTGCAGGCCTGCGAGTCCTCGTTCCGTAGCCTGTGCTCCTGCCCCGTGGCCCCAGTGAGGACACCAGCTCATGAGGGATCATACTAATGGGGTGCGGGAGCTGCAGTGGGGGCAGGGATGGAAGGGGAGCCCCAGATTAGGGCACTA
This sequence comes from Eptesicus fuscus, assembly GCF_027574615.1. Taxonomy (NCBI): domain Eukaryota; kingdom Metazoa; phylum Chordata; class Mammalia; order Chiroptera; family Vespertilionidae; genus Eptesicus; species Eptesicus fuscus. The sequence continues at coordinate 7,755,502 of NC_072483.1, forward strand.
TTGTGGCTGAGGGTTCCCAGGGGTTGGGATGTTTAGCTGCCTCTTTGGGGCAGAGTCCTGGGAGGGAGGGAGCCCAGACACCGATGAATGGCTCTCCTGAAAGACTAAACCCATTTCCACTCCCATCACACTGAGAGAGACCATTTCTCCACACCCAAGCCGACACGTGACAGCATTTCCCATAGCTGTCAGTTACGACTTCTTTATTGTCTGATTTGCATTTCTCTGCTTGAGTGCAGTTGAGCATCTTTTCAGGGCGACTGGCCATTTGTATTGGCTCCGCTGTGAACTGCCTCATCTACCCTTGCTCAGGCTTCCATTGGGCTAATTATCTTTCACTCATTCACGTGTAAGTTTTGCCTCCTTTTTCAAAAAGGATAAATGTACATGATTTTAAAAGTTCAAATAAAAAAAAAGGTATAGAGGAAAAAGGAGGTCTCCCCCCGACACCTGACCCCAGTCCCTGCCCTGAGTCCAGGTGACGGCTCCACTGGGCACACGGCACAGCACATACGGCCTCACGACCCACGGGGCCTCCTCTACGTCTCTCATTCTAATTCTTTCACAACCAGAAAAAATGCACACAGTAACAATCCTATATAATAAAGAGGTACTATGCAAATTGACCCTCACACCCTCGCATCACAAGTTGGCCGCTCCCACATTGTCACAAGATGGCCACCACAAGATGGCTGCCCCCACGTCATCACAAGATGGTTGCCCCCACGTCATCACAAGATGGCCGCTCCCACATTGTCACAAGATGGCCAGCAGGAGAGGGCAGTTGGGGATGACCAGGCCTGCAGGAGAGAGCAGTTGGGGGCAACCAGGTCTGCAGGGGAGAGCAGTTGGGGATGATCAGGTCGGCAGGGGAGCTGTTAGGTGTCAATCATGCTGGCAGGGGAGCGGTTAGGGGCAATCAGGCAGCCAGGTAGGCAAGTGGTTAGGAGCCAGCAGTCCCAGATTGTGAGAGGGATGTCCGACTGCCGGTTTAGGCTCAATCCTGCAGGGCCTGGTTCCCACTAACTGCCCTCCCCTGCAGGCCTGGTCGCCCCCAACTGCCCTTCCCCACAGAGATCGGGCCTAAACCAGCAGTTAGACATCGCTGAGGGGTCCCAGATTGGAGAGGGTGCAGGCTGGGCTGAGATACACCCCCCCCCCCCCCCAGTGCACGAATTTCATGTACCAGGCCTTTAGTGAACATATAATCAGGAACACAGACTGGCTCATATTTGTCTTTATACTAAGGCAATTATAAAACACAATATAATTTTAAATATTTTTAAAGGAGGCCAAAATGCCTAGGGCCAAGTATGTCATACTTATGTGGCCCTACAAGTGACAACCACTTACCAGTTTCTTGGGCATCATTCTAAAAATATTTTATGCATATCAATTCTAAATCTTTACTTATAAATGTTTTTTCTTTTTATTATGAAACATTTTAAACATATAGAAAAACCAAGGAAATAATACAACAAACTCTCATTAGTTCAGTACCCAGAATAAATAGTAAGTACATACAATTGTAACTATATTTGCTTCACAGCTCCTTTTTGTTTAGTGAAAGAAGTAGAATGTGGTGTACAAACTCACCTCCCGCCATGGCTTCCCCTCCCTTTTGCGGCCCTCAGTTGGGTGGTGTGTAACCACCAGCAGGGTGGTGTGTAACCACAACACTATGCCACGGCCCAGGGTCATGGACTCCATACTTGACCAAGTGGCCCACCCCCCTCCGTGAGATACCTCCTTCTCCCACTCCAGGACACCTCACATTCCTGGTACTGGCTACTTCTCCCCCGTCTCCTGCACTCATTACCCCACTCCTTCCCGACTGCCTGGGATTGGAGGGCCCAGGGCTCTGTCTTGTAGTCTGTCTACACCCTCTCAAGGATCCTTCAGTCACTGGGTTTCGATTCTACTTATGTGTTGACTGACAGCCAAATTAATATCTCTAGCCCAATGTTTTTACCTAATTCTATACCCGTGTACCCAACTGCTTATGGGGCATACCCCTTAGATGTCTGGTGAGCACCTCCAGCTGACGGACCTCCTCCTCTCCCCAAATCTCCCCCATCTTAGTACATGAGCACTCCATTCTAGGGTCTGAGCCCTAACCTTTGGCCTCATTCTTGATTCCTCTCTCCCATATGCCATACATGAACATCAATGAGCAGATCCTGCTGGTCAACCTTCAAAATATGCCCAGAATCTGACCACCCCTCACCACCTCCCTGTGCTCTCCTGGTCTGAGCTGTGCCTATCACCACAGCTGTGCTGTTTGAGGAAGTGTTCACTCATTCACTCATCGTTCCTCTTCCCCCATAGACTCTGAGTTCCGGAGGACAGGCACAATGCCCGCATGGAGAATAGTGCTGGCACACAATAGATATTTAATAAACCTTGGTTGGATGAATCAATATTTGACTCATCAGGTTTATTTCTGTGCTTTCTTCTGTTTCGTTGAATGATTTATCTGTCTGTGCACCTGTGGGGAAGCACAGGACTTGGTTGGAAAGTCTGTAAGGAGGAATCTCTGAAAGGTCGGGGGCCTCTAGGGGACCTTGCCAAAGGCGGCAGTCCCTGCCTTGACTTTTCCAAACAAGTCTGAGCCCCCGGGTGTTTTACTGGAATCTCTATGTTTAGTCTTTAGACACACCTTGTAGAAGCATGTGCTTTCTCAAGGATACTTACCCTGCTGATTGTATCTAGAGATTAATTTTAGTTCAAGCTGTTGTTACAATAAAAGCCTAAGGAGGCAGGTGAACAGGGCTGTTTGGTGCCTCCTGCCAAGCAGCCCCTTAGCCTTCTCTTTCACAGAAACATGTGTCAGAGTAATTCATTCATCCATCGCTCAGGGTCTGCTGGTCTGTCCCAGCATGCACCAATACCTCAGTATTTTGGTTACTTAACTTTAAAATATGTTTGCTAAATGGTAGTTCATATACCTCCTGATTATTATTCTTTTTAAAATTGACTCTGCTATCCTCATGCACTTCTAATTCAGATGAACTTTAAAAGACTAATCTTTTCAAGTTTCCCTAAAAATCCTGTTGGTGTTTTGATTGGGATTACATCTATAGACTGATTTGGGAAGAAACCACATCTCTATGCAATCGAGTCCTCTATCCTAGAACATTTAACGACTCTCCATTTATTGAGGATCTTTACATCCTTTAGTCTACTTTTGAGTTTCCTTTACAGCAATCTTGCACATTCCTTGCATTTCTGAGAAAAATTTTATTGGTCATGATGCATTTTTTCTTTAAATTCATTAGTTCATTCACTGTGCTAATATATAATTTAAGATATATGCATGTCTGCCCTGGCCAGTGTGACTCAGTGGTTAGAGCATCGGCCCATGCACCGAAGGGTCATGGGTTCCATTCCTGGTCAAGGGCACCTACCTGGGTTGCGAGTTTGCTCCCTGCCCTTGGTTGGGACTCGTGTGTGAGGCAACCAGTCAATGTCTGTCACACCGATGTTTCTCTCTCTCTCGTCCTCTCTTTACCCCTCTCTCCCTTCCAGTGTCTCTTAAAAGCAAAGGAAAAAATATCCTCAGGTGAGAATTAACAAGCAACAACAACAATAAGATATACGCATGTCAGAGGCAGGAAGACCTTTACTTTCGCTAAGTTGTGCAACAGCTTGTATTACACAGAAATTGTATCTTCCCTGAAAATGTGGTAAAGTTTGTCTGTAGGATTGCCGGGGCCTGCTTTCTTTTGAGGATAGATCTTTGACTATCTTTTTAATTGCCTTTAGTTTTACATATGTTAATAGACTTTGTTTTTTAGAGAAGTTTTAGGTTCACAGCAAAATTGAACAGAAAGTACAGATACCCTATATATACCCCCCATACCATGCACAACCTCCCCCTCTAGCAGCACCCAGTGCCACAGTGCTACACTTACCGCAATCAATGAGCCTACATTGTCTTGTCACATCACCCCAATTCCACAGTTTATATGAGAGTCCCTCTTGGTGTTGCATGCTCTATGGCAAGCATGTCAAACTCAAAGGCTAGCACGGGCCAAATAAACAAGGTTTAAGTGTATGTGGGCCGCAAAAAAACAAAAGCTTCAATTTTCATAGAAACGTAGGTTTATTTTGATAGAGACATGCTGAATACAAAGGGCTGAAATAAGTGAGTAATCATTAACATAAAATAATAGAACATTTTAATAAAAATTAATATTTTTTCTTGAACATTAACTTACCAGACACTGAATAACTGCACAAATTAATAAGTGTAACGCAAATAAACCTATTTTTCTTGTTCTCCAAAAGCGAAATATTTCTGTTGCGCACACCAAACGAGTCAGTCCAAAACTAATGACGTGGCAATTGGCTGCTAAAATATTAGCTGCTAGTATTAGTGGAGAGAAATGGTGCGCCTGCGTGTAAGGCGCCACACTGATTATAGTTATCAGTCATTAGCAAACATTGTAGTTCGTTATTAATAACTAGTAGCCCATTTGCACGAAGATTCGTGCAGTAGACCTTCATTCACCTGGCTGTCTGCACCAGTTTTCTGTCGGCACCGGGGACCCAGGCCTTGGCTGTGGCCACCACCTTCTGCCTTCTTTCAGGGTCGGGGCTTGGCCCCGGGTGGTGGCCTTGGGCTTGGCCGCACCCAACATCCCTGCTAAGGATCGCAGGAGCCGACCCCCAGTGGTTTCCTGCGATCCGTGCAGGCTCCCTGCTGGTGCCCAAGGCCGGGAAAGCCTCCGCCCGAGGCTTTCCCGGCCTTGGGCTCCTCCACACCCCAACGTCCCTGCAACGGTTTCCTGGTGGGTGTGGCTTGGTTGGTGGGCGTGGCTTGGGCGTAGCAAAGGTGCGGTCAATTTGCATATTTGTCTATTATAAGGTAAGATTATGTATAACAGAATACTATAAAAATTAAGTTACAAAATTTTTATGAAAATGTTTCTTACATACCGTCATATTGCCTGAGCCGCAAAAATATTGGTTGTGGGCTGCATGTGGCTGTGAGGGCCATAAGTTTGACATGCTTGCTCTATGGGTTTTGACCAATGACCTGCATCCACACTGCAGTCATACAGAGCAGTTTCACTTCCCAAGCAATTCTCTTTGCTCTGCCTACTCATTCCTTCCCCCTCTAACCCCTGATCTTTGCACTGTCTCCATAGTTTTGCCTTTTCCAGACTATCATATCATTGAAATCATACAGGCTTTTTAGATTGCCTTCTTTCACGTAGTCCTGAGCTTTCAAACTTCCTCCAGCTTTCCCTGTCTTGGTATCTCATTTCTTTTCAGTCCTGAATAACATGCCGTTGTCTGGATGGACCGCCGTCTCTTATCCATCACCTACGGAGGACGCCTTGGTGCTTCCATCTGTGGCGAGTACGAAGGAAGCTGCTGTGAACATCCATGGGTAGGCTATGCGTTTTCCACTCATTTGAGTAAAACTAAGGAGTGTGGTTGCTGGATCATATAGTAAAAGTGGGTTTTGTTTTTGAGAAATCACCAAACTGTCTTTCAAAGTGGCTGTGCCCTGGTGCGCTCCCCCGGCAATGACCGGAGTCCTGCTGCTCCACATCCTGGCCAGCACCGGTGTGGTCAGTGTTCTGGATGGCGGCCCTTCTGAGAGGGGTGCAGTGGTACCTCCTGAGGACGTACGATGGGGAGCATCTTTCCATACACTTACTTGCCACCTGTGGATCTTCTTTGATGACCTTTTTGATGAGTCTTTGGCCCACTTTTTAGTTGAGTAGTTCATTTTCTTATTGCTGTGTTTTAAGAGTTCTTTGTATATTGTGGTTAACAGTCTTTTTATCAGATATGTCTTTTGCAAATGTTTTCCCCACCTTGGCTTGTCTTCTGATTCTCTTGAATAATTTGTATTTTCCTAGAAAATAATTTTAATTCTTTTGGTAAAAGGGTTTTCTCACCTCTGCATCTGCACAGAATTTACCTTCTTGAGCATCTGCTCTACACATAGCTGTGTGTGGACCTTTATTGGTTGAGTGTCTAGGTTATTTCCCCAAAACATGCATATTTTCCTTTGGGGAGCTATCTTTCACCATGATGCAACAACTCTATAGTTTGGGTTAGATTCACACCCATCCAGCATCTCCAAGGGCCGGATGGGATTAATCCAAGCCAGGGAACTTGCCTCCTGCCTGAAGGTGGGGCCTCTGGTCCCTGCGCCGGCAGCACCTGGGATCAGGGGAACCAGCCGAGGACGGATGCGGAGACAAGCACCAGCCAGAGTGCGCGGAGGAGCGAGCCGGCGCCTGCACAGACCTCACCTGCCTTCAGGACGGGAATCCTTCCAGCTCTTTGATTTAATTTTATTTCATTTAAATTTTTCGCTAATTTGTTTTTTAATTTTGAAAGTCTCAGATCTTCATAAAATTTGCAAGAATAATGCAAAGAACTCTTTCATCCTCTACAGTCAGGCCTCCACGGTTACTACTGTATTGACACAGCTTTACCCCTTTCTTCTTGCTCTGTCTCTCTCCATAAACTCTAACTGCTCCAGTGCGCAGGTCCCCCAACATACGGACATCTCCTGCATTAGAATTGTTAACGAAAAAAAAACCATTGAAACCTGTAAAGAATTTAGTGAGTTTATTTGAGCCAAAATGTCGACATATGCCGGGAAGCAGAACCTCAATGAATTGAGATAATGCTCCGAGGAAATGGTGGGTTACATCTGTATTTATACATTGCTATTAAAGGAGGGACATAGGTTGGCTACATGAAATTCATTGGTGACGGATTAAGGAGGTGGGTTAAAGTCAAACGGTGGGAAACCCCTGGGATTGGATAAAAAGTAAAATGATGGACACATACCTAGGTGGGTACAGGAACAATTAACATGATAATGAAGGAATTTGAAGTATCTGTCCTGGCGCCCACCACATTTGGTTGTGCCCCAGGGGCTCCAGCAAAAGAAGGAAGTTACAAGTTACCCAGACATCTCACAGATATGTTATCTTAGAGGCAAAAAGGCAAATGGGCTCAGTAAGGAAGATCTAAGTTGACCTTTGTCAGGGAAGATATTGGCCTAGGACATGACTGCCCACTATAACCTGTTTGTAGTTAAATATTTAATTTTCAAACCATCCTTTGTGGTTATTTCAGGTCTCTGAGTTTGCAAGACAGCCACATAGGCCTCCCCTGAGCTTGTCAGGTTAGCATGTGGCTCCTTCCGTTCACACATTCCCCTTTTGGTCATAAATCAATCCAAAGGATGCATTGATGACCAACCTTTTGGTTGGATAATGGAGTCCCACGGTGCTAGGAAGGCTCATTCCTAGGATGTCTCAGTGTCAGCATGTCTTGCTGAACAGGTGGACCACTGGGGATGGGGCAAGACCATAACCTTAGATGGCATTTAAGGTCGAATTATATATTTTAAAAAAGCAGGTAAATGGGAGGCAGTCAGATCCTATATGTCCTTGTTAAAAAGTATTCTGGATCATTTCTAATTTTGAGCCACCATGATCCGAGTCTTTTTGCTGTTTGTCTTACATTCTGCTTTTCTGCATCTAATATAACATTTACATATTATGGACAAAAATAACAATAGTAAACCAATAACACTGATTAGGAACAGAAAATGTCTAATACTAGACAAGGAAAAGTCTAAGGGGAACAAGCATCACAGCCAACTGAAAAACCCTTTACATGTATTATCATAATTTTTATTAAGCTAGTTATATGTTTTCCTCCTTCATCCACTGTCATTCGTACCTTATGATATGTTTGGCCAAATGAATTAAGACTCCACTATTTCATTATCTAGAAGCTCTAATTTTCTTCTGGCCAATTAGTTCCCATAAAAATGGCCTCATGGGGAGGAGTTCAATTTCCCAATACATTGGTTTTTCAGTATCAATATTATCATAGGTTTTATGAACCTCAGGCAAAGTTATTTTGCCTATAATTTCAGTATTACACCATATTCCAGTATTATTTAAAGTAAACGTGGTGTTATTACAGTAAAAATCACTTATTATAACAGAAGAGTTTTTTAACCCTTCCCAGCAAAACGCCCCTTTTCCATATACTATATTGTTATTTGTTGGGGTAGATACAATAAGCCAGGACTGGGTGAATTCATTATTCCATATGGATTGAGGGCATAACCATTCACCTTTCCAATTTTCACAGACAGTGAGATGGGTTCACATTGTTTATTATTTTTAAATATGGCCCATCAACTTCCCATTGGAAGTATTCTAGTATTATAGAGGATAGTCCTTACGCCAGCCAGTTGAACTACTGGGAATTTTAAGCTTAGGATTTAACTCACACCTGGGCTTTTAAAAACAATATCGTAGATCACATTTCCCATTTAAAATTTTCCAAATTCCTGGGGAACCATGTGAGTCCCATAAGTGTCTGGCCTGGGCTTCTGCAACCATTATAGTTGGCCATTGTTGCATAGCCACTTCAGATTCTTTGCATTAACATAGACAATAGGCCCTGTTGAGTTAGGGCACAGGCACGTTCCCATTGTTGGGTTTGTGCATAAGTTTTTAGAGTCTGTTCTATCCATGAAACTAAGGCTTTATTGTCTTTCCATGCTGCTTCCCCCTGTTTTTCCTTCTTCCTGAAACAGCATTCCCTCTAGATGACCTATTTGAGATAAAAATCCTTTTCTAATGAATGATGTTCTTCATTAGCTGCAAGTTCAGCTTGTCCCAGGATACCAAGGCCAGCCCCTACTCCTCCAAGTATTCCCCTTTTGCTTCTTTTAGGGAGACCAATGTTGTTGGATCCACCAGAAATATTGTTGCCATTGGGTAGCTATGACTTGGGAGCAGTTAGGGTATACTGAGTGGAGCCAAAAATGTTGAGTTTCCCATGCCATAGTTAAATGGGTGAAGGAGACTCCCAAATGGGCTAGAGTTTGAGTATTTATAGGGCTCCTCAAATGTCCAGGACACAAGGACGGTGGGGTAATTATAAACATATCTACCCACCAAGTGATGTCAATAATTTCTGAAATGGGAACCCATTGAATTCTCTCTTGTTTCACAGACATCCAGCCATAAGAGCATGGCTGGTGAGTCTGAGGACATGATATGCTATGACAGATAGCACAGGCTGCTGCAAGCCTTTGGCCATCATATCCAGGTGTTTTTCTTAGTTATTCATCACCCATCTCTATAGCCATACAATATTCATCCAGATTACATCCATATACAATTCTACCAGTGGAATTATCAGGGAGGTGTTCTTGGAGGTATTTGCCTAAGGTGGGTCCTTTATAATAGATAGAGCCAGAAAACAACAACAACCAAAGCTTATATTGATAGTAGGAGAAGACCAATGTGTGGCCAATAAAGCATTAATTTCACGATCATACCTGATAATCAGAACATCATTGTATACTAGGTGGGAAAGATTAGCAGGCATCCAAGTTAAATTTTTCATATCTAATAAGGGAGGAGGTCTGGGGAGGCAGATACTGTTTCCACTAGGGAACCATAAGGAGGATAATAATAATATGAAAATCATTTTATATACATTCAATCAATAACAATCAGATGGTATAAAACAAAGTTCAAGCAGTATCAGTTTGTGATCATACAGGCCTTGTTGATGTCATCTTGGGATAGCTGTCTGCCTCTGTGGTCGGCGACTTCTCGTCCTCGAAAGGTCTCAGCTGTTCCTTATCCTTGAAAAGTCTTTGATCTCCGCTGCAGACGGAGATGGGGTCAGAGATGGGAGTAGACGTCCATTCATAGTCAAATGCCTTTTTAAAATGAGAAATGTGAATCCATGAGCTACCTCCTTTAAGTTTAGTTGCACATGGGTTAGTTAGTAATACCTGGTAAGGTCCCCTTCAATGAGGTTGGAGAGTCTTTTATTTGGTGTCTTTTCCAAGACAGCAAATCTCCTGGTTGTAAGCCATGATCTTTGAACCCTTCGTCTCCCGGGAGCGCACTGTGAAATGAATCTGTTACCAATTTGTTAGTTCCTACAATGCAGAATGTCTGCTCTTTACTTTTCCCTATATTCACGAAACAAAAGATTTAAGTGTCAACAATATTTTAAATAGAATCATAAGAATAATTATCCTCAATTCATTTAGTCCCATAGTGGTTTTTGTTTATTTATTCCTTGAAGTTCTATAAATCTTCATCCAGTTCAAAATATGACCTGCTTAGAAGCCTGCAAGTTAGAGTAAATCCGAGTCCTTTTCATGGATTTTTCTAGACATATATACCTACAAATGCATCAGAATAAAGCAGTCCACAAATGACAAAAATTCAAAAGTAGCATGGTTATAGATTTGATAAAAACCTTGCTTTTCTATATAATATAACATTCCAAGACAACAACTTCTTGGTAAGTAATAATCCCTGTAAAATGACATAGAGAATAATATAAAATTTGTATAACTTTAGATTCAATTATAATTTCAACATATAAAGAATAATATGCAAGATTTTAAAATGAGGCACAAGGCTTATTGCAAGCAGTGTATTGAGCATTGAAAATAACACATAAACTCCCAATATGTGAAACGCAAATACCCAGAGTATCACTGGCAGACGCCCCCACAGGGAATCATGACTCTTGGCTTGCCGGTGTCCCTGACTGGACACATGCTACCCTCCTAAAGTTTCCTGTTTGAACTTGGCTCTGAGAATCTTTGCAAGTTTCTTTCTGAAGCAGAGTGCCTTAGCAACGCACGTGACCTGTCCTTGCTATTGATTGGAGCTCAGGCACACAGTCTTTCCTGATTGGCTAATTCAAAGGGAGGGGTTGGCCCTTGCTTTTTCAAGGGGAGAATCAACCCATGCGGCCAACATGGCGGCTGCCAAGTCACAGTCCAAAATGGAGGCTGTCTAAACTATTCTTAGACAGAAAGGATGGTTTGTTTATTCTCACAACAAAGGAAAGAGCAAACCGAAATCCCTAAGAGATAAACAGCCACAATTATATTTCAGACAAACAGACAGAAATCTCACTAGCTGTTTTTGGAAGCTGAACCCTGAGAGGGAGAGCAAGAAGAGCCCCCAAGATTAAGAATTCTTGGCAGCTGCTGGGACGTTCTTGCAATCTCTCTCACGCTTTCAACCCCACCGCACACAACTAGGCTTCCCCGAAGTGGGGCTTGCCTTTTCTTTCAACAAATTAAACAACAACAGAGACACAAAAACATCAACACTGTTATACAGGCGCACAGAAAACACACTAAGAATTTACACCAGAGAATGTCTAGCATTAAAAATTACCAAAGCAGTGTCTTTGTCCCCGGTTTGGGAACTGCCCCTCTCTAGAATTTCAGTCCACTCCCAAAGGGCCATTCAAAAATGGCTGTAGACATTTGTTAACTTCAGAATAGTTCTGAGACAGTCTCTGAAAATCTTTTTTATTAATTCCCATCTATAGGAAGAAAAAAATTTTTTTCTTAGAAGCTTCTAGTTTCCAAATCAAGATACGCTTCCCATATACTCATTCACCGGCATTTTTTTTTTTTTTTAATTCTTGCATGCAAAATATTAAAATAGGTACCCCAAACAAACTGCATTTTTTTCTTTCTGGCCATTCCTCAGTTAATATGTTCTAGTTAAATTTTCTCATTTCTGGTAAGTACTTGCAAGTAAAGGCTTCTTATCAGGAGTATTAAATGAGGGCTGGGGTCTTGGGAGCTTCTAGCCTTGGAGGCACAATTTCCCATGTTAAATTTTTTTATTTTTGGATATCTGTAGTCTGAGCAAACTTTAGATATGTTATGTAGTAGGTCAAATGTGGCCTCAGTTTCTCTCCCGGCTGTCTAAAACCACAAAAAAGAGTTTTTTTGGGGCCCGGGCAGACCAAGCCTTTATGGTGGCCCCCTAGAAAAGCCATTTAGTTAATTACAGTCGGAACTTCCAGACGGGGCTCCTGCATTTCTGACACTTCCACAAAATTCTTAGTCACCTAAGAACACCTCAGAATCGGACTATTCTTTAAAAATAAAAAGTGTTGCCCCTTTATCTTCGGAGCTGAATGAGTTCAGCTCATTTATACGGCGAAGGTTATTTTTGCTCAGACTCTCAGCAATTCCAATTGAAAAGCCAAAATCAAAACCAGCCACCCGTTTTTCCTCCAGTCCTGCCTAAGCCTGGGTTCTGCCAACCCTTAACCTGGGGTTTTGTCAACCCTGGTTCCACCTCGAGGATTTTAAAACACAGCTCAAATAAAGTCAGAGACCCTCTACCAAAACAAGGGACGGTCCTGGATCCAAGAGAAAAACTCACCCAAATTCACCCAATGGGCGGAGAACCGGTGGGCTCAACGGGCCCTTTGCTGGATCCTAGCTCCAAGTCCAAGTCCAAAGGATGATCCCGGGTGAGTTTTCTTTGGAATCCTGCCACGACTACGCCAAAAATGTTAACGAAAAAAAAACATTGAAACCTGTAAAGAATTTAGTGAGTTTATTTGAGCCAAAATGTCGACATATGCCGGGAAGCAGAACCTCAATGAATTGAGATAATGCTCCGAGGAAATGGTGGGTTACATCTGTATTTATACATTGCTATTAAAGGAGGGACATAGGTTGGCTACATGAAATTCATTGGTGACGGATTAAGGAGGTGGGTTAAAGTCAAACGGTGGGAAACCCCTGGGATTGGATAAAGAGTAAAATGATGGACACATACCTAGGTGGGTACAGGAACAATTAACATGATAATGAAGGAATTTGAAGTATCTGTCCTGGCGCCCACCACATTTGGTTGTGCCCCAGGGGCTCCAGCAAAAGAAGGAAGTTACAAGTTACCCAGACATCTCACAGATATGTTATCTTAGAGGCAAAAAGGCAAATGGGCTCAGTAAGGAAGATCTAAGTTGACCTTTGTCAGGGAAGATATTGGCCTAGGACATGACTGCCCACTATAACCTGTTTGTAGTTAAATATTTAATTTTCAAACCATCCTTTGTGGTTATTTCAGGTCTCTGAGTTTGCAAGACTGCCACATAGGCCTCCCCTGAGCTTGTCAGGTTAGCATGTGGCTCCTTCCGTTCACAGAATGATCCCTCCAGTCAGGAACTTACGTGGACACAAATCCCATCCAGTCCACAGACTGTCTTCAAATTGTGTCAACTCTCCCAGAACGTCTGTTTTTCTTGTTTGGCCCAGGATCCAATTCAAGATCACACATTGTGTTTAGTTGCCCTGTCTCCTCAGTCTCCTTTCAAGAACAATTCCCTGTCTCCCTGGCCTTACAGGTCTTTCATTTCCTAGGATGATCTTGACCTCAGGCCGCCCAGACCCTGCCCCCCTCCCCTCCCTTCTCTGCAGGAACCACAGGGCGGATGCTGAGCTCAGTACCTCTCACCGGGAGGCACCTAGGTGCCCCCCCCCGCCCCCCCCGCAAGCGATATTGACCTTACCATCTGGCCTGGTGGGTGTCTGCAGGGTTTCTCTATAACAAAGTCATCATCTTTCCCTCCGTATTTGATTAGCATTTTGTGAGGAGATAGGCTGATATGCCAATATTCTGTTCCTCATCAAACTTTTACTGACCAACCTTCGGGTCCACTTAAGTTCTTGGCCTCTAAGTCAGAGTTGCTTACCCCTCCAACCACAGGGATGGCTGGCAGATGGCGATTGTCTCTGTCAGTTCTACCTTCAGTAGTTGCATTATTTTGTAAGGAATACCTTTCCCTCCCCCCATTTATTCATGTAGGCATTCACTTATTTGCATCAATATGGACGGTGAACTCTTATTTTACTGAATAGGTTGTACTCTAAAGGTTGTATGCTAGTGTGCTCATTGCTACTTAGCTGTCATTGCGTCTCAGTTCTCTAAGTGAACATAGCACACATCACTGATTTTCAACCTTTTTCACCTCATGGCACACATCAACTGCTAAAATTCTGCAGCACACCAAAAAAATATTTTTTGCATATCTGACAAAAATTAGGTATAATTTTGATTCATTCACACGAAGCCTATTGTGTTGGCTGTCATCATTTTTTATTTGAGAATCTAAGGGAAAAGAGGTCAGTGCTCCTGACTAAATAGTCAGGTATTGCATGTTTCAAAAATTCTTGTGGCACACCAACTGGAAATAGCTGGCATACATCAATATACACATCTATCTATAACTATTTCTATATCTGTCTGTGAAATGGAATTTTTGGACTGGAACTCGGATTCTTTGTCCGCCAGAGTTGAAGAATGAATCCACGGACAGAGGGTAGTATAGCAAAGGTGGAGATTGATTGAAGAACAAGTACAGACTTCCACGTGGGGAGGGGGAAAGAGTCCCACAGAATGGACTCCCACCTGGGGAGGGGGAAAGGGTCTCACCAACTTCCTGTCTCCATGGTTTATAAAGGCAGAAGTTCCTGTGCCCTGATATCCCTCAGATTGGTCACTATTCCCTTTTGAATTGGTTACTATAGTCAATCCTGAGGCCTTCCTCCCTCATTGTCCTCCAATTCCTTCTGGGCTTTCTTCCTTCTTTATTTTGTAAATATAGACCTTTTTTTTTTTTTTGGCTACTTCCAGTTCCCTTGTCTTATGGAAATATACCTGTTGCTGCTCTCTTGTCTTATGGAAATGTAGCTGCACCTGGCTTCCTTGTGTTATGGAAATGTACCTTCTCCCAGTCTGTAGCCCTGTGTTTTTCCATGGACCCCAATTCTAAGCCTGCCTATATTCCCTAAAATTCCTGTTTCATGTGGATAGATATCTTTAAAAGCCCAGGAATTCACATATTTCCAACCCTCAGGGTCCTTCCTAGACTTCCCTGTGCTTATGTTTTCTAAATCCTTCCTGGGATAGTGAGAAAACTGGTTCCCATTATCCTCCATATGTTGACTTATTTGCTCCATCAGCTCAATTTGTTACTCACCTGGCCACTCCAGGTATCTCTGCTGCCAGCGCCTCTGTCCCAGGTCCCTGCACCAAGGCCAGTGCTGCACCAGGCGCCTTCCCTCTCCTCTGCTTCCGCAGGCATCTCCATGCTGGGAGGGGAAGCAAGGGGAAGACAGAAGAGAACAGAATGACATGAAGGGGAACTGCCTTTTTAAAAAGCAATTTTAGGGTGAGTTTTCTGTTACAGGAGAATCCCTCAGATCGGACACTGTTGGGTTAGTAATTGGATCATTTTGGAAAAGGTGATTCAAGTAGAAACCCATAAAACATGTTCCCAGAACTACAGGTGTGTGTGCATATATTCCTAAAGCCTTTTATTTTCCTTTCCCAATGTAAGAGTGAACCACCGATCTCTTCTGTCAAAGAAAGGAGCTCGCCGCCATCGTAGGTCCCACCATTTTGGTATGACCTTCAGATTCTTTCAGGGGGCCACATCTTAGGTTCTGTGATCTTGGTATGACCTTCAGCCTCTCAGGGGGCTGCCATCTTAGGTTCTGCCTTACCTTCCCCTTCCTCTGAATTTAGCCAATCGAGCAATAATGGGAACTCGAGCTCTGAACCCTGGCCAATCAGGTCAGAGTCCAGAATGAGGGGCAGGGCAGATCCCGTGTCAGGAAATAAAAGCCGAATGGACTTCCTGTTCGGTGTGTTTTTGCCCATGATTTTCAGCTGGCAGGAGCACCCTTCTGCGCAGAAGTAAATTAGCCTTGCCGACCCAGTTTCGAGTGTTTGTCTCATTCCTGCGACATTATTGAGGGCATTTCTAACACCCAACACAGACGCACCTCTACTTTCCAACACTTTGATGGAAGGTTTTCTCTTCAATATGGGCCATCTTTCCTACCCAAACTGTTGTATCGCAAATCAGCAAGCTGGACAAGACGCCTTAATGAGCCAGTTAGTTAGGAGTCATCTTTATTCAGAGCAGATTACCTCTATCAAATTCTGAACAAACACAGGAGGGAGTATTTCCTTTTTATATCCTTCTAGTTCTTTGTGTAAGTTGTTTTTGTAGACAGCTTGTAACCTTGAGTACATATCATATCTAGCAAACACCTGTCATATCTATACAGACACCTGTAACCTTGAGTATCATATCTATGCAGGCACCTGGCATCAGTATTAGCGTATCAGTCCCTTATGTTAGATGGCTAGCTTGCAAGGTCAGACAATTAAGTTTATCTTTTCTATTCAACCAAAAAAACAAAGTTATTTTACAGTCTAAAAATAACAGAGTTGACCTACAGAATAAGAGGCTGTCTAAGAGTAGCAGAGTAGTTCAAACAGCAGTTTCAAAGGGCAGTTTTCCGAAGGAGGGATTACTATGCTTCTAAACCACACCTAGAGAGCGTTGTCCACAACACATAGCTCCCTCTCCTCTCATGACCCTCACAGATGTCCACAAAGCTCTTTGAATGCAAAGCGACTCTGGATTTTTACAAGGCCCCAGCTCTGCTTTATACAATGCCTTTGCCTGTATCGGATAGAACAGCAATTGTGTTCATTGACCTGAGTTTACTGGGTCTCTCGGAGGTATCTAACCGAATTAATAACACTTTCTTTTCACACTGCTGTTTCACTGATCTAGACACTGTTTGATTAAAGTTATATGCTTACAACAATAACACAACAGACACACACAGGTTTGGGAGCGGATACAACTGATTGGCAAACATACAGCCTGGCTGGGTAGGAGCTGAAGTCCCTGCTGCGGGGAGCAGCCCAGGAGCATCTGTAAGGGTCCGGGAGCAAACATTTTCAGCCTCAGGCCACACCTCAATAGATGGGCCTGGCCGTCTTCCAAGAAAACTTCATCCCCACTGCCGGGGCTGGTCAAATTTGGCCTGCGGGCCAGTTTGCTGACTCCAGATTAGCCTGTCAGCTGTGAGGGTTCAGGGCACAGTGGGCATGATTGGGTGGGAGGGGGGGGCGTGGGGGGGTGGAAAGGCTGGTGACTAGGTGGACAGAAGTTAGAGGACTTTAGTGCCTTGTACTGGAAGCTTCCTATCAGACGTGGGTGGATCAGCCTCCCGCTGCGGGCCGTGCAGACCTGCCTCCTCCCAAAGTAGAGTCCACTCCGAGGCACTTTCCTGAGGACAGGGCGTCCTTCATTACATTTTAAGAAAGACTTTTTATGGAAAATTTCAAGCACACAGAAACTAGAGAGAATAGGATTGAACCTGATGTAACCACCACTCCGCGGCAGCAGTTGGTAATACTTGGCCAAGTCTCACCTGCAGGCGGAGTGGAGCCTCCCTGCTCTCCTGGGACCTCCGCGAGGCTGGGCTCTGTCCTGGGAGGGCAGCCAGGGGAGCCCTGGAGAGGCCCTCGCTGCGGGGAGGGGCTGAGACCCGGCAGTCAGGGGCCCTGAGCTGTTGTGTTCAGCCTCTTTGGGAAGGGCTGTTGTCTGTCTTCGATGGCTCTCTTATTGAGGGTTCAAAATCTAATTGTTTGGTCCCTCAATAAGATACTTCATCAACTTCCTTTCCCACAATGCGTTTCTGTCTTTCTCCTTTCCACTCTCTGTGAACGTAAAGGCACAGGTACACCCTGGCCCCTGCTAAGGTTTCTGCAGAGGCATAGAGGGCGGCGGTCCAGAGGCCCCGCCCAGGCCCAGCTCTCCCACCGCACTGTGGGCGTCACCTCACCTCTCCGCCTGTTTCCTCACCTGGGAGATGGCGATGACAATCCCATCGGCCTCACGGGACTTTTGAGAGGAATAGAGGCATCGGGTAATAAAGGTGAAGAGCTTAGAGCCGGCGCCGGCAGATATTAAATACTTAATAACATTTTTAAATTGAGATAATGATACAGAAAGACTGTCCACTAGCAGCTGGTAGTAACAACATCTGTAGAAAGTGGGCTGTGGTTGGGACGAGGTCTGGCCCTGGACAAACTCCTGATTAGCTGTGTGACCAGCGGTTAGTCCCCTGCAGGGCCTCCACGGTTCCATCGCGAACAGAAGGTGCTTGTATAATCTATACCTTTTCGTTATTTCGTCGGAAACTGGGAATCTCTCCATAGCAAGAAGTTTCCACCCCTCTGCGGGCCTCCTTGGGCTCGGTTTTAATTAACCAGCTGCGTACAGGTCAGACATGGTGATGGCAGTGGCTCCCCTCAGCGCCCCAGCCACGCACACCCACTGCCTGAGCAGGTCACCAGCTCTCCAACTGCAGGCTGTTCTCTGGCCCAGGCGGGGCGGCCGCCCCTGCGGTTCAGCAGACTGTTGGCTGGACAGCTCCCGGCACCCTGGGCCCTGGCCTGAGAAGAGGAGGGCGGGCACATCTTCCCGGAAAGGCACTGGGTGGGACACTCCGGTCAAGCTGCCCCTTTCACCTAGTTTCTCCCTCCCGCCAGACTCCAGAGTCAGGGTGCAGCCCGTCCTGGATCCACAGGGTCTCCCCTGAGCCTCTGCCGATGAACTCCTCTGCCGCGAGGGATGCGCCACTTCAGCTCTCACTCACGGAACAAGGACGGTGCTAACCACATGCCAGGGCCTGATTAAATATGGCAAATGGGGTAGAAGGTCACATGCCAGGGATGAAAAGAGCTAGACTTCTGCCTTCTCTGCCAGCCGGGGCATGAGCACAGGGTAAGATTGTAGGCCCAGCTTCCTCGAGGGACTGGCATCCGTAAGGTCCATGCCAACTCTGCGGGGAGGCGCAGAGAACAGAGCGCGCTGAGTGGGGGACCCGCCTCTCATGCTCCCATCCACCAGGTGTGTCTCTGACACCCCATTGCCCATCCATCAGCCCCTGCATGATCTCTCAGGACATCATCTCCACACAACACTGCTCTCAAGACTCAGGGGGTGCGCCAGGGAGATAGCTGGGCAGAGCTCACTCCGCCCTGTACTGGTGATCATGGCGATCAGGTAGCAGCTGAGGCCCACAGACAGAGCCTTCACCTGCGTTACCCCAGGTTATGGGAGTGACTTTGGTGTGGGGCTTGGCCTTCCCTGAACAAGGTCAGCTCAGCACGGGACTGAGAAGGTCAGCCCAGCTGAACCTGGCAGGATTGCCTTGACTGAAAAACACACGCTCACCTAGAACCCTGGAGCGGACTCTCCTCACATCACCCGTGGTCAGTGACTAGGTCCCAGGTGCCAGGGCTCAAGGTTCAGAAAGGCCAGCCATCAGCTGCAGCTTGCTGAGCGCCCAGCATCCACCTCTCTCTCCCGAGGTTTGTGCCATAAAACCCGCCTGGTTCTTCTCAGTTTCACCCTACCATTGCGCTCTCCAGCCAGGCAGTGTCAGCTTGTTAAGCAAACAAGCTCCACACTTGCATTTGGGCTCATTCGTTGCCGTCCCAGCACATGGACCCACTCTTTGCCTCACCCTTTCTGCCCCAGAGATGCAGTTTCCAGCAATTATAAGTCATATGCACTTGGATTTGAATTCCACAGCATGACCTTGGACTAGTTACCTAAACCTTTCAAAGCCTCGGTTTCTTTATCTATAAAATGGGAACAGTCGTGGTGTCTCTCCTGCATGGTTATTATGATAACCAAAACAGATAACACATGTAAAGTAATTTGCAAAACGGATCAATACTTGTTTATTAGTATTTGTACTTATTCCTTCTCTTGCACCCATCCAAGTAGTAAAGGAAATAGAACAGCTTAAATTATGCTTTTGGTAGTCTATATTTGTAGAATGATCTATTTTTAAGTTACACATTAATTCAAGTCTCCATTAAGTAGCTCAGTGCCTTGGGCAACAGGTTACTTATAAAGGGTATAATATTTAGTGCCTCCCTGGCTGTGCAGTCAGACACCATTAATGGCCCATGACTTAGAATCGGGAGGAAGGCAAACACCCCCTCACACCCCCTGAACCCCCCACAGGCACGCACACACCTTGAGTGACAGGCAGAGAGCCTAACGCTGGGGCTGTGTGCTATCTTACATTGACTTCGGGAAAAAGAAAATCAAGACGAAAGAGGAAGAAGGCTGAAGTTTTCTTTCACTAAATGAAGCAAAAGAACATATTCCAAGTGCTGATTAGTGGGTTCGCTGTCACTGATCCCTAATCATCTCCAAAGCATCGCCTCGGGGTCCCTTTGTGCAAGTTCTGTTAACCCTCATAGATAATTTGCTGCGTCTTTCACTTGGCACGGGAACTAATAAATTTCCCACGGCTACTTTAGTCACTTGGGTGATTTTGGTAGAAAGGAGAGCACAGTAATTTATAACATTCAGCGGAAAGTGCAGGCCTTCATCTGTTTTTGGTGTGTGCGCACGTGCGCGCATGTGCGGTGGGCAGGGGTGGTAGAAGAGACGAGGAGAGGCTGTCAGTGCCACAGTGGAACAGACTCAAACAAATGAAAGGCTTTGAGGGTGGTTTGGGTGTTCGAATGGCATCTCGGTTAAAGCCACTCACACCACAGACTTTTCCGTTAGAGGTAGAAGACTCTGGCCCTGGCGGGTATGGCTCAGTGGTTGGGTGTCATGCCATGCACCAAAAGTCGCTGGTTCGATTTCCAGTCAGGGCACATACCCAGGTTGCAGGTTCCATGCCCGGCCGGGGTGTGTATGGGAGGCAGCCAATTAATGTGTCTCACTCACATCTATGTTTCTCTCTCTCTCCTTTTCCTTTCCTCTCTCTCTCTAAAAATCAATAAAAACTTATTTTAAAAAAGAAAGAAGACTCCAGCACACGAAGGTCTCCTGGCAAGGACAGAGCGATGTGGTTACCTGGCCTCTGAGCCCTGGAAGCCCTCTGACACCAAACACCTTGCCCTGCACCCACAGCCCTGCACCCACGGCCCTGCACCCACGGCCCTGCACCCACAGCCCTGCACCCACAGCCCTGCACCCACAGCCCTGCACCCACGGCCCTGCACCCACAGCCCTGCACCCACAGCCCTGCACCCACAGCCCTGCACCCACGGCCCTGCACCCACCCTGCCTTGGTTGTCACGCCCTCCTCAGGAAAGGGCACAGTGTTTTCTGAGCTCCTACTTGGGGCCCATGGGTGCTGGTGAGCATCTCACAGGCTGGGCACCACAGCCCCCTCAGGAGGAGCAGGCGGGGTGGGGGCAGGGGGAGCTCCCGCACTGGCAGGGAGGGCAGCGAGTGCAGGGGAGTGTGAATGGGGCCTGGCGGGGATGCAGCCGCCTGTCTATCGGGAGGTTTGCTGGTGAGAACGGGCCTGGGTGGCTCTGTGAGCAAGGAGGTTAGACAGAGAGAGCAGCAGCTGGCGGCGGAAGTTGGACGGAGCAGGATGGCGAGCAGACAGAGCGGGCAGGGGCCGGGCTCTGCGGGGTGAGCAGTCGCTGCTTCAGTCACCGCCCCAGACTGAGAGCAGGCCACCGTGACCGTGGGCTGTAGCCGAACCTCTCAGAGCCTCTACGCCCCTGTGGAGCAGAACTGCCGGTACTGCCGTCACAGGTGGACAGGAAGAGTGCGACGTGACTGTGCAGGTGCGCAGGACAGTCGGCGCTCCGTGAATCCCCTTCCCTGTGGCCGGCACAGAGCCCTGACCACTGCCCCTCACAGCACCTGGGAAGCAGGGCAAGCGCCCCTGCCAGGCCAGCCAAGGCCCCGCGGTGCCAGGTCATTCTCCACTGAGCCGCAGAGGGCTCGTGCAGGCCCTGGTTGGAAATGGCTCAGCTCAGCGGTGGAACGTTCCAGCTCCAACTGGATTGTCAGTCACTTCCCTCCGAAAGGAGCCTCCCTCAGGCCGAGCCTGGCCAGGGCCTGCTGATGGCTACAGGACCTGAGATTGGGGTGGGGGGTGGGGGAAACGCCCTTCGTGCCACGTGCCCTCCTCCCAGCATGTGCATTTCTGCAAACCTCCTTAAGACGCTGCGAGAGAGGACGCGGGGAGGTCAGGGGAGGCTGAGGGGCAGGTGTAGGGAGAGGGCAGGACCCCTGCTCTGAGGGTCGGTGTGGCAGAGTCTAGATCCCGATATCTCACCCCAGTCAGCCATCTCCGGCTCCTGTCCAGGGGAAGGAGAGCTGGGCAGTGCCGTCCCTCCGTCAGGCTGTGGGAACTCTCCTCGCTGCCTGCCTGCCGGCCAGAGCCTCTTCCCGACGAGGCCAGCAGAGGGCGCGCACTCGGCTCCTCTCGTCTGCCTGGCCCTCCCGGGTGACAGCCCCGTCAATCTCACCTGCAGATGAAACAGGAGGCCATCTGGTTGTTCACCGACACCCACCTCCTTCTCTCCCGGGCTCTCTCAGCCTCCCTCCCAGTCTCTCTTCAGAAGAGGTGGCCCTGCGAGCCAGCCGCCCCCCAAGGCTCCATCTCCTGGCTGGACATGGGGAGTCCTGAGTCACAGCACGCCTCCTGGGCTGCCGGGCACCCTGCCGCCCAGCCCTCCCGGAACTTGAGCCCCAGCCCAGCCAGGGAGGCCCTGGGAGTGTTCACAAGCGCCCCGAGAGCCTCCCGCACGAGGACCTACGTTTGGGAGACACCGAATCAGATCCCAGGGCCGCGCATAACTCCTCGGGGTGAGGGCGGGGTCCTTAACAAGGTGGGAGGAGCGGCGCCCCCACCCCTCGGCGGGCCCAGCCAGGCAGCGCCCAGTGCTGGCCTGGAGCTTCGCTCTGGGGCTTCCCGGGGAACGGGGTGTGTGTGACAGAGCATGTGCTCTGAGCAGCTCATGGCCCCCTTGCAAGAGGCCCGCTCGGGCAGGTGACGGCAAGGGAGGTCGCCGCGTGTGGACTCCGAGCGTGGACTGTGGAGGCTGCCGGAGGGAGGACCGAGAGCATTAGCCAGCCTCCCAGGGGGATGGGCAGAGCTCACAGCCATCCGACGGATCAGACGAGGCTGAGAGGCTGGCCCGCCTCCGCCGGTTTCCCCTCCACGCTGCCCCGTGAGCTGAGGTCCAAGGGTGACTCCAACGGTCCCTGCAATGTCCCCCAGCCCCACCTCCCCAGGTGTAGCCCGAGAAACTTACAGAACGCTTCTGTCCCTAAGATCCCCTTTCATCCCCAAAATGACCCTCCCCCAAGTCAGGCAGGACCTGCCTGTGGGCCCTCCTACTGCAGACCAGTCTGGCCTGGCTTTCATGCCCCCATCACACCCACCTTCCTAGAGCCACAAAGGCACGGGCAGAGCGTCCCCCGCCCAGCGGCCTCTGGTGTTAGTGGTCCCTTCTCCAGCGCCAACGCTGAAGGCAGCTAGGAAGCCAGCTCAGCTCAGGTCTCTGAGACCCTGAAAATATTCTCAACTCTGCACTGCCACCTGCTGGCCAGCTGAGTCCCTCAGGAAAAGAGGTCCAGCAGCAGCCGGCTGTGCAGCACTCACCTTCCCACCTTGCTTCTCCTGCAACCCCCGACCTGGCCAGACCCTCCTCCTCCTCGGGATGAGACTGACCCACCGCATGTCCCCTCCTTGTCATCATCAAATCCATCCCAGGAGACATGGTTTTGTTGAAAATAATCTGCTAAAATAACACATTGAAGCATTATGATTGATGCTGGTTTTAATTGTTATCTATCTCTTCCCCAGGCCATTGGAGAAAAATTTTTAAGTTGGGATCTAAGTGGAACAATGTTTACCCCCAAAGAAATGACTGCAATGGCTAGTTTCTCTGTGGGGTGTTTTGAATAGGAAGAAGTCAGCACCCCTTGACCTCGGGCTCACACATCGGGCACCCATCGCCTCGGGATGCCACGAAGTGACAGCATTTGGAGTTGTCAGGCCCTTAGAGACCCGGCCATCCACAGAGAGACCCAGGCGTGGTGCGGGGTCTGCAGACGGGGAAACAGCGGACTGAAAACGGAGTCTCTTTCCAAAAGGCTTTGAAGGGGAAGTGGGAGGCTCACATCACAGAGACCAGTCTTGCCCCTCCCCCAGATTAGCCCTTCCCTCTCCAAGATGCCTCATGGGCGGCTGGGAGGCCTCCATGGCTGCCCCCTCCTCCAGCTTGTGTCTGTCCATCCTCGCCTGCTCCACGCGACCCCCTCCCCACTCCTCTCCCAGGGGGGCCCTAGAGGGGGCCCCTTACTCTCCGTGTCTTTCTCTCTGCGCGACACTAGGAGAATTTCTGCAGTTATTTTCACTCATTCTCTTGCAGATGCGCCTACTCGGATGTGTAAGCCATTCTGTCCTCTCTGCACGGAGCTGGGGCCAGGACACATGCTTTCTTGTTGGTTCTTCCTTGTCCCGGCCTCTCACTGGGCGCAGCTCTCCAAGGATTCTAGCGTGGCCCAGCGCCCCTCCTGACGCCCCCTCCTGCCCAGGGCCGAGCCTGGCCCTCTCCTCTGTTTGCTGTTCAGACAGTCACTGCGGCTTCTGGTGTTTCCGGATGCTCCCGGGACAGCCCAGGACTTTGGGGACCCCTCGCCCTCTGCTTGCAGCCTCCCCGTAGCTTTTGGTGCCTGTGGCTTCCTTCGCTGTTTGACACTTTCAGGTGGGCGTTTAAAATGATGTTCGTTTTACTCTCATCCACATGCCTGGGGATTTGCATTGGAATTTTTGCCCCCCCCCCCCATCTAGTCTAGAAGTGGAAGGAAGTTGTGCAGTCACACCTGCGAAGGTGGGGGTATCACAGTCCCCACAGACCACCCTCACTTCCGGCACCAAGTGCGAGTATGGGGGGGCCCCAAGCCACCCTCAGGAGATGGTTTGCTAGAGACTCACAGGACCACGGGAGCTGCCCCTCGTGTTCCACGCGGGACACACGGCGCCAGCCAG
This sequence comes from Eptesicus fuscus, assembly GCF_027574615.1. Classification (NCBI taxonomy): domain Eukaryota; kingdom Metazoa; phylum Chordata; class Mammalia; order Chiroptera; family Vespertilionidae; genus Eptesicus; species Eptesicus fuscus. The sequence continues at coordinate 7,780,007 of NC_072483.1, forward strand.
GGGGAAGCCGCTGGCAGAGCCCGAGGGCCATGTGCTGGCATCCGAGAGGGGAAGGGGCAGGAGCAGGACGGTAGGGCAGCCCCCAGGGGCAGCGTCCAGTTTGTACGGGCTCCATGGGCTGGGGGCTGCCCTACTGTGTACTAGCAGGAGCGATCGCTCACCTGTGGCCTCTCAGTCTCCAGCCCCAGGAGCCCGAAGCCCCTGGGGGTCACACTGCTGGTCTTCCCGGCAGGTCACCCCCGCCTCAGACTGTCAGGGTGGCCATTCCTACGGAATCCGCAGTTAGAGCCCCAGTGTGCCCAGGCTCCCAGGCAGACATTCCACCAGGCCACGTATTCTGGCTCCGGGAGCACCTCTCAGGGGCTAAGGGCACAAGCCCACGTCTTTGAGGCAAAGTTAAGTTCCTTACTGCACACCGCAGCGTCTCCGCAGGCTGCTCCCTTCTGCAGCTCTTCACGTGGCTCCTGTTGGGCAGCAGAATTCCCAGTCCGGTCGCTTTTAGTTGTGCAAGGAGCCTGCTGGGTGCTACATCCCCCAGATCTGCAGAGCCTGCCCGCCCTTTATCCCAGAGGGACAGGTGGTCTGAGAGTTAAGTTCTTTCTCTATAGATTTCAGAGAGAGGAGGGGAGAGGGCGAGGGATAGAAACATCAATGATGAGAGAATCATGGATGGGCTGCCTCCTGCACGCCCCACTGGGGATCGAGCCTGCAATGTGGGCATGTGCCCTGACCAGGAATCAAACCGAGACCTCCTGGTTCATAGGTCGACCTCAACCACTGCCACACGGCCCCGGCTGAGAGTACAGTTCTTGACCCCAGGTCCCCTCAGAATGCCCCTGCAGGCTGCGCTGGGAGCCACGGCTCCGTCACTGTTCTTCCGCCCTGTGTCTGCACGATCCCCGTCACAGCTTCCAGTGTGACCTTTATCTCTTTAACAATCTTATTTTTTATCTCTTTTCTGAACTCCTTGTTCACTCCCCCTTCCTGAGTACTTTTATATCTCTGCCCCGATCTCTTTCACATCTACTTTAAGCCTCTTTTTCGAAGAAGCCCTGGTGCCTTTAATTTTTTATGTGAAGGACCACTTACCTGATTTCTCCTTGACTCCGCCCCCAGGATGCCTGGGTGACTTCCTAGGGAAACGGATTTCCACGCCTCCTGCTGATGCTCCCGTCTTCTGGGTACTTCCCATTTTTGAATAGAAAGTTGTCTGTGCCCTTTCACCCTTCAGTGTGACTCAACTCTCCCCTCCATTTATTTTAATTGTGGTAAAATACACACAACATAGAATTTACCACCCGAATCACCTTTAAGTGTACAGTTCAGTAGTATTAAATGCGTTTGTAATGTGCAACCGTCCCCGCCATCCTTCTGCATCACTCCTTCCCCTGCTAAAGCCGAAGCTCTAGCATTAACCACTAGCCCCCCGTGCCCCAGTGCCCCTCCTCCGGCGCCGCAGCCACCTTCTACTGCTGTGTCTACGCCCGTGCCGATCCTAGGGCCTCATGCAGTGGGATCATACAGGCCGTGTCCTTGTGACGGGCTTTTCTCACTTATGTCCTCAGGGTTCATCCTGTGGTAGCCTGTGCTAGCCTGTCCTCCTTCTTAAGGCCGAATGATGCTCCTTTGTATTGTTGTGGAGCGGATGCGAGTGAACGACCACTGGAGCCCAGACCAAATTAAAATTTAGGGAGCCTTTATTAGCCGGGCGGCCGGGCGGCAGGGCGACCCGGCGACTGCTCTGCCATTCTCCACGCAGGGAGACCAGAGAGCAGCAGCAACCCTTTGTGTAGGACCACTTTTAAGCCCATTAACCACATCCGGTTTTTGCAGAACAAGTAACCCAAGACAAAACAGTTTTTCCCAAGCAACGTCAGGATCATGCCAATGACGACCATGTTATTCACAGGGTCATCCTGTTCTTCAGAAAGCTGACAGTGTTCTGTGAAAGAAGGCTACGTGCTGGGAAGGGGCCATGAGACCATATCTCAAGGCTTGGCCTGGTGTCAGCACCGACAACTCTATCTGGGGCATAGTCCACGGCCTCTTTGGAAGCATGCTCAAAAATTCCTACTCTCCAACATTCCCCACTGGTTTTATGTACATGAGTCAAATCATTGACTCTTTTGGGTCATTGTTGGTGAGGGAGTTATATTGACCCATGAGGACTATAAGCTTGATATATTAAGCTGGGTGTGATGAAGCCACGTCGGGATCTCGTCGACCTTGACTGCTGTGGAGGTGGTCCTTTCTAGGTAGGAGTCAATCCTTGTGTCAACAGGGTGGAAGGATGGACCGGATCAGAGATGCTTCTGGACTGCTTTCTGGGTAGACTGTAAAGCCTGTAAGAACTTGAGTAAAGATTGGTTATGGATTTCAGCTTTTCTAGATTGGGTTTCCATGTAAGCTGGTGAGGTGGGTAGGTCAGGGTTTGGAAGAGTCACTAGAATCTGTAGAGGCCCCACTGGTTTTAGGGCAGCCTCCCGGGCTGCTTCATCTGCAGCCTCGTTCCCTCTTGCTTCTGGGGAGTCCCCTTGTCTCACATAGGTAGAGATGGAAAGACTTAATTGCATCTGGTAGTGCTAGTTGGCCCATCGTCCTTGCTCTGCTCATGTCTGCCTAACTGCCTAATATATTACCTCAAGGATCCTGGCTCTGAATTCTTTTAGGGAAAATGGACGTCGTTAGGCTCTTCTAGCTACTTCCTGCTGAGGCGGGTCAGAAGTTTCTCTCAGAGCCAAGAGATCCTTGCTGTCTGTCAGAGGGACAATGAGGCCTGGGCACAGAAGGAGGTGGGCTTGTGACCTGGTGGAGACAAACTGTAACAAATGGTCTGGTGGAAGGGAAAGAAAACCCTTCAGTTTTAATAACTAATATTGACTTACATTTATACATCAGACAGTCTGAGTTTTTGACCTAGGGAAGGTGATCAAGCTCCCCCTTCCACTCACTGGGATATGGGAAAGTTGGCCATTCCCGCTCACAAAATTTCTGTAAATCAAAAGCATTAACGGAAGCTCCGTAATCATCTGCTCGCCGCTTGAATTCCTGAAAAATTTTCAAAAAACATTGCAGGGGAGTACAGACAGAAGCAGTCTGACCTATTCTAATGATAAAGACAATTAGACCACAATAACACAGAATAACAAAGACAAAGACAACCAACAGGATCGCCGGGCACCGTCGTGCACCGGGATCTGGTCTCGGAAGTTGTGCTGCGTCCAGCCTTCCAGAGACCCCAGATGGGCACCCACAGAACAGAACCAGAAAAAAGTTTCTTACCGGTAAGAACCAGATCCAGGCGGCTCCAATCAGAGTCAATAAGGAAATTGAGCAGGCGGGGTTTCCGACCTCTACCAGTCCCGGGGGGCTGAGGAACGTCTCTCAGAGATCTCCCCCTGGGTTGGAGTCTGGGGACCCCGGTGGCTCCGGTCACAGGACCAGTCAAAGGCTGGTTATCTCGCTGGGGCATCTCCAAATGTTGTGGAGCGGATGCGAGTGAATGACCACTGAAGCCCAGACCAAATTAAAATTTAGGGAGCCTTTATTAGCCGGGCGGCCGGGCGGCCGGGCGGCCGGGCGGCCGGACGACCCGGCGACTGCTCTGCCATTCTCCACGCCGGGAGACCAGAGAGCAGCAGCGACCCTTTGTGTAGGACCGCTTTTAAGCCCATTAACCACATCCGGTTTTTGCAGAACAAGTAACCCAAGACAAAACAGTTTTTCCCAAGTAACGTCAGGATCATGCCAATGACGACCATGTTATTCACAGGGTCATCCTGTTCTTCAGAAAGCTGACAGTGTTCTGTGAAAGAAGGCTACGTGCTGGGAAGGGGCCATGAGACCCTATCTCAAGGCTTGGCCTGGTGTCAGCACCGACAACTCTATCTGGGGCATAGTCCACGGCCTCTCTGGAAGCATGCTCAAAAATTCCCACTCTCCAACAGTATATAGCCCACACGTGCTTGTCCTCTCCTTGGCTGCTGGGCTCCCGGGCTGCGCCTCCCCTTGCTGTTGTGAGTAGCGCTGCTATAAACACGGGTGCACCCACACCTCTTCCTGACCCTGCTCTCAGTTCTTCTGGGTTTGTGTCCAGAAGTGGAGTTGCTGGATCAGATGGTAAATTCTACTGGTAATTTGGGGGGAACCATCACACTGTCTCCCACAGTGACCGTACCATCTTACAAGTCCACCAGCAGGCACAGGATCCCGGCTTCTCCACAGCCTCGCTAACACTTGTTACTTTCCGTGCTTGCTTTTTGACAGCAGCCACCCTAATGGTGAGGGAGGCCCCTCCCGGGGCTCCGATGCGCATTTCTCGAAGGATGAGTGCATGAGCGTCTTTCCACGTGCTTACTGCTGCACATCTTCTTTGCAGAATGTCAAGTCTTTTGCCCGTTTTTACATCGGTTGTTTTTTTGTGTACGGTTGTTGTTGAGTTTTCTATATATGCAGCACGCTACTCCTTTATCAGATGTGTGATCTGCAGATATTTCCTCACATCCCATGGGTTTCCCCTCTGTGTTCCCACCTGTGAGCATTGCTTTCCCCTCCCCTCTGTGTTCCCACCTGTGAGCACTGCCCTCCCTCCCCTCTGTGTTCCCACCTGTGAGCACTGCCCTCCCCTCTGTGTTCCCACCTGTGAGCACTGCCCTCCCTCCCCTCTGTGTTCCCACCTGTGAGCACTGCCCTCCCCTCTGTGTTCCCACATGTGAGCACTGCCCTCCCTCCCCTCTGTGTTCCCACCTGTGAGCACTGCCCTCCCCTCTGTGTTCCCACCTGTGAGCACTGCCCTCCCTCCCCTCTGTGTTCCCACCTGTGAGCACTGCCCTCCCCTCTGTGTTCCCACCTGTGAGCACTGCCCTCCCCTCTGTGTTCCCACCTGTGAGCACTGCCCTCCCTCCCCTCTGTGTTCCCACCTGTGAGCACTGCCCTCCTCTCTGTGTTCCCACCTGTGAGCACTGCCCTCCCTCCCCTCTGTGTTCCCACCTGTGAGCACTGCCCTCCCCTCTGTGTTCCCACCTGTGAGCACTGCCCTCCCTCCCCTCTGTGTTCCCACCTGTGAGCACTGCCCTCCCCTCTGTGTTCCCACCTGTGAGCACTGCCCTCCCCTCTGTGTTCCCACCTGTGAGCACTGCCCTCCCTCCCCTCTGTGTTCCCACCTGTGAGCACTTCCCTCCCCTCTGTGTTCCCACCTGTGAGCACTGCCCTCCCCTCTGTGTTCTCACCTGTGAGCACTGCCCTCCCCTCTGTGTTCTCACCTGTGAGCACTGCCCTCCCCTCTGTGTTCTCACCTGTGAGCACTCCCCTCCCCTCTGTGTTCCCACCTGTGAGCACTGCCCTCCCCTCTGTGTTCCCACCTGTGAGCACTGCCCTCCCCTCTGTGTTCCCACCTGTGAGCACTGCCCTCCCCTCTGTGTTCCCACCTGTGAGCACTGCCCTTCCCTCTGTGTTCTCACCTGTGAGCACTGCCCTCCCCTCCCTCTGTGTTCCCACCTGTGAGCACTGCCCTCCCTCCCCTCTGTGTTCCCACCTGTGAGCACTCCTCCACTCCCCTCTGTGTTCCCACCTGTGAGCACTGCCCTCCCCTCTGTGTTCTCACCTGTGAGCACTGCCCTCCCCTCCCTCTGTGTTCCCACCTGTGAGCACTGCCCTACCCTCTGTGTTCCCACCTGTGAGCACTCCTCCACTCCCCTCTGTGTTCCCACCTGTGAGCACTGCCCTCCCCTCTGTGTTCCCACCTGTGAGCACTGCCCTCCCCTCTGTGTTCCCACCTGTGAGCACTGCCCTCCCCTCTGTGTTCCCACCTGTGAGCACTGCCCTCCTCTCTGTGTTCCCACCTGTGAGCACGGCCCTCCCCTCTGTGTTCCCACCTGTGAGCACTGCCCTCCTCTCTGTGTTCCCACCTGTGAGCACTGCCCTCCCTCCCCTCTGTGTTCCCACCTGTGAGCACTGCCCTCCCCTCTGTGTTCCCTCCTGTGAGCACTGCCCTCCCCTCTGTGTTCCCACCTGTGAGCACTGCCCTCCCCTCTGTGTTCTCACCTGTGAGCACTGCCCTCCCCTCTGTGTTCTCACCTGTGAGCACTCCCCTCCCCTCCCCTCTGTGTTCCCACCTGTGAGCACTGCCCTCCCCTCTGTGTTCCCACCTGTGAGCACTGCCCTCCCCTCTGTGTTCTCACCTGTGAGCACTGCCCTCCCCTCTGTGTTCTCACCTGTGAGCACTGCCCTCCCCTCTGTGTTCCCACCTGTGAGCACTGCCCTCCCCTCCCTCTGTGTTCCCACCTGTGAGCACTGCCCTCCCTCCCCTCTGTGTTCCCACCTGTGAGCACTGCCCACCCCTCTGTGTTCCCACCAGTGAGCACTGCCCTCCCCTCTGTGTTCTCACCTGTGAGCACTCCCCTCCCCTCCCCTCTGTGTTCCCACCTGTGAGCACTGCCCTCCCCTCTGTGTTCCCACCTGTGAGCACTGCCCTCCCCTCTGTGTTCTCACCTGTGAGCACTGCCCTCCCCTCTGTGTTCCCACCTGTGAGCACTGCCCTCCCCTCTGTGTTCCCACCTGTGAGCACTGCCCTCCCTCCCCTCTGTGTTCCCACCTGTGAGCACTGCCCTCCTCTCTGTGTTCCCACCTGTAAGCACTGCCCTCCCCTCCCCTCCCCTCTGTGTTCCCTCCAGTGAGCACCTGTGAGCACTGCCCTCCCCTCTGTGTTCCCACCTGTGAGCACTGCCCTCCCTCCCCTCTGTGTTCCCACCTGTGAGCACTGCCCTCCCCTCTGTGTTCCCACCTGTGAGCACTGCCCTCCCTCCCCTCTGTGTTCCCACCTGTGAGCACTGCCCTCCCCTCTGTGTTCCCACCTGTGAGCACTGCCCTCCCTCCCCTCTGTGTTCCCACCTGTGAGCACTGCCCTCCCCTCTGTGTTCCCACCTGTGAGCACTGCCCTCCTCTCTGTGTTCCCACCTGTGAGCACTCCTCCACTCCCCTCTGTGTTCTCACCTGTGAGCACTGCCCTCCCCTCTGTGTTCCCACCTGTAAGCACTGCCCTCCCCTCTGTGTTCCCACCTGTGAGCATTGCTTTCCCCTCCCCTCTGTGTTCCCACCTGTGATCACTCCTCCCCTCCCCGCTGTGTTCCCACCTGTGAGCACTCCTCCCCTCCCCTCTGTGTTCCCACCTGTGAGCACTGCCCTCCCCTCTGTGTTCCCACCTGTGAGCACTGCCCTCCCTCCCCTCTGTGTTCCCACCTGTGAGCACTGCCCTCCCCTCTGTGTTCCCACCTGTGAGCACTGCCCTCCCTCCCCTCTGTGTTCCCACCTGTGAGCACTGCCCTCCCCTCTGTGTTCCCACCTGTGAGCACTGCCCTCCCCTCTGTGTTCCCACCTGTGAGCACTCCTCCCCTCCCCTCTGTGTTCCCACCTGTGAGCACTGCCCTCCCCTCTGTGTTCCCACCTGTGAGCACTGCCCCCTCCCCCCCTGGATTCTGGTCAGGATGATGAACATGGGCCGCCAGTGTCCTCACAGACCGGAACCTTCTCTCGGGGTCACTCCTCTGGGTTCCTTTGTAGCTGCTGCCAGTGTCTGCCTCCTCCTCCATGATGTGCCTGCGATCTCCTTGTTCTCCCCCTCTCTCTCTCCTTCTCTTCTCCCCTCCTTCCTGCTCCTCTCCCTCCTCCTCCTCTGTGGACTCTCCGTGCCTGGAGGCCCTGGGGTGTGGGTGGGCTGGGAGTGCACAAGGCCGGGCGGGACCCTGCTCTGACCTCTACAGGCTGCTTGCCGTGAAGCTGAGGAGCCCCACCAGCTGTGTCCTCCTCACGGGTTAACGACAGGACTAGAGCGGAGGAAGCGTGAAGGTGCCAATCCACGGCCTGGCACAAGACACATACGGAATGAATAGTAATGACGACTATTGCTTCTCGTTTATTGGCTGTTCCATCACCGACCTCTCACCAGCTGCTCTGTCCTGTAGGTCAGCCTGTGCCTTACCCACCTGGTGCCCGTGCGTCTCCCTGCTGCCCGAGGCTGGCACAGACCCTCCAGCAGAGCCTGTACCTGCAGGCACCACTCCTGTCCCCCCGCAGCTGTCCCCTGTCGCCCAGGCCTCACTGCAGCGCCTGGCAGACACCCTCCCTTCTTAGTCTCTGCCCCCACCTGCCTTCTCAACAGGACTGCCGGCATCGCTCTGCCCAGGCCCCGGGGCTGGAGAGGGACGGAGGACTGGTCTGTGCGGGAGGGTCCCGGGTGTGAATGGAATCTGAGCCCGCCTGCCTGGACCAGGGCCAGTCCCCGTGGAGGCCGCACTCAAGCCCCGGCTCAGCCTCCGCTTGGGCCGCCCGGGGAGCCTGTGCCGCTGGGCTGCCCGGGGCTCCTGTGCCGCTGGGCCGCCCGGGGAGGCTGTGCCTCTGGGCCGCCCGGGGAGGCTGTGCCGCTGGGCCGCCCGGGGAGGCTGTGCCGCTGGGCCGCCCGGGGAGGCTGTGTCAGTGGGCCGCCCGGGGAGCCTGTGCCGCTGGGCCGCCCGGGGCTCCTGTGCCGCTGGGCCGCCCGGGGAGGCTGTGTCATTGGGCCGCCCGGGGAGGCTGTGCCGCTGGGCCGCCCGGGGAGGCTGTGTCAGTGGGCCGCCCGGGGAGGCTGTGCCGCTGGGCCGCCCGGGGAGGCTGTGCCAGTGGGCTGCCCGGGGAGGCTGTGCCGCTGGGCCGCCCGGGGAGGCTGTGCCGCCGGGGGAGGCTGTGCCGCTGGGCCGCCCGGGGAGGCTGTGCCAGTGGGCTGCCCGGGGAGGCTGTGCCGCTGGGCCGCCCGGGGAGGCTGTGCCGCTGGGCCGCCCGGGGAGGCTGTGTCAGTGGGCAGCAAGATGAATGAAGCTATAGAAATATGGCCAAGAACTGGGCTGACTCAGGCAGCCTCTGGGGGCTGCTGAGGGCTGCCCGGCAGATCAGACAGCTGCCCAGACATCTGGGGAGGGCCTAGTCACAGCCAGCTTCAGGTTCAGAGAGGAGGTGGAGGGGGCCGGCTTGACAGGTGCCTGCTGTGTGCCTGTCCACCTGCCAGGATGCCATCTCCCTCACCTGAGCTCACATGTCAGATGGGACACAGGAAGTTCTCACCATGGGACCATGTTCCTCCTCTGCTGGGAGAGGGGAGAGGTTCTAGGATGTCGGGGCCTGCTGTGTGCCCAACACCGCCCCTGTCCTCAGCCCCTCCTGTCTCTCCCCCCGCCCCCACGTAATCTGTTTCACAAAACCAGAGGCTCAGAGGGGGTGAGAAATGCCCACCACTCCGCCCTCGCGGCGTGTCGGCTGCGGGCGGGCTCCAGGACTCCAGGGCTCCAGGGCTCCTACTTGTCTGATGCCCAGGTCTGGCTGAGCCCTCAGCACCTGGGGACGCCCCTCTCTGGACCCCACTGCCCGACCTCAGGACAGAGCTGGTGAGAGCTGGGCTCCCTGGACAGCGAGGTCTGCCCCGGCAGCTCAGCCCCCGGCAGGAAGCAGTTCAGGAGCCCGCCCTGCCCCGGGGGAGGGGGCAGCTGAGAGAGGGTCCTCACAGCAGTCCTGGCTTGGCGTAGGGGTGTTCTGAGGTGGGTTGTCCCCACTAAGGATCGATTCCCAGAGCTAGGAGTGTCCTGGAAAGAGCCGACCCACAGGGAGAGGGTCACACCCTGGCTTGGTGAGGGCACAGGCTGGGCCGGCGGAGGGGAGGCGAGGTGGGAGCCGGCTCTCTGGCCCTCGCTGTGCCACCGCATGCGCTGCCCATCCTGGGGGTACTCGCCGAGAGTGCTCAGCACTGGCCCCTGGACACGGGCACCCTCGCTGGACCTGGGGCCTGACCCGCCCGCACATGCCGTGGGGCGCTGGAGCGTGGCCCTGCGTGGCCGGGGAGACCGGCGTCCCATTGAGCTGCCCCGTGGGCGTTACGTGTTGGAAGATGGGGTGCTCTCTTCAGGAGTGGCCCCAGCTCTGGCCTGGAGAACAGCCCGCGGGGTGGCCTCCCCTGGGAGGCAGGGGCAGAGGAGGGGACCGGCCTCTCCGGCTCTGGCTCTTGCACCTCCGTCCCGGACCTGCCTCCTCACAGAGCCACCAGGGCCCTGGGTTCGGGTTCCAGGCCATCGCAGATCCCCGAGGGGGGTGGGGGGGGGGGGCAGGCCTGCATCCTTGACCAGTGTCCCCACATCTTATCCTTGCTCCCAAGCCCTCTGGGGGCAGGGGCACTATGCCCCCATCTCCCTGATGAGAACCCTGCTCCCCAGTAAATGAAGTGCTGTGTCCAGAGGCCACAACTGGCGGAAGGCGGGTGGGCATGTGCCCAGGTCTGGCTGATTCCCGAGTCTGTGCCGTCCCCAGGTCCCCAGGTGCTGCTGTGCCCGGAGAGGGGAAGGCAGGGCAGTGGGCACTGCCCACCAGGGTCCGGGGCTGAAAGGGCATGGGGTGCCCTGTGCACAGGCCTGAGCTTCACGCAGCCCCGGGGTGACCCCTCCGGCCTTAGAGGCGGCTGCTGCCAGCTGTGTGACCTTGAGCACGGCTATTAAGCTTATCTTCCTGCATCTCAGTCTATAAATCTGTAAAGGGGGACACCGCATCTCAAGTTTGGGGGAGAGGCGACCAGCACAGGCCCCAGAGCAGGCCCCTAGGTGGTGGTGGCTCTCACACCAGGACGGAAACCCCTTCCCTTCCCTGCCCTCTCCTCCCTCGGGTCCCTCTCTTCCCTTCGCCACTCCCTGTCCCTGTGCCTTGGCTCACAGCACCTCCCCGCTCCTCCCGCTCCCCTCCCTGCCTCTCGCCTCGAGGCCCCCTGGTCAGCCCCAGCCCCAGCCCCAGGGTGGAAGCCACTTTTAACAGAAACTGGGACCCACCGAGGAATTCTACGGGGCCTCAGAAAGAAATTCCCGCTGCCCCCACGTCATTTTCTTATTTCCCGGGGGAGGGGGAGGCAGCAACTCTGGCCTAGTCTTGTCCCAGCCCCCGGACAGGAGACTTGGCCTTGGCCCTTTGAGGACGAGGTGAAGGCAGAGCTAGGCGCCCACCACGGTGATCCCGCAGGGCCGTGGCAAGCCGTCCCCCCAGGGCCATCCCTGCGAGCGGCCGCACAGCCAATGGCTGAGGCGCAGTCAGCAGAGCTCTGGCTGCTTGGCTTTATTGGGGGGGTGGGGAGTGGAAGGGGGGGAAGGATACACATAGTTGCACTAAACTATGGAAAAAGGACTGCATTTCAGAAAGACGAGGGTCCAGAGATCTTTGTCTTGACCTTGACCTAGACCACGGGGCCGAGCGCCCCCTGTAATGAAGAGCTCCGGCCCTGGAGGTGGACAGACCGGGGTTCAAAGCCCAGCTCTGTCAGTTACTGACTGAGCGCCCCATGGAAACTTCTTCATTATTCTGAGCCTCAACATACCTTCCTCACAGGCCTACCAGGTGCAGGGAGCGCACCACAAACCGTCACGGCCAGACGAGCCTTTTGCATCCTCGCCGAAGTTTCTGGACAATTGTACGCGTATCAGAAAGCCATGATTTCTTCCTGGACTTAAGAATACTGTATACCATATGAAAAAACAATGTTTTCCTCTGAAAAATGATTTTAAAAGCATTTGCAATACATGCACATTGACAAGTTCTTAAAATGGATTCCCCCCCAAATACTCTCAGGTAACAGCGGTGTGCTGTGCACCCTCACGCTCATCGCCTCCTGGGAAGGCCAGCATTCTCCTCACCACGTGGAGCCAATACAGTGCGGGGAGGACACTCCGCCTCGAGGAGGCCGAGCCAGCGCGGGCTGTCGCCACTCAGGAGAAGGGGTGAGGCTCCGACACCAGCACCCCTTCCCCTCCCCCGTCTGCTGGTGGGCCTGCGTGCGCCACCTTTTGACAAGTCTGTTTTGGGCCATGACCAAGTGCTGAGGCGGCAGCGGCTCCCGGCGCGGCTGCCCGCTGCCCGAGAGTCATAGCTCAGGCTCCCTGCCTGCTTCCCGGGGCTGAGAGCCCTACTCATCACCCGGTGAAGTGCCAAGGACTTCCTTTCCTGGAGGAGTTAACGTGCATCTTACACTTCACACCCGTAGAATTGCATCATCCGCCTTCCGTCTCCAACGCCCTGTAAACAGCCTTCCCTCGGGGCCCGGGGCCCTGGGAGGGCTGGGAGCGCCCAGGAGGGCAGGTCCTTCTGACCAGGGCTCTGCCTGCAGCGGGGATGGGAGCAGGTGGTGTGCAGGGAGCAGGAGGCTAGGAACCTGTGCTGACGGGCCGGGCAGCCCAGGCGTCCCCAGGCGACCCTTCCCGCCACCTCAGCACACCAGAGGGAGCTGGGGCTCTGAGGCAGGCACGTGGGTTTGAACCTTGATCCTCGCTAGTTGGGTGACTTTGGACAAGTGGATTAATCTCTGCTTCTGGTATAACAATACGGGGTGTTGAAAGCAATAACTGCGTTAACACATTGAACACAGGAAGCACTTAATGACTGCCATCTTTCCCGGACAAATGCTGCCTCCCAGGCGGGCCCCGCCTCCAGCCTCCCGCTCCTCCATCTCCCACCCGGCAACCAGGACTCCTTCCGAGGAACCGTCTGACCACGTCCCACCCGCTGCCTCCAGAGTCTTGTCCCCTCGCCGTGGCCCCCGCCTCCCTCCAGCGGCACCGGCGGCCTCTCGCCTCCCCCACCTGACACGCGGGTCTCTCCACAAGCCCAGCTGCTTGCGCCGTGACCAGTCAGTCTCCTCTCTGACCCACACACCTGCTCTGCTATTGCCTCTCCCGGGAGGGGATGTGTCCTTTGACGTGTCCCCAAGGCCACCCCTCGTCCCACCAGCCGTGTGCCTGGTGGACCCGGCACCGCCCAGAGCCCTGCTTGCAGGTCCTGTCTCCTCTCCTGGCCGGCAAACTCTCTGGAAACAGGACCAAGGTTGGCCTTTCCCTGCTGTTTGGACGGTGGCAGCCCAGGTCTTCCCAGGAGAGGTGGTTGGGAAGTGGCATTCGTCACATGATCCACACCTGGGGCCACAGGCTTTGAACTCTGAACTCATACACACCCTCCTGGGCAGTCCTAAATCAGGCGCAGTCGTAGGCAGTGTCTCCAGAACCGCTTTCCAGTTCAGCGGCTGCACGGCGCCTGCCCTCATGCAGGGCGTGTGGGGCTGTGGTCAGCCTGCCCTTGCCATGCACGGCCTTGAAAATGCCGTTTTCCTTGTGCAACAAACGTGAATTGCGCAGCCGCTCCACACCAGGTGCTGTTCCGTGTGGGAGTCTCAGCAGCGCACCAGACGGACACACTGCCCGCCGCTGAGCGGTGTGCCCCGCGCCTGCTCCCTGTCCTCCTGGGCACAGACCTAGACCTGCTCTGCGGGAGGCCCCGGGCCTGCAGAGGGAAGAGGAGATATTCTGATCCTCAACCCTGACTCGCTGGCTGTAATGTGGAGGAAGGTACAGTAGGTGGCGACATTGGGCCACACTCAGCTTTCCATTATTGCCTCTCTTCATTCCAGAACCCCATCTTTACTTTCAGAGCCTCAGATTTTCCAAGATCCCCCAGATTATCTGAGACCCCAGACCCCCAACTCCCAGACACCTGTAGATCCCAGATCCCAGAATCCCAGTCTCCCCAGGCCCTCACATCCCTGATTCTGCACCCCTCCACTCCCTCTGAATCCCCAGGTGCTGGAGTCCCCGATCTCAAATCTTCCAAGAGCCCCAGACCCTCAAGACTCTGACCTCAGGCAGCCCTGGCTTCATAACCTCCAAACTCCTCAAATCCCCAGACCCAGGTCCCCAGCATCTGGAAACCCCAATCCTCAGACCCCTGGATTCTACAAACCCTTAAAAACTCCCCCAGCTTCAGACCCTTCTAGACTTCTCAGACCCCCAGATCCCATCCCCCCATGTCCTAGACCCACAGGCCTCTGGACCTCCAAACCAGCTACAGACCCCCAGTTTCCAACGCTCCAAAACCTACCGATCCACCAGGCTCCCACACCAAGATGCAGGAGTCCTAACTGTCCCCCACTTCCCCGCAGAGGCTCTCTGGGGGCTTTGTGCTGGGGCAGTTGGTGCTGGCCACCCCGACTCCCCCTCACTTGGTGAGGGCCCCCGCACCCAGGCTCATGAATTCCACAGCTGTGAGGGCCCGTCTCACAAAGATGAGCAGATAGAGGCCCAGAAGAAAGTTGCTCAAGGCCCCCAGGATGTGAATGGCTGGAACCCAGGCCCTGGCCCTGATGGGTGCGGTGCCTGGCCCTGAGTAAGTGCTCAATAAGTGGTGGCCATTGTGAATTCTGTTATTAATCACCCCTCTCCTGGCCTAGCCCAGGCTGACCTCTCCAAGGCCCACTGTGGGACCATTCTATCTTCCTAGGACTGAACAATCAGAACACGTCCCAGTTTAGCAACATCTGCAAATTTAATTAGCGAGCTGTTTATCTTCCTGGCCCAGTAATTAATAAAGGTGTCAGGCAGAACAAGGCCCTGCTCACTCCCTGCAGCGCCCGGACAGCCCGCTCCTCTGCACCGGGGCCTGGCCACGCATCGGAGGGCTGGGCGGGAGCCACGTGCAAAGACCAGAGAAGCTGAGAAGAGAGACAAAGCCAGGACACCCTGGCATTGTGCAGCCCGTGGCAAAGGGCACCGAACCTCACTGCGTGCCCTGCCCTGGGCTACACCAACATCCAACAAGCAGCACCCGGATAATCTGCCACCAGAGCTGCGGGAGCAGGAGACGGACGCGGTGAGCAGCCTGGAGCCATCTCCTCCAGTTGGAATTAATCCGACAAACGCCCACCACGAGGGCCGCCGTGCCTCCCGGGGAGCGAGCTGTTGCCCGGGTGTGCTGCCTCCGGATGGGCACGCTTTCCCGCGAGTCAAGGCCCCGCCGCTGCTCGGGGCGGCGCCCTCTCTTCTCTCAGATGAGCGCACTCAGCCCAGGGCGCTTCACGTGCTCCGTGAACTGATGGCTCCCACATATGCCTCCTTGAACGACACACTGGAGGTTTGTACAAGCCTCTCACATTTGAGAGGGCCCACAAACAAACCCTCTGCCCCACCCAGTCACCCTGCTGTCCCCTCTCCCTGGCTGCTGAGCGACCAGTCCCACATGGCCCCGGCCACCTTAGTAGGTACAACTGGGCACCATCTGCCTCGGGTCCACATGGAGAGAGGGTGTGGGTGGAAAATGCTGGCACCCAGGCCTGAGTACCTGGTGGTGGTGGAGGGGTTAATACCCTCTGGTGGGGGCAGGAGTGCTGGGGAGTCCCTCTCCCCCCCGAGATGCAGCTAATGACGCTCACCCTTCGCCAGGTCTCGGGCTCCAGTGCCAGTCACCACGGGGGCCCGTGACAACGCATCTCAGTGCTGGCCACCTGCCTCCCCAGCTTCCTCCCTCCTCCCTGCACGGGCTGCTGTCTTGGGTTCTGCTCTCAGGGGAAGGCAGGCTAAGACCATGGACAGGAGCCGCTCAGAGCCCCTTTCAGAAAGAACGGGCAGCTGCCCACCAGGGCCAGCAAGTCAGCCGCCAGCCTCCGCTGTGAGCTTTGCCAGCTTTTGAGATGAAGCCATAGTGTTCTGGGGGGCCCAGGAGCAACGGCACAGGCCTGGCCCTGCCCCAGGCAGGTGGCCCGTGACAGGCATGCGTGGCTCCCCAGGCAGGTGGCCCGTGACAGGCGTGCGTGGCTCCACCTCCAGCCAGTGCCCATGGCTCTTTCAGGTTTGCATCATGGCCTGAGGCTGCTCTGCCCGTAGGTGAGATTCCCCAACAAACCTCTGTACCCCACTTCTCAGCATCTGCTTTCCACACGATCCAACCTGACACGCAGTTTGACAAGGAGTTGAGGGGAGAGGGACGATGGGCAGAGTGGGCGAGAGAATGCAGGCTGCTTGGTGAAGGGAGGGAGTGAGGATGGCGTTGAGTGTCCTAATATTCATATGGGGCACCGCCCAGCTGTGCCCAGCAGAGACGTGGAACAGCTGGGATGGGGCGTGTTGGAGGGGCACCGGGTGCTGGAGGGCCTGCCCCTGGCTCTGTCCTTGTCATGCCTGGGAGCAGTCGCTCTGCACACTTGCAGGCAAGCCGGCCCTGTGACAGCATCTGGCCGATCAGGACGGGTGGGGTGGCCCGAGTCAGGTCTCTCCAGGTGAAACACCGAGCGTCTTAAATGAGGGGCCTCCTGGTGAGCTGCGTCTCTGCTTCCCCAGAACCTGGAGGGGTCCAGCTGGTCATCGCGGGCTGGCAGGACGCCCGCCCCTGGGTAAGGGGAGCTCGCTGCCTCCCTGTGGTCCTCTGGCTCAATCTCAGAGCAGGCTCTGTGTCAGCAGGGGTGGGGCCAAGGAAGAAGGACAAACGCAGGACACATAGGTGGCTTGTCACACCGAAGACGTGTCATCCCCGGGACCATGCAGGCACCAACGAGAAGACTTGAGAGGGCCTCCCTGCGGAGGGGGCACTGGCCCTGAGTCCTGGGGAGCCAGGGGAGGCAGCAGGGGTGCAAGGGCCCAACATGTCGGGGCCCAGAGGGGCTGGAGGAGGAGTTCAGACTTGATGGGGGAGGGGGGCGGCGAGGAGGGGGTGACCGAGGTCATGGCAAAGGCTGCAAGCTGGGAAGTGTTGCCCTTTGCATCCGGGAGGCTCCTGGTGGCAGCTTGCAGAACGGAGCCGGTGTAACTGGGCAAGAGGCAGCAGGAGCCGGCTGGACACCTGGCTGAGCTGGGGCAGAGGAACAGAGTGAGAGAAAGAACGGGCAGAGGTGCCCAGATGTGGAGAGAGCCTGGGTGGAGGCCAAAATTGGACAGGTCTGCTTCCTGGCGTGGGGTCCTCAGACAGGGGCGATGGGAGACTTCTGCCGCCCGGGCTAATGAGAGAGCAGCAGAGCGGGAGAGAGCGAGAGCGAGCGCCTCTCAGCCTCAGAGTCAGCCACGATCTGTTCTGGTTAAGCATCCGGGGCGGGAAGTGGCTGGGAGAAGTGAGATTTAGCCTCCCAAGCCGAGGAAGGAAGGGACCCGAGCACTTCCAAGGCTCATCTGCATTTCAAACAGCCAGTTTGTTTTATCTCCTCATTAGCATACTCGCCCTCTGCCCAAAACGAGTCCATTAAAGGAGACTCGCTCCGGGCCCAGCTCCTCCTTTAAATATTTTTAAAGTGCATGATTAATACAGCCGCCCAGCGCTGCCTGGGAGTGTGGGGTCAGGGGGCAGGGGAATGAAAGGACATGGCTGCACTGGGCTGACTGGCTGATTAATCACGGCCTCTTTCCAATAAATCACGGCAGATGGCAGCAGCCGCTGCGGCCTCGTGGGGAGCGAGGTGCTGCGGGCAGGATGCCTGGGGGTTGGAGGAGTCCCTGGGAGGAAGGCCCAGTTTGTGTCCCCCGTTTGTGTCCCTGAGACCTTGACCTCCACTCACCTGCACTGGGAGGCAATTCCCAAGTTCAAGAGAGGTTGTGACTGCTGGGAAGACAAAATCTCATCTAACTCCTGCCCTTTTCAGGATCGAGTACCGTCACTTTTAGAAAGAGCCCGCTAGGATGGGGTTGGGCACCGTGCAATGTTTGGACAGAGGCTGCCTTGCATTCTCCCAACAGCCCCGTTTTCCAGATGGCAATGTGAGGCTCGCCGAGGTCAAGGTGCGCCCTGGGATCAGTTGAACATAAGCGTTCTCCCTGCCCCACAGCCTGCCTGTTACCCACCTCCTTCTGCCCTCCCCAGGGGACCACCATCCAACCCAAGGCCAGACGAAGGCCCTGGGTGCCTCTTCCCTCCCCGCGCCTGGCCTGCCGGCCCCAGCACTAGACTCAGAAGCCAGCGGCCCTGCTGGAGCTGACACCCCGCCCCCCCCCCACACCCCCCTCTGTGGGTGTACCTGCCGCCCGTGGAAGACCGCCCTGGCTGAAGCAGAAGTAGCGGTGGGAGACCCCTCAAGGGGGCGCTGGGGAGGCAGGCAGGGCCACCTCCTGCAGAGCCTGGGGGCACGAAAGAGGGGACCTGCGAGTAGCTGATGCCCATCTTAGAGCGCTCCGTCCGACAGCGGCCTGTAAGCGGACCAGCAAGCACGCAGAGGGACCAGAAGTGTCACCACAGCCATCCAGGCCGGAAGGGGTGGCCGGGACTGGGACGGGGGCAGGAGGGGGCAGAGGAGGACACACTCTGGGGTAACATAGAGAGGGCTTGCTAGTGGTGCTGCTGTGAGAGAGGAAGAGAGCCAGGACGACCCCGGTGTGTGGCTTGGGACCTGGGCGGGCACCCGGGTCCCTTGGGACCTGTGTCCCATTGATGAGCTGGGTGAGGGGGATGGAAGTCACGCTGTAAGTCACGTTAGGCTCCAGATACCGACTCGCCATCCACGTGTGGTTGTTGAGAGGGCTGGACTGAGTCATCCTCAGGACGGATGTGAGAGCTACAGGAGGACGGGGGGAGGCTGAGCCGGGGGGCGGGGGAGGAGCGGGGGCACATGTACAGTCAAGGAGACCAGAGGAAGTGGTGAGGAGCCCTTGAAGGAACAGCCAGCGAGACCGGAGAAGGCCAGAGAAGGGTGCGTGCCGGTGTGCAGGCCGCTCTCCACCTAACGATGCTCTAGTAAGGAAGCAGCATTGTGAACAGCCTGCGACCTCGGAGGGTCCCCAACCCCCTAAATGCCCAGAGTGGCTCACTGGGTCCCCCCGTTCGAATAACGCGGTGTGTGCCCAAGGCCTGCCCTCCCTCCGGGGGAGGCTGTGCCTGCAGGTGCCGTGGGACCAGCCCCAGTGAGTCCCTGGCACCGAGTCTCTAACGGGCTTCCCCGGGAGACACCACAGCCCTTGTCACGTCTCACTGGGGCCACCGAGTCCCGTGGGGCGACAGCGGGAGGCGCTCAGGAGCTGGTGTCCAGTGTCCGCGTCACGTCACCCCGCGCCTTTCCCCTGTTGATTTGCTCTGAGGCTTCTGCCGTAAAAAACTCTTAGCCACAGGGACAGCTGTGTGCTGAGCTCCCCCCAAACCGGCCGCTGCGGGGCCCTGGGAACCCCGCACAGATGGGCTCAGTACCGTTAAACAGAAAGCGGGGGAGCCCGTACTGCCTCTCCCCGCAGAGCCTTCACCTCTTCTGAAGCCAAGGAAGGAATGTCCTTTCCAGGCCCTCTTCTTGGTCGCCTCCCTCAGCCCCGCCCCCCCGCCGCCCCCATAACCCCTGCTCGCTCGCAGCGGTCCGGTCCAGGGCTTCCTGGCCCACAGGCACCGGCCAGCCGCCTCCGGGGGCAGCCGCTCTGGAGCTGACCGCCCTGGGCCTGAGCCCGGTTCCACCGCCCTCGCTTCCCTGGGGGAAGCCAGGCCCGGGAAGCGTCAGGCTGGAGGCGTCCTGGGACCTGGGACTAAACGCGTCTGTGGCTGGGCCTTGCGGTGCGAGCATGAAGGAATGGCTGCAAATGGGTGGAGGTTTCGGGGAGATCCAAGGCTGGGGTGTGAAAGCGCCCAGTGGCTGAGGGACGTGCACAGGACCCAGGCCAAGGCACTCACCCCTCCCCGCGCTTGGGGGCGCTGCGGCTGCTCTGTGGCTGGGCTGCTGGACCGCACCCCCAGCCCCCAGTTCTATGGGACTCTCTCAGCATCCATTTGCAAACAGACTTTGAAGCTGCGGCTTGAGAAATTCAGTGTAGCTTTGCTATTGGGGTTCAGGACTAAGTCGGGGAATCTGGGAAGGGGCAGCCTGAGTCCTTGGTGGCCCGCCGGTGGGAGGAGGCGTGGACCCACGTGCCTGTCCCCCTCCTGTCCCGGCTGGCCTGGAATCCAGCACTGCCATAGCTAAAGGCACTTTGGTGCGAGATGTGATGAGCTCTGGGCAGACTCGGCTGCTCTGGGACCGGCGCTCAGCGTGGCAGGAGGGCACCTTCACCCACTCTTGCTTCTTGCTCTGGATGATGGCACAGCGGGGGAGGGGCGGAGCCAGACAGCCGGGCAGGAGCCACCCCAACTCCAGGGCCCGCCTCAGACTCCCCACGCGGGCACCCTCGCCCATGAGGAGAGAAGTCGGAGCCTGTGGCACCGCTCCACTGCCAATGCAGGCCCCCAGGGTAAGGGGTGCTCCTGCAGGCACGGGACAGCAAAGCAGTCCTAACGGAGCCAGGCCCCCTGCAGGCCAGCGATGGGCACAGCCCGTCCTCAGAGCTCCCTCCTCAGGGCCAAACCTACCACCCTGAGGGCTGAGGGAGAGGGGGTGAAGCCAGGAACTCAGCATCTCGCCGAGGATGACAGCTGTCACACCCTTGGAGATGCCTGGCTGAGAGGGAGATGGGGGGACGGGGCTTGTCCAGGGGGAGCAGGATTGGGGTGTGGAGGGAGGGACCGCAGGAGACCGACGTCCCAGGGAGAGGGGTGGTGGCGGGAGTTGCAGAGAAGAGAAGGGGTCTGCGAGGCTGTGAAGGGGTTTGAAGCCAGAGCTTAGACTTGATGTGACAGCAGGGAGCCATGGCAGCTCCTGAGCAGGGCGTGGCCCCAGGTGGGGTGTGGGTGGGGTGCTCAGGAAAGGGGGGGGGGTGAAGGACGTGGTCATAGATACAAGTCTGCACACACTCAGCACAGCTCTCTAACCCACTCACCCCTGCTTCCCACCCATTTACTAAGTCAACCTCAGAAGCGACCATCAAAAATCACATTTTCAAATGACATGAGGAAATGCCCACAGGGGGATGGTGAGTGAAAAACAAGAAGCCTTTGAGAAAGTGCATTATAATCTAATCCTATCTAATAAAAGCCTAATATGCTAAGTGTCCGGTCGTCTGGTTGTCCGTTCAACCAATCAAAGCATAATATGCTAATGATATGCTAAGGCCGCTCAACCGCTCACTATGATGTGCACTGACCACCAGGGGCAGACGCTCCAAATGGTAGGTTTACTTGCTGCTGGGGTCTGGCTGATTGGGACTGAGCGAGGCGGGTCGGACACGTCCTGGATACCTCCTGTGGTCCCTCCCCGGCTGGCTAATCTCCCATGTCCCTCCCGAGCCCTGATGGTGCACTGGTGGGGTCCCTCGGCCTGGCCTGCCCCCTCTCACAATCTGGGACCGCTCGGGGGATGTTGGAGAGCTGGTTTTGGCCCAATCCCACAGGCCAGGCCGGAAGGTGAGTGAAAAACGTGAGTGACGTCAGGCCCAGAGGCCCAGGTGCACCGAAGGACCCCGAATTCGTGCACCGGGCTTCTAGTTTTGTAAGAAAAGTGTGTGTGTGTGGTTGTTGAGACATAACTGCTCAGATTGTTTTATGACAAAGATGTTTTTCTTTCCTTTTTCTCTCTCTTTGCCAAACATCTTCTTTCACCTGGAGGGAGGACCTGCCCCAGCCTCCCCGGCTCCAGGGTGAGAGGAGCTGGTTTCTGGTTGCACAGGACTTAGCCTCTGGGTGTGGGAGCCTCCGAGTTCACTGGGCGAGCGCAGAGGAGAGCACAGAGGGAGCCGTGGCAGGGAGAAGGGGGGCCTTCCTCTAACCAGGGGGCATTCTCTGGGCCTGGCTGGGGGGACGTCAGGCCCAGAGGCCCAGGTGCACAGAGGCCTCTCGGCCCCGCTCCGCAGGTGCCAGTCCTCAAACGCCTGAGTCCTGCATCCCAGACAGGTGTGCAGGAGCCGCAGCGCAGCCTGCTCCGGGTTCTCCCGTGGACAACACATCACAGGGCCCCTGAACAGCCCTCCCCATCATGTAGTTTGTCTGTGTGAGGTCCAGAGCTAGGGCACTGTCCAGGGGTGGGGGTAGCTCAGAATCCAGAATCAGCCGATTTATAGCCCCAAGTGACATGCTATGTCCTGTACATCCAAGTGGGTGGCCTGGGAGGTCTCCTGGTCAAACATGCTAAAGAGAAGGAAGGGAAGAGAAAGGGAGGGAGGGAGGGGCAAGAGAAGGGAGGAAGGGGAGGGAAGGGGAGGGATGGAAAAGAAGGGAGGGAGGGAAGGGAAGGGGAGGGAAGAAGAGGGAAGGGGAGGGAAGGAGAGGAAAAAGAAGGGAAGGGGAGGGAAGGAGAGGGAAGGGGAGGGAAGGAGAGGGAAGGGAGGGAGGGGGAGGGAAGGAGTGGGGGAGAAGGGAGGGAGTGGTGACCCTGGTTGAGGGACTTGGTTAACCATAGCAACCTCCGATGGAGGGAGTTGGAGGCAGAAGCACCCTGGCCTGGCCTCCTGCCCCCTCCTCACATGCCTGGGCCCCCCTGCTTGAAGTCACCTGCAGCCGAGGGCTGGAGAACCCACTGCAGCTGACCACACAGGGCGGAGAGGGCTTAGGGCAGATCTGGGGGGTCACGGAAGATCCAGTCACAGGAGGTGCCCTCCTCAGCCCCAGAGAAGAGGGAAGGCCCTGAGGGCGCCTGGGTGGGCCCTCGTGGGGGCTCTGTCTCAGGCCCAGGCTGTGTGCGTGCAGCTCCATCTGCCGGGGTGACTTTCCCAGCCGGCAGGTGTCTGGGGACGCGGAGCCCTGGCTCCCACTGCGGACCAGGGCCCAGGCCTCCGCTCCCTTCAGCCGCGCTCTGACTTTATCTCTCTCCCGGGGTGGCCTCCCAACCATTTCTGCCCCAAACGGGCAAAGGAGAGAAGAACCAAACGCCTGTGCCCCGTGGCCGAGGGAGGGAGGCGGAAGTGTGAGCTTTCTTGGTTGATTGATACTTTACTCAAAATATAGTCAAAACTGGCATTATACTCCACAGCAGCCGTCTTTGTCTCAACATCAGGAGTGGCTGGATGCCTCCAGCTTCGCGGAACCGGTGCTCAGGAAGCGTGGGCTCTCCCCGGCATCTTCTTGGGCCTGGCTGGTGGCACACCTCCGCCCAGTCCCACCCGAGTCCCCCACTGCCACCCAGACCCGGCTCAGGGGAGCTGGTGGCGCCAACCCCCCCCCCCCCGCCACCCTTCCCCCCCCCCCCCCCGGGCACTTTTCTTCTGAGCCTTTTCAGGAGCTGTCCCACCTGGTTGGTGATAAACCCAGAACGGCCTGCAGCCACACCTGGGAGTGTAGGCGGGCTGGCTGGGGGGAGGGGCGGGGAGAGCAGGGCAGACTCTGAAAGCAATGACCCATCCCTGGGCCTTTGTCCAGGGTGCTCCCTTGGACTCTGACCCTTAGTCTCTTCTTTGGCCCCACCTCCCTGCCTCTGTCCCTAGGACCTGCCCTTGGACAGCCGGCAGAACATGAGTGCTCCCAGCTCATGCCAGCTCTACTCAGTAAACATCCCGAGAATCCGGCGTGTGGCATGTGGATATGGTCTGTCCTGGGCACTGGAGGCCCCGAGGCAACCAGGACACAGCCCCTGCTCTCTGGCCCTCACATCAGCTAGGGAGACTGGCAGTGACAAGTCCATGCCAAGAGCGACCCTGGAGTAGGTGCATAGACAGGGCAGAGGGCAGGTGGGAATGTGAGTGCATCAGGGAGAGCTTCCTGGAGGAGGTGGGGGTGCAGCAGCGTCTCAAGGGAAGATGGTGGTCTTATGCTCTAGCTGCTGAGTATTCGTTTAGTGATAGTGTCTGCTCCCTGCATGCCTGGCCTGGCTGGCGGGTTCCTGCCCGGATCCACGTCTGGGGCTCCGCTGCAGGGAGGAGAGAGAAGGAACTGGCAGAGTTCATAGATGAGGCTGGGCTACACCTGTGTTCCACATGGGACATCCAAGGGGGGTGCCGGCGGCCAGGGCCCCTGTCTCCTGGCCCTGCCTCGAATGGCCCGAGAGTGGCACTGCCCACCTTGCTCATTAGCAGCATGGAAATTCCAACCAGCCATCCCACATCACAGCCCTGATAATTATAATAAATTGTAGCATCTCAGAGCCCAAAGCCCACAGGTGTCTGGGGCGCATTAACAAGCCCTCAGCTAGCGGCAATATGCTGCTACACAGTGAGAGTGCGGCTGAAGCCAACCAGAGGCGCCCGGTTATTTCCGGTCCCCACCTAAGCCAACCTCATTAGTCTCACCCAAGCGTGTTCCCCTAACGATGCTCCCGCAGAGCGGGGGCCCACCTCCGTATGGTCTGGGCAGCCGGGGCTCCTAATCAAAAGTAATAATAGGAATTAAGAGCGGCCTATTGGACGCTGCTCCCCCTGCCTCCTGCCTCCACGCACCGCTCCCGCCCGTCCAGGCTGGCTGAGGACCAGGAGCCCGGGCCCTGCAGCGAGGCGAGATTTATTCCAAGCGTGCGCCCTGGCAAATGGCGCCAGTCCTCCTCCCGCCCTCTAACGAACATCTGCTGGTGGTTGCTGGAGTTCAAGGACTCGGGCGGCGCGTGGAGGTGGTGCCATCACCAGGACTCCCGAAGGCTGTGGAAGAGCCCGGCTCGGTGCCCTGGGGTCCGGCTCTTCCTCTGGGAATACCCTTTGTTGCCGCCCTCCCTGCCAAGCCCACGTGGCCCCCAACACTCAGCCCTGTGCACCCTCATCTGGGTGCCTTTCCTAGCGGCCAGGCCACTGGTCAGCCCCCCTCCTGCCCCCCTGGCTCGACCTCTCATGCAGTTCTGTCTCTCCATCCGTCCCTGTTGGTCTCTGAGGCCGAGGCTCAGCCAGGCGCCCAGGGCCTCCTACAAGTCTGTTGAGGGGTCAGTGTGAGGTCTAGGAGAGAGTAGGAATTTCAGAAATAAACAGACGCTAGCATCTTAGTGCCTTTCCTTCGGCTAAACCTTCACAGGCTCGAGGTTCAGCTCCTGGACTCAGCAGCCCCGGCTGGGACCGATGCTCCCCTTGCTGAGGACATCAGCGCATTCTGCCTTCCCCACCGGGACACCAGCCAGGCCTAGCGCCGCCACGTGCCACTGCCCAGGTCACTGCTGCCGCCCACGGCATTCCAGGCAGACCTCTCTGAGGCGGGAGAGGTGGGGGGTCTCAGGTGAAGAGGGGAAGGACTTCAACCTTCCCTTTCCGGCCCAGGGGGACGGCGGTGGGGAGTTTGCTCTGTCTGGGTGTGGCGGCCAGGACTGAAGCCGGCCGTGTCTTCAATAGCCTGGCTGAGTGGTTGGTACAGCGGGTGCCAGCAGCCAGGCTGGTCCCAGGAAACCAGAGGCGCCCCCCTGGGAATGCCAGGAATGGCAGGAACCTCACCAGGTCTCTCCCCACAGGATTGTGCACCCAGGGCAGATGCCAAGGATGCTTGCCCTCGCTGCCTTGTCTCCATGCAAGGGACACACACACACACACACACACACACACACACACAGGCAAAGCCTCAGAAGCTGAGGCCATTGCAAAGCCTCAGTATTATTCTGTGGCAAAGTACCTGCCCTCCCAGAAGGCAAGAGGTTCATTCCCTCACTGGCCCAGCAGGCTGTTTCTGAGCGTTTGCCCCAGGCCAGGGCCGACGCAACTCCAAGCGAACTGCCCACTGTCTGGTTGGAAAGAGAGACAGACCTTTAACAAACATACGAACAGCAGTGAAATGACAAGCCAGGACCAGTGTGGTGAGAGGTGGCAGTGCGATAGGGAAGTTCGAGCGGCCGGGCTCTCAGCCCGCGGAGGGCTGGGGCGGATGAGCAAGGAGCAGCGGAGCCAGGACCAAAGAAGAGACACTGGCATTGATGGGCCTGTGGAATGGCCACCTCTGTAGCTGGAAAAAGGTGGGCTACCCCTGGGGACAAACTGTGTGGGGGCTTAGGCAGATGAGTGACAAGAGCCGATAATGTTATTAAAAACCCCTTTGGCGTCTGTGCGTAATGGGTGAGGCTGTCATTCCCTTTTCCTCGGGTCACTGGCAGCCCGCACCCCCGCAGCGTCACTGGACCTCCCAGGAGACTGGGTCTGGGGCTCATGGGACCTGCTCTCACGGAACTGGCCACCAGCTCTGCGAGATGGGTGCTGCTCTTCTCCCCATTCTACAGATGAGAAGACTGAGGTCTCAAGAGACAGATTGAAACCCATCTGCCTGCTCACCCCATGCGCTTCTCGGCCAGCACGCTGCCCTGGGCTGTGATGTTGGAAGATGGCGCCCAGCATCTGTGGTCCAGGCCTCCTGGTACCCAGACTCGCCTCGAAAGTGGAGCAGCCTGACACTCCCGTGCCCTGCTCACTGTGGAGCCGGGCAGGTCCATGGACACACATCAGAGGAGGACCTGGGAGCCAGGGGTCCCCTCGGGCACTTCAATGACAGTCTGTTAAACACTTCTGGGTGTGAACCCCATTTTCACACACATCAGCCGCGTGACTTTGGCAGACAACGAACCTTTCTGAGCCCCAACTTTTTCACCTGCAAAGCTGAAATAGTGACGGCACCTGCTGCCCTGGCTGGTGTGGCTCAGTTGGCTGGGGTGTCGTCCCATACACCAGAAGGTGGCAGGTTCAATTCCCAGTCAGGGCACATACCCAGGTTGTGGGTTCGATCCCCAGTTGGGGTGCATGCAGGAGGCAACCAATCAATGTTTCTCTCTCTCTCTCCCCCTTCCTCTCTCTAAAAGATAAAAAAATCAATAAAATAATGTTTAAAAATAATAATAACGGCATCTGCCCCTCGGGGTCATGGGGAAGCTTAGACAAGACACGCGTGTTCTGCTCCAGAAGCCCGGCTGTGCAGGGCCACCCTGCCTGCTCCGCCCACCCCGGTTCCCGGCCGCTGCCAGGCCGCCCCGCCGCCCCGCTGCCCCAGGCTTGTCGCTGTCCTCCCCGCTAAGGTCCCACACCCGGGAGAGGCAGGCCTGGCTGCGGAGGCCCACCCCTCGCCCCCGCAGGCAGGCCTGGCCCCAGCAGCGGCGAAGGGCGGCCCCTGACGTGAAGGGGAAGCTGTCCTGCTCGCTGTCCTCGGAACCTCGCGGAAGCGGTGACACGCGGAGTGTGGACATTAATGCAATCGAAGGGTAATTCAATCACTTTATAGAAGTTGATCTGTCCTTTTTATTACAATTACTGTCGGCTGGGGTGTTTCGTTCCATCACGGAGAATAAACATCATTTATCATACTTGTAAAGATTAGCCCCCGACAGCTCCGGCTCTTGCTTTGCATAAATGTGTATTAATGGCGGCCCTGCCTGCGGTGTGGGGAGAGGTCTATATTTCACAAGACTGATTAGGCTCTGTCACCGCTGCTTTAAGTACCGTCTTATCATGACTGATACACCCCGGCTGCAAAACAGCAGCCGGGATGGGGCTGCCGGGCAAGCGACGGCGGCAGCGGAATGGAAAGCAGGCGGGACGGTGCCTCTGCTTCCTCCGGGCTGGGGCCCCCTGCCGCCGACCGCCCGGCCAAGGCCCTGCTCAGGGCGCAAGGCCGCCGGGTGTCAGCCTGGCCCTCTCGCCTCTTCTGAGCCCCAGCGCCCCCCTCTGAGGCCCTTTAGGCTCGCTCTCTCCTTTCCTCTTTTTGGGGTGACTCATCTGCCAGGCCTTTCTCTGTCAGGAGCCCCTTTGCAGCCTCCTCTTCCCCCTGTGCCCAGCTGGGGTGCTGCTGCCCTGGCCACCGCTGCTGCTGCCCACGCCGGGGTCCAGCCCACGCCTCTCCTGGGCCCCGCCCGGTGTCCATGTCCTCACACCCAGACTCCCCCCCGCCCCGCCCTAACCGCCACCTCGTCCATCCTCCCACCTGCCCTCCGCATCGTGGCTGGTGCAGACCCACCTCACAGAAAGGTGGCCACAGCACTCGGGACTCCCCCCTCAGCACCTCGTCAGCAGGCGTCCAGCTCCCCAGGGCTCGCGCTGACCCCTCCCCACTGCCAGACCCCCTGCCCCGCGGCCCAGCACATCCCTACCCTGTGAGCTCACACTCTCTCCAGCCCGGATTTGGGACCTTCTCCCCGCATCCAGCCACTGAGCCCAGCTCCGACTCACATGGTGGCCTCCATGCACCCCCCACCTGGCCCAGGAGACATAGGACCTGAGCCTCGGGCCCAGCACTCACAGCCCCCCTTCCACCCCCCCCGCCTCCCCCCGACAGCATGAGCGGATGGGGACAGAGAATGTGTGCCTTCTCAGGGCGCTCACTCACTCTGCGAGTCAGAGCGCGGGCGCAGGGAAGCGTGTGCTTTGCTAGCGGTTTTATGGGCTCATCTGTGTTACACTTGTGAATTCGTTTGGTCCTGTAGCTCCGAAGGACTGTGCGTATAAGGCGTTTACACCCCGTTTCATGTGCCCCTATTTAAGAAAAATTACAATAAATGTAATTCAGATACTAGAACTTCCTAAACGCGTCTGTTCATCACGGAGAGCGCAGGGATGGTGTTTATCCCGTCCACCTGTACCCTAGCCCCTGCCACAGTGCCTGGCACGTAGTAGGTGCTCGGCTCACGGCGTTCTGTGAAGTGGAGAGAAGAAGGTGTCTGTGTGGATGGGGGCGGGACCTCGGAAGCACGAAGCAGATGCCACGTGGCTGTTTGCTAAGCGGATGGATGAGCACCTGCACGGACCGTTCAGGGCCTCTGGGAGCATGAGCTGAGGCCGGAGCGAGGCTCAGCCCGGCGCCCTTCCCACCCAGACCTCCCCGGAAACAGCTGCAGCGGCCTGGCTCGGCCTGGACCTGGACACGCTCCGGGGCGGCAGCGCCTTGGCGTCCCCGGACCCACCGGGCCTCTTCCCGGCCCCCTGGGCCTCCCTGCTGAGTCTCCCGTTGACTCTTGGGAAGGGCCTGGGTCTGTGCTCAGGCTCTCCACCTCGGGGAGGGCAGAGCGAGCGGCTTTCTGGAGAGTCCCGCTCCACACAGCTCGTCCACGTCAACGCAGTGGTTTTAGTGCCGTCAGACAGGTACACCCGCCACAGCCAATCCTAGGGCATCTCCCCACCTCGACAGAGACCCTGTACCTCTAGCTGTCACCCCACCTCCCAGCCCTTCCCCAGGCCCTGGCAGCCACTACTGGGCTTTCTATTTCTATAATCTCACCTGTGACAAATGTTCATGCAAATGGGATCTACCGCCCCTTCCTCCACCTCTTCCTTCCCCACGTCCTCTCCTCCTCTCCTCCTCCTGCCTGTCTGCCTAGAACGTGGACACGAGGCTGGAGGGGGACCAGGAGGCACCTCAGGATGGAAGCCACGCGGCGGGGGTGAGGGTGGGGGTGGAGCAGAGAGGTAGAAGGCACCTGCCTCACTGAAACTCAGCGGAGCCCACGGGCCACAGATGGGCTTTCTGCTCCAGATTCCATGTTAGTGAAAAAGCCCAACAAAACAAATAAGGAAAACCCTGCTTGAACGACTGCGGCGGTGTCTGCTACGTGCCAGGCCCGGGGTCCTGACTGCAAACAGGCGGGGGCTCTGATTAGGCGGCTTCCCTGCTCAGGGCAGCGCGGGACGCCCGCCTTCGCCAAAGGAGGTGAAAACGCAGCAGCTTCAGACTCATGGTCTTTTGTGGTCTGTCCCCATTTCCCTCTGTGGCCCCAGGTCAGGGGGCGTGGCTTGTTGCTGACCCCTCCATTCTCAGTTACACTGACACCTTCTCCCCAACCCCACGTCCTCTATCCTTCCACCTCCTCCTTGAAGATGCCCCTCCCCGCCCAGCCTTCAAGGCCGGCTGCATCAGTGCTTGTCCATGCAGGCTCCACCTGCCCCCAGCTCACACCCATGCACACGCACATGCTCAAACACGCACACACATACACATGCGCATATGCACACACACATGCACATACACATGCGCACATGTACAAACATGCATACACCCCCACACGGCTTTGTGTTGGGTACAGCGGTTATCTGTCTGCTCTCATCCCCTGCCTAGCTTGTAAGATTTTTACTTTCCTGCACCCACCCCCTCTGGGGCAGGACAACTGTGCGCATGCCATAGGTGCTCCACACATGTTTTATGAATGAATGAAGACCAGGGACTCTTTGATACTACTTTACATGATATGGAAACATATTTCATGCAACACATAAATGTAATAACAAGTGTTATTTATTGGCCACTACTCTGTGACAAACACTGTGTTAGGCACTTGATTTTAAAAAATAATAATGTTTATTTTTTCTTCTGTATATCCAAAGAGTAAATGTTCTTTGTTGTATACAGAAAAATACATTCAGTCATCCACAGTTCTACCCAATTCTCTGCACTGTAACACTGGGTGAATAGCTGTTACACACACACACACACACACACACACACACACACAGTCTATTATATAGAGACAGGGAGGCAGAGAAAGAAAAGGGATAAAGGGATCATAATATAATGGACTTTTTGTTAATATTTAAATTGCTGGTTATTCTTTGATGAAGCATTTTAAATTTATTTCTCAGCGTCACACAGATCCACATTTTACACATTGGGAAACTGAGGCTCAGAGAAGCAAATTCATGTGCCCAAGTCATACAGCTCGGACAGCAGGAAAGTGGAACGGAACCCCAGATCTGTGGGACTCCTTCCACCTCACTCAACATCCGGAACCTCACCGAGATTTGCTCACATAAGCCACAGAGATGCGCACCCCGTATTTCACACGTGACCGTGTCTGTCACCTTGCTCTGCACACATCTGCATCCACACACCTGTGTGCCTTCGCCTGTGTCGTCATCTGGAGCCCATGACCTCAAAGAGGATATCGATGGGCGTCGGTGGCTAACAAGCCCCCTGAAAATTTGTTTGCAAAGCTCTCTGTGTATATCTGAATGTCAAGTTTTATAAAGGAGGATTCTTAACTTTCATGAGTTCCTTAAAGGGCCTGTGACCCACCCAGGCCAGAAGGCACTAAGGTATTGACTGCACGTGTCCGTGCCAGGCCACCCTCTGTGTACACAAAGGCGCTCAGGCATCATCCAAGGGTTCCAGCTGCACCAGCCTCGGAGCCAGCCCCTCGCCCCACATCCTCACTGCGATTCTGCTCTGGGAGTTCCAGGGAGGACTGACCTGGCTCGCGGGTGGATGTCTGGCCCAGAAGGAGCAGCCCCAAAATAGGTGCTCAGGGAACATCGGGGGACCGGTGGCTTCTAGGAGGGGCCGGTGAGGGCTGGGTGCGGGGACCAGGGGAGGCAGACCTTGTCACAGGTGAGGGGCAGCTCTGAGAGGAGGGGCTTGGGAGGCAGAGCCCTCCCTGAGGACAATGCTACCCGGGAGGAGGCCTGGCCTCCAGCTCTCACTGGGCTGACCTGATCTTGGGCAACTCACTTCTGCTCGCAGGTCTCAGTTTCCCCTAATGCCAAAGTAAGAGCCTAGCCTGGAATCAGAGCACGGCCAAACTATCACGCTCATAGCTAAAGAGCCAGGGACTGAGGCCCCTGGTCCTGAATCGCCAGTGACGGTGGCCATGATTAGCTTGCTAGTTGATTTCTTAGCCCCAGAGCACTGAAACTGCTACCCATCCTTCCCCCAGAGCGGGGAGGAAGAGGCTGTGGGAGACGGGAGGGAGGGCGCCCCGAGAGAGGAGGGAGGCAGGGGAGCTCTGAGTGTCCGGAGGACAGAACCGTGTCGCTTCCTTCTGCACGGTAACCCCAGTTTCTGGACGATGGCCTGGTGCAAAGCAGGCCCTGTATGAGTTTGCCAGGGCTCTGTAGTGAAGACCATAATTAGGTGGTTAGAACTACAGAAACGCATTGCTTTCCAGTTCCAAAGGCGGGAAGTCCAAAATCAAAGTGTCCGTCGGGCCCTGGTCCCTCTGAAATCGCAGGGAGTCCTTCCTTGCCTCCTCCAGCTTCTGGTGGCGGCTGACAATCCCTGGTGTCGGCTGACAATCCCTGGTGTCCTGGGCTGGCAGCGTCATCGCTCCAACTCCCGCCTCTGCTTCGCATGGCCTCTCCCTGTGTGCTTGTCTTCATGGCCATCTTCTTACAAGGACACTGGTCCCAGTGGATTAGGGACCCTCCCGCTCCAGTATCACCTCATCTTAACCGATTGCATCCGCAGTGAGGTCACATTTTGAGGTATTGAGGTGGTCACTATTCAGTCCACAAAGTGTCCAATACATATTTGGGGACCAAGTGGGCAGTGGCTCTTGGCCATCACACTATGAGGAGGTGGCCCAGGAGGTGACAGTGAGCTTCCTGGGACATGGTTTTTCAGTAATCGCTGCTCCTTGGGGGGAAACCACTGTTGACTGCACTGGAACGATTGAGTCCCGGATGGAGAGTGAAGCTCGTGTGAGTCAAGGGAGGCAAAGCTCCGGGAGTGTGAGCAGGAGCAGATGAGGCGGCGTGGACAGGCGAGCAGGATGCGGGGTCAGCGGTGGCGAGGAGACGCCCGAGACCACGGGGCTCACAGTCCTCCTGCTGTTTTTCCATCAGGGTGAAAGTTGTTTACACTCCTACAGAGCAACGTAAGTGTGATGTGAGTTTCACCGTTTTATGTAGCTGGTTTTATGTACTTTTTGGCGTTTAATCATGTTTTGGACATAACCTTTGACCCTGTGACTCCCCTGTTTTGAACCTAGCCTTAATAAAACACCTGTTGTGTTAGCCAGCCATGGTGCTTGAAGTTGTCTAGGATACTTGAAGCCTGTACTCCGGAGTTCCAGAATCTTAACAGCTGGGGTACAAAACCATGACATAAAACGAAGGCAGGTATCAGGGACTCCAATCTGCAGGTGGCCACTGCACGGGATCACTGCTTCTAGGGAAACGCGTGCGAATCATGGACAACGCACACGTTAGAGATGCCCGGGGTCACTCTGCTTTAGCATTTGCCTGTCCCGCTCTTCTCTGACCTCTTGCTGCAATAGTCAGCGTTTAGTGCAGGGAACAAAACCAGGCCAGGTGTTTCAAGCAGAAAGGATTTAATACAGGGACTTGAAGACTGACCGAGTCATTTGAAGGGTAGAGGGACAGGTTCCAGCCCGAGTCTCCAGGAGTGGCTACAGCACAGCGGGACAGGAGGTTAATTCCAGGACCACATTGCCGTCACTGAGGCCGGGGACCAGGAAGCCGGGGCCAGGGGGCTGCCGCTGCCCCTACTGCCTGAACACGGCACAGAGACAGCTGCCTCGTGCCCGTGAAGCTGGTGGCGGGCACTAAAGCCCCGAATCCAGCTGCTGCTGCAACCACCTCTCCACGCTGTGAAGCAGGAGGCGGGAGCGGGTCTCTCCTGTCTGCCACCGGCTTTAGGGAGGTGACCCCACTCCCCATGTAAGCGCTTCTAACCAGAAAACCACGTAAAATCCAGGAGCCTGACTGCAAGGGACTCTGGGAAACGGAGTTTAAGCTTCAGAGCTGCGCAGCAGGGGAGGCGCTCTGGGTGGGAAGACGGGTGGCGAGGCCCGGGGCGGCACGCTGCCCTTTGGCATGTTCTTACCGTGGGCCAGAGATGCCCGTTCTCTATAGGGTGGCGGCAGAGCAGGCAGCGCTCCGAGGGGAGAGGCTGCGGAACTCCAGCTCCCTCGCCCCGGCGTCACTGTGGAGGGCGCTCCTCCCTCGCCGGTGGGCTGCAGAGGGGTTAAAGGGGAGGAGCACCTCCGGGCAGGGCTGCCCAGTGGAGCGGTTTGCAGTGAGGGACATTTTCATATCAGCGCTGTCAGCACAGGGTCCTTGGAGTGTGGCCAGTGTGACTGGGTCAGAGTTCTTACTTTTCGTTTAGATGGAAATGCCATCACCACACAGGGCCCTGGCTGCCTTATTGGACGGTGCACTCTCAGAGGTGCCGGAACCCTGCTCTCCACTCCGCTGATGGCTGCATTGGTGGGGTTTGGGTAGGTTCCTAGATAGAAAGCAGAAGCCAAGAGGGTGATCCTGTGACAAGGGTATTTTAACTAGTAACCGGGACTACTCGCTTCCCATGGCTGCTGTAATAAATTACCACAAACTACGCAGCTTAAACTCCACAAACCTGTCTCTCACAGTCCGAGGGGGAGGGGTCCAGCGGGGTCTCCCTGGGCTAACATCAAGGCGTCCAAGGGCTGCCTTCCTTCTGGAGGCTCCGGGGGAGAACCTGTTTCCTGTCTTTCCCAGCTCACATAGCTGCCCGCATTCCTTGGCTCATGGCCCCTTCCTCCACCTTCAAAGCCCATCACTGTGGCCTCTGCTCCTGTCATCACAACTCCTCTTCTGACTTTAACACTCCTGCCTCCCTCTTCAAGAACCCGAGTGACCGCATGGGCACACCAGGTAACCCAGGAGAACCTCCCTGTCTCAAACCCTTAACCTAACCACAGCTGCAAAGACCCTTCTGCTAAGGCAACATAGTCACAGGTTCCGGAGACTAGGACATGGACATCTTCGGGGGGCTGTTCTTGAGCCTACGACATTCTCTATTCCCATTCCATCCATTGCCCATTCCCCACCCACTGTCACTCCTGGCCTTTCTCCCCCTCTTGTCCCCATGAAGCTTGCTTTGTTTCCTCACAGAATAACAGCAGAATAGCAGAGTATATGAGGCATTTTTTGCTTTTTAAGTTTCAAGAGTCTAGTGTTACGCGATTGGCAATAGGCCAGGAAGGGAAAACTGACAAGTAAGACTGTGGGTTGATTTGAAAGGTCAAGAGCAGAGGAAATCTGTGTCTCTATAGCTGTCAGGATGGGTAGGCTTTGCTGCAGTGACAAACAACCCCAATCTCATTGGCTTAACAAGTGAGGTTAATTTCTCATTGTCACTCCACGTCCATTGTGGGTAAACTGGGAGCCCCCATGCGACCCGAGCTGATAGAGCAGCCACCACCCAAAGCATAACCTTGTCTCCACAGCAGAGGAAAAGGAGTGTGACAAACTGCAGACTGGCTTTTAAAGCTTCTGCCAGAGATGCCCTTGGCACGTCTCACTTCTAATTGGCTCAAACAAGTAACAGCTAACGTCAAGGGGGTAGAGAAGTGCAACCCTCCCGTGCCTGGAGTGAGAACCGGAAACGTTTGGCCTGCAGAGCTCATGACCACTAGGGCTCCTTCCCCAGGCCGAGCTCCAGGAAGGTGGCCAGATGCCAGGGGAGTAGCTACTCAGGAGGTCAGCACAGGTGGAGCGGCCTGGCGTGAGCCACGGAAGTGTCTGAGCCCAGGTGACAAGGGGGCAGCGCGTTTCCTGGTGGTGAGAGGGACAGGCAGCGGCGGTGGGAGGGGCCGAAGAGGCCGGGCCGGGCCAGCCTGGACACCCAACACCAGCCGGAGTGAGGCTGTCCCTGCCAAGGCCAGCGAGGGCCCGTGGTGGCTCCGTGCCCCAGGAAGGAGGCAGGAAGTTCTGAACGGCTCAATTCACGTTTACATCCGCAGCGGCATAGGGGCCCTGAATAGAAGTTACGTTTAGATGGAGGAGTTACATTTCATTCGCACTGAACCTAAATATAAACCAAAGGCTGGCGTTATGGGACGTTCAGGTAACGTGACCGACTTGGGTCTATGTACCGTGTGACATGCTGGTAGTTGTTACAGCGAGGGCTCACTGAACACCTCTTTCTACCATTTAAACAAATATCCCGAGTGACTAAACATTTCAGCAATGGCCTCCACCTCCTGCTGCTCAGCCCTTTTCTCAGGTGGTGACTTGCAGAGCCCCGAGGGGATGCCGAGAAAGGATGCCCAAGTCAGACCCAGCGCTTTCCCGTGGAGAAGGCCGGGCCGAAAGTAACCACTGCAGAGTGCTCTGTGGCTCCAGCACACGTGGTTCTCAGGCAGTCCTGTGCCGCGGGGGCCAGAGAGCCCCCCCAAAGTGAAAATGGAAAGGCAGAGGGAGCCCTGTTCTGCACCTAAAACCAAGTGTTCGCGCTCCCCGTTGTGGGGTCGGGGTGCGGCTCCGCGGGCTCAGGCACCACCGCTCCTGCCTACTTCATGCTTGTTGGGAGGGACAGCCCTGTCCCAGCCCGGAGTCAGGTCACGGCCTGAGGGCTGCAGGTGGCCAGAGCACCGGCCAGGGGTAACCACGGCCTGGGGAACCCTGTGACTGGAACGAGTCTCAGATCCCGCGCCTGCGAGTCTAGAGTCAACAACGGACCACGACGTTGACGTTTTCTGGCGGGACAGGTGGACCTGGAAGACCGACATCCGGGAGGCTGCGGTCGCTCAGAATCCTCACGGCCGCGCTGTCGGATGAGGTGAGCAGTTGTTTATTTTTAGTCCCCATTGTCCAAAGGTTAAATCCAGGCACAGAGTCAGCATCTGTGTAACGGAGATGGCTCTCCCTGAAATGGGTCTGTTACTGTAGACAGCTGTCAGTCTGAGCGCGGGCCTGGGTGGCCACTTCAGCGGGGTAGGCCACACGGGGGCTTCACAGAGGATGGGGGTGCATTGGGGTGCAGGGGTGCCCTGCAGACTCCAACTGGCTCCCCTGGATGTGCACGGGCCCTGTCCAGGTAGGAGGTAAGCTGAGGGCTGCAAAATCTCCAGGCTTCCTGATGGTGGGTCCTATTGCCACCCCCCACAATCCCTCTATCTTAGTCAGGATACATGGGGGAAGTCTCCCCACTGGCCAAGATGGCAGGGGGAGGTTCTTACACTGACTGCACCAAAAGCTAGGAAGGTAAATGGACAGGGCCTCAGGGTGCAGGAAAGCTAGCAAGATAATTGGATAGGAAAAGCCCTCTCCTCCCTATCCCTGTAAGAAGCACGGGCTTCAGGAAGAGGGAGATGGTCTTTGAGAG
Source organism: Eptesicus fuscus (assembly GCF_027574615.1). NCBI lineage: Eukaryota > Metazoa > Chordata > Mammalia > Chiroptera > Vespertilionidae > Eptesicus > Eptesicus fuscus. The sequence goes on from NC_072483.1 coordinate 7,816,325, forward strand.
GGCGTCCACCATTCTCCCAGAGCAGCACCTGAATAAACCTCATTCCTCTCGCTCCAGCGCCTGTCTCAGGGCCCGGCACCTGGGCTGCACGGCGTTTTTGGTGTTGCTTTGCAGTTACGGGTCCAGGTCCTGGGTTGCTGACTCGCTGGCTGCAGTGCTTCTCTCTAAACGTTAAAAGAATATTTATGGAGCGGCGTGTTTTTCCAACAGTGCCAGGCGGCAAAAGGGCCCCATACCCCTAAGTGGCTCTGCCCCACCCAGGGCACACAGAGTCAGGGCTCTGTGGCCCTGTCCCCTCTTGTGCATGGTCCCCACTGACCCACATAGCGGGAGGGGCCCTCAGTGGGCTGAGGCCTGCAGCTCAGGCATCTCCTGGGCGGCTGCCCCTAAGAGCAGGGAGGAAGCATACCTGGGGGAGCAGGCAGGTGGGTGACAGCCTTCTCAACAAGGGGGCAATAAAGGGATATTCCTCCTTTCACCCTGGAAACTCTAGCTTCGGTGCCACACCTTCCCAAACAGTCCAACCAAACAATGGTTTTCCCAGGCACTATTGTTTCCCGGCACTGTGGGAACTTCCACACTCATGTGCCCAGATGTCCCCTCCACCACCACCTGTGTGGCCTGGGTGCTGGTGCAGGGTTGGGGGGTCCTCTTTTTCTTGTCTTTTGAGGGTATCTGTAGCCTCCTGCATGGGGTGAGAGTCAGGCAATGGCTGGGTGGTCATCCTCCCTAAGGAGGGTCAGGGGCTGTCCTGCTCTGCCCTGGTTGGGGGGACCCCTCTTCTGCCTGTTCTGGGTGCTACCTCACCCGTTTCCCTAAGAAAACGCTCAGTGGCATTTCTGGATGACTGAGCCAGAGCTGTCCTAAGCTCTGACGTTCGCCTTTGGGCTGCACAAGTGTAAAAGCCGCTCTCCTCCAGCTCCTGGGCTGGGCGTGGACTGCCCCTCAGAAACCTCCCTCTCCAGCCCCTCCTCCTCCTTATGCCCACACTTCCTCCAGTTCTCTCCGTGCCTCTTCTCTTCTGGGCACCCTCACCTTCTTCTCCAGCTGCCACTGAGCGGAGGGACAATCACACCTGCTCCACTGGAGTCCTGTGTGTACCTGCAGCTTGGGTGACCTTGCATGTTGACCTCTGCTCTCTGCCCTGGCACTAAGGCGCTCTCTCTCTCTCTCTCTCTCTCTCTCTCTCTCCGCCCATCATGCATATTCCTACAAGCAAGAATGTTCATTTGCATAATCACAGGACCATTAACACAATTGGGAAATTAACATGGATAGAATATTATTGCTAGTCTACAGAGCTCATTCAGATTCCACCATTCTCCCAATAATGTCCCTTAAAGCAAATGAAAACCGAGGATCATGTGTCCCATCCCTTTAGTCTGCTTTAGCCTGGGCCAGTTGTGCAGTCTGCCTTGGTATTTCGTGACCTTGTCATCTCTGAAGGGCACAGGCCAGTTATTGTGTAGAATGTCCGGTGACCTGGCCTGGTGCCTCCAGGCTCTGCATCCTCTCAGGGGTCCCCCAGGAGAACACTGTGTCCCCTCAGTGCATCCATCCATCAGGAGGCTCGTGATGTCAGTTTGTCCCTTTGGGGGGACACTCAGTTCAGTAACTTGGCTAAGGTGGTATTCTCCAGATTTGTCCACTATACTATTACTATTTTTTTCCCTTCGGTGCTAATAAGTGTGTGTGTGCACTAAAAACACACACTATAACACATCTTTCTATAACAAATTCAAACAATCAAACAAGGCACCTTCTCCAATGCTGTGTCTCAAAGGTAACCTTCCACAATTTGGTTAAGAGTTGCATCTCTAAAGAAATGCATTTCCATCTATACTTCCCCCAGAGTTTTTATAAATATGTATTCATTTTAAATAAATAAGAGTACTATGTTGCACAAATTGTTTTTGAAACTTAACCATTTTGCCCAGCAACATAAAATTATAGTATTATTTATTGTTCATCTTTGTTTCAATTTGTTTTTAATTACGGCGAGGGAGAGTGACATTATTGACTATTAATAATTCTTCTGTGAATGCCCTGTTCATACCTCCAGTTCCTTGTATAATTGGCCGGCTTGTCTTTTCCTTGCCACGTTGGGGGTGCTCTCTGTAGAGTGCCGATACCCGAGCAGTAAAGGACAAATTAAAGGAGTGTGTGGGGCCCTTGAGAACGGTGGCGGGTGAGCTGGGGCTGGGGAGGTGGCGGGAGCGCAGGGCTGGTCTGCAGGCCCAGAGCCTGGCCCTGCTTCTGCAGAAGGGGAGGGCCCCAGGCGTGGACCCGCCCAGGGGACTGAATCCTAGGATGGTCTGTGTGCGTCCTGGGGAGAGGCGAGGCCTAGAGTGGGCCTGGCCGGTGAAATGCGTGCTGGTGAGGTGCTTGGAGGACGGCAGAAGCTGTCAAAGCCCCAGTCCTCGAGCAAAGTTTGATGGTGGAAAGCAGGGTTCTGGAGAACTCCGGAAAACTGGCCGTGGAGACGGCGCTGGACCCCTGCCCTAATGGGCGTCTTTCATTATCATTATCCCCATTAGTGCTTTATTGTATTAGTTATAGCTAATTTACATTTCACTGAAGCATTGAAAACAGATTGCAGATATTTGAAAACAGATGTTATCCTAATGTTAAGGCAAAACCATGAATATTTATAATGATTATTGCCGGATCAAATTACCTGCATTGAACAGGGAGGCTTGTTCTAACAGCTTCAGCCAGGAGCCTGGCGAGGGAGACAGGAAAGTATTGACGAACTTTCGGGCACACTTCACCTCTCCTTCACGTGGGATACATTCTTGCGGCCTTCCCACGGACCTGGGAACAGAGAGTGGTTGTTAAGAAGCCAATTTAGGGATTTTCCTGCTGCTCTTATTCATTGGCCAAGTCAGGATTTCCATCTGGCTTTTTCCACCCGCTCCTTGGGGAGGGTCTGCCAAACTCGCTCTAACCTGAGCAGCAGCGGTGCCTTCCCAGGCTGCAGGGGGGAGGCCAGGCTGCTGAGCCCCTCTCCCCACCTCCCCACCCCCCAAGGGCCTCAGGGCCGCCTAAAGCCAGGGGAGCCTCAGGCCAGCAGAGTTTGCCACTGTCTCCCAGGCGGCTTCCGGGGCTCCCGCCGACTGGCCTGCCACGCAGGACTCTCTCTCTGCGGGCCACGGGCAGAAGCATCAGGAGTAGAGCATGCTGGGCACTAGAGGGGCAGAGGGTCGGGGAGGGCGAGATGGGTAAGGGGTCAACTATGTGGTGGCAAATGGAAATTGGACTTTTGGTGGTGAGCACACAATAGAATATACAGATGCTGCATTGTATTGGTGCACCTGACATTTATGTGTTATTACCCCTGCAATTGCAATAAAAATAAATTTAAAAAGTTGAGAGCCTTTCCCTTGCAGCCTTCAGGAGACCCTGTGGGGGGTCTGGGCAGGCGGGGAGTGGGAGGAGTCTGCGGAGTGCAGGGTGGGCGGTGCCATACCAGCCCCTCGCACCCTCACGTTTGTGCGCCCTCCCTTGCCTGCCCGCACGCACTTCTGCATTTGCACCCGGCACCTGCACCTGTCCTGGGGCAGGGAGTATCCTGGCCCCAGTGCGGAAAATGAAAGGGCCGAGGGCTACCCCGCCCCCGCCCCCGCCCCCCCCCCCCACACACACACCTTAACCAACAGCTGGAATGGAAGCCCAGCTCTGGCAGCAGGTGGGCGCACGTCGGAGGCACAGCTTCCATGTCAGGGTCCCTGCGGAGCAGGCTGACTCTCCACCCTGGCTCAGGCCTCCTCCCCTTCCTTCCTTGTCCAGCGAAGGGGACAAAGTGGTGCAGGGACAGAGCCTGTGTCTGAGCAGCTGATGGCCAGTGGTGGAGACAGAAGGGGGAGCAGACAACGAGGGAGCTGGAGGCTGGCAGGGGAGGGGCACGTCCGGCCTGCAGCGCAGACTGTCGAGCAAGGGTCAAAGGCCCACGCACGGCCTGTCACACTGAGCGCCACTGCAGGTCACACGGCAGGCCGGGGCGGTCCATCTCACTGAATCCTCACGGTGGCCCTGCAAGGGGGACGCCATGGGTCCCATCACTCTTCTAAAAGACGGAATCTCAGAGATGATGAGCGACTCACTCGGGAACATTTATTTATTTACCAAACTTTTATCAAGAAGTGGATAGAGCATCAGCCTGCGGACTGAAAGGTCCCGGGTTTGGTTCCCGTCAAGAGCACTTACATGCCTGGATTGCAGGCTTGATCCCCAGTGTGGGGCGTACAGGAGGCAGCCGATCAATGGTTCTCTCTCATCACTGATGTTTCTATCTCTCTCCCTCTCCCTTCCTCTCTGAAATCAATAAAAATATATTTAAAAAAGGGAAAACATTGTTTGTTTGTTTTTTAATGCCTCCTGGGGCCTAGGATCTGTACTGGGCCCGGGAGGATGGCGGTGAGCCATAGACACAGTCTTGTGATCACCGTTAGACTTGATGGGGAAGCTAGCGGTCCTCAGATGCAGTACACATGGGAGCATGTCATAAGTATGTAATCCCACGCCGTGGAGAATGGAAAGGCACAGGATGCTGGGAGAAGCCACGGTGGGAGCAGCACGGGAGGTGCTGCTTGGGCTGGGAGTGGCCAGGAGGGTGGCGGGGTGCCAGGTGAGGAAAGCGGTGGGAGCCGCGGGGGCTCTAAGCAGGACAGGGCGACGGAGGGGGCGAGGGAGAACTAGAGAGGCAGGCAGGGCCATGCAGGGCCGTATCCTGACACCGCCAGCTTGGCCTTGTGGACCAAACTTAACGTTACGCTGTAGTGAAGAATAAAAGGCAGTCATTTGAGAAAAAACAGAGCTGAGCCTGGGAGACACTGATTCAGGGAGCAGCCTACACTGTCCCTCGGAGCCAGCGGGGAGGCCGTCCTTCACAGAGTCCCCCAGGTTCGTAAGGAGGCCCCTCTGAGGTAAGTGAGGTACCAAATCGTGCGGTTCTAGTTGGACTGGGCAGTTGGTAGGAAGAGAGACCAGGCCCTGCAGGGTTGAGCAGATGGCGTCAGCAGTGGATGCGGGGACAGGGGGTGGGGGTGGGGGCGCGAGCCGGGAGTTCTTCCTGGGGGCAGAGCTGTGAGGAGCCCCTGTCAGCAAGTGCTACCAGGCTCTTGTTATTCATAAAATTTGTGTCCTCAGATGACCACGGAGAGTCCATCTCAGCAGATAAATTCCTTCTCAGCGTTCACACCACATGGAGCTTTATCTTGGGCTCCACAGCCTTGTTCTGAGGGCCGTGGGCAGCCGTCGGGGGACCTGCTCACACAGGATCGGTTGGATTTGAGTGCCAGACCCGAGCTCTGTTACAGTTTGTGCCTTAAGGACAAGGCTGGGGCTGGTCCCTGGGCTGCGTCCGGATAGGAAGAAGGTCCCAGAGTGCACCTGGCTGGCCAGTCCAGCTGGCTCGTTCCACCTTGGTCCACGTGGGCAGTAAGACTTTCCTCTGGGCACCTAAACAAACATCAGCGGAGGGCAAAACACACAGGGTTCCCAGGAACACGTGTTCTCAAACCAAGTTTCTGGACAGAGAATTTGCATTTCTAGCAAGTTCCCAGCTGCTGCAGGTGCTGTCTCTGGGACCCCAGTTTGAGCACCACTTCCCTGGGCCAGGCTGAGCCCCAGGGAGTCTCCACATCTGCAGGCCCCTGAGGGCAAGCCACAGAGTGTGAGAGCAGCCGCGCCGGGGAGGGCAGGCCTTTGCTGGAGTATCATCAGAGTTCACGCAGCAGAAATGCATCTATGGAAAGGGGTTTATTATAAGGTGTCAGCTTACCCCATCGTGGCTTACCCCTTCATGGGGGCGGGCTAAGCACGTCCAAAATCCAGAGGCAGGCAGACGGGAAGGGCCGCTGAGGAGCAGCTGGCCCCACAGACACCAGCCGAAGCCTGTGGTCCCAGGCAGTGGGAGGGGGAGGAAGGGCGAGCAGCTGTGGCCCCACTGCAGTTCGGAGTCTGTGGGCTCAGGGAAGGCCCAATTCCTCCCAAAGGGCCTCCAATCAATGAAAGCAGTCCCACCCAGGAAAGTCCCCCTTTGATTAATTTAAGGTAAACAGACTTTAATCACATCTGCAGAATTCCTTCCCCACAGCACGGAGGTGAGTGTGATTGGGAGGAGGTGTGTGTATGCTACAAATGGCCATGCCCCCATCTGAGAAATTACCCCATGTGGCCCAGTGTAACCAGAAGCATGCCGGAAGGGGCCTCTGGGCTGCAGCCAGCCTGGCCACACGGATGCGGGCAGGCTCCCCAGCCCTTGAGAGGATGGCTCAGGCCCTGCAGGGGCACAGCTTCCAACCCTGGGCCCTCCCGCTGCCAGAGCTCCCACGGCCCCTCGCTCTTTGGAATGTGCCTGCTGCCCTGGCCGCCTGTTACAGTTTTGCGCCTTTAGGACAAGGCTGGAGGCTGGTCCCCAAAATAGCCTCCAACGTGGCAAGACTTTGTCCCCAACAGTGGAGCCCAGGCTGCAAACGCCAGCAGGTGGGATGGGGGCAGGAGCTGCCCTGGGAGGTCAGGCTGGCCCAGAGCAAGGGCTGGGAAGGAGGCCCTTTCATCCAGGCTTGGGCGCGGGTGGCAAGTCTTCCTCTCGGGCCCAGCTTCCCCACCTGGACAGCGGGGGGTAGGAATCCATGATCCTTCCAGACAAGTGAGCAGACTCTTGGAGCTGCCAGATGAAAGGCACCAGGTTCAATCCCCAGCAGTGGGGGTCGCAGCGGGTGGCGCTGGGAGAAAATGGAGCAAAGGCTTCAACCCGAGGAAGGAACTTTATTTTCCACCGAGAATTCTATATGATCACCCAAAGGGTCATTTAATTGTGACGGTAGAATAGAAGCATTGTTAACCCTGAGAACCTCAGAAGATTCTGAGCCCACCCACCTTTTCAAAGGAAACTACCTGAGGAGGTGCTGGCAGGACTGAGCGTGCGGAGGCGTGGGCTCTGCAATGCAGGGGCAGGTGGGTGATGACGGCCGAGAGGCCCCTGGAGGCTGCCCAGGCAGGGAAAGGCGCTGCTGGACTGGGCTTGAGGCTTGGAAAGAAGCATTAACTAACATGCAGCAGGGCTGTGGGACATTTGAAAAAAGAAAACAGCAATAAGCCCACAGAAAATTAAGCTGGTGAAAAAAGCCAATTATCTATATATATAAAAGCCTAAGCGACCATTATGTCCAGTTAACCCAGTGGTCGGCAAACTGTGGCTTGCGAGCCGCGGTTTGCCGCTCTGTTGACTACTGAGTTTGCCGACCACTGGGATAGGGGCTTAATCGCAAGGAACAACAACAGCCTGTAATTATTGGAATAGAGAGTCTAGGTCAGTGGTCGGCAAACTCAGTCAACAGAGCTGCAGTTTGCCGACCACTGAGTTAACCCAATGACCAGTTGACCGGTTGCTATGACATGCACTGACCACCAGGAGGCAGATGCTTAATGCAGGAGCTGCCCCCTGGTGGTCAGTGTGCTCCTACAGCCAACCTCCCACAGCCAGCCAACCTCCCGTGATCCCTCCCCCCAGCCAGCCCCAATCAGCCCTGATCGGGACTGGGCGAGATGGCCCCGATTGGCCCCAATCACTGGCCAGGTTGAGGGACCCCACCCGTGCATGAATTCGTGCACCAGGCCTCCAGTTAAAGAAGAATAAGAGATGTTCAAGAAAAGAAACAAAATCACTGCTCAGCAGCAAACAATATTTACATGCTATGGCAATGTAAACAGGTACTGTGGACTTAACCAGGAATAATGATCTGTTTACATTAAGGATGTGGGGAGAGAGAGTCCGTGGAAGGGAGCTATTCTAACAGCACACCATCAAGTCATGCTAAAAACAGAACAGCCAAGGAACCACTGTTAGCAATGAGGTTGTCAGCACCAGAAGAAATGGCTAGGGGAGTCAAACATCAAAGGCGGTTGGCTTGTTGGAGGAGGGGTGAGGGTTAAGAAACTGCTAGACTGTCTTTTAATACTAGTTGATTAAAAAACTGTATGCATATAATTTTATTAAAAGATACAATTAATTTTAAAACAATGAAATTATTTTTAAAATGGGGGCAAATGAAAAAATTTGAACACCGTATTGTAGGAGGCCTACTATCACAATATCAGACCACGCCAATCCCCCCTTCCCCCACACTACTCTGCCCCCCCTTGCCTCCCCCCTCCCCCCCGCCCCGTGCTGGGAAAGCGGGTGGACAGTGACCAGGGCTCTGCGGGGAGCACAGGGCCAGCTTAGTCGAGGAGAACATTCCGATGTGTTGATTGTTTTGGGCAAACAGTCGATCTGAACAAAAAACTTTTCAGGAGATAAATAAAGGCTTTGGCGGATGATCCCTTTCAACACTTAAAGTAATGAGCCTGGCTAAGCAGTGCGCGAGGCTCGGAGGTGTGAGGAGACCGGGCAGCAGATGCTGGGTAAACAGCGAGCTTGTAGAGCAGCTCAGGGGCTTCCCCTGGCTTTGGGCGGCTCTGTTTACAGATTGCCGCACCGGGGCTGAGTTCAGGAATTTCACATCGGGCAGGAACTGAACAGCCAGGCAAACCCGGTGCCTGGTACTAAGCTATTTGTGTTAACACTGTACACACGCCTCTAGCTGCTATCGTTACATAGCAAGCAGCGGTCGCATGTTGATAGCTATGCAAACAGCTCCTGCGCGCGGCTGTTTGCCCAGGCTCCGTGTTGATCTAGCGAGCCCCTCTTGGTGGGGGACGTCCTGAATGTAAACGTGACGTGAGCAGGCTTGAAGCCAGCACTGCAGCTCTGCAAACACGGCCACTAACGGCTGTTTGCAGGGACAGTCATCCTCATTACCTGCGGGTTCCGTGTTTGTGACTCAACTGCTTGTTAAAACGGATGAGAGGCCCTGAGTCGAGTCGGTGCTCACAGCTCTTGGTGGGCGTTGTGACGTGCAGGGCAGGGGACGTGTGTGTCTCCCACGCTCCCTCGCAGCCCAAGAGGAGCAGGCCAGCCCGCCTGCCCTCCGCTCTCAGCAGTGTCTTCCTCATGGTCTATTTAGTGCCACGTTTTTCACATTTTGGTGCTTTTTGTTGGCGATCTTGCTGTTTAAAATGGATTTCAGCGTAATGCTGACGTGCTGCCTAGTGTTCTAAGTGCGAGCAGGCCGTGGGGTGTCTAACGGGGAAAACGTGTGTGGGAGGAGTTCTGTTCAGAAGGCGTTACCGTGCGGCGGGCGGTGAGTTGAAGGGACAGTATTTACTAAATAAGGTGTCTTTTTTAAAAAATATATATTTTATTGATTTTTTACAGAGAGGAAGGGAGAGGGATAGAGAGCTAGAAACATCGATGAGAGAGAATCATCGACCAGCTGCCTCCTGCACACCCCCTACCAGGGATGTGCCCGCAGCCAATGTACATGCCCTTGACCGGAATCGAACCTGGGACCTTTCAGTCCGCAGACCGACGCTCTATCCACTGAGCCAAACCGGTTTCGGCTAAATAAGGTGTCTTTAAACAGGATCGCTCGTAGAACAACGCTAGGTACTGATTGGTTGATAAAAATGTTGTGAGTCGAGGCTCACAGGAACCCAAGCCTGTGCTTTCCCAGGAGCCAGTGGTGCAGGATGCAATCATTCTGTGACCACCAGGACATTGTGGCCAGAACCGTGTAGAGAATGAGGCACACTCCAGTTAGTAATATCTGGTAACAGTTGTGGCTGCCTCCCCCACACCTGCACCTCACACACCCTCCCGTGGAGCAACCAGCCCTGAAGTGTGCATGGGCCACTTCACGCCCAGGCCCAGGCTCGGGTCCCTGCTCTCCCAGCCTCTTATCACAGGATTGGTTCAGGAACAAGAGCAAGATCCGAGTCGCTCTAACCAGAGTCAAGCTTGTCTTACGTTAGTTCCTCAGAAGTAGGGATGCCAAATACAGGACACCCAATTAAATATGAATTTCAGATACATAAGCAACATTTTTTAGTATAATAATGTCTTAGATATTTCAGGGGACATGCTTATTCTACTAATTATTGGTCATTTATGTGAAACTCAAATCCAGCTGGGCTTCCATTTATTTTTATTTCACTTATTAGTTGGTATCAGTATTGACTTTGTTATTGTTAACTGCGTTTTCATTGCCGAGTCAGGCAACCTTACCAGACGCAGCCTCTGAAACACGATTCCCCTAAGGCCGTGCCACCAGGGAGGAGCCAGGCCAGGTGTGATTTCGGGCGAGGCCCTGCCGAAGGCAGCGGCGTCCACAGCGAGCACACACGCTTCTCCTGGAGCGGGCGCCGGGCGTCCTTCGGCTCCCACGGGCGCCTTTCTCGAAGGGCTGGCCCTGGGAATGTGAACTCTCAAGTGCCTCCAGATCTTCGCCTGCACCCGCCCCTTCCTCCCACCAGGAACCCAAGGGCAAGCGTCTATACAGTGTTGTGTGGCCGCTAAAGGCGAAGACACCCGGAATCAGTGAGAAGGATCGAGGGGTCTGGGTAGAGCACCCCCAATGTCTACCCCGGAGCTTTTGCTCAAGTTGGGAAAGAGCCTGCATGTCAGCCAGGACGGACCCCCATTTTCTAGGAAAGCTGCCGTGTCTGACGGCGGAGGCAGCTGAAGTGCGGTGAGCAGTGTCCCACAAAGTCCCGTCGGCCCGGAACTTGAGAGCGTTGTTGGGAAATATTGGGGAAGATGGTCTTTGTAGGTGCAGTAAGTTGAGATGAGGTCATAAGCGATCAGTGTGGCCAATCCAGTGTTACTGATGTCCTTAAAGAGGAGCAGAGCGACAGAGAGAGAGGCACAGAGGTAGATGGAGGCGAGACACGAGCGCACAGCCACAGCCAAGGAGTGGCAAGGCTTCCAGGAGCCACGGGAGCTGGGAGAGAAGGAAGGGTTTGCCAGGCTCAGGGGGAGCGGGGCCGTGCCGGCACCTTGGTCTCTGATTCCTGGCCTCCAATCTGGGAGAGAGAGTCGTTGTTATTTTTAGCCTCCTGGCTGAGCTCATTTGTCACGCTCCTAAGAAATGGATGCAGGACGAAGCTGCCACCACCAAGCGCAAAGCATCGTCATGGAAACACCTGGGCTCCCCATGCCTGGACCAGCCCACACCTGAGGTCGGCCCGCTGGGGCTTGGCGGTGAGAGGAGCCAGTCAGTTTCACTCGGCGGCTTCACCGGGTGGGGCTGGCGTTTCTCTTACTCGGAGCTGACTTCCCAAAGCACTGGCTCTGGGAAGGCCCTGGAGCCCAGTACGGAGGCAGGTGCCAAGCTGGCCCAGCATCAGTAACGGGCGCGGCGGAGGAGGCCGCCCCGGGCCCCGCCTGCCAGGCCTGCGGTATGGGGGCAAAACTCCCCTTCTACCGCGTGTGAGGATCTGGGCTCACAAACTGTCCTGGTGCTCCCCGCCGGGGCACATCTCTGAGGCTACTTTTTTATCACATTAGGTAGCGGGCGCCGTGAGAAACTCAGAGGGGTTTGCCATTGAATTGTTGAAACCACAGCTCTTTCCCTGCAGAGCTGACCCCAGTGCTGGGTCTGGGTGACGCGATAGGTGCTGACCTGCAGGGCCCCCAGCCTGAGCTGTGTCCCTCCCCCTCGGCGCTCACGGCCCCTGCGGCTTGAGCATCAGCAGCCCATTTAACAGCGGGGTGGCCAGGAGGCAGGCCAGGGTAGAACCCGTGGCCCCTGCTGCCCCTGTGGCTCCGTGGCTCCCGGGGCCCTGCCCAGGGCTCTCTGCCTCTGTCTCCCGAGGGCAACACATCCTGGATTCCACTGCTTCTTTCCCTCCCAAACGCACAGCAACATTCACCCCGAGTCTGCAGCGCGTGGAGCCTGGGTGAGCCCTGCATTTTCAACGGCGTCTCCAAGCACGGCCACGAAGCGCCTCAGCAGGTGAGTTAGCAGCCATTCAGCCCCGGGGGCCGCTGCTGGCTGGCTCCCCAACACAGGGCGGGAGCCCAGATCAATCCGGAGACTGCCTCAGCCTGGCGGAGCCCCAGGGGAGAAGTCCGGGGCCCAGCGCTCCGCAGGGAAACACAGAGGAGCCCTTGCCTCTTCCTTCCCCCTGCCTGGCGCCCTGAAATATTCATAGCGCACGGGGAGCGGGGGGAGCGGGAGGCAGGGGGAGGCAGCGGCGCTGGCTCCCCGTGTGCGGAGACGTGCACCGCTCCATCGAGCTGACACACACACGACTATCTTTGAATCCGTGGGATGCAATCGGCAGATTTAAAAAGTTGGATTTTCTGAAAGTTTCCCTCAGAAATAAGGTAGTTTAAAGAGGCCTGGAATGCTTGGGAAGAGCAGGCGGGGCGGGGTCTCATTGGGACTGGGCCTCTGACGGCCACATGGCCCGGGAGGTGGGCGTCTCCCTGAGCTGTCTCACCACCCGAAGCCAAGGCGGTGGTGACCCGGGTCTGGTGGGGATTTTAGCCTTTTCCTCTGTGTGGCCGGGGCCCGGGATCTGCCTTGGATTTTTCCACTCGTCTTCCTTCCGGGGCCGTACAAAGGCAGCCGCTCTGTGTGGGCACCGTGCCTCTCTGAGTCAGAGAACTCAGCGTCCTGCCCAGCCTCTACCCTTACGCAGGGTCACCCACTTTGGGGGCCACCCACCCAGCAGTGGGAGCACAGCCTGAGCTGAAAACAGCCCGTAACGCTGGCCCCTCCATCCTGTGGAGGCGTGTGCACGGGGAGCCCCCTCCTGCTGACCGGCTCCCAGGCCCTGTCTGAGGACCCCTAGCCCCAGTTCCAGGGGCTGACTCAGGCTTACAGACTCAAGTATACAAGAGCCCATCTTCATCCATCAGGGCATCATTTAGTTTAATTTCTGATGCCGAGCCCTGTTCTGTGTGATGGATCCTGGTACTGGCATGTAAACAGAGTCCAAGTCAGTGATTCCTCAGCCACTGTGGGCTCAGGACCCCTCGTTTCAGAACACCCCGCCCTCTGGGGTCAGGTGTTGGCAAACTCTTCAGGGGGGTTGTGTCCACTTGTCGGTGGGCATCTGGCTTGTACCTGTCTGGGACCAGGTGTGCCAGGTGTGCCCCGAGGCTCCGGCCACCACCAGGCTCCCTCACCACAGCCTGTGGATTCCACGGGACCCCACCAGGCCCTGGATAGAGCCAGCCTTCACCCCACTGTTCTGCACCTTGGACCCAGACCCTGGCAGGTCTCAGGGCTGCTCTGTCAGTTACCTCAGCTCCCAACCAGGCCCTGGACCCAAACCTGCACCCCCACAGCCAGGACACCCCCTGCACAGTCCACGGGCACCAGGCCCCGGGCTGCCCCAGGAGTCATTCACTTCCCTCTCTGCCCCCCAAACTCAGGGGCTGCCATGCCCGCCCCAAACGGGCTTTGTGGACAGCCTTCTCTGTATTTTAAAGCTGCTATTGTTAACTCACAGGTAAAAAGGCCTTTCCAAGTGAAGGCGCACACAGCTGTGTTTGAGGTCAGTAAGAAGAGCTATTTTGGAATCCCTAACTCAGGCGAAGCCCAAATCGTGCTCCGATGCGAAGACGGAGACGATGGTGCTTACGGGACAGGGAAGGGCCGCAGCGGCGCTGGGGAGGAAGGCTGCCTGCTGAGCAGACAGGGGGACAGCGATGCGCATTCTGAACGAGTTTCATTTCCAGGCCAGCGGGCCTCTGTTCGTTCCTGCTGAAAACCGTGCTTTAAGGCCCAGTCCCCAGGCTGCCTCGCGGCCTTGACGCCCGCAGACCCGAGTTACAGGCACGCGGTGCCTCTGGCCCGCCTCTGCGCTCCACTCAGTGGCCCCACCTACGTTATTGTGACTCGGTCCCCCCTTTCTGTCACGTGCAGCGCATGAAACATGCAGCAGGACCGGGCTGTGTCCTGTCCCACTGTCCCTGTCCCCGCGGCTCCTGCGAGTGTCAGGGCCCCACGGCAGGCGACACACTGGCGCTCAGAGGCCGCGCACCCCCCTCAGGACCTGGGGGGACCAAGGCGAAGCTGGGAGCCTGCCTGCCACTCGCTGGGAGTCTTGCCCGGCGTCGGCCTGGCACACAGCGGGCATCCGTCACAGCTTCCTGCTCGTGCGAGGGCACTGAGCAAATGCGGGCACGCTGGGCAGCGAGGGCCGGGGCCGGGCAGCTCCTGTGCAGGGGAACCGCCCGCCCGGAGGCAAGGCCGTGCGCTGCCCTCATGGTCGCCCAGCTCTGCGAGGCGAGTGTTCCCTTTGGGGACCCGCTCCCCACAGTGTGTGTGGCGTGAACTCTGGCTGACCCCTAGGGAGTGCTGTTCAAATCCCTCCACGCGCCCCCACTGCCCAGCCGTCCGGGGTCTCCGTGCCCTTCTGACTTGTCCATCCTCCACTCTTGGTCAAGCCTGTTGTGGCCCAGCAAGGGGTGTGGGCACTCCTCCCACCCACTCGAGAAAGGGCATCCTGCTTAGGTCGCTCACCAGTAACGAGTGGCCTGGGCACAACTGCCAAACCGCCCCCCCTCCCCCTTAGCACCCGGAGGCCACCCTGCGCTGCTTTTGCTGGTCTCCAGGCCGAGCGGCGCCGTTGGCAAATGGCCTGTCTCTTCTCTGAGCCTCTCGGTGAGCAATCCGCGGCCACCCTGTCTGCTCGGCAGGCGCCCTCCAAGCCCAGGACGAGAGTCGCTCACAGGCAGACCGGCTTCTGAGAGTGTCGCTTTCCAAGGGCTTCCCGAGAGGACAGCCCTGGGGGTGAATGGCAGGTTAATTCGGATCCACAAATTAATTTTGTCTCTTTGTACATCAAGGGTGTGTGAGACTTATTTAATTTGAAATAAATGTAATTATAGAAATGAATGAGCTATCAAAATTTTAAACATATGATCCATCAATATTGGCATGATGCGAGTGGCTGGTTATTAGAAATAAAATGGGTCTTGGGCAATATGGAATTCCATTTCCCCACAGTGTGTCTCATTATGTCTTGACATCTGGGTTAATGCTAAATTACAATCCTTAATTTCCAAATCGGAGCTTAATTTCTAAATAGGAGGTTAGCATAAATAACCTCCCAGCTGTGGGGCTCCTGGGTCTCCAGGAAGAAAACTTCCAGGCACAACGGCCTGTGGTCTCCTGCAATTTTTTGCCCCCTCCCCCCTTCCTCCCCCCCCCCCCCCCCCGGATTCTCCCCACAAGTCAATGCTGGGCTCGGGCAGCGGCGCAGGCAGGTGGCAGCGCTCTGAGGTTTCCGTGAGCGCCATCTGTCTGGTGTGACTCCCAAGACAGTGAGAGCCCCGAGACAGAGCTGCCCTGCTGTCCGTGCGCCCAGCAGACACGGGGTGCCATGTCCGTCACCCACGGCAGCTAGTCATCTGGGGATTTACCCACCCCTTGCCCCTCAGACACAGCCGGGCCAGGGCCGCGCTTCCTCCTGCCACGGACCATCACAGAAGGGGACACAGAGGGACTTCATAACCCACACCCACACGTGAGCTGAGGAAGGCAGACGCCTGTGTGAGCCGTGCAACCCCACAGAGCTAAGAACGCAGACCACCCCGCCGGCTCGGAGGGCACGCTCCGAGAGACGGTTCTTTGCAGCGTCAGAGTGACACCTCGCACACTGTTGGCCGTCTCAGGAAGATAAGAAGATGCGGGGGACCCCCGCCCCCAACACACACACACACACACACACACACACACACACACACACACACACAAGAGCTGGAAACCTGGCAGCGGCTGTGCCAGGTCAGCGAGGGGCGGGAGATGGAGGTGGTGGGCAGGAACGACGAGCGTGCAGCGTGCGGGAGTGGAGAGCACACGCGGGGAAGATGGAATTGCTGGCGTGGAGGACAAACGTGGCATGTTCTCCCAGATTGCTGACAAGAGGGGAAATAGATGCTAATGACAAACATTAATAAATTACACATTGAGGGCAGAGAACAGACCCAACTTCCTCAGGACCTAACAGGTATTCCTAAGGAAGGAAGACGTGTCTGTTGAAATTACCGCCTCCCCCCATCCCCAAGTCAGAGCTTCCCTGCCCACCTCTTCCTCCGTCTCCCAGCTGCTTCGTTATTCTCCGTCGCCCAGGCCGCTCTGCCTGGCGCTCTTGTTCAAACGTTTTCACTTGTCTGTTGGCTGTTTCCCTTGCTAATCTGTAAACTCCCAGGGCAGGAATGTTGTCTTATTCACGGCTGTGTTCTCAGCGCCTGGAACACATGTTCTCAACAAATACTTTTTGAATAAATGAAAGCGTAGAAGTCATGATCAAATATACTGTATTATCGAAAACACTTCCCAGCTAAAGAGCTGTTGTGTGCATCAAAAGGATCCCCTTCAAAAGCAAAAGCCAATCAAGAAATGTACTTATACTCATAGCTTACAAAGCTTTGGAGCTACATTATGAAGAAAAAGTCCTTGAGACACTAGACAGAAAAGTAAAAGGTAGATCTCAGGGACCAAGAGTCTGGCTAAGCTCAGCGCTCTCTTCTGCTGCCTGGAATACCGGAAGGCACCGGAGCCCTGGCCAAGCATCTGAAGAAGGATCCCAGGCTGAGATGTTACAGACAGGCCACCGTGCACGTGAAGACAGCTTAACTAGAGCTTCTGCTATGCCGAGCCCAGACCTCCGGGAGCACCCCGATTAGCTGAAGACATGCCCTGCAGGCACCCCAAGCAGCCAAGCTGAGAATTCAAGAAGGAGAGAGTTGTGTGAGCAAGCACCAGGCATGCCCAGGAGGCGTCCCCTCAGCAGACCTCTCCTGCCTGCACCAGGCATCCCCACAACTGTGGCTTCCAGCCTCCTTCCACGCAGCCTCTGGGGGAATGTAAAGCAGGCGATTCAGTGATGAGGGTGAGGCTAATCATGGCGGAACAACTCTGTGACCAACGGTAAGATAACCCACTGCAGAGCCTCTCCTGGGGCAGGGTTTAATAGCAGCCTCAGAAGTTCAATTAAAGATGATTGCAACTATGTAGTAACAACAATAGTAACAGCAATAATTATGGCCGTAACAGTAATAATAACAAGACGAAGGAGGAGGCGGAGAACAGCGAACATCGAATGGCCTTCGGTGTGCCAAGCGCTTTTTATTTCATTATCACCACAGCCTTTTAGATCAGTTTAAATTAGGAGGAACTGAGGGTCAGAGAAGTTATGTTATCTGCTTACCCACATGGCTAGTAAGTAGCAGACCGAGACTCACGCCTGAGCAGTCCACAATACATGTTCTTCCTATGTGCACACGAAATGTGCACAAACATAGACCAGTTTGCTAGGCCACACAATTAATTAATTGCCTTCAGAGATTGAAATCTTATAGAATGTTTTTTGACAAAGGAATTTAATTAGGAAGCAAAACAAAACAAACAAGGAACTCTAGAAAATCCCCCAAGTGTCGGATATTAACATACTTGTACATATCCAAGAACCTATTGGTCAAAGGTAAAATCATGAGAGAAATCTAAAAAGCTTTTAAACTGAATAATGAAAAAATAACATCAAAATCATGTGATGGAGCTAAACCGGTATTTGTAGGCAAATCTCTATTAGAAGTGTTAGAAACATGTATTTGAAAAGAAGAAAGGTTTAGACTCAGTGATTTAAACTTTCACTTTAAGAAGCTAGGGAAAGAAGTTGATTCTTTGACCAGATAAATAAAAGTGATAAGGCATCACCAAGAAAACCAAGTAAAAAAGAGAGCAAATAGAAATCACCATGCTGAAACACGAGAGACACTGCATGTCCTATAGATAGTAAAAGAATAAAAAGGGAAATATTATGAACAACTTTGTGCCAATAAAATTTACAAATCAGATGAAATGAATAAATTCCTTGAAAAAACATGTCTTATCAAAACTGACTCATTAAGGAATGAAAACTCTGAATAGCCTTATATCTATTAAAGAAATTATATTCATAATTTAAAAATCACTCTATAAAGAAAACTCCTGATCAAGAAGAATTCCCTGGTGAATTCTATCAAACAATTTAGGAAGAAATACTACTGATTTGACACAAACTTTTGCAGAAAATAGAGGAATAGGAAATACATTCTTATTTTATGACTTATTTTATGAAGGCAGAATAACCCTGATACAAAACTGACTAAGACACGAAAGGAAAAGGAATTACAGACCAATATTCCTTATGAATTTAGACACAAGAATCCTTGTATCTGTGGCCTATTGCTGCTGTAACAAGTCACACAGAGTTGGTGGCTTAAAACAATGCGCATTTATCATCTCACAGTTCTGGAACCGAGAAGGAGGAGGTCCCTGACATGAAGGCGTCAGCAGCTCACTCTCCCAGAGGCTCTTGGGAGGGTCTGCTTCCTTCTCCAGCTCCTGGGGCTGCCCTCCTGGGTCCCCAAGCCACCAAGCCTGCGGGATCTCACATCAGTGCTCGCCCTCCTCCACTTTCGTGGTCAAGTCTCCCTCTTAGAAGGACACTTGTGACCACTTTTGGGGCCCACCCAGATAATCCAGGATAATCTCCCCACCTTTAACCTCCTCACATCTTCAGAGTCCTTGTGGCCATTTGAGGTAACACCCACAGGCTGCAGGGATGAGAACATGGGCGTCTTTAGGGGCCATTTTCAGCTGACCACAATCTATACACTGAGTGGCCAGATTATTATGATCTCTGAATGCATAATAGTCTGGCCACTCAGTGTGTATGTGTGTGTGTGTGTGTGTGTGTGTGTGTGTGTGTGTATTTGAGAATTAGAGGCCTGGTGCATGAATTCGTGCATGGGTGGGGTCCGACCAGCCTGGCCAGGGGGAGGGCACATGGGCGGTTGGCCGGCCTGCCTTCTGGTCGAACTCCTGATCGAGGGGACAATTTTCATATTAGCCTTTTATTATATAGGATATACACTGAGTGGCCAGATTATTATGCGTTCAGAGATCATAATAATCTGGCCACTCAGTGTATATATAAAAGCCTAATATGCAACTTGTCCCCTCAGGAGTTCGACTGGGAGACTGGGAGTTCGATTGCTCACTATGACGTGCACTGACCACCAGGGGGCGGCGCAGAATGAAGAAAGGCCCCATCGGGCAGCGGGGAGCCAGGGAAGCCCCGATCGCCCTTGATCACTGGCCAGGCCTAGGATCCTTACCTGTGCATGAATTTCATGCACCGGGCCTCTAGTCCTTAATAAAAATTAGCAAATCAAATCCCAGAATCTATAAAAAGGGAGAGTCGTGATGGAGTGTAATTTGCCACGGAAGGGTTTAACATCCGAAAGTCAAACAATGGCCCGGAAGGGGAGAAGCAGGAACTTTCTGGGGTGGTGGACGTCGTCAGAACTTGACTGAGATGCTGCTTACACAGGTGTATGCGTACACAGGTGTACGCTTGTGTCAGATTTAACATTCACGGTCCTTGTATTTTACTGTAAGTACATTTTACCAGAAAAAGACAAAGTAAAATAACAAAAACAGAACCAAAAAGCCCAGAGGCCAGAGAATCATTCCAGAACGGTGGGCGTGAGCATCAGTGAGGAAACCAGGGGGGAGCCAGATTGGGGGAACCTAGGGTTCACTTTTGCACTTGTTCCATAGGTGCTCCAAAAACATCTACACACACTTTGAATAATGATAAAGGCAGTGCTTATTAAAATTTCAATTTCAAAACTGAGCCATCAGCTATTAACATGTGTACACATTTTGGGGGGACACCATGTATTTGTGATGAGATAAGCAAGGAGCGATGTCAGCCAGGCATTGCATGTGGGAAAAGAGAGGGGTGGATAAGCTTGAGGTTGGAAGTGGGGCAGGGAGCAGGTTGGGTTAGGTTTTCAGCTAGGGTGACGGGTGACTGAGGCTCTCCACTTTGGTGGGCTTGCAGGAAGAAGGTGATGCTAGCTGCCCGCCTGCCCGCCTCTCCTGGCTCAGGGGAAGGGCAGACAAGGATAGAGCTGGCTGCTCTGCCCCTTGTCACTGCCATGGCTGCCTTTAGCAGATGTAGCTCTGGGTGCCAGCTGCCTGCTCCATCAGGAACCCCAGAGCCCAGGCCTGTGCCCTGATCCTTCACCTCTGACCTGAGGCTCCTGACCCACCTGCAGTGTGGCTGCCATGGTGGGCACTCTGCCTTTTCCCACTGGTTGGCATCCCCATGGAGTCTGCCCTGGCGCCATCATAGGCCTTTCCCTAACAAACACCTTTGTTGTTGTTGTTAATCCTCACTCAAGGGTATTTTTTCTATTGCTTTTCAGAGAGAGTGGAAAGGAGGGAGGGAGGGGGAAGGAGACAGAGGAGAGACGAAGAGAAACATTGATGTGAGAGAGACACATTGATTGGTTGCCTCTCACACGTGCCCTGACTGGGCCCAGGGATCAAACCTGCAACCTAGGTATGTGCCCTTGACTGGGAATCAAACCTGTGACCCTTTGGTACTCGGGCTGACGCTCTGACCACTGAGCACACTGGCCAGGGTGACACCTGTTTGAGCTTAAACATGGAGTGCTGGCACACTAACTGTATAGGAGATATTTGGGTGGAACTGCTTGACACAGCCACTCTTTCTTTTAACATTTTACTTGAAAAAAACGTCAAACTTACAGAAAAGTTGCAAGAATATTACACAATATACCCTTAACCCAGATTCACTTTTTATAACATCACGCTGCTGTTGCTTTGTCACTGTGTACTTCCTTCTCAATATACACACACACATACACATATACACATATACAGTACATACACACGCACATGTACACATATATACAGCACACACAGAGACATGTACACATACATATGCAATACATATGCACATACACACATACGCACACACAGCGCACACATGCACACACAATAGCACATATGTAAACATACATATATGTATATAGAACACACATGCACACACACGCGCCATACATGTATACATATACACCACACAAGCGTGCACATGTACATGCATATGCACACACAACACACGTGCACATGCATATGCATATACATTACACATACACACATATGCACATACAGTTCACATGCACATGCACATACATATACACATATATACATTGCTGAGAACACTGAATTAGCGAAAACGGAACCACTGCTCCTGAGGAAGTAGAGGGTGAGGTTCCTGTGACCCTCTGGTCAACATTTTCATCAACTGATCATCAACACATAACCTTGTTTTATGCGTGTTTCTATTTAAAACCCCCGCATTTAATATATACTGTTGCTTCAGTGACGTTGAACTCACAGCCAGCAGCGCTGTAACTCAGGACTGAGCGGAGCTTAGCTAACACGCATCTCCCCGTCAGCCCTGTGCATAGGACACTGGCCAGTGGCGTGAGAAGGTCAGGAAAGGCACTTGCTGGCAGTTAGAGCTGAGCAAGGGAGCAACGCGTCACCTCATTCGACCTCTGTAATGTGCTCATGAGGTGACTCGAATTCCTCCCACTCTTGTATGTCTGCAGATGGCTGACAAGCACCGCATTGGTTTGGGGTTACAAGAAATGTGAGTGAGCAGGCACATTCGCAAATGCAGGAGTGTGAATAGTGAGGATTTACTCGTGTGTGTGCATGTGTGTGCGAGATCCTACGGCCGCTATAACAAGTTGCCACACATTTAGTGGCTAAAACAACACACATTCATTCTTTTACAGTTCGAAAGCCGGAAGTCCGAAATCAGTTTCACGGACTAACATGAAGGTGTCCACAGGGCTGGTTCCTTCCTTCTTGTCGCATTTAATCTGGAGGACACGCTCAGCTTCTTATTTGCCTTTTATGATGCTGACGTTTTTGGAAAACACAGGCCCTTTAAGAAAGCTTGGGGCTCAGTTTAGGCTGGATCCAGGCCATGCGGCCCCACTGGAATTGTACACGGTGACGTGTTCTTCTCAGGATGTCCCCTCTGGAGGCACATGTGACCCACTTGCCCCTCCTGGTGACGTGCATTTTGATCACATTAATTTTAATGAAGATGTGTCCCAAATTCTCGACATTATACTGTTGTTCCCCCTCTTGCAGCAAATATGCAATCTATGGGGGGCTCCTTAGACCGTGCAAAGCTCTCGTTCCCGTCAGTGTCCCGGATTCAGCACCCGCTGATGATTCTTGCTGAGCTAAGCTTTACCGTCGAAGCTGCACACCCTCTGCAGTGACCGGTCAGCACTCAGGGTCCACTGTAAACGCCAGGCCCTTCTCCTGTCACCACTTCCCTGGGTACCTCTGTACTGTCAGTGTGAACCGGGGTTCTCAGCGCGGGCGCCGCTGAGCTGTGCTGCAGGCCTTCTCTGCGGGGCTGTCCTGGGCGCCGTGGGGAGCAGCGCCTGGCTCTCCCCGTGGCCGCCCGGAGCCTCCGCTGTGACACCAAACCCGCCTGCGGACAGAAGTCCCCGTGGAGCCACACTGTCCCCAGGGGAGACTCACGGGCAGAGGTTTGTGGATTCCTGTTTTCTCCTAATGGTTTATGTTCCTTTGGGGCTCAGTTCTCCCAGATTTGGCCCGTGGAGCCCCGTGAGCGTGGCTCCTGTGGCCTGGGGTCTGCCCCTTCAGTGTTCCCAGCAGCTCCTCACTTTCTGCCACGAGCTATGCCAGCCCCGCGGGCTCCTTCCCTCCCCTGCCCGGCACCCGGCGCTCCTCCAGGAGGCCGAGGGCACGGTTGTTTGGCTCAGCGCTGGCGACAGCTGCGTCCAGAGGGAAAGCGAGGCCTGCACGCCCGGCCCAGGGGGGCTCCCGCGCTGCCTCTGCCCTGCCCCTCACTGACCTCGGCCGCGCCTGGCCTGCAGCTGCCCAGCCTCCAGCCTCTGCCCTGCCCCTCACTGACCTCGGCCGCGCCTGGCCTGCAGCTGCCCAGCCTCCAGCCTCTGCCCTGCGCCTCGGCCTCGGCCACTTGTCTCGCAGTTGGGACGTTTTGGTGGGAATTCAGTGCTTTCAGTGTTCCAAGGGAGGGACCCAGTTCACCACTCTCAGCTCCCAGCCCCGCAAGGAGAACGTGGCTCGCCAGCAGGGCCCGGCTTTACCTGGCTGGTTCAGAGGCGCTCAGGGCCGCGGAGGCCTGGACCATGAGAGACGCCTCTGCCTGTGGTCGCTCCTCGTGGAATTTTTTATTATTGAAAGTTACAAACAGAAAACAAGTTGAAAGAACAGTGCAGTGGACCCCTGCGAGCCTTCCGCTTAGATCCAACACCCCCTCGGCTGCCGTTCTGTGTTCGGAGGTGAGTGCTGTGCCACAGGCACAAAGCAGCTGCCATGGGAGGGGCCCCGGCCTCTCCCAGCGAGTCCCCAGGGCCACGGCTGCGTGGGTAATCATAGAACTAACGCTCTACAGTGGGCGCCTCTTGGACACAAGACGATCTTTTGTTTTGTTTGTTAGTCCTCACCGAGGATAGTCTTCCGTTGATTTTTTTAGAGCGAGTGGACGGAGGGGGACAGACAGAGAGAGAGAGACACATTGGTTGCCTCCCACCTGTGCCCAGACCAGGGCTGGGGTCCAGCCTGCAACCGAGGTACGTGTCCTTGACTGGAATCGAACCTGTAACCCTTCTCCACAGGCTGACACTCTATCCATTGAGCCAAACCGGCCAGGGGGACTCTACCTTTTCAGATCCCCAATTTTTTATTATCGAAAGTTACAAACAGAAAACAAGTTGAAAGAACAGTGCAGTGGACCCCTGCGAGCCTTCCGCTTAGATCCAACGGTTGCTCAGAGTCTGCCGCCTGCCTGGCCAGCACGTGCCCGCGGAGCGACAGACTTGCTGTCTGACCGCGGGAAAGCCAGCTGAGACACGGCGTGTCTCGCTAAACACGCCTCGGGTGCCTCCTGGACAAAGGGCGCTCTCCTGCCGAGCTTTACCGCCCCGAGAGGGCAGCAGCGAGTCTCTGCGACACCCAGGCCCTGACCCGATGCAGACCCGCCGCTGCCCAGGGGAGCCTCACCGTTTCCCTTCCTTCACTTCTGAACCGGGAGGCAGCCACGCCTGACCCTTGGTGGCTGGATCTCTCTGGACTTTTAGATGAAGAATCACAGGGACTAAAGGCTGAAACCATAAACCTCCTGGAAGAGAGCGTAGGCCGTCGGCTCCCTGACGTCGATCTCGGTGATGATCTGGATCTGCCACTAAAAGCAAAAGTGACAAAAGTAAAAGAAACAAACGGGACCACATCAAACGGAGACCCCCGCACAGCAAAGGAGCAATCAGCAAAGGAAGAGCAACCTACTTCATGGGAGAAACGCTTCGCAAATCCTAATGTTATGTGTCAACTCCACCTAAATGCAAAGAATCAAAAACCTGAAAAGTAGGGCCCCCCCTCCCCCTTCAGGCATGGGGAAGGCTTCCTGCAGAGCCGGCCGGGGTCCTGCAGGAGCGTGCTCCTGCCACCTGCCCCCATGCCCGGCACCGCGGGACTGAGCAGCGGAGGGGCTGTGCGCTGGCGGCCGGGCCGCCCCGGGAAGGGGCCTGCGCTGAGCTGGGCTGGCAGGCAGGCTGCTCGGCGGCAGCCCTGCACCCTCGGTCCCACGCACCCCACCTTCACGCCCTGCGGTGCATGAGTTGATTGCACTTGTTCTTTGGGAGATTTAATCTGTGTTATTGAATATTAAGTTTCTCAAATCAATACCCATAAAGATGCCCAGCAGAAATACAGTCCCACCACAGGTTGATATTTCCACCTAGCTGGTTCCCTTGGCAGCTTCCCGGGCTGGTGGAGTCAGCAAGGGCAGGGCATCATGGCAGTGGCCAGCACGGGAGACCAGAGAGCCGCATGCTGCCCCTCCCCGGCCTCATCCGGGGGAAGGCCGGCAGACCCGGGAGCGCTGGCCTGCGCTGGGTCTCAGGAGCCACTTTCAGGGGGCCCTTGTGCAAGCTAGCAAACCCCTCTCTCTAGAGCGTCCTCCTTTGTGAAATGAGAGCCAACAGTCACAGGGCCGCTCTGCGTTAGCCAAGACATCACGTGCCCGTGGGGCCTGAGTGCCCACCAGGGCAGCTGCCCGGCCACAGTGGGCTGGACCAAGGAGAGACCATCAGGTGAGGGGCAGGGCCTGGGGCAGCCCGAGAGGGAGAAGGCTGGTTGGGGCTGTGCAGGGCTGTGGTCACAGGGGGCGCGGGCCAGAGAGAAGCAGGGAGGGGAACTGACCAGCTGAAGAGAAGGCTCCGGAAACACCACCACTGTGGGTGCCAGGTGCCTCGAGGTGCAGCTGCTTGCCCGCTTGTCCTTAGAGAACCCTCTACTCCTTGTGAGGACCTCCTTGCTACCGGCCGGTGGGGGCAGGTGAGTGCCCTCTGAGCCAAAGGGTGCTGGCCGGAGCTGTGCCTATACAGTGCCCAGCATGGCGTTGGCAAGTGATGGGACAGAGCGTTCTGATCCCCCACCTCCCACCTGCATGGCCTGCCCGGGAATGGGTGAGCAACAGAGTTCACACGCCTGGAAGGGCTGAGGGCACCCGCAGGCCGTCCAGATGTCTAGCCATTCGGGGGCTCTCCCATCACTTGGCTGTAGTCCCTCACGAAGGGTTGACCACTGCTCCCCTGCCTCCCCATCTTGGTCGGCCTATCAGGCCTCACTATGGTGTTGGGTTCCGTCGGAACAGAGCCACATGCAAGCACCAGCTAAGATGCACCTCAGGGTGACTCAGTGCTGGACAGGGCCCCGGAGGCGCCCAGCGGGGCCCGCAGGGGCAGGCGGCTGGGCCGAGGTGCCCAGGGTGCAGAGAAGGGTGAGTCAGGCAGGTGTCTTGGAGGAAGGGTGGAGTGAGCTGCGCCTTGAAAAGCAGGGAAGGCCTGTGGCTGAGCTGAGGGCCTTGGGGCCTGAGACTGGCTTGTTGGTGCTTCTAGAAGACCAGCAGTGGGCCCTGCCTTCGTCTCTCCCCCTCAGCAGCAGAGACGAGGGTGAGTGAGGCCTCCGCAGGACGAGGGTGGCGGCGGGAGGAGTCCGCCCTGGCAGCAGAGGTGCGGGGTCTAAGGAAACCACAGAGACAATATGAAACAGACTCAGAACGGCTCACTTTGCTGTCGCCCTGAGCCAGCGAGTCTATGCTGTGTAGGGGATAACATCTGGGCCCAGACAACCTCTTGTGGATATAAGTTCTGGTTAGTTTTCATGATGTACGTATAAGCTTCAAATGAGCATGCTTTCCTTACTTATCCTCCCCTAACATCGGTTTCTACCTGGAAGGTAACATGAGCCTCCTGTTGCACAGGCAGCCCTGACCCGCGGGCCCCGCCACGGGGCTTCGCTCCTGCTGGCACAGTGCGAGCTCCCATCCCCCCTGGCACCGACGCGCCACACAGTCTTTGAAGAGAGACCTCAGGACGTAAGGTGCCAGTTAGCGTGCAGGACTGGGAGCCGCGAAGCAGTGCGCACTGCGAGGGCAAGGGTCTGCTGGTTCACAGGGGGCATCTGGCAGAATATGCATAGCACCTTTAAAATCTAAATTTATATGATTCAGTGTTCGTTAGTAACTTTAGAACAAAATAATAAATCAGGAAATGAAACATTGCATCACTGTGACTCATTAGTGGCCTAAATTGTACCCTTTGCAGATGTTTCTGCTTTATTAAAAGTCACTTATTAGTAACCAGACAGTTATTTATATAAAATACTAGAGGCCCGGTGCATGAATTCGTGCACGGGTGGGGTCCCTTGGCCTGATCAGGGCTGTCTTGCCCAGTCCCAATAGGGGCCGATCGGGGCTGGCTGACCTGGGGGAGGGACCGCAGGAGGTTGGCTGTGGGAGCACACTAACCACCAGGGGGCAGCTCCTGCATTGAGCATCTGCCCCCTGGTGGTCAGTGCATTGTCATAGTGACCAGTTGACCAGTCGAGTGGTCCACTGGTCATAACGGTCGCTTAGGCTTTTATATATATAGACTAGAGGCCTGGTGCACGAAATTTGTGCATGGGGGGGGTGTCCCTCAGCCCAGCCTGCACCCTCTCCAATCTGGGACCTCTTGAGGGATGTCTGACTGCCCGTTTAGGCCCAATCCTACCGGGAGCAAAGAATCTTCAGTAACCACTGGGATTGGGCCTAAACGGGCAGTCGGACATCCCTCTCACAATCCAGGACTGCTGGCTCCCAACTACTTGCCTGCCTGCCTTCCTAATTGTCCCTAACTGCTTCTGCCTGCCAGCCTAATCACCCCCAACCACTCCCCTGCCAGCCTTATTGATACCTAACTGCTCCCCTGCCAGCCTGATTGCCCCTAACTTCCCTCCCCTGCAGGCTTGATCACCCCCAACTGCCCTCCCTTGCAGGCCTGGTCCCTCCCAACTGCCCTCTCCTGCTGGCCTGATCGCCCACAACTGCCCTCCCTTGTAGGCCTGGCACCTCCCAACTGCCCTCCCCTGCTGGCCATCTTGTGACGGCCATCTTGTGTCCACATGGGGGCAACCATCTTTGACCACAGGGGGGCAGCCATCTTGTGTGTTGGAGTGATGGTCAATTTGGATATTACTCTTTTATTAGATAGGACTAGAGGCCCAGTGCATGATTGAATCATGCATGTTTAGGGGGGGAGCTGGGTGCCTGTCCACTGGTGCACCAGGCCTTTCAGAAGCCTCAGGCAGGGCGGAGGCTTCTGAAAGGCCTGGTGCACCAGCGGACAGGCACCCAGCTCCTCCACTTTTGATGGTCCGCGGTGGGACATGAGCTCGCTGCCCCAGAGGCCCTTTCTGTGCCACAGCACAGCCATGGCGCAGACGCTGAGCTCGAGCCGCCGCTGGCAACGTGAGCTCAGCGTCCCGCCGGCCCAATCGGCCACCCGGGCCACCCCGAGTCCCGCCCCCCCCCCCCCCGCGCCTCCTGGCCAATCGCAGGCATAGTGAAGGTACGGTCAATTTGCATATTTGTCTATTATTAGGTAGGATTATTAGCTCAGCTTATAACTAAAGGATCAAAGTTCAAACTGCTAGGTAGACACAAAAGCTATTGAATAAACAGCTGACCTTTTCCTTTAAAGTACTGAAATATTTGATTTATTTTCTTTTCCTTTAAAGTTTTTCTTAATTTTCTTGACCTGAATGTGTGTGTATGTGTGAGTGTGAGTGTGTGTGTGTGTTGTGTGTGTGTGTGTGTGTGTGTATGAGAGAGAGAGAGAGAGAGAGAGAGAGAGAGAGAGAGAGAGAGAGAGAGAGAGATGTTGAATAAGAGAAACATTTTACTGTCAGTGCTTTTTCTGGGCATTAATCTTTTTCTATCACATGGTTGTTACTGAAAGTGTTTGGGTTACAGATGACCTGCTGTTGTCCACTCGGTGCACCCGCACAGAGATGCCTTGAAGCCAGCACTACTTACACCCGCTTTGCCAGTTGGGCTGTGCTCTCTGCGTGACCTTGACCATGGGCACACCAGGGGACTGTTCTGTCCTTTAGGCTCTCTGTCTGAGAGTGGAAATTACCATCTCCCAAAGCTACTGGGAGACCCTGGAACCCAGTCTCCAAACCCAAGCTGGCTGAGGTGAGGAAGAAGCAGGACTATGCACCCAGGGCTCTGGCTGTGGCCCAAGGCAGGCCTGGCTCCTCCCCTCCACCTGCATGGCCCTGGGCAAACACTTGTCCTTGCTCGGCCTCCGTGTTCTTGGCTGCAACAGGAGACCATAGCAGCTGTCTTTGAAGTTTTGGCGAGGGTTAAAGAGAACAGCACACCAAAAGCCCACCAGCCCCGGGCCTGTGTGAGTGTCTGTCAGGGAAGGGGGTTTCTAGGCAATCACACACTTTGGGGAGGGAAGCTGCCTCCTGAGGAGTGAGGGAGCCTTGGGGCTGGAGGGGACCAGGGAGGAGGGCGTGGGAGTTCCTCCGGGAAGAGAGGCCCGGGCACCCAGCCCCTTCCAGAGGCTGATGGCACTGGCCTTCCCAAGGGCACCTCCAGCCCTCCCCTCCCGCTCCCCCCCAGCCAGCCCCCAGGGAAGCACAGCCCAGAGCTGCTGTCCATCAGATCACTGGGCAGCGTTCAAATAATTCCGATCCCTGGGCTCCACCCTAAGGGTTCTGAGTCTATAGATATGCGTTGGGAACGATGAATCAGGTTTTTAAAAATTGAGGTAAAATTAAGATCCCATAGAATTAACTGTTTTAAAGCATACTGTTCAGTGGCAGCTAGTACACTGGTCACCTCTATGCAGCTCCCAAATACTTCCGTCACCTGAAAGGGAAGCCAAGCCCGTGGAGCCGTCACTCAGCACCAGCCACGCACACGCTCTCTGCCTGCGGGCTCGCCTGTTCTGAGCGTTCCACGCAGAGGGAACTAGGCGGCAGTGCCCAGCTTTTCTCACGCAGCACCAGGATTTCAAGGTCCATCTCTGCTGAGCCCGAATCAGTTCTTTATTCCTTTTTATGGCGAGCAATATTCTATGGCTAGGAGACACCAATGTTTTATGCCTTCATCGGTAGGTGGACATTTGGGCTATTTCAACCGTTCGGCTCTTGAGAAAGGTGCTGCTGTGAACATTCACGTGTAAGTTTTGTTTGAATATTTGTCTTCAATTTGTTCGTGTGTGTAACTAGGAGTAGGATTGCTGGGCCACATTGTAAAACTCTGTTCAACTTTTCAAGAAACCGCCAAACCGTTTTCCACCATGGCTGCACCATTCTGCATCCCTGCTAGCAACGCACGAGGGCTCCAACTTCTCTGCAGCCTCACCAACACCTTCCTTATTTTTGTCGTCCTAGTGAGTGTGAAGTGGCAGCGCAGTGTGGTTTTGATGTACAATTTCCTAATGACTAATAACATTGGATGTCTTTTTGTGTGCTTCTTGTCCATTTTTGTATATCTTCTTTGGAGAAACGTCTATTCAGTCATCTGCCCATTTTAAAAAATTGGGTTCTTGTCTTTGTTGCTGAGTTGTAAGAGCTCTTCATATATTTTGAATAATAGGCTCTTACCAGATATATGATTTGCAAATACATTTTCCCATCTTGTGGTTCATCTGTTCACTTTTTTTAACAGTGTCATTTGAAACCATTAAAGTTTAGTTTTTTTGTTGGTTGTGTGTGCTTTGGGTGTCATATCTACGAATCCATTGACAAATCCAAGGCCATGAAGATTCACCCTTAGGCTCACCCTGTTTTCCTCTAAGAGTTTTACAGTTTTAACACTCACATTTAGGTCTTTGATTCATCTTGAGTAAAGCTTTGTGTATGGTATAAGGTAGGGCTCCAATTTTATTTTATGTTTTTGCATGTGGATAGCCACATGGCCCACCATCATTTGCTAAATAGAATATTCTTTCCCCCATTGAATGGCATTGGCACCTTTTTCAAAAGTCAATTGACCAAAAGTATGTGGCTTTATTTCCCGACTCTTAATTCTATTCATTGGTCTATATACCTATCCTTCTATCCTATGAGTACACAGTTTTGATAATTCTAGCTTTGTAATAATTTTCAATATTGGGATATATGAGTCCCCCACATTTGTTTTTCTTTTTCAAAATTATTTTGGCTATTTGGGGACACCTGAAATTTCATATGGATTTTAGAATCAGCTTTTCCATTTCTTCCCACTTTCATTTGAATTGAAGTAATTTGAGTTTTCTCTGTTTATTTTTTCTTATTCAGTTTAACTAAAAGTTTTTCAATCTGTTGATCTTTTCAAAGAACCAACTTTTTGTTTTCTTAATTCTCTCCACTCTTTTACTATTTCTTATTTCATCTGTCAATGCTCTAATCTTTATTTTTTCCTTCCTTTTAGTGGTTTTGAGTTTAGCTTGTTTTCTTTTTATAGTTCCTTAAGGTGTAAAGTTAGGTTATTGATTTGTGATTTTTTTTCCAGTTATAATTTACCTCTTTTCACTGCTTTCCTCACCTAATAGATTTTGGTATTTTTTTTTTCTTTTTCATTTTCATTTATCTCAAAGTGTTTTCTGATTTCACTTATAATTTCTTCTTTGACTTATTGATTGTTTAAGAGTATGTTATTTAATTTCCACATGTTCATGAACTTTCCATTTTTCCTTCCACTTTGGTTTCTAATTTCATTTCATTGTGGTCAGAGAAGAGTCTTTATAAAACTCAGTCTTTTAAACTTAATGAGACTTGTTTTGTGGCCTTACATTTGGTGTGTCCTGGAGAATGTTCCAAGTGTACTTGAGAACAATGTATATTCTGCTGCTGTTGGGTGGAATGTTCTACTTTTACCTGTTGGGTCTACTTGATTTATTGTGTTTCTTATTTAAGTCTTGTATTTTCTTATTGATCTTCTGTCTAGTTTCCTAATGGATCTGTTTCTCTCTTTCCTTATTGATCTTCTGTTGTCTACCCATTATTGAAAGTGGGGCATCAAAGTCTGCAACTATTGCTGAAATGTCTATCTCTCCATTCAATTTTGTTAATTTTTGCTTCATATATTTTGAAGCTCTGTTGCTAGGTACATATATATTTATATTTGTTTTACCTTATTGATGGATTGACAGTTTGATCAATATGTAATGTCTTTTATTGTATCATAATACTTGTTATCTTAAGTCTATCTTGTCTGATATTAGTACCGCCACCAAGCTCTCTTTTGGTCACTGTTTGTATATCTTCTTCCATTCCTTTGTTTTCAACTTATTTGTGTTTTTACATCTAAAGTGAATCCCTTGCAGACAGTGTATACTTGGATCATATATTTTCTTATTTGTTTGGCCAATTTTTTGCCTTTTGATTGGAGAGTTTAACCCATTTATATTTAGAGTTATTGTTACTAAGGGAGAACTTACTTCTGTCATTTTGCTGAGTCTTTTCTATGTGTCTCATAACTTCTTTGTTCCTCATTTCTTCCATTACTGCCTCTGCTGTGATTGCTTTTTTTTCTAATGTATGATTTTTATTTCCTTCTCATTTCTTTTTTTATCTCTCTCTCTCTCTCTCTATCTCTATATCTTATCTATATCTATATCTATATCTATATCTATATCTATATCTATATCTATTTTCATTTTTGACCTTAGTAGTTACCCTGGGAAATACAATTAACACCTTAATTGTATAACAATTCAGTGTGAATTAATACCAATTTAGTTTCAGTAGTATACAAAAACTCTGATCATTCACAGCACTGTCCTTCCCATGTTACTATGGTCACAAATTTTATCTTTATGCATGTATACCTATTAACATAGGTTTGTAATGATTGATTTATGAATTTGACTTTTAAATCATATAGAAAATAAGTTAAAAACCATAATTGCAGTGTGATTAGATCTTATATATCTCTACAACCATTTGTCTGACTGATGGTACCCCACAGTTCTCCTAGGTTCTGTTCATTTTTCTTTACTCTTGTTTTCTTTATGCTCCTCAGACTAGATAATCTTAACTGATGTATCTTTAAATTCACCAGTTCTTTCTTCTGTGTACTCAAATCTGCTACTGATGCCTTGTAGTGAATTTTTCATTTCCGTTATTGTACTTTTCAACTCCTGAATCTCTATTTAATTTCTGTTGTAATTTCTATTTTTATATCTGTAGTCTCTATTTGGTGAGATGTTACTCTCCTAGTTTCCTTTAATTCAGTGTTCACGTTTTGTTTTTTGTTTTGTTTTTAATTCTTTGAGCATTTTTAAGACAATTGATTTAAAATCTTTGTCTAGTAAGTTCAATACCTGGGCCTCCTGATGGACTGTTTCTACTAATTTATTTTTCTTGTCAATGTAAGGTATTTCCTTGTTTTCGCATGCCTTATAATTTTTTGTTCAAAACTGGACATTTGTTGGCAACTCTAGAACTTTTAAAAAATTATGTTTTTATTGATTTTAGAGAGAGAGGAGGGGAGAGGGAGAGAGAAAGAAATATTGATGAGAGAGAAACATCATCGGCTGTCTCCTGCATGCCCCCTATTGGGGATCAAGCCCACAACATGGGCATGTGCTCTGATGGGGAATTGATCTAGAGACCTCTTGGTGCATGGGACAATGCTCAATCCACTGAGCCACACCGGCCCGGTGGCAACTCTAGAAATTTGGTCCCCATCAAGGGTTTGATTTTGTTGGTTATTGTTGTTGTGTGCTTGTTTAGTGTTCTAAACAACTGTTGTAAAATCTGTATTCTTTGTCATGTGTGAGAACAGGTCTGTGTTCCATTAGCTTAGTGGACAAATAATGTTTTGACAGATTAAAAAATGGCTGGAGCTCTGCCAAAACAGAAAAGAAAGAAGAGGAAAAGACTACCCCCCCAGTGTTTGAAGACTGGCTCTGCATCAGGGCCGTTTACCAGTCCGCCCAGCCTCCACATTCTGCTTTTATGGTGTCTGACGAGCAGCCAGAGGAGAAAGCATAGGCTCTTCGTGGGCCTTTTCTGAGTTTGCATCCAGCCCTGGTCACGTACCAACTTGTTGATCCTGTGGGATGCGTGGGAGCTTTTAAAAGCCCTTGTTCCCCAAGCACCTGCTTTCACAACCTCTTCCTTCCCAGGTTTTCTGGTCTGTCGGTGGCTTGTCCCTCCTGTTGCTTCTTACGCCTTTAAATGCTATTGGCCAGCACCACGTAGGAAGCCACCCCAGCCTGGGAACGCGCTGAGTTGGTAACAGCAAAGGCACCCCCCTGCGCCAGTCCTTCAGAGAGCCACCAGACAGGTCACAAGGCAGCCACGGCTCATGAGAATAAGTTCCATCTTGCTCCCTCTGGCACCAGCACCTGCAGGGAGGGCTGCCGTCTGCACGGCCACTGCCTCTCTGGGGAGGGAGGGATGGCCGGTGGGTGATTTTAAATGCCATGATGCTCATTTACTGAAAAGCAGCAGCTTCCCTACCCGCAAACCTGTCCCTCCTGTACGTTTCTGAGTAGATTCCGGAAGTTGATTAGTGGCTTTGTGGAGGGTGGCGCCCTGGAGTTTCCCGCGTTGTCATTGTCAGTGCCGTCACTCTTGGGTCAGTGTATTTTAAAGTGACCCTCAGGTCATCTCTACCACCAGGAGGCCTGGGAAACCTACCCCATGGCACTCACCCAGGCACCCCCACTTGCCTGGCTTCTCCGGGTCTCTCTTCCCCAAGTACACATTCAACAATGTGGCTCCCAGATCCCTGCTCTTCATAGTCAACCTTCTCTGGGACTTTTTAAAAAAAATGTAACATCCCTCTTTGTACATAGCCCCGGAGACTTCCCATCACACCCTGCGATGGCCTGGCCACAGGGCAGCTGCTGCCCCTTGGGCCCTTGTCAGGAAGCCCGAGGCAGCTGTGGTGTTCTCCGATGTTGATCCCCTTGGCTGGTGACGCTGCACTGTGCTCAGGGCTTTTTCATGAGGATTTCTGTCCAGGCAACGCCTCCGTCCCCGTGGCATTGGCTTATGAAAGCTCAGCATTTGGAGCAGTTTGCCTTTCCTCTCTCATCCCAGAGGTTAAAAATGCTGACCAGGGAAGGGCCACGGCTGGAGCTCTGCAGTACACGATGAGGGGCTGCTCACCAACGGCCATTCCTTCAGCAAGAGTCCTGGCTTGGCTTCCCCCAGAGCAGAGCTGGAGGCAGGGATATGGGTGCGAGTAGTTTATGTAGGCAGCACTGCAGGGAGCACAGGGCCGGGGTGGGGAAACGAGATGGGGAAGGGCAGAGCCAGTAGAGAGTGTACTCATGAATCAGTCACAGCTATGGGCAAGTGGGCCGGCCCACTGAGCCCTGGTTCATTGGATAACACACTTTAGAACTGCTCACGAGGGTTGAAGAAGCTGTCCATCACTGGTTGAGAGTCACTCCTGGGGCACTAACATCTGGCTTACCCTAACATGAGCCAGAGCACACTCACAGCCAACGATTCCCTCAGGTAGACACCGGAAGCCATTGGTTTGTGCAGGACCTATCTGCCTGGGACATCCAGGGTGGGCCATCAGGCCAGGAGTGAGACCCAACAGTTTCTGCTTCACTTCCCAAACATTAAGGCCCTCGTACTGTGTGCCAGGATAGCGATGCCGCAGTGCCCAGAACATAGAGTTACCCTCCAGTGGGCACAAAGTGATAGGCAACACACTAAGTCAGCAAGCAAGCAAGCAAAATGGCGTTATATAGTGATGAAGGCCACAAAGAAAATAAAGGGAGGACTGGAGCTGCGGTCACTTTACAGCGGTGGTGGGACACGCTTTCTGAAGAGGTAAATATGAACTGAGAGCCTCAAGGAGGCAGTGATGGGCAATTCTAGGAAAAGTGCTTTGGAAGAAGGAACAAGTGCTAATATCCCAGGGCAGAAATAAGCTCGGCTTGTTTGAAGAACAGAAAGAACTTCCGTTTGTGAATAAATTATGGTATATCCACACAATGGAGTACTACACAGCTGTAAAAAATGAGAAAGCACTCTATGAATTAATATGGAGTCATTTTCAGGATACTCTATTTCCAGAACACTCTCTGGATGTGGGAGTATGCTCAGGCCATGTCAGGGCACTGTAGAAGAATGTCTGTAGTAATCACTCTTCATTGAAGAACAAAGATAAATAAGAAAATACAGGCACCTACCTGCTCATTTGTTCAAAAGAAATATAGGAAAATAAACCAAAATTAAAGAGTTTGATTAAGGGTGGAGGAAGGGGTTTGAGAATGGGCAGAAAGAAGAGTGAAATGGGAAAAGGGTATCAGGTAGTGAGGCGGGTGACACTTTCTTGAGTACAGGCAGTCCTCGGGTCACGTTGGACTCAGTGTACGTCGTTTTGTGGTTACGTCGCCATCTCCCATTTATTTAAAAAAAAAAAAGTTCTGTCATTTCAACGTATGTAGATGTGCTTTATGTTTTAAAATTATTTATTTACCACAAGTAAAGGTCTCTTCCTCTCTAAAAATAAACAAAAATATTAATAAAAAGGAAAAGTGGGAAGGCTAAAGCAAACCCTATAGTGTTGGATTAAAATCTGAGATATAAGTATGAACTCATGGTATTTAATAAAAATTCAAAGGTAAACATAATATGTGTGTGCATGGGTGATTACACATATCTATTTCCTGGCTGTATCTGATGAGTGGTCTAGAAGCAATGGCATCCAGGAGCAATGAGCACACCTAGTGCCCAGATCTTGGTTTCTAAAACCATTCTTCAATGACAGGAACTAGGGCTCCATGGAGAAATGGGTGATTCCAGGGTTGAGGCAGGAAAAATTCGAGGTGAGTCTGGTGGTTCCAGAAGTATAGAAACCCTCAAAACAAACAAACAAACCAACAAACCAACAAGGAGGGAGCATCTGAAAAGAACATAGGAGTCAACCTCCAGGAACTCCCAATGGTCAAAGCTAGAATAATGTCAGCAACAAAATAAACGATGGTATTAGATTTTAACCCCCAAAATAAAATAAATAGCTATGTGTCCATACTGATATATATATAAGTAAACAAACAGATAAAAGGAATAAGGGAGAAGAAGCAGCTCTCTCTTATAGTATAATCTATATATATAAAAGCCTAAGCGACCGTTATGACTGGTCAACTGCTCGACCAGCCGCTATGATGCGCATTGACCACCAAGGGACAGACACTCAATGCAGGAGCTGCCCCCTGGTGGTCAGTGCGCTCCCATAGCCAACCTCTTATGGCTGGGCAACCTCCCATGGTCCCTACCCCGGGCCAGCTGGCCCCAACCGGCTACGATCAGGATTGGGCGAGACAGCCCTGATTGCCGGCCAGGCCAAGGGACCCCACCTGTGCATGAATTCATGCACCAGGCCTCTAAGCTGTATATATAAAAGCCTAAGCAACCAAACGACCAAACCACTGAACCACCAAACGACGGGTTGACCAGTCGCTATGATGCGCACTGACCACCAGGGGACAGACGCTCAATGCAGGAGCTGACCCCTAGTGGTCAGTGCGCTCCCAGTGGGAGCGCCGCTCAGCCAGAAGCCGAGCTCACGGCCTCCACGACAGCGATACCAAGAGACGACAGTGCTACCAAGAGGCAGCAGCTGCAGGCGCAATGGGGCCAGGATGAGCGGGAGTGGTGCCCAGGGCTCCTCCCCGGCTACCTGCCGCTTCCTGCACTGCTACATCCCTCGGGGGATGCCAGACTGCTGGTTTTGGCTCGATCCCCGCAGGCCCGATCCATTTAGCTGGCAGTCTGGCATCCCCCGAGGGGTCCTGGATTGCGAGAGGGTGCAGGCCAGGCTGAGGGACCCCACTGGTGCACGAACCTGTTCACAGTGCCTCTAGTTCCATTAATAAATGTGGGAGAAAAGAGAGAATACATATACATATATATAATATATAGTCACAAGATCTGCAGTTGGTGAGCTGGAGAGCCTGTGGAGCCACAGGTGCAGCCTGAGACCAAGTCCGAAGGCAGGTGAGGACCAGTGCCCCCGCTGGAGGACAGCCCGCAGTCCTTGCTCCGCCTTTTTGTTCTACTCAAACCTTCAGTTGATTGGACGAGGCCCATCACACTGGGAAGGACAACCTGCTTTGCTCAGTCTACCAATTCCAATGTCAGTCTCCTCCAGAACCGCCCCCCCCCCCCAAATAATGTTTGACCAAATATCTAGGCACCCCATGGCCTAGTCAGGTTGATGCACAACATGAACCATCTCAGATGGCTCTTGGATTCTCGTGTTAGTCAACTGGTGAATGGTGGTGCATTTGCTGAGATGCGGAAGGCTGGACGAGAAGAAAGCTCGGGGCTGAAGATTAAGTTGGAGATGCCCAGGAGACCTGTCAGAGGACGTCAGACAGGCCGGTGACTATTGGAGTCTAGAGTTCCTGGGCGAGGTACGCAGGAGAGTCCTCGGCACACAAACGGCACGTAACACCTTGAGATGGGACAGCTCACCCAGCGGAAAAAAGCAGAGGGAAGGGCTGAGGACTGGGCCTGGGCCCACCGGTCAGAGGTCAGTGGGATGAGGAAGGGTCAGCAACAAGTCCAGAAGGAAGGGTCTTGCGGCCACTCGCCTGTTCTTGTTTTTGACACTCTGAGAGGGGGTGTGACCACTGCCAGTCCATTTAGCTGGACAGCCATCTGGCCCAGAGTTCAGTCCACTCCAGTCCAGTGCACATTTCCGAGTGCCTCCCAGGTGTCAGGGCCGGTGCCGACCCAGATGCTCCTGTCAAATGGGGAGATGACCCGCGGCAGAGCCTCCGGTGCCCGGGAGATCGCGTTCTCTCATCTCATGACCCCTGATTGAACCCCTGCTGTGGGGCCCGGCGCAGGGAGAAGAGCTAAGAATGCAAAGTCAGATGAGACATGGCCATGCTTTCCAGGAGCCGGTAGTCTACTGTTCGGTGGGAAGAGACCTAAGAAGTCATGTCAGGAAAACATTCCCTCCTGGAGACCTCATCACGCCTCTGCTGGAGGCAGGCCGGTCTGGGGGGACAGGGGTCCGGGTGGATTCGGCAAAACCCACCCATCCTCCGTCACCTGCCTCCCTCCCAAACCCTCCTTGTCCGTGTGATGCAAAGGCTCGAAACAGAGGAAATGAGTCATTTTATCTCATTTCATTTTTATGACCAACAGATGCAACAGAGCTGTTCCTGTTTCCAATACCTGGTAGGTCAGGCAGATAAAGCTGAGCGAAAGCAGACATAGCGACGCTTGTGTGTGCGTGTACACCATGTACACACACACCCACACACCCACATTACACACACACACACACACACACATTACACACACACACACCCACATTACACACACACACACACACACACACACACACACACACACACACATTACACACACACACACACACACACACACCAACACACACACACCACACACACACACACATTACACACACACACCACACACACACACACACACACACACACACACACACACACACGCTCTTCCCCGGCTTCCAAATTTCTTAAGTGTTAGGTCATTTTCCTCCCCGGCCAAATGGCTGTCTGCCGAGTGCTGGGGCGGCCCATAAATCGTCCTGCCCGTGATATAAAACAGCCTCATTGCCAGGGGGGCTGCGCGGAGCGGTGCTGCCAGCTCGTAAAGCAGGGCCGTGTCACCCCCGCCGAGCGGAGGCAATAAAGGGCTCGGGAATTACCTGCTCCGCAGCTGTGCACCGCGGGGACGTGGCAGCCGGCCTAATGGGCTCCCCTGCCCCGCCACCTTGTAAAGCTCTGCAGTTAAACGCAATCCCCCCTCGCCCCAGAGCAATTTCTCTCCCGGAGAGGCAGCTCCCCGAAAGAGGAACTGTCCCCAAACCCAACCTCGCACCAGAACTCAAATGTCCAAATAAGAGGGAGGTGACATCATAGGGCCGTCAGCATCGTGCGTAGCTGGGGCTCTCGCCCCAAGGCTCGCTGCTGCCAGCTCCTGCCCTCAGCGCCACCACCAGAGCTGCTCAGCCAGTGCCCACGTGTGGCCCAGCTCAGCGGCCCTCTCCACAGCCCGAGCAGCACAGCCTGCGGCAGCTGGACCCAGGCAGACGGCTCTCCCACCCACTGGCGACCACCCACAGGGGGCCTCAGGGACAACTCGCTCCCCAGTGACTAACTATCCCGAAGTGTCTCCACTTGCCTTGAGTCTCTGATGACCCTTGTCCTGCAGACCACAGGCACTCTGCCAGCGGAGAGGCCAGAAGCCCTCTCCTATTCCCAGCGCCGGACCTACAAGCCACGTCCCTGCTGCGCTCCTGCCCCTGCCCTCTTGTTCTGACAGGGCCATCGGCCAGCCTGCTGCCTGAGGCCAGTCCTCCACCTGCGCCCCCCGCCCCCAGGTTGGCCACCATGCACTTTGGTTGGCTCCACTCCACCGTGTCTTTTTGGCCTCTCTCTCTCAAATGGATCCCTCTCAGGAACTTACACTTCAGTTTTTCACATAAAATAATTGCAAACAAACCCTCTCTAGCAGTCGTTCTCTCTTTTCTGGAGATGGGGTGGGGGCAGGTAGGCCAGTAAGAAGCTGGGGATGAGATGGGGACACAGCAGTGGAGCGGAGTGCTGGCAAGCCCGCTGTCCCAGGAGCAGCGGCCCTGGTCTGACCCCCACGGCGAGAGGCTCCCACCCTGCAGCCTCACAGGCCAGTGGTCTCCCAGCCGCCAGCAGGTTTCCCGGGAGCTGCGCTCGGCTCAGCGCAGCACAGGGCCCTTGGGCGTTTCGGTGGGAGGTGAAGCGCTTGTGGATTGTCTGAAATAGCCCAAAAGGACTCCTGGCAAGTGGGGTGTGGGATGTGAGAAAGGCCAGGCCAGGGGTGGCTGCGAGGCCGCCCGTCTAACTCCTCACGTGGAACCTTCCCCTAGTCTCACAGTGGTCAGGTGCGCTGGTCGCATTGCCACCGCTCCTGGGGCTGCTCCTCCCCGGACGCCGATGCCGGGCATGCCCCCTCTGCTGGTTCCTCTGTCTCTTGCCAGGCCGTCCATATTCCAGGCAGCCTCAGCTCCTGGTTCTGGCCCTCGATTGCTGGTTTTTCTCAGACCCCTTTCCAGGGCCTCCCCTCTCTGAGGCGCCACTGTGCCCAGATGACCCCTCCTCAGCTCCCACGACCTCCCGCGTGCAGCTGGCTCACGAGCCACCATCAGGGCCCCGGCTCTCCTCTGAGCTCCAGACCCACGAGCCCTAACGCCTCCCAGGCCTGTCTTCTTGGATGTCTCAAAAACACACCAAACTCAACACGTGCAAATCTGAACTCCGATGCCCCCACCCGCCCAGCCTCACACCGTCACCCCTGGCCACAGTGGCCCGCGCCCATTTTTCCCATCTCCGAGTCAGGTGAGTAGGAAACCTGGACTCTCCCTAACTCCTCCCACCCTGCTCCTCACGGGGAGCCCTTTGCTAAGTCCTGCGGATTTCACCTGCTGAGCAGCTTGAAGACAGACACTGCTGTCCACTCCCACCCCAGCCCTCCCTGGTCACCTCCTGTGGTCTCATGCTGGGCTCCTGGCTCTCGCTTGTCCATCCTGCAGCTGGACAGCCATTTCCATCGTGCAGCCCTGTCGGGCCATTGCCTCGAAGACCTCTCTGGTGCTTTCTGGTGCTCTTAGCCACGTGCGGTCCGGGACAGGGCCTGGCGCTCCGGCCTCCTTCCTGCAGGCCTCTCACGGGTGGCCCGCCCTGCCAGCCACCCCGCTCCCTGTCAGTTACCCTCTGTGCCCGCCTCCCCCCTCCGGGCCTCCCCTGCTCATCTCTTTGCCCAGACACCTGTCACTGCCCTTGGCGACTCACCCCAGAGACCGACACTGTGGCCGCTTCCTCAGCCTCAGAGACGCTCCCCTGGCCTCTCGGCTTGGGCAACGCTGCCTCTCCTGTGTTCTCAGCGCCGCGTGCTCTCCCTCCCAACCCCCGGCCCTCCGGTGCCCTTCTGCTCGTGCGATGGTTTGGGTGATGCAGCCCCACACTTGGCTGTGAGCCCTGTTTTGCTCACCGCCGTCTCCTCACG
Source organism: Eptesicus fuscus (assembly GCF_027574615.1). Classification (NCBI taxonomy): domain Eukaryota; kingdom Metazoa; phylum Chordata; class Mammalia; order Chiroptera; family Vespertilionidae; genus Eptesicus; species Eptesicus fuscus. The sequence goes on from NC_072483.1 coordinate 7,857,436, forward strand.
GTGAAGTAAGGGCCCTGGAGTTGGGCCCTCAGAGTGGGGATGGCAGCCTGCCCCTGAGGGCAGTGCGCGCTCGGTGAGTTATCCCACTTCACTAGGGATCACGTAGAGCCCATCGTCTAAGGGGCTGCGAGGGTTACAGGGCTCAAATAACGCAAACGCAGCTCAGAGCAGACACCACGCGTGGGAGACAGAATCCTTGGCCTCCATCCTTCGCCTCGCCCAGCATCCCTGCCCTGGCCTCGGCCTCCCTGTGCACTTCCTTCTCCCTTGACTCTGGGTCTGGCCCTGTGACTTGCTTTGGCCCATTCAGTGGGATGAAAGGGACGGTATGCCAATTCGGAGTCTAGGCCTTAGGAGAGACTGCAAATTCTCGTCCATCCTCTCGAGCTTCTCCCATTACCACAAGAAGAGTCTTCCCTGGGTCACTGCTGCCCCTCCGGCCCGGGCCACCCACTTGGGGCCACGCCTGGCACAGACCAGCCCGCCCGCCCGCATCAATGAGGATAAATGACCGTTGTTCTTAGCTCATGACTTTGGGAGGGTTTGCTCCCAGCCTTCTGTGGCACTAGGCCATCTGCTCCAACAAATGCCATGTGCTTGGAGCAGAAAACACGGGCATGTTAGTTCTCTGTCCAGCGGCTGTGGCACGTCCCCAGCCTGGCCCTGGAAGGACGTGCCGGAACTTCAGAGCCGTCTGCTTTTCACATGTTGTGTCTCAACCAGGCTTGACCTGCGATGCAGAGCCCCGTGATCGGTAGATGACAGACAGACATATAGATGTAGGTATATGGCTATATGGAGAAGTGGAGGCAAATAGATGGATAGGTAATGATAGATATTGATATATAAGTAGATATAATTATAGAGAGATAGAGAGAGCTAGAGAGCTTGATGATGCTGATATAGGCTGATGATAGATTCAAAACAGACAGACAGAGAGACAGGGATAGAAATGGATCTGTCCCCGAGCTGCGGCCTTACCCAGGTGTGGGGCAGGTCAGGCAAGCTGGGTAAGGACCTTGTCTCGTGTCAAGACCGGAGCCCCCAGGGCAGGAGGTGAGGAAGGGGAGACGGGTGTAGAGTGGGGACAGCAAGGACAAGCTGGCGTCCACGAGGACGAAGGCTGTGTGGGTTCTTGAGGCGGCTACCCTGGTGGTGTGAGTGCTTTTCAGAAGTCGTGTTGTGTCTGCACAGACCCGCCTGGCCCAGGAGTGGGGAGCCCCGAGGGTCCGGGGAAGGTGAGCAGCAGCCGCCCAGCCCACTGCCCCGGGGCACCTGGGTGGCTGGCAGGTCACAGGTCAGGGATCAGGGCCGGGGAAGGGGATGCCTCCCTCTCCCACCCTGCAGGGTGAGAGTGAGCATCAGCCCTGGAGCGCCTCAGACCGCAGGATGCCGCGGCTCCCGCTGGACCAGATGGGCTGCGGCTGTTTGTCTTGGTCAGTGTCTGTGCACTGGGTCTCCCACTGGAGGGACTTCCCTCCCCATGAGGTCACCGGGCCTTTGAGGCAGGGCCTCTGGGCAGCTCACATACACCTTTATCTCCCTCCTGGTTCCCGCCTTTCCTGTTCCGTCTCCAGGACCATGGCCTCCCACCTAGCCTCTGGCTTCAGTTTAACCAACCCCGCCCGATCTGGTCAAGGGTAGAATGTAGTAATGGTTCCCAACTTTGTCAAGAATGAACCAACCTTCTTTCCTTTCCTCTGCTCTTCTTTTCTTTTTTCTTTTTTTCCCTTTCGCCTCTCTTCTTATCTCCTTTTCTTTCTCCTTCTCCTCCTCTTCCTTCTCTCCTCCCTCCCTCCCTCCCTCCCTCCCTCCCTCCCTCCCTCTCTCCCTCCCTCCCCATCCCCCTCTTTTTATTTTTGCTGTAGTTTTGGGGACATGAATTTTAATACTTGTGCAATCACCACCATAATCAAAACATCTCCCTCCTTCAAAAAATACCCTGGCACTATGTCTCTGTAATGGAACCATTCCCACCCCAACCCTGACAACCACTGTCTGTTCTCCATCATGAGGGGTTTGCTCTTTCAAGAAGGTCTTGTAACAGGAACCTCTGAATATGTAACCTTCCGTGACGCAGCACCACGCCCTCGGATCCACTCAAGTTGTTTCCGTAGTTTCTACCTTTTTACTGTTGAGCAGTCCTTGTACGAAAGGCCACAGGTTGCCCATCCATTCATCTGCTATGGACACTGAGTTGTCCCAGCTTTGATGATTGTGAGTGGAGCTGCGGGCAATGCCCGTGGCTAGGGTTTGGGTGAGCATGCATTCTCACTTCTCTCGGGGTAACGTCTAAGGGTGGGACTGCTGAGCCATGTGGGAAGTCCGTGCTTAACTTTATAAGAAACGGCAAAGCTGCTGCTGAGGGTGGCCGTGCCGCTCTGCACCCGGCCAGCGGGCGCGGGCTCCAGTCACACGCAGCTGTGCCAGCACCTGGTGTTTTTAGATTTTAGCCGTTCTAGCAGCTGTGTAATGGCACCCAGTGCAAAACTGCACCTATGTTTACATTGGTATTGCCCTAATGGTTATTGATGCTTATTTACCATCTATACTTCCTATCATCTGTCTTTCGCTCATTTCTCAATTGGATCATTTGTTTTCTGACTATTGAGTTTTAGGAGTGCTGTATTTATTCTGGATACAAGTCCTTTGTTAGATATGAAATGAGAACATAATTTCTCAAATCTGTGCCTTGTCTTTTCATTCTCTTAACAGCGCCTTTTGCAGAAAACACATTTTTCATTTTGATAAAGTCCCATTTCTCACTTTTTTCTTTTATGAGTTAGGTTTTTGATGTCATGAATAAGAACTCTGCTTAAACTCAGGTCACAAAAATTTTCTCCTGTGTTTTCTTCAAAAGTTTTGTGGTTTTCTATGGTGTGTTTTGAGGTAGGTAATCTTTGTTTTTTTAAATATATATATATATATATATATATATATATATATATATTATTGACTTCAGAGAGGGAGAGGGGAGAGATAGAAACATCAATGATGACAATCATCCATTGGTTGCCTCCTGCACGCCCTCTACTGGGCATTGCAACCCAGGCATGTGCCCTTGACCAGAAGCAAACCTGGCACCCTTCAGTCCACAGGCTGATGCTCTATCCACTGAGCCAAACCAGCTAGGGCAAGGTAGGTACTCTTTTGTAAGAGGTCTGAGCTTTGGATGAAGGTTCTGTTGTTCTCTTCCTGTGGATATCCAGTCATTCCAGCACCACGGGTGGAACAGACTATCCGCTCTCCGTTGAGTTGCCTCTGCACGTCTGTCAAACATCACTTGGTCCTATTGTGTCGGCCTTTTTCTGGGCTATCTATTTCAGAAGTTGGCAAACCTTTTCTGTGGCGGGCCAAGCAGTACACATTTTAGGACCATGGGCCATATAGCCTCTGTCTCACATCCTTTTTTAAAAAAGTGCCTGTAAAATGTAAAAACGATTCAGAGCTCAGCATCATATGAAGATAGAGCGTGGCCCTGGCTGGACGGCCCCCTCGCTCTGTGCACTGGCCGCGTCCGTCACCAGCGCCCCGTGTCCCGACTGCGGCGGCTTTGCAGGAAGTGGTCAGGCTCGGTGGGTGCCCCGCCCACGCGCGTCCTCATCGGTGCCCTCAGACCGTTTTCACTCCCGAGACTGTGGCCAGGCTTGGATGTATGTCCGCCATCTCATTCTCTGTGTGCCCCCGGGTGCTTGTTTGTTTGTTCCCGTTCCCCTTCCCTGCCTTCCTGTGGGTCACCGGAACTTTCTGTTAGAATTCCACTTCCACGTGTCTGTTCTGTGTTTGCCCCCTGCGAACAGTGACTTGTGTCCTGACAGCACCCGCTTTACAATGACCATACTGAGCTTTCCTCGGGCTCCTCGAGTCCACACTTTGCCACCCCCTGTGGAGAACGCTACGTAGCCCACAGGGCCCCTTCGCCCTCTCCCTCTGTCACCCGTGTCTACGGCATCTACCTGCATCGGGAGCCCCGTCACACAACGTTAACTTCCTGCTTCAACTGATGAACAGATTTTAAAGAACTCAGGAAGGAAGTCTTCTCTATTCGCCCAGATACGTGCCCTTCCTGCTGTTCTCCTTCCTTCCGGGCACTCGGAGCGTCCTTCTGCGGTGATTTCCTCTCCGCCTGCAGAAGGACCCGCTGCAAGGCTTCTCCCGTTCTCCTTCATCTGGGAGTGTGTCTATGAGTGACCATTCTACCTTCCTCCCTGAGGGACATGCTCCTGGGCACAGACTTCCGGGCTGACAGTCCTTTCCTTTTCGCATTTAAAAATATTCCACTTCCTCTGGCCTCCAAGGTTTCTCATGAGACATGTCCCGTCCCTTCAGGTGATCTCCTGCTTATCTTCAAAACCTCGGCCAGGTCTTACTCCCATTACAACTCTGCTAATTGAACATGCCCCCTTCCTGCCACCCTCCTGCCCATCACTCCTTTCTGCGCATGACATCACACACATCACACACACGTCACTCCATGCTGTAGTGATTCAGTCTCATGCTGGGCTCACCCACTTGTTCTCTGTCATGTCCACCAGCTGAGAGAGAGAGAAAGAGAGAGAGAGAGAGAGAGAGAGAGAGAGAGAGAGAGAGAGAGAGAGAAGGGGGGGATGGGGAGAAGGAGGAGATTAAGAAGCAGCAGCTGAAGACTGATCTTTTCAGGAACCTCAGATGACCTCTGAGCTCAGAGGATGTTCCTGGAATTGCACTGATTAGTCGACGAGGGAAAGCAGGGTGCCGCCACAGAGGGGGGCCTCCCACACCCACTCAATTGCAGGGAATCCCCAGGTGGTTCAGGAAACGATTCAAGAGGGTTTGTGTTACCGTGGACTCACTCACTCACTCACTCACTCACTCACTCACTCATTTTTCAAGTGTGAGGTCCTGGTAACACTGGCATCGTGCTCAGAGGACTTCAGTGTTTGCACCCAAAGGAAACCTGTTTTAATGGTAATTTTCTGGAACCACAGCAGAGGCCAGTGGAGTAGACTTTGAAGTTGGAAGGGCCCATCAGAGACCTCGGGCTCCAGCCCAGTGACAAGCAGCTGTTGGTCCCACCATGAGATTCTGCGTGAAGGCCTTTGCTCTCCGCTCAGCCCAGCCTGCCAGCCCCACCTCCTTCCTCTTCCTTTCATCCAGTAGGAACAAAATGGAGCACAACCCAGAACTCTCCAGGGCAGCTCAAAGCTTCTGCGGCATCCTCCCTGTGCACAGAACGGCCTCTGTCCAAATACATTCTGAAGGGCCACTCACAAGATTCAGTGTCCCTGTATCTCAAAGCTTTGTCCCCGCCCCCCCCCCCCCCCTCCTTCCCGGAGCCCTGGAACTACCGGTTTGCAGACACCTGAGCAGAATTAATGGAAACTACTGCTGGGCCCCAGGTGCCGGACCTGGGAGACAGGTGAGGCAGAGGCGGCTCCGGCCCTGGCGGCTCCCAGCCGGGCAGAGGGCAGGCTGGCGGCGCCGGTGGGGGGCCCTGCGTCTGCAGCGTGCTGGGGGGCCAGCTCACGTTGGGGGTTCTGGGGAGGGTTCCAATTCTTTCCTAATGTGTGCACAGCTTTTCCACGAGTGTGCCTCAGTTCATCTGGTGTTGAATTGGATCAGCTACGTTCAACCTTTTTCACCTCCTGGTGCACATAAAGCAATTACTAAAATTCCGCAGCACACCAAAAATATACATTTTTTCTGACCTGACCAAAAAAGTATAATTTTGATTTATTCACACCAGATGGCTATTGTGTTGGCGGTTGTCATTTTTCTGTTTGACGGTCGAAGGGAAAAGCGGTCAGGGCCCCTGACTACGTGGGCTGGTACCGCATGTTTAAACGCTCTTGCGGCCACCGGTTGGAAATCGCTGAACTAGGTAGCTGGCTTTAAATCCCCCTGTGTCTCCATGTCTGTGCCACTGGAACTGCGCTGAGTAGTAGATGAGGATCCTGTGTCAGGAGAAAGCCAGGTGCCGCCACAGAGGGGGTCTCCCACACCCACTCAATGGCAGGGAATTCCTGGTTGGGTGGTCAGGGAGGTGGGATGTTTGCAGGTTCTGAGTCTCCAGCTTCCACCCTCAGCGGGATCAACTGCAGCTCCACTTTTAACCGTGGCCTTGACCTTACAGAGCCAATTCCACTCGAACAAACAAAGGCGTGACTGTTAAAATCTTCAGGCCTAGATGACCACGGTAGTTGTGCCCATGACACCCCGGACTCACTAGGTCTCCACAGAATGGTCGTGTGGACATATAAACTTGGAAAAGACCTCTAGGCGTACGAGGCTATTGGCAACGCCCAGCGTTTGAGTGGGTAGTAGGCACACTGCAAAGGATTAACAATAGGCTCTCTTCAGGTGAAGAGGGCGACGCCCCGATTGGTAGTGTTTGCCGATTCCTGTGGTGAAAACTCTCCCATTGGGCCAATGGCCAATGCAAGTAATTAAAGTGAAGTCTCTGAACGCGGAGTTTGGGAAGAGGTGCAGGAACTGGCTTTGGCACATCACTGCTGACGGCACCAATGAATGGCCCCCCTGTCTTCCCGCTTTGGGTGTAGAACCAACTAAGATACAGAATCAGGAGGCAGATGGCGGCCACAAGGTCAGGCTTTACCAAAGCTGGGTGAGTGGCTGCTAGATCGGATTCTTGTCAGATACCTGTCTCTAATTTTAGAAGCGTGTGCTCCCCTCGCCGACGTGGGGCCCAGGCGTGTGATTTGCTTTCTGTCCCAAGCCGAGGCCTTGAGCGGCTTCCTGTGCTTTGCTCGTCCTGTTGTGCTTGTGCCGTCGCTATCAGAGGTCCAAGCCCGCCCGGGGCCCGGAGAGGCGGCACCGAAGAACGAGCTGCCCCAGCTCTCACCCAGGCAGGTCCCCGCGGCAGACGCGGAGATTCCCGAGCGAAACGAAGGACTTCTGGGCTGCTGTGGCTTTCTTTAGGTGGCATTATTGGGCCTTAGTTAACTCATTCAGAAAATGGCATGGGAGGCTGTGTAACAGTCCTCACACAGGTGGCACAGGTTTGGAACTGGGCAGTGAGGAGACTTAGAGAAGGTTAAAAAGGGGCAGGGAAGTGGTGACCGTGCTATGTGGTGAAGAAACGTTTGGTAGAAGCACTGCGCGTGGTGACCTGGGAGGAGGAAACGCACCTGCGCATTTATGAACTTGGGCAGCGGTTTCCAGGGACGGCCTTGTGACCTTGAGCTTCTTCAAGCCATAAAGGACAAGGTGTTTCAAGTAAAAGATGAGTTCAGAAAGGAACCCGCCATTCACATGTAGAATCTAGAAAAGAAAGTTATTTCTCATTTCCATCCCTCCAGCCGCTGGAAGATCTTCGGATTAAGCCTTGGCCTGAGATGCGCAGACCCAGTCCGGGCCGTGCCGGAGGCACGCAGCTCTGAGCAGAGTCAGGGATGTGCTCCTGGGTTGCAAGGCCCTGTCTGAGGGCCCTGGAAGGAGAAAGGTGGCTCTAGAGCCTCCTCTCAGTGATTACGGGGTGCCTAGGAACCTTCAGGGCATGGCCCCACACAGCCCGAAGGTACCCGTAACCAGTGTAGAGAGGAACTGGCCCGAGTGACTGGAACCATCCATGCAGAAGAGCCGCAGTGTCTGAGAGGGCCGATGGGCGAGTGCACTGTGAGCGTGGAGTACAGGGGACCGAGGCTTTACAATGGAAAGGCCCTCGAGGCTCCCAGCTCTTTCAGGCACGAAGAGGTGGAGAGTTTCTCCACCGCATAAGGGGACACGCCTTCCAGTGCCCGCTTCCGGAGGGGCAAGGACGACGGAGGAGGAAGACCCCCAGTGGGGGCAGGGCCGAGCACAGGGGACCGCGGATCGCTAGGGGCACACAGGGTAGAGGCACGGGCACTTCCGCCCGCAGGACTTCGGGTGCTGGGAACAGTGGCTGCGATGGCAGTGATCCCAGCCCTGCCCACTGCATGCTGGGTGTGCGCACGGGGCAGGGAACGCTTCTTTAGTTCCTACGTCTCTGGGTCAAGAAGAGCCACGTCCAGCATGAACGCAGAGCACAGGACCTAGAGCCCGCCACCGATGACTGGCTGGACAGACGGGGTGGCGGACGAACACACTGCAATGGGGAGGACTGCGTTATCGTTGAGAAATGCTCTCTCCCTCCCACGCGCATGGACGTGCCCTTCCTGACATCAGCGGCGATGGGTTTGGCCATATGACTTGGTTTGGCCAAAAGAAGGGGGTGAAACCGACGGTGTGCTGGTCCTCAAGGACCCACACTTCCTTCTAGCTTCTGCCGTCGCCACAAGAAAGCAGTGCTCAAGCCAGCGTCCTGGTGCTGGGGGAGGACGAGAGCCACGGGGAACAGACCCAAGCGGCCCAGCCAGGCCGGCGAGAGTAGCTGCCCCCGGCCGCCCGCAGAGCTGCCGGCCCGCAGGCCCAGCCGGGACCGGCGCTCGGCTGACCAGGTTCAGGAGCTAATGCACGCGACTTGCTCCCGAGGTTGAAGGCTTGGTGGACATTGTTAGGCAGCACGATGGCGGCCATCGTTCACTGACCACTGACGGACGGAGGGTCGGTCACTGAATGGCCACCTCGGGCTTCTTAAAGCGGCGGCTCATCCCGCCGCAGGCAGCACCGAGCAACTAAGGTCCTCAAAGCAGAGCAGAGCTGCTTCCAGAAACGTAACAGGAAGCGAAGGTGCGAGCCTGCAGCTGGGCTGTGAAGGAGGCGGGGGGGGAAAGGGCGGGCCAGGCGCTCGGCCCCCTCCCGAGTGTGCACGCAGCGGGGCGAGCCCCCAGGAGGAGCGGGCCAGGAGTCCACTCTGGCTGCGTCTTTCCACCAGGAACCTGCTGCCGGGAAGTGGGGGCTCCCCTGACACGGTGGACTCGGGACGCTCTGCAGAAAGGAAACGGGCTAGGTCCCATTTTCCTTGGTGTTTCCTGTGCTTCTGTGCCTGGGAACCTTCATCAGGCCACATGCCCCCCCACACCGACCCCTCCCCCCCTACGCACAGCATGGCTCCGAGTTAAAACACCCTCCACGGGCTCACCGGCTTCTTCCCAGTGTGCCACCCAGTGCATTTCCTCAGGGAGAGGAGGGGGCACCCAGGAGGCCAGCCCCCCCGCCCCCCCGCCCAGCAGCCCTCTTCCCTGCTGTCCCGTCCCAGTCCAGAGCGCACCCCAGGCCTCACGCTCTAGTCACTGGCCCCACTGGGTGGCCGTCTCTGCCAGTGGTTGACTGATCTCTTACTAGACCTGAGCCTCCCCGTGTACCTGCCAGGGTCACCGCCCAGGATGGAGCCCCGCTCAGGGCTGCTCTCCACGGGCTCTTTCGCCCACGGCTGCTGCCGGTGTCCTAGGCTCCAGCTTCCCGCCCTGACTCTTTCTGCACCAGAGCACAGAGGGCCTGCCCGTTCTCCCCACCCCACCCAGCTCCCATGCCATCGGGCTGCCCCTCAGAGAGGAGGCTCCGGGGAGGAGTGCTGGGGCTGCCCTCAGAGAGGGGGCTCCGGGGAGGAGTGCTGGGGCTGCCCCTGGGGCTGGACGAATGGCTCTCCGAAAGTCAGTGCAGATATTCAGCGCAGACCCTGGAAGAGCAGCCGATACTGACTGTAACATGCTAACCCCACCCCCACCCGGAGGCAGCACACACACAGCCAGCAAATGCGTCTGCATTAAATATTTCTGGGCAAATGTGAAACGGTCCATTCTGACACTGTTGAGAAAAAATACAGCCTAATTTCTGTTCAAATGCACCAAATTTACTGCCCAGGGCCTCATTAACTGTGTCAAGGAGGAAGCAGATAGACAAAATAAATTATGAAAAAATTACTTTTTTAATGTACAAAAAGACTTATTTACAAGTTGAGCATGTCATCTCAATTCATAGCAGGTAGAAAAAGCTAAAAATGTTGTGGAGATACAAACTGGGCTGGGTGCCTCGCCTACAGCAATGTCAGGGACGACGTCGTCTGTACAGACTATACGGGTGGGAAGCTGTGACAGCCCGCTCAGGCAATGAATGACCCCCAGAGCCCAGGCCCCGGGCCCCTCCCGGGCTGGGACTTGGACGTGGCCTTTCCCTGGAGCCTAACAAAGCCCTGGGTGTTCTGGGCCGCAGAGGGCCCAGGTAAGGTGTTGGCCCTCTCCTGCCTGAAGCCAGGGTCACAGTCAGTCTCAGGCTCCTAGTGGTGCCCTTGGTTTTGGCAAGGATGCCACGAATTCAACACGGGGAAGGTGGGGGGGGGGGGTGCTGGGGAGGATGCACCACTCATCCCACAGTATGCTCAGCATGTCTTCTGACGCCAGTTCCTAATCCCAGCGGAACAGGGGCGTCCAGTGATGTCCCTGAGCCCCAGGAATCAGCTCCTTCCCCTCCCGCCCCACCAGACGCCACGCACATCATCGTCCTCTGGAACGAATGAGGGCAGAGGGAGGGGTCCAGAGGTGCCGGGACTTGGCAGGGACCCCGGGCTGCTGGAGAGTGGGCAGCATGGCCGGGGGCTGCTGGAGAGGCTGCCACCAGGGCCTGGGGGAGGGCGGGCGGGCAGTGCCCTGGGGAAACAGGGCTGGGTAAACATGTGACTCCTCCTACCCCAGGCGCCCGAGGCTGGGCCCGTGCACTCTCACTTCCTAAAGGTCCATCCACGCGTGGGCCCTCGGTCATCCCTGGCCCGCAGCAGCTCCAGCAGCCCCGAGGTATTTAGAAGTGCGTGTTCTTTTCAGGGAGGGCCACGTTTTACACGCGTGAACCCTGTAAACACGGCCTGGAGGGGCCCGCCGCTTCTGAGCACCCCGAGCGTCACGGTGCGTTCTTTCCCTTTTCTGGCAACACTCCCGTCCTTCACTCATTCCGCACACGTGGCCGTCTGCCAGGTGACACCTGGCTCTGCCGGGCGGAGGTGCCGGCGCTCCCACCCCTGAAATCAGGATGTGCTCCGAGTGGCCTGGGTGAACTCTCTTTCCTCTGCAACCAGGGACGTCAGAGGCCTCACGACCAGCTTGGGGAAGGGTTCCGGGGGCCAGCAACTCCTTCTTGCAGGATCGGAATAGCTCATCTTCCTGGGTTACAGCATCCAGTATGGCTTCTGATTCCAACCCAAACGTGGTGCCTTCTGCCCTTGTCCCCGTGGACTTGGAAAGCCCGGGCCGGGGACCCCTGACAGGGGCGAGGGAGCCGAGCAGAGTGCTCCTCTACTCGTCAACACCAAAGGCGGGAGCGCTGTGTAAACGAGCCTTCCTCCTGAGGTTTTTCAGCGTTCCAAAAATAACCCCGAGAAGACCTGACAGGATGCACGTAAACTTGCCTTAAAGCGCTGTGGTCTGACCAGCCACTGCCCCCGCTCCCCCCGCCGCAGGCCTAGTAATACTTTTTTGGAAGAAGACAAAATGGATGACACCCCACTCTGGAAACGACGGTTCCTCGGGGTCCGCTCAGCAGCAGGGGCCGGGGCCTTAGGTCATCATGTTGAGGAACTTGCTTTCCTCGGCCAGGCTGGTGAGCATGGAGCTCATGTCCCCGACGGCCATGTTGCTGATGCCCATGGGGACGGAGGGCAGAGTCAGGGAGCTCCGGGGGGTGGTGAGGCGGGAGGAGCTCTGGGAGAGGCTGTGGAGGAGGCTGGGGCTCAGGGCGCCCGAGAGCAAGCTCGAGTGATCGCCGTCATCCATGATGGCGTCGAAATCGATCTGGGAGGCCTCCAGCAGCTGGGAGTCCACAGTGCTGGACACCTGGTTGACCCCTGGCGAGGACAAGGGCTGGGGCTGGAGACCCTCCGGGCAGGCCTGTGGCTGTGGCGGTTGGGGCCTCATGACCTGGCAGCCTACGTGGTTCTCCAGGCCTCCATTCTGTTCATACATGTGGATTTGGCCATAATAGTAGAGCATGTTGTGGTCCTGGGCTCCACCCGTGTCCTGCGGGGGCAGCTGAGGAGGTAAGGATGCCGTAGTGCCCATCGCTCCCTTGGGCACAGACTCTGCCATCTCCTGGTTGGCTGACACAGCAGCCACGGCATGGCCGGCGGCCCGGGCGTAGGCCAGCTGCTGCCCAGCACGTACCCCCCGGTGGCGGCCAGCAGGGCTGGGTTCAGGCGGTGGCCGGGGTTGCACTAGGCCGAAGCCGGGCCCAGCCAGCCCCCCTGCGGCCTGCTGCAGCTCCAGGAAGCCGGGCTGGTGGGAAGGCAGAAGGCTGGGGCCCTGGTGGTAGCCCTCCTGGCTCACGGGGGCTGCCAGGTGATGGCTCTGCTGTGGGTAGCTCTGGGGTGCATGAAGTGGTGCCATCCCGGCCAGGGTGGCATTGGGGGCCCCAAGATCCCTGCGTCTACTACCCATCATGGAGGGGTCGGGAACAACTTCCATTTGCTGGGGGAGCCCCGGGTGACCGGGCTTGGCTGCCAGGTTGCTGCAGGATGTGGGGAATGGATTCAGGGCCGTGCCCATGGTGCTGGAGCTCAGCTGGGGGTGGCCTTGGTCGTAGCTGGCGTGGGGGCCCGCTGTGGTGGTCATGCCGGGACACTGGCCCCCGGTCCCTGCCTGCCGAAGCTGCTGCACATGATTTACCCTGGGCCCGGAGGGGGCTCCACTGCAGGCCTGAAGGAGTGGCTGCGCGCTGCCCAGACCCCGAGGGCTCGGTGGCAGGCCCTGTGCGCCGTAGCCCGGGTACTGGCAGAAGGCCGGCTTCTGCTGTGCCACCGCCAGGTTGGCCTGCAGAATGGGTGGAGGCTTCCCCTGGCTGCTCAGGGCGTCCATGGTGCCAGAGCTCACCTCATTCCACTGCACAGGCATGCTGCTTTTGCTCGGGCCGGAGGGGGCGCCATAGCCCAGCTGGCAGCCTCCCAGCCCAGGGGCGGAGGGGCCCACGTTGGAGTCCGCAGCCACCATCCTGCGCTGGCCGTGCAGCCCTGGGCTGGGCAGTTTGGGGTGTTCAGAGAAGCAGGAGCTCTCGGGGGGATATGCCTGCGGGGTGCTGTCACCCAGGGTGCCCGCATGTGCCTTGATGTACTGAACCACGTCATCGGGCAGCACCAGGTCATCCTCGGGCAGCAGGAGGGGGCCCTCGGGCCCTGCCCCGTCTGTCCCCACTGCCATGGCTTCCATCACCACGTTCTCGCTGATGCTGGGTGGTCGGGGGGAGTAGGTGCCATGGGCGAGGCTGCCCTCAGCGCCGGCGGGACCCTGCAGGTGGAGGCCGCGCCTCTCGGCGGCGCAGGGCTGCAGCGGGCCCGGGTTCACATTGTGGGCGCTGAGGAAGCGCTGCACCCGAGGCGGAGCTAGGGCATCTGGCCGCCTCACTGGGTCACTGGCCCGCCGCGCCCCGCTGCCACATGCCTCGTGGGGGAAGGCGGGTGCAGGCCCTGCGTGGCCATAGGCCAGCCCGCCACTGCCTCGCCGGGGCCCCAACACGCGCTCTGATGCGTCCAGCAGAGCCAGCCGGGCCCGCAGGCTCCCGCGCTCCAGGCCTGGCAGCGGCGTGGGGGGCGGCCCGCCCGTGGCCGCCGCGTACTTGGCTCGCAGGCTGTACTGCTGCGCGGGCGTCAGGCTGAGCGGCCCGGTGCCCACCCCGCTGCCCTGGCTGGCCTCGCTGGAGCGCCGGGATGCGTCCGTGGAGATGGGATCATAGGAGTCTGCCGAGCTGGCCTGGGGCGGGCGGCCAGCGCCCAGGGGCGAGGCCTCGCTGGAGCGGCGGCTGGAGAAGTAGGGGGAAATGCCGGAGGAGCGGCGGCTCACCGTGTAGGCCGAGCTGACCGTGCTGGCGGAGCTGTCGCGGCGCTCCTGCAGGTGGCTCAGCACCGTCACCTCGCTGGCGGACAGCTCGGACAGCCGCGGGTTGGGCAGCAGCCCCAGCGGCCTGCCACCCCCACCGCAGCTGAAGCTTTCCAGGATGGAGCCTGTGGGGAGGGAAAGAGGTCAGCATGGGCGGTGGGAGCGGTGCCCTGCCCGCCGGGACCAGGCCGAGGCGGCAGCCCGGAGCCCTAGGACACGGCTGGCGCCCAGCGGGCACTAAGCCCGTGATTTCTGATGGAAGCGGTAGGGGCTGCAGGTGGGTGAACGTGGCCCTCGCTGGAGGGCGGGCAGGGTCAGGGCCGGATGCGGCGTGGCTCTGCCAGTGCCTGGCCGGCCCTGAGCTCCATGCAGCTGGTGCTCTGCATTCCCAGCTGTGGACGGTGACCTCGCCGTGGACTGAGCTATGGAGAAGATCCCAGGAGGCCTGGCCCTCACCTCTGGGGGTGCTGCCAGTCAGGCTCCTGGGACAGGGCTCACTGAGCAGGCTGCCTGCAGGGAGGGCCGGGACCCATGCCCACGGGAGGGAGGAAGGGCAGCCAGGTGGGCAGGGAGAAGTGAGCGGTGACAGGCCCGACGGCCTTGGCGGACCTCACGGGGAGCTCCGGGCCTCAAACAGCCCTTACACTCCGGCAATGTAAGTCCCTGGATGGAGGCACCCTGGGAAGCGTGACCTTGGTGAGTCAGCTGTCAGCGACCCAGGCGATCTCTGTAGGAAGCGGAGAGGTGAAGCCATCTGCTAGCAGTTCCCTCAACAGCCGAGTCAACAAGTCCTCCCTCAGGGAAGAGCTGGTGGTGCATCCCCGTGTTCACCTCTCCCTAGCCCAGTCCTGGGTCCACACTGGCCGTCAGCCCCCGAGGGAGCCTGGAGGATAAGTGCCCCGTGGCTGGAGCACTGCCTGGCACAGGGTCAGCACCCAAGAAGTGCTTGGTGAAACTGCCTTCCATCTCAAAGCTTGGCAACACCTCCTGAGGCTGAACACAGGGCTGCCTCCTACAGGAAGTCCTCCCTGCCCTTCCCTAGTGGATAGGCTTTCTCTCTCCCCCACACAGCTCTACCTCCGTGCTGTTTGGCCATTCTGCGGGTGACTGTGCATCTGATGGCATGGCCTTCAACTGAATGCTCCTTCTAACCACAGGGAGGGAGACTGTATCACTCCTGCCCAGGGCCTTTGCCACGGTGCCCACAGCAGGGGCCTGATAAGTGGCCGAATGAATCATGAGGACGAGGATGATGTGAGCAGGGTGTGTCTGTTTTTAGGGGTTGTAGGGTGCAGCATGGTGTAGTTGGAAGAGCCAGGGCTTTGCAGCCACTCAAGCCTGGGCTAAGTCTCAGCTCTGCCATTGGTTTACGTGAGGCCCTTTCATCTCTCTGAGCCTCCGTTTCCTAGTCTGTGCAACGGGCTGGTAAGATCCATCCTATTGTGCCAGTGAGGACACATAGCGCTTGATGGGCATGAACCTGGTGGGTGCTACCCCAGGCTCTATCCCCCTCCCCCCCGAGCCCACACACCAGGACCTCCACTCACCACTTCCCGGGAGGGGAGGCAGCTTGGGGTTCCGGGGGTGTGGAGCTGGCCCGGCCCACGAGCAGGAATCTTTAAGTGACTTGAGCTTCTCCTTCTTGAGCTGCTCTAACCGGTGCATGGCGGTCATGTGTTGGCGCAGCTGCAGGCCGCCAGCGGAAGGGGCGGCCAGGGCTGAGGTGTCGGGCCCCGGGGGCGTGTCATCCAGCGCTGTCAGGTCTCCCAAGCTTCCAGGCCCTGTCCCCGGCATGTCCACACCGCTGTCATTGTTGGGGGCACTGCCCAAGGGAGAGGGCTCACTGCTGCAGGATGACTGGGCCCCAGGGCTGGCCTGACACAGCTGCAGAGGACGCGGTGAGGTCAGACTCAGAGGTGTGAGAACCGCCTGGCCCCGCGCCCATGACTGCACCCACAATGCACCCTTGCACACCCAGGGGCGGGAAGAAAGCTGCCCTGTGAGGACCGTTCGAATAATCTCTCCTCTCAATCCTGGCCTCCCCAACTACAGGATGGACCTGAACTGCCTTCAGGACGAGTTGGTGGGTGGAAGGGACTCATCGGTGTGGAGAGGACACCAGTAACTGTCGCCCCCCTGCCCCCCACCATCCCTGTGCTCAGCCCACCCTCACTCATGCCAGCCCGCCCCACCCCACCCCACTCGGAGCTGGCGAGTTGTCGACCAGTGGACACCTGGAAGCTGTGCCCACAGAAGCTGCCGCAGCCGCATGAAGCTGACATGAAAGGTACTTGAGCATTCGCAACAACCCCGATGTGCACGCTGAGGCAAGGGACAATGAGAGCTGCTGACACCGTCTCAGCAGGCCCGGGGCGCGTGTGAGGCAGGGAAAGGGCAGGCGGGGAGGGACCTGTCAAAGTGCCATCACACCAGCCCTGGCTCTGGGTCGGGGCAGAGGGGCTGGGAGCTCATGGCGCATGACAATGCCCAGGGAGGCTGACGCGGGAGGAGCTCCTCTGGGCTCGTTTCTAGGCTGATTGCTCCCAAATTCCAGACTTTTCTTTGGGAAGCTGCAAAGCTCCCTCCTGTCCAGGCACCACCACCTTCCTCACCTCACTCAACACCTCTGTAGGTCAGTCCTTCTGTCCTCTGCAGCCCTAACTCACACCTCTCCTCTGCCTGTCCCTCACGCGGGAGAGGTCCCCTGTGCTTGCTCCCGGGCCTGGCAGCTTGACTCTTGCTGCCAGCCTTGCCTGTTCCAATGGTCCTACCTGCCGTCGACCTATCCAAACCACCTTCCCCTGGACAGGCCCCCAGCCCACCCTCACTCATGCCGGCCCGCCCCACCCCCTCCGGCTTCTCGGCTCACCTCAGTACCGTCTATCCTTGGGGGAGGTACAGTCGGGGAAGAGAGGTGGAGACAAAGAACAGGTGGTTAGAACAAAAGGAGTGGAGGCCAGAGGGGTGAGGATGCAGACAGGACAGAGGGCAGGGAGCCCGAGGCGGCTCTGGTGCTGGTTAGAAGGCACACACCGGGAGCCACTCCGCCCCTCGCAGACTGGCCCCGTGGGGGCAGGCGTTGCCGTCGCCCACAGCCTGCCCAGCACCACGGGACCTGCCACAGAGCTTCTGTGAGGCCCACGGTGGTGAAGGGAGGAGTCGAGCTGGAGAAAGGAGGCACAACGTGGGGTGCTCAGAGAGGGGGCCTGGGAGGGCCCACAGCTGCGGGGGGAGGGGGGGCCTCTGGACCCCAGGCGGTGCTCTGGAATGGGCCTGGCCTGCTGGGCGTGGCTTCCTGGGGACGGGGCCTCCACTGCCCAGCTCTGCTTACCCCGGAGCTCTCGGTCTTGATGGCTTTGACGTGCAGGCAGTCCTCCGCGGACTGGCTGGTGCTGCTGGCCTCGGCGCTCTCCTCAGAGCGCTGGCCGCCAGGCTCAGTGCCGGCCTCAGGGTCCCCGTTCTCCTTGAGCAACAGGGCGCGGAGGTGCACGTCGTTGCGCTGCTTCTTGGTCACGTGAGCGTCGGGGCCGTGCACGGTTTTCACGTGCTTCCGGAGAGAGCTGGGGTCCGTGTAGCGCTTGGTGCAGCCTGGGATCTTGCAGATGTAGGGTTTCTGGGAGAGAAGCGGGAGGCGTTACGGACGGGCCATGAAGGCACTCGGAATGGGCACTCCCCTCGGAAGCCATGCGCTTCCTTTGGCAGAGCCTGGCGGCCCCCGCGGGAGGCTGCCACCTGTGTGCAGCCAGGCCATCGGATGGGAGGGGCCTGCCCTGCCGCCTGTGTGCACCGTTTCCGGCCGGTGAGCATGTGGCCGGGGGAGCCCGCCACCAGCTGGGGGCAGAGATCAGAGACTGGAGGGAGGGGACAGAGCCTGGCGTGACCCTCCCGCCGCCCCGGCCAGGGCGCGGGGCTTCTGACATCAGCAGGGAGGGGGACACTTTCCTGTGCCCGTGAGGCAGCGCCAGAACCCAGGCTCTCTGAGGGAGTCGGGCTCAGAGAGGCAGAGGAACTGGCCCAGGAATGAGATGAAAACCTAGGGTTTCTGAACCTCAGTTCTGAGCTCATATACATGCACACTCGACACCCGCATACATACATGCACATTTATATGCATACACACATGTCTACACGCAGGCACACACCCAATACATACAGGCACACACATATACACATGCATGAGTACACATGCTTACAAACACATCTATATGTTTATATACATATACATATAAAGCACACACACATACCCACATGTGTACATGCTTACAAATTCACACCCACCAGATGTAATGCATACATATGTACAACCACAATCACATACATACCCATATTAACACACACATACACACAGGCACACACACACACAGGCACACACCCCTCTTCCAGGCCAGCTCATCTGTAGAGACTGAGGGGTTCAGATACCTCTGGGAAAGACCTCTAACTTCTCACAAGCATTGGAGCAAGTCCCTTTGGGGTTCAAAATGTATCTAAGCCCTAGCTCAGTCATCGGCAAACTCATTAGTCAACAGAGCCAAATATCAACAGTACAACGATTGAAATTTCTTTTGAGAGCCAAATTTTTTAAACTTAAACGATATAAGTAGGTACATTGTTATTAACTTAATTAGGGTACTCCTAAGCTGGCCTTTGCTAAAAACTCAAGGGGCCAAAGAGCCACATGTGGCTCGCGAGCCGCGGTTTGCCGACCACTGCCCTATCTAGTTTGGCTCAGTGGATAGAGCGTCGGCCCGTGGACTCCATCCCCAGTAGGGGTTGTGCAGGAGGCAACCAATCAATGATTCTCTCTCATCATTGATGTTTCTATCTCTTTCCCTCTCCCTTCCTCTCTAAAATCAATAAAAATATATTTTTAAAAAATGTATCTAAGCTTTTAGAAATGTTCTTTCCGGAGTCTCCCTGAGTGACAGCATTTGATCGGCAGGGCAGTGCCTGGGAGGTGGGTAGAGCGGACGCCATGGGCTCCCGCCCACTTCCCTCCCCGGGCTCTCAGCCCCGCCAGGGCTCTGGCTCTCGGGAGAGACAAAGGCTGCCCTGTGTCCCCTCACAGGTCAAGCGGGACTGGCAGCACTAGCGGGTAGACCTGTCCTCACCAGCTACGCGGCCCTGTGTGCTGAGCTGACCGAGCTCAGTGGGGAGAGGGCACCTGGCCTCCAGGCGTCTAGAGGCCACGGGGCGATGCATTTGCACGCGTGCCCGTGGGGCCCAGTGCAGCTGGCGGTACCTCGTTGGAGTGGGTGCGGTTCTGGTGCTTGGCGCGGTCCGAGGCGTTGGAGAAGGCCTTGTTGCAGCCCTCGTGCTCGCACACGTACGGCTTCTCCCCGGTGTGGGACCGCAGGTGCGTCTTCAGGTTCTCCAGGCGCGAGTAGGCCTTCGAGCAGCCCTCGAACTGGGAAGAGGCGGGTTTGGTCAGCGAGGGCGCCCCGGACCCAACGCGGGAGCCTGGCCTTGGGCCAAGCACGCTCCTGCCCAGCCCTGTCTGCTCCACCCCGCAGTGCAGCCAGGAGCGTGAACTTAGCAGTAACACTTACCTTCCTTTCTGATTAGAAAATTGACACCTGGCATTTCTGGAAAACTTGACCGGGACTGAAAAGTACAGAGGGATGACAGCCGCTGCCCGCCAGGGACAGCCTGCTGACCCCCAGCTACGCCTCATTCTGCTGGCGCTGCAGTTCGTCCCCATACGTTATTTTTTAAACCAAAATTGGGAATGTAGCATTATTTAGTTATGTTTTCTGCTTGTTAAAATCAACAGCACATTGTGAGACCACCAATAAAAACTCTTTCAAATGTTATTTTTAACTATTTCCCAGTGCCCCTCCCTGATTGGAACAGTTCTGGGCATCACATGTGCTGAGAATAAAACCCAGAGTCCTCGTGGCCTCGCCCTCGCTCCGGCCACCACGATCTCCTCAGGTCCCTGAGCCCATTGGCTTCTTCCGGGCTGGGCCTTGGCACACAGTGCCCTTTGGCTAGACCCTTTCCCCCGCCCCACTCACCTGGCCCTGGACGGGCTCACTGCCTCTCCATCTTGTAGGTCATCCCCTCCACGAGCACGTCTCTGATATTCTTAATCGTGATAACGACCTCCCCCTCTAAGCTCCCTGACACAATTTAGCATGATCTCAATCGCCCTCTGACCGGCCTTCCCACTAGGGTACAAGTTCCACGGGGGCAGTTTCCTTTCAGGTCCTGTTCATTTCTGTGTCCCTAGTACATAGTGCCAGGTGAAAGGAACACCTCTGGGATGGAAGGAAGGAGGGAGGGAGGGAGGTAGGGAGCGAGCGAGCGAGCGAGCGAGGCGGCAGGGAGGGCGGGGGACCAGGAGTGTATACTTAGGATCCCGCAGCTGCATCCAATGTACCTGTGAAAACTGACCTCAGAATGACAGGGAAACCAGCAGGCACTGTCTCATTCCCGGCGCCCCCCCCCGCCCCCCGCCCTCCCCCCCAACCCCGCTCCCCGCCCCCCTTTATTTCTGACTGTCTGAGCACACGTGGCTCCAAAGGCCTTCGATCTGTTTCTGCCACTCACGGCTCCTGTCGGAGGACTATGGCTAAGAAAATAACTTCCTGCAAAGGACCCAGAAGAGCCAGCACAGCCTTACAAAAGGAGGGCGAATTTGGAGGATTGACACTTCCAATTTCAAAACGTACTGTAAAACCACGAGGACCCGACTGTGTGGTACTGGCCTAGGACACAGAGGTCAATGGAGCGGAAGTGAGAGTTCAGAAATGAGCTCCCGTCTGATGGTCAGCAAGGGCGCCCAGGCCGGCCGAGGGGAAGGAACAGTCTCTTCAGCCAATGGGATTGGCACAACTGCAGACCCACGTGCGAAAGAAGGGAGTTGGACCGGCTCCTCACACCGAATACAAAAGGGACTCAAAATGGAAGAGCTGCCCTCTAAAGCTATACACAGGGTGGGGCAAAGGAGGCTGTCGAAACTCAAAACTTTGTGCTTCAAAGGAAACTATCAAGAAAATGAAAGAAAACCCACGGGATGGGAGAAAATATTTGCTAACCATAAAGTCTAGGAGAACTACTACAATCCAGCAATAAAAAGACAAATAATTTAAAAATGGGCAAAATATTTGAGTAGACATTTCTCCAAAAAAGATATATTAAGAGGCCAGTAAGCACATGAGCAGACACTCAACTTCATCAATAGTTAGGGAAACACGGATCAAAACCACAGTGGCATGCCACCGCAGTCCACTGTGATGGCGGGATCAGCAGACGGGCAACTCACGCTGGCAAGGACGCGGAGAAACCAACCCCCGCACTGCCGGTGGGAAGGTAAGCAGTGCAGCAGCCTTTCTGGAAATCAGACTGGCTGGTCCTCAGAAAGTTAAACGTAAGAGCTTCCACCTGACCCGGCAATTCTGCTCCAGCCTGTACACCAGAACTGAAAATAGGCCCACAGAAACCTGTACACAGATGCTCACAGCAGCATATTCATAACAGCCACAGAGTGAAAACAGTGAAAACATCCATCAGCTGAGGAATGGATTAGAAAACTAGGACCTGTCCATACAATGAAATACCATTTAGCCCCGACGTGAAGAAATGACGTGCAGATACACGCTGCACCACGGATGAGCCTTAAGAACAGGCTAAGTGAACAGGCCAGGCACAGGGGCTCACATTGTGATTTCATTTCTATGGACCGGAACAGGCACGCTCAGGGGTCGGAAGCAGGTCAGCGGCTCTCAGGGAATGCGGGGTGGGGGAGAGCGGGAAGTGACCGCTAACAGGTCTGTGGCTCTGACGGGTGATGAAAATGTTCTGGAATTAGCTAGTAACTCACAACTTGTGAATATACTAAAAAAATCACTGAAATTGTACCTTGTTAAACAATGATAAACTTCATAGTATGTGAATCTTATTTCAATGAAAAACTTGCTAACGAAGGTAACGTATTTCATTGAATCCTGGACAGCGCCCATTTTAAGACCGCCTGGTTTCAGAGGCAGTAAAGTGAGAATAAAGTGTGCATCTTGGAATCCATGGAACAGGGCGGTTCACGAAGAGGCGCTCCCGGAGGGCTCAGCTGCAGCCCCTCAGCGCCTCACTGCGCGCCTCCCCTTTCAGGAGGGACCGGTTTCTGTGTGTGAAAAAGGCCTTCCCGATGATCCTCCCAGCCCCTTCACTCCCCCAGGGCGGCTGTCTGAAAGGCCTTCTATTTGTGTTCACTTAAACCCAGAGATTTTACCCCCTCGTGGCTCCAGCTGGGACCCAGTGAAGCTGCTCTCTGCAGGGCACAGGCTGCAGGCGCGGCCCCGCCAGCGCCTGTGTGGGTCACCCAGACACGAGACGTGGGGTACCGCTGTGCTGGGAGGTTTGAGGTGGCCCGGACATAGCCACAGAGACGCTGGCACTCTTACCCACCGCAGCTCACGCCCCGAGCGAGCGCCAGCGTTCTGGACGACAGGAGGCGAGGAGCCTCAAGGACTGGGACGGGCCGAGGGCCCAGGGCAGGAGCAGGCGGAACAGCCCGACCCTGCGCCCAGCCTGGCCCAGAGCCGCGGGGCCGCCCTGCGCGGCCGCGGAGGGCGAGCGAGGGGCACTCACCGTGCACTTGTGCGGCTTCTCGCCCGTGTGCCGGCGCATGTGCACCACCAGCATGTACTGCGCCTTGAAGGGCTTCTGCTCCCGCGTGCAGGCCTGCCAGCGGCACACGAACTCCTTCTTCTCCCCGTGGATGTGCTCGTTGTTGATGTGCTGCCGGAACAAGCCCGGAGGGGTGAGCCCGGCCAGCGCCTCAGACCCCCTCGTGAGCGCAGGCCGCCCCACAGACACCACCCGCTCTGTCGGGTCACCCTCCGGCCGCGCCTCCTCCGGGTGGTTAGTGGCCATTAAGTGAAGACATACTGTGTGCGAACGTCTCGGCTGCATTTCCTAATTAGTCATCAAAGCGACCATCCCCCACAGATGGTCAAAGGCGTCCCGCTCACCCCAGACGGGGCTCCGGGCTCCAGTCCGTGAGGACTGGTGGCCATGACGATGCTCCGGCGGAGCTGCACACAGCAGGCACTAATGAAGTGCAGGGAGGCGGACAGGGTGCCTGAGGAGCCTCTCCCGAGCTTGCCCCTGCTGTTCCAGGCTTTTACATGAAGCGTTAGTTATAATGGAAATGTCAGTGCGTCCTGGTCTCCATCAGGGATAACCCGTAAGATGGCGGCTCTGTCCCTTTGCACCAAGGCCCAGCTCGTTGGTGGCTGCAGGGACTGACCCCTCGGAGGACCCTGGGACCGTGTGGCACTGCCCCTGGCACAGCACAGCCCGGGGAGGGAGCAGAGCCGCCAGCGACCCTGCGACTGTGGGCAGCATGGACTGGGACCCTGCTCGTCAGCTCGGGGCCCACTGGGGCGAGTGGGGCAGAGCGAGGCAAGCAGCCGCCCTGGACGGCGGTCCTCAGACCGTCCTGGCCAGCACTGGCCTGGCAGGAACAGGGGCTAACGTTCCTGCCTCCCGGGCCCTGCGCCCACACCTGGCCTCACCATCTGTATGGCGCCCAGAGTGGTTTCTGCTGTACGAGGATCACGGGCCCGGAGGCTGTCTGTTTCCGCTAACAGCACGCGGGCCTGGGCACACCCTGGGGTTTGTCACTTGCTTTGATTTTTAGCCGTGGGCTGCCGTCCTCCCTGAAGGAGGCGGATCACCCACTGCCCTGAGCTGCAGTCCTCCCTGAAGCAGGCGTATCACCCACTCCCTGAGCTTGGACGGTGCGGACATGTGGGTGGTGCCCCCGGGACTCTCATGTCCCCATTTTGGGGTGTGTATCTACCTGGGGTGGGAACAGGTGGTGCTGGAGGCTCACACAGTGGTGCACAGGACCCTGCTCCCTCCCACTGGGGCTTCTCCCTAAAGGCCAGGCAGCGCAGGTCCCATCCTCCCTTCCTCGCCCTCGCCTCCAGGCCTGTCCCCGTGTATGCCTGTCAGGCTGGGCCTGCCTCCCCAATGGGGGGGCTGGGGGCACGGCGAGAGGGGGAGGAGTGTGGAGTATCAGGTCCTGGAGTCCCTTTTCTCCAGCCCCAGCCCCTCTCTTCTCTCGTTCTCAGCTCCCGCTCGCTCTCATCCCCCCCTCAGCCTCTAGACCCACACTGTCCAGTGCGCCAGTCACTCCCCACTGGTGCTCGGAGCCCCTGAAATTGGCTGCTCCCAATGGGACGGGCTGTAAGTGTAACCACACCTGTGTCAAACACAGAATGAAAAAGTCCCAATGTCAAATGTTCCAATATTTTGTTTTAGATTGATTACATGTTGAAGTGATAATCTCTTCGATATACTGGGTTAAATAAAGTATATCATTAAAACAAATGTCACCTGTTTCCTCTCACTGTCCCTTACACGTGCTCCTACATAGTATAAGTGACACGCGGGCAGTGGCGTGGCCTGTGGTCTCCTCCTGGCGATGATGCCGTGGATCTTTGAACCCCGCGAGGCTGATTGAGCTGGACACCGAGGCCTCGTGCCTGAGTGACAGGCCCGACTGGCGGGCACGCAAACGCCAGCATCGCTGCAAGTAAGATCTGCAGCACCTTGAGCTTCAGGGGAACCTTCTCTATTCGCCTCACTGCCCGTTTTAAAGCCTTTCCAATGATGGGAATGTGCCCTGACAATGCCTTTCATTTTTCTTATTGGTTTACTTAGCAACAAATTGTTCATAATCGACTGAGGGCTCAGCTCGCCTGTGTGCCTGCCGCCATCCATCTTCCCGGGAGGCAGAGACAGAGCTGGTGAGGCGCCGGCTCCCCTCTCCCAGGGGCTGGCTCTTCCGGGGCAGGCGGAGGCGCTCACCTGCAGCCGCGGGGACAGCCCTGGCACAGGCGGGAGCCTGCCGCGGGAGCCCTCTGCTTCGTTTGAGGAATGCCTCCCTGCTCCTTGGGGCCCACGCACTCATTACTGAGCGCATCTTGTCACCCTGGTCTCACTCTGCCCGGCCTCTGCCAGGCCCAGACGCCGCCCCTTCTTCCTCTGATCGAATCTGATCTGCCCCATAACTCAGCTCCCGGGTCCCTTCTCCATCTCGGACTCCTTGGCTCAGAGTATAGACGGACCCTGCCTCACGGGTTCTCCGTCAGCTGCGGTGATTGTCTGCTAGGAAATTGGCCTCCTGGATGAGAACGTGGGAAGAAAATCCCAAACACAAGAGAAACCTACAGCACTTGAGAGCACCGGTGGCAGATGGAGGAAGCGGGGGCGTGGGCGGTGCTCTAAACGCTGAGCGCCCAGCGCTGGGGAGAAGGGCGCTCGCTCGGGGTGGCTCCCGGGTGCGAGCAGTGCGGGCACGGGGTGCATGTGCGTGTGCAGCCCCCTCACCGTTGCGCTGTTTAGTGTGGGGCTCGTCCTTACAGACCCTCATCCACAAGGAGCGTGTGCTGGGACCGGGTGGGGGGGCTTGTTCTTGAATTTAAGTTCTCTTCTGGACAGAGGCGAGGCCTCGGGGCTGGCATGAGGACAGGGAGCCGCAGGCAGAGGGGCGACCAGGCATCGGCTGCGCTCGCTGCTAAGTGGTTACGCCGGGGTCCTATTCAATCTCCACATCCCTGTGGAGTAGGATTCACCCTCCACAGGAGGAACACTGCGGCTCACGGAGGTTGTCGCCTGTTCTCACCTGTTTAGACTCGCTGGCTGTGGTTTGAAGCCTTATGCCTCCATGCTGAGCCCACGCCTGCTCCTCCCACTGGACAAACTGCCCCGCGGCCGCCACAGCAGGTGCCGCTATCGGAGAGTTTGTGGGGGGGACCAAGGCGAGGGCGCACCCTGAGGGCGCACCCGCTGCCTGGTCTTCTCGGGGCTCCTGACCTGCCAGTACCGGGCACGTGCACGCAGGCCCTCTGACCGGCGGAAACAGCCACCGGCACCTGTGCGGCTGCTGTGAACGCCTCCAAGAGGAAGTCGCCAATTCCTCCTCCTCGGGAGAAACTTCCTTCGGGTTTCAGGCCAGGTTTGCTCTTACTCTGCGCACGATGGCGGTTCAGCTAACCTATTTCCCTCTTTGCACTGGTTGCTAGGAACCTCAGAAAGAGGGTTTACGTGTGAACTGCAGCTCGGAGGACTTGGCTTTGCATACTAACTGGACTCCTGACTTCCCTTTATTGCTCATTTCCCCTTAATTGCCCCCTTTGCCTGTTTTTCTTCTAACCTCTTGTGCTGCGTATGTATCTGTAAGCCCCCTTTTAGACCCAGGGCCTGGATGAATCATCACGCTGCCCACTTGCAGAGGACACGGCACCCCTGGGAGCCTCCTCCTCCAGCCCCTTCTCTGTCCGGGGCCTGGGAGGCTGCAGGCTCCCTGGGCCGGGCCCTGCCCCTGCCGGGCGGCTGCGGGGCTGGGAGGCTTACATGCACCAGCTGCTCCTGCGTGTCGTACTCCTTGGTGCAGTCCTCCCAGTGGCAGTTGGTCTCGTAGATGACCACCTCCGCCTCCTGCTTGCAGTCGTCCCTGTCCAGGTCTTCCTTGAGGTCGGCCAGCTGCTCCTAGGGAGGAACAGAGCACACCACTGAGCCTCGTCCGGCACCCAGCCGCGCCCGAGGCTGCTGTGAGCTCTGCACAGTGTGCCAAGGCCCCGGGCTGTGCAGGTGCACGCACACAGGCACGCACACAGGTATGCACACAGGCACGCACACGCATCGGCTTCCCCAGCCCCTCCTCAGCTGGCTCCTGCCCATCCCTCTCCCATCACACAGCGTCCTGGGCCCCCTCCTCCTCTCCGATGCCAATGTGTCATCACCAAGGCGTCTCGCTACATCCTGAGCCAACTGACATGGCGAGGAGAGCAGCAGCGAGCAGGCGGTGGCTTTGCTGTTTGGCGTGGTTTCCCCTGCGAGGACCCACAGGCTGTGGGGTGGGGCGTTTTAGTCCCAGGGTCTGCTCTCCATGGAGGCAAGAGAACCCGAACAGGCATCTGGCCTGGCCCTCCAGACCTCTCACTTTTGTACCGTCCTCTCCTCCCAGGCACCCAGCACACCTGGATTCGAACCCAGGACAGCGCGGCTGGGTGAACATGCTCGGCACGTCCTCCCGGCAGCAGGCTCCGTGGGACAGCCTGCGGTGGGGCTTTCTTCCTGCGCTGCAGCCAGAAGGAGGCTCGGAGGCTCCTCGCCCTCCCAGACACACGGCGAGTGTGGAGGCCTGGCCTTGGACTCCAGCGCCCCCAGCATGGAGCCCAGCGTGCCCATTTCATGGTGGCAAAGGAAAGGCCCCGAGACAGGCTCCACCCAGTCACAGGTGCTTAAATTCAAAGAGGACACTTTTTACTCCAAAACCAGCTATAGACTGAGCACAAATCAGCGCCACCGCACCTCAGCTAATGCAGACACACACTCTGAGCCTCAGCTAATGCAGACACACTCCGTGCCTCAGCTAATGCAGACACACACTCTGAGCCTCAGCTAATGCAGACACACTCTGCGCCTCAGCTAATGCAGACACACTCTGCGCCTCAGCTAATGCAGACACACACTCTGCACCTCAGCTAATGCAGACACACTCTGCGCCTCAGCTAATGCAGACACACACTGCGCCTCAGCTAATGCAAACACACTCAGCGCCTCAGCTAATGCAGACACACTCCGCGCCTCAGCTAATGCAGACACACTCTGCGCCTCAGCTAATGCAGACACACTCTGCGCCTCAGCTAATGCAGACACACTCTGCGCCGCAGCTAATGCAGACACACACTGCGCCTCAGCTAATGCAAACACACTCCGCGCCTCAGCTAATGCAGACACACACTCTGTGCCTCAGCTAATGCAGACACACTCCGCGCCTCAGCTAATGCAGACACACTCCGCGCCTCAGCTAATGCAGACACACTCCGCGCCTCAGCTAATGCAGACACACTCCGCGCCTCAGCTAATGCAGACACACACTCAGCGCCTCAGCTAATGCAGACACACTCCGCGCCTCAGCTAATGCAGACACACTCTGCGCCTCAGCTAATGCAGACACACTCCGCGCCTCAGCTAATGCAGACACACTCCGCGCCTCAGCTAATGCAGACACACACCGCGCCTCAGCTAATGCAGACACACTCCGCGCCTCAGCTAATGCAGACACACACTCTGTGCCTCAGCTAATGCAGACACACACTCTGCGCCTCAGCTAATGCAGACACACACTCTGCGCCTCAGCTAATGCAGACACACACACTGCGCCTCAGCTAATGCAGACACACACTGGCCAGGGCAGCCTCCCAGCAGGGCCCGGGGACAGGCTGGGGGGGGAACAGGAGCCGGTGGAAGGGAGGCACCGGAGCCTGGGCCGGAGGAAGGCCCACGAGGACATCAAGGGCTCCCCTGCTCCGCTGACTCCCGATGTCCCACTGGCCCGCCAGCCAGGCTCAGAGCAATGCCAGGCAAAGAGCCGACGGCAGGATGACCTGCTTCATGCAGACCACCTGCCACTGGCACAGGTGTCCTGTCTTTCACAGCCGCCTCTGTGCAGACATTTATAGCTCAGGCTGAGGGGGAGCCTCTCCCCAGTCAGAGCCCCACAGACTCCAGACACGCAGCCTCACTCGTCACACGGCTCTGTGGCTGGGGTGACACCAGCACCCCGGCCCCTGCGGCCGGGGGACCCGCCCTCCCGGCTGCCCTCCCGTGGGTCACCGGGAGGCTGGATGAACATGCAGGCGCTGTGAAAAGGAGACGAGGCGGTGCCAGAAGTCCCCGGCAGCTCCGGGTCACCTTACAGAAGGCCCAGAACGCCCTGCCCGACTCCTTAGGAGGGGCCGCGGGGCCTCCTGGTGCCCGCTCCGCCCTCGCAGGACCTGGACCCGGACTTCATGCTCTGCTGATTCGAAGAGGAGATTGCCGACAGACACGCGTGTGGGGACGGGGTTGGCGGGACGGCGTGCCCCCGGGCCCCCCAGGCGCGCTGGGCGTCTTCCTAGCCCACACGTTTAAGGCAGGCCGGGAGGGAGGCTGGGCTGCGTTTTGTGCTGAGGGAGAGCATGCCCACCCACCTTGCAGGAATCCGGTCACGGAATCAAGACAGAGTGACACGGTGACAACCCCCTCATGATGAATGGCTCTCCTCCTCCTGACACAAACGAGGAGCCCAGCTGGGCAGGCAAGAGGGCTTGTGGGGCCCTGGGCTGGAGGGGGCAGAGGGGGGCTCCCTGGGCTCAGTGTGGCCTCCACCCGTCCTCGCTGCTCCCGCGTGCTGCTCTCCCCAGGACGTGCGCCGCCCTCATCCATTCCCACCGCCCGATGAGGGCCGCCCCCTGGAAGCCACGCATCACACTAAGAGGCGCTGGCGTCAGCGAGGGGAGAAGAATTTGTCATCAGCCCCTCTGTCTGCCTGACAATAACAGAACCCAATATTTCATAAAAATTAAGTGCCCAGAGCATGCCCGATGGCTGCAGTCTGATAAAGGATGGTGTGACAGAGGCAGGGAGACAGGGACAGGAGGCCTGAGCATCGCCGGCGTCAGAGCTGTGACAGGGTAGTAACGGATGGAGGCCAGGCCACCGTGAGAGACGGGCGGGAGGCTCCTCTGTGCGGTCAGCGCTCACCCCAGCCCTTCCCCCACCGCCTCTGCTGCAAGAGCTGGACTGTCTGCCTGTCCTCTCGGATGTGGGACTAGGAGGCAGGGTCTCCCGAGGGACCTGCACAGGGTCTCAGCCCGCACAGGCCACCCTGGCTGTGGGTCGCTCCGTCCCTCTCCTTCCCGTTCCTTCCCCTTCACCACACACTCATTCCCTCAAATGTGCACGGAGTCCTTGGAAACTATGATTTTCACGTTTACACCGGGCCCGGTGTACACCCTGATGGCCTGGAACCAAGCCAGAGCCTTCCCTGAGAGGGCCCCTCCCCACAGCTCCCGGTGCAGGCAGGAGGGTCAGGAAAGGCTGAAGTGGCAGCGAAGGGGGCAGGGCTCCAGGGAGAGGGAGGCGCTGGGCAGGAGCCTGAGCCATCAGGGGAAGTGAGCACCTCGGGCTGGTACTGCATGAGGGTGAGGGGTGTGGTGGGGGCGAGACAGCTGCAGCCCCAGATCATCCATTCACTCATTCTGAGGCCATGTTAGAGAAAGGAAGGGAGAGAGAGAAAGAGAGAGAAACACTGGTTGCCTCCTGTACTGGCCTCAACCGGGGATCAAACCTGAAATGTTTGTGCCCTGACGGGGACTCAAACCAGGTATGTGCCCTGACGGGGAATCGAACCGGCAACCTTTCGGTGCATGGGATGACGCTCAACCAACCGAGCCACTCCCGCCGGGCAATTCAGCGCGTGTCTGACGAGCATGTAAGGTGCAGGGTGCTGGGGACACAGCTCTGGTCCTCCCCGAGCTCAGGACCGCCCGCCCGCCCCCCCGGGTTCAGCCATTTGCTCATTGGTTCATGCAGGCAGCCACCTGTCATCCTTCACCAGCAGGGGCTCAGTCCCACGGCGCTGGCCCCGCGGACCGGGCCTGGCCCAGCCTGGAGACGGGAGGGTGGCGGGCAGGTTACCTGCGTCAGGGTCACCGGGGAGGCTGGCCGCAGGCCCTCGGCTTCCGTCTTGACCTTGCTGCGCTTATGAATGACGATGGGGTCGACGGTGCTGCTCACGGCCGACTCGCTGTTCTGCTTGCTCTGAAGGGGTGCAGGGGAGAGCCTGTCACTGGGGGCAGGGAGGACACCCCAAACCTCCGGACCCTCCCCACACAGCCTATCTGGGCCAACCCTTGTGTGTGGAGTGGGAGAAACTGAGTCCTTCCAGCCTAGTCCCCAGCCAGGGGCACGGCCAGGAGAGAGCCCGGACGGCCTGCCAGCAGCTCGCGCCACGTCCGCGGCAGCGGAACAGAGGTCTCTCTCTGGAAGGGGGCTCGGAGGACTGGGTGAAAAGGGAAGGGAGGGAGAAGCAGAGACTCATGGGGATGTACTGTACAGCATAGGGAATACAGTCAGTAACATTGTAATAACTCTGTATGGCGCCAGGTGGGTGCTGGGAATATCGGGGAACGCTTTATAAAGTATACTAGGGGCCCGGTGCACGAATTTGTGCACGGGTGGGGTCCCTCGGCCTGGCGGGCGATTGGGGCTGATGGGGGCCATTTTGCCCAGTAGCTATCGGGGCCAGCCAGCCACGGGGAGGGACCGGGGGAGGTTGGCCGGCCGCAGGAGGTTGGCTGTGGGAGTGCACTGACCACCAGGGGGCAGCTCCTGCATTGAGCGTCTGCCCCCTGGTGGTCAGTACACATCATAGCGACCAGTTGACCGGTAGTTCAGTCATTTGGTCGCTTAGGCTTTTATATATATAGATGATTACCGAACCACTATGCTGTACACCTGTCTTTGGTGAATCCATGCTCTAAAACTAAGCTGCACGATATTAATTGTTATTCATTAATCCATTTCATACTCTGGGCGGGGAGCACCTACACTGTGCCGACTGTGAATTCTAGGTTTCTTCGTCTACTCACCTGTTTACTGCGCAGGCGGCATCAGAACTGAGGCTGGGCGCTGCCCACAGGAGTGGGAGCGGTGTCAGGACCCCGCCCAGGCCTCCCACCCAGCCTCATCCAGCCAAGGCCTTTCCATCATGTGGCCTCTTCACAGAAGGCACCCCTAGAGAGACCTGCACCCCGAGTCCGCCCGCACGTTGTCGGTGTGAGATGAGGACCACCAGCCCTCGTGGAGTCAGCATCTGTTGGCCCGCCCCGCGCCCCGCACTCGCCTACCTGGCTGGCGTCGTTCAGACAGTTGCTGCTGCTGCTGAGCTGGGTGGGCGTGGTGTTGATGGAGGTGAGGGCTATGGGCTGCTGGGCCAGGAAGGTGGGGGAGGGCTGGATCAGGGGTGGTGTGTGTCCGAAGGCCGAGCCCAGGCCCCTCTGCTGGCTCAGGATCTGCTGGTAGGCCACGGGGTTGATGGGATGGGGGAAGGTGAAGGCTGGGCTGCAGAGAAGAGCAGATGAGGTGGTGGAGCGGAGGAGAGGGAGGGGAGACCCGGGCTCTGCTAGGCCGACACTTCCCGGGCAGAGAAGGCCTTGCCCAGGGATCGGATGGGCAAGTGCTAACCTCACCGTCACCACGGCTCTGCCTCACTCAAGAACCGGCAGTGGCTCTCCACTGCTGCCATCACAGGCCTCGCCTGTCATGCCTCGCCTCCAGACCCTGCCCCAGGTGCAGCCTTCACCCTGGCAGGTTGGCCCCAGATTCCGTCCCACCCCACCCTGGCCCTTCGCGGCTCTGGCATGCAAAGCGCCCCCCTGCTCCCTACGAGCCCCACTTGGCCCCCGAAGCCCGTTCTAATGCCCTCGTCCAGGAAGCGAGCCCTGCGCCCTCCGGGCACATCCCCCTCTCCTTCCCCTCCTTCTGCACATGGGTCTACGCTGCCCCGCGCACCAGCCTCTTTCAGAAGAGCTCACTGAAGGAAGAAGGCCCGGGCGGAGCATGAAGGACGCTGTGGCTCCCCCGCCCCCGCCGCTCCCTCAGATCCCACTCCGACGGAGGGTGGGGGTCGGCGGCCGTGTCCTGAGCGGCCCTGGACAGCTATGGTGAGGGCCTCCTGGAAACGGAGCCCAGGCCCATCGCCCTCAGGTGACTGCAGCCACGGCTGGCAGCTTCACGGGCCGGAGCTGAGCCCGCCTCCCACCCTGACCTCCGAGGCGGTAATGCCTGCTGTTTTAAACCGCCGAGCAGAGGAGTCATTTATTATGCGGCGAAAGGTAACGGATACGTTTGTTACCATGTCCATTTCTGGGTCCTTGGGCCGAGCTCTCCCAGCGTTCCTAACACCTCTGGCCTCTCTCGGGATGCTCAAGGGAAGCACATGGTGTCAGCCGAGTGGGCGGGTCTGAGTCCTCAAACGGGGGCTGGGCTAGTGGCGTTGACGAGGTTGGGGTGTGCCATGCGGTGGCCACGTGGGAGCCTGCTGCCAGCCAGAGACTCGCATGGCCCAGGTCAGTGTCACTCACCCTTGCGTGCCCCCAAGCGGGTCAGGGACCTGGCTGCTCCACGGCACTCCCTTCGATACTAGGAAAGTCACCTTTGACTTCGGACCGAATCTCTCATGACAGGCCCGCCAGAAATGGTGTTTGGGGCATGAAGTCCTGTCTTTCTTCTCGGGTGAAAGCGCGGACCCTCCCTACTTGGTCCCCAGTCCGGCTCCCCACTCTCAGCCTCTGCTTGCAGGCGGGGCTCACCTGAGGGTGCCCGCCGACAGGTGCCCGTAGGAGCCGCTGGCGGCCGAGCTGCTGCGTGAGTTGTTGATGTAGGCCACCAGCGAGTTGGGGGAGGTCCGGATCATCCGCTGCAGGTCCAGGCTGGCATCCGACAGCGGGGAGATGGACAGCGCCCGCTTGCGGCTCAGGCGGGGCGTCACCCGTGGGCTGGAGAAACGCGACACTGTGGGACAGCCAACCCAAGGCACATCAGCAAAACGTGTTTGTGGGGAGAGGGGGCAGGTGGACTGCAGGTGAAGGACAGCTCTGCCATTCCCCAGCTGTGGCCTCTTGGGCCAGGGCTGTAGCCATTTTCAGCCTCAGTCTGCTCATCTATAAAATGGACTGATCCACACGTGGTGTGGTAAGGACTTAAGAAGCACAGGTTAGATGCTTGCGTGAATCCGAGCTCTGAATAACGTCAGTGCCCTTCCTGTTCAGGATACAGGGACCAGCTGGACCCACCAGTGCCTGACGCAGGACAGCAAAGCGCACGGGTACATGAGCCACCCCCGAGGCCAGCACCAAATGGTTGCCGGTTCGATTCTCAGTCAGGGCACATACCTGGGTTGCAAGTTCAATCCCTAGTTGGGGCATGTATGGAAGGCAACATATTGATGTTTCTCTTTCGCATCCATGTTTCTCTCTCTAAGCATGTTCTCTGGTGAGGAGGATTAAAAAACACACACCAAAAAACAGGGCCTGGTCAGTGCCTAGAAGCCCCCCGCCTGTCCAGACCTGCCCCAAGCTAGCCTGACCTCCAAAGGGCAGCTCAGTGTTCCTGTTTTTGAGTATTTGCCTACTCATGTAAATGAAATTGTAAATACTATTAGACCCAGCTCCTTCAGCCAGCGTTAGTTTGTGAGATTGCTCCGCACTGTGTGTGGCAGTCACTGGCTTTTTCATTGTAGAAACTCCACTGGGGGACTCTGTGGCCAGGGTAGCCTGGTATGTCCCTGGGGGACAGGTCCTATGTGGTCTGAGCCGGTCTGAGCAGGCACCACGAGCACAGCATGGAAGGGCCAGGCCAGGCTGCAGGGAGCACAGCATGGAAGGGCCAGGCCAGGCCGTGGGGAGCACAGCATGGAAGGGCCAGGCCATGGGGAGCACAGCATGGAAGGGCCAGGCCGTGGGGAGCACAGCATGGAAGGGCCAGGCCGCAGGGAGCACAGCATGGAAGGGCCAGGCCGTGGGGAGCACAGCATGGAAGGGCCAGGCCGCAGGGAGCACAGCATGGAAGGGCCAGGCCAGGCCGTGGGGAGCACAGCATGGAAGGGCCAGGCCGCAGGGAGCACAGCATGGAAGGGCCAGGCCAGGCCGTGGGGAGCACAGCATGGAAGGGCCAGGCTGTGGGGAGCACAGCATGGAAGGGCCAGGCCGCAGGAGGCACAGCACAGGGTGTGTTCAAGCACCCACTGGGGTTGTTTACAGGCCACCCCTCCAACCCAGGGCCACTGATGGAGGATGGGTGGGCAGGGGCCAGCAGGGCACAGGGAGAGGCCGTCCCACACAGGTATCCAAGCAGGGCACAGCAGCCAGAGGATTGACATGCGCCTGCTGAGTGCCGGGCACTCCTCACGCCTCCTTCATCCCCTCACCACAGCCCTGGACGTCCGACTGCGGACCCCTTCCCAAGGAGGACACTGGGCTCGGGGAGTCTGGACAGGGTGGGAACTGTGGTGTGTGCAGACCTGTCCGGTGATGTCCGACCATTGCTAGGTCGCTGTGTTGTCCAGAGGAGACCCAGGGCCCCGCCTGGGGTGGGGCTGCAGGAGGAGCTGCCTGGAGCCAGGGCCGGAGAGCCCCGGGGGCAGGGAGCCCCGGGGGCAGGGAGCCCCCGCAGGGGCAGGTCCTCCTCCCTCCCTGCAGTTATGCATGTCTCTCCCGGGAGAGACACTCCAGGCCCCCCGGGGGATGCTAAGACGGGACAGGAGCACACCCTGCACACACTTTGAGTGTTCGGTGGTTCACTCTTCACAGGCACCCTGTAAGGAAGGGGCTATTCTCAGCCTCCTGTGCAAATGACAAGACGTTCGTCCCTGGGAGCCTTTGGCAGAGAAACAGACGGGAAGGCAGGTGGATGGCCACCCAAACCACCACCTCACAGCTTCTGCTCGGGTGGGAGGTGAGGATCATGGGAGGGTGCTCCTGGCGGGGTGGGGTGGACACACACACCATGTGGGGCCCACCGCCTGTGCCAGCCGGCCACACGAACCCGATGCTTCCGGCTGCCTTGGCGCATGCTACTTAGCCGCCACGAGCCTCTCTTTGCCCGTCTGCTCATGGGGCGGTGTGCTTGGCCGGCAGGGTGTCGTGAGAACACATGGAGAGGAGGAAGGGCAGTGCCTAGAACCCAGCAGCACGTCTGCAGGGGGGCTGTGAGTCGATTCCACTCCTTCAGGGGCCAGGAGGACAGGTGGGCAGGGGGCCCAGAGTGAGGCCTGGGGCAAAGGACAGCTCGTCCCGAAAAGATGGCGGGGCCGCCGCAGCACAGCGTCACTACGCACTCGCTCACCCGCCCATCCGGGCGTCCTCCAGCCTCTCCGTTCTTATTCACCGAGCCACACCGCGCCAGCCCGCACTTTAAAGGGAACTCAGAGTAGGAACAAAAGCGTTAGGAGCTGCTGGCCAACCGGGAGATGTGTGTGGGGAGACGGCACATCATGTAAAGCAGAAATACACGCATCTTGGTGATATAATTTCACAAAAAGGTTTTGCCAATATTTGGATTCCCACCCTCTCTTGTGCCCTTAACAAGAGGAAACAGGCCAAACCTGACAGTAATATTCATCTCCGTTATCCCACCCTCCAGGGAAATGTGTTTATTAATGCGCCTCTTCCCTTGATAAATTACTAAACAGCAAGGAAAGCCTGCGCTCACTTCCCGGGGCTTCTCCTGTGATTTACGACCAGGATTGGCGGAGCCGCCGCCTCCGCTCCTCTGTGGATGTGCCCGTCCTGATGTCCGCGGCCTCCGGGCGACCAGCCACAGCCTGCCCTCCCCAGGCCGGCCCGCCGCCGCCCATGCCCGCCGCCGCTCACGTCCAGACCCTGCCTCACCACGAGTTCTTTCTTCTGCTCACCCGTGTGTTTGTTCCGCACCAGCAGACCCCTGCGCAGTGTTGACAGTATGCCAGGCACCGCTGGAGGCCGCGGGCTCTGCAAGCACGGAGGACCCCGGCCTTGCTCCTGGACGCACCTTCCAGGTGCGAGAAGGGAGTGGCGGCTCCCCGCCAGCAGGATTCGTGAGGTGCCACCTGTGCTGGGTTAGCCCAGGTAATCCCATGCTCGGGGTGGCTGCGTCCCCCGGGGAGGCCGGGAAGGGCAGGAGATGTGGGAGCAAGCCCTGCACCCAGGCCGACCCAGGTTCCCATCTGGCCGGTAGCTCTGAACTGGGTGGCTTTGGGTGAGTCACTGAAACTCTGTGAGCTGCCCCCACCGGTAAGACAGGCCAACAGCACCTCCCTCTGGGTGGCTGTGGGCTGCTGACCAGTGTATCCATAGCTCTGGGTGGACCGCCTCTGGACCCAGGAACCTGGGCTGAGGGCGGCCAGAGGGATGCAGGGAACCTGGCTCTGAAGGACCCTGGAGCCATTTTTGCTCCAGATGCTACTGTCGTCAGCACCGGGCTGGGACACACCCTCCCTGGGGACAGCGGGATGCACCCCTGTGGCAAGCTCCTGGGCCTCGAGTCCTCGGTGTGGGGGAGGCCTCCTGCCCGCCCCGCTCTCACCCAGACCTTTTCTGGACTCACTGAGGAGAGGCTCTAAGGACATCCAGCCGAGGACCTGGCCCTGCCCACTGAGCTGCCCGCAGCCCCTCACCGCCCTGATGGGGTGAAGAGGGAGCCTGGGCTTCGGAGCCCAGGGCTGGGGCGATGTGTCCTGGTTCTGCGATGCAGGGCTCCAGCTCGGCTTCCTCACCTGTGAAGTGACTGCGTAAGGCTTGTCTCTCAGGGCTGTTGGGCAGGCTGAGCAGGTGGCCCGCCTGCCGCACTGCCTGAGCGCAGCAGCCTGCCCCAGGACCTCGGCCAGGCCTCTCCGCGTCGGCAGCTGGCCAGAACTGCCTGCCTCGGGCCGCTGGCTGTCCCTCCAGCAGCTCCTCCCGCCTCTCTGCGGTGTGATCAATGTAATTGGTTTCTGAAAACCCCCCCGGACCCACAAGCAGCATAAAGAACGGGCGTCAGAACGGCAGTGACATCCGAGTCAAATTAGTGTCAATATGACAATAAAATATACAGCCTGGAGGAAATATGGGCTGTAAACAGACAACATTTCAATCGGAAACATTTCCATCTTCCCAATGCGGTGGGAGTGGAGGGAGCGCGCGGCGGCGGCTGAGCCGCTGGTAAATCACCGATCTTCAACAGACCACTGAGGAAATTCCACTTTAGGGCGCTGATGACGGCCAGAGAACCCGCGCTCCAGAGAACCCTCGGCAGAGGATAACCGTGGCCCCTGACTGGCTATCTACTGCCTTCCAACGCCCCCCACCCTCCATGCTCTCCGGGCTACAAGTCAGATTCTTTAAGAACCAGAGGCAGCGAGCCTTCGTCAACCCCAGGAGGCCAGAGCTCCCAGCTAGGGGCAGGGCTGGCAGGGAGGTACCCTTTCCTGCCCCAGCCTGGCCTCCCTGGGAGGGGCGTCCACCTCCCGCCTCCCCTCCGCCCCGCCATGCGTTCCCCTGCGGAGGATGTATGCCTGTATAAATGAGGTTATTTTAGGCTCGATGGAGACACAGACAGAGACACAGATGTGCCGACTGGCCTGGGTGCTAGGACACGGGGCAGGATTGAACCAGGCCGGCCTGTAGGAGGGCCCTGCAGGCAGGAGCGGGGAGTTGTCCGGGGGAGTCTAGATGCAGTGGGTGGCGGGAGGGTGTGTGCCCTCCTTCCAGACTGCCTCTCGGCTCCGGCTCATGCCCGCCTCTCGTTGCTCACTTATCCCCATGGTCATTCGGCAGTCACACCCTGGGCTCCTCATCACCCTCGGGTGCAATTCAAATTGTGACGTGGTTCCAGTGGCCTTCCCCTCCAGCCTCATCTTTCCCCACGTGAAAGACAGAAAAAGGTACTGGTGGAAGACATTTACACTAGCGTTAGCTGAGCACATGCTAAATGCCAGGCACTGAGACAGGTTCACACACAAGATCTCATTCAGGTCACATAGCACGCAGGGCCGGGTGTCACCGTCCAGACCTTCCTGGTCCCACCACAGGCAGGCGCTGGTCTAGGTGTGCCCTCAGCTCACTGCTCACGCCACCCTGACAGGCACCCTGGTGTGGGCCCAGCTGCTCTGGGCTGAGCTGGATCACAGCTGGTCCAGGGGCCCTCCCTGAGGCCATGGCTCGCCGGCTGGTCAGATGCCGGCTTCCTGGAGGTGGCGGGCCCAGGAAAAGCCAACAGACAGATCGGGGCTTGGAACCCTGACTCGCCACCTGGGCAGGTCACTTGGTGCTGGGAACCCGTGGGTCATTTTAAGTAGGGGTAGTGCTTCCAGCCTTAGCAGGTGGTTGGGGGGCGGCACGCGGGAGAACGTGCGCGAGGGCCCAGGACAGAGGCAAGTCCCCTCACAGCAGGTGCTCGCGCCTCGCCTGGCCTGTGGGACACCTGCTCCACCTGACCCTGCGGCCGCAGTTCTCTGTGCCCGCCCACTGTCCAGCTGGCCCAGCCCATCCACACGGAGGCCCTGCGAGGTGGGACCGGTTTGGGGTCACCTGACAGTAGGACACGGCTGTTGGGACACGCTGTCCAGTTTTATGCACTGTATGTGGTTGTCTGGTTTCTAGCTTCGACAGGTCACGTGTGCACAACCTTACCCCCTGCTGTCCCCCTCCGGCTCCCATGGGAGCACCAGAGGGATGGCGGGAGGAGAGAAGGGAGCGTGTGGCGAGCGTGCATGGGGCCAGCAGGCGGGGCTTCACACTCCACACCGTGTGCCTAGTGCTGGATAAACACCACCCTGCGGGAGGCGTGGGGATGGGGCGCGGGGGTGGGGGGGCAGACCCAGGGAGCAACTTCCTGTCACGTCCCTCAGGGAGTATCGAGGGCGACGTGGACAATAAATGAGGGGGCTGCAGTGCTCTGCCCGCACTCCCTTTGGGGACAAGAAGGCTCAGGGGCTCAGGAACCGCCCTGGTGGCTCCTGCGAGTGCGCACTGAGCGGCAGAGAGAGGAAGCCAGCGGGGGCAGGAGCGCGTCTGCAGGCTTCCTGGAGGGGGTGCGCCGCAGCCAGGCCTTAGGAGTGAGGGGCGGCTATGCCCCAGCTCACGGATGGAACTGCGCGGGCCAAGTCCCAGGGCTGTCCTTCCCTCCCTAACTCCACATCCGACCTGGCAACGAACTTCCGGCTCCCCTTAAATCTATCCGATACATGACCGCCTTTCCCCTGTCCTAACCGACAGCTTTCCACGTGCCTCCTACAGCTATCCTCAGAGCAGCAGTCAGAGTGGGGTTCCTTTTAAAAACACGTCGGACCTCGTTACTCCTCTGTCCAACCCTCTCCGAGGGCCCCTCCCTCTCCCCACGAAAGCCAACGTCTTACCAAGCCCCGAGCAGCCTCAGAGGCAGCCCTAGAACGAGGCACCCCACCGCTGCCCGGCTCACGGGTGCCGGGCGCACGGGCCCTGGGCCGCCTCGTGAGCTCAGCAGGCCCGCTGCCTCAGGCCCTGCACCTGCCGTTCACCCGCTGCCTCACTCGTCCGCACATTTCCGCACGGCTCCCTTTTTCAATTCTTTGTTCAAATATCACCCTCCCCGTGAAGGTTTCTCGGTTTAAAGTTACATCTGCACTGCACACGGTCACCCCCTCCCGGCTTTGCCCGCCCCCCCTCCCGCCCGCCCCGTCCCCGAAGGCAGAGGTGTGTGTTTTGTCCCCTGCAGCGTCTGCGATCCCGGAGACATTCACTGAGCATTTGTGCGTGTGGCTCAGGCTTGGCCCCTGTGGACACAGGGGTGGCCGGGGTTGGGGTAAATCCAGACCCGTCCTCAGGGCTCCTTACCCCCAAAGGAGCAGCAAGCACCTGCCTCAGCCCCTGGGGGCACCGTCAGCCCATCCCATCCTGCTCCCTGCCACCACCGGGCCCAGCACTCACCGTCCACTGGATTGAGGTAGTCGTGGAGATGGGGGGTGCCAGTGGCGCCCCCCGTCTGCAGGAGCAGGTCCCCGTATGACGTGGGGTGGCCCGCCATGAGGGCCACCTGGTGGTAATAGTCTGAGGGGTTGGTGCCTGCCGGGGGGAGGCCAAACAGCCCCCTCTCCTTAAGGTGCTCATGGACCACTGTGGGCAGAGGGGAGGGAGGAAGAAAAAAGCCGTCAGAATCTGGCAAAAAAGGAAAAAGAACGACCACCTGGCCTGAGGAGTTCCCCTCCGTGTCCTGCAGTCCAGCCCTTGTCCTCTGAGCCCCTGTGTGCCCTCCCCCGGCCCCTGTCCGCACTGAGCAGGCCAAGTGGGTGGGCATGTTTCTGCCGATGGGGAGGGGAGGCCAGCGCGGCCTCAGCTCT
Source organism: Eptesicus fuscus (assembly GCF_027574615.1). NCBI lineage: Eukaryota > Metazoa > Chordata > Mammalia > Chiroptera > Vespertilionidae > Eptesicus > Eptesicus fuscus. The sequence continues at coordinate 7,897,819 of NC_072483.1, forward strand.
GCATTCCTCCACTTCACCACAGCCATACCCCACCCTCCCCTTCCCCTCCGAGCCCCGCAGAAGCCCACAGCGCAGGTCCACAGGGCCCAGGCTGCAGCGAGGCTTCAGAGGAAAGATACAGACGAAGGTGCCAGGGCAGCAGATGGTGGGCTGCCTGGCAGTGCCACTGCGCATTCCAGGTGAGAGCGCAGCCCAGAGCTGGCCAGGCCTGGCTAGATAGAGCCCCTCGCCTGCCGCAGGCCACCAGCGCCTTGTCGGGCGGCTGTCCACCTCCGCCCTTACTCAGCCCTGCCCGGGCCTTAGCAGACACAGGGCGGGCACACGTCAGTTCTCAGGGCCGGAGGGTGGGGTGGGATGGAGAGGGCCTGGGCCCTCAGTGCTGTGGCGCCAGGGAAAGGATGGGGGGCTTGGAAACCACACATACCCAGGGCGAATCCTGGCTTGTACCAGGTCTGCAGAGCTGGGGCGATAATGCCACCACTCCAGGTCTTACTAATGACAGCAGCTCAAGGCTGTGCGGAGCGCTCGGGTCTGTGCAGGCGCGGCGAGAGGGAGGCGGTCACACCGCAGGCAGGGTCGCCTTTACTCCCTTAGCACTTAGAGGGCCAGGGGTCCTGCCCAAGGTCACACGGCAGGCGGCTGGATCTAGAGCTCAAGTTCCCAACCACTGCGCCCACGCCCTGCCATCCTTCCTGCAAATACCACGGGAGACCTCCTGTGGCTGGAGAGAGAAGCCGGCAGCAGAAGAGGCTTCCTCCTCCCCCTGCACCCCCATCCCTTCTTCCTCTTCCTCTTCCTCCTTCTCCTCCTCCCTTCCCCCATCTCCTTCCCCCCTCCTCCTCCTTCTCCCACCTTCTCCCCGCTCCCTCATCTCTTCCTCCTCCTCCCCACTCCTCCACCTGCTCTTCCTCCTCTCGTCCCTCCTCCCCCATCTCCTTCTCCTCCTCTCCCTCCTCCTCCCCATCTCCTCTGCGTCCTCTAGAGAGAGCCTGGCCTCCAGCCCCAGCGCTGTAAGGCCTCTGCCTGTCGTCCGTCCGTCCATGAAGAAAACGCCCTCGTCCCCCTCCTCGCCTACCCCCTCCTCCCTGAAGTCTCCCCCAGGTGCACATTCACCCTCGGGCACACGCTGTCTGGCAGATGCTGCCTCCTGCCAGCAGGTGCTGGGCTGATGCTGCCGGGGGAGCCTGACAGGCTCCTCAGTCTCCTGGGGGCGGGGCCAGGGCCAGGGCGGCCTCAGGGTGTCTGGTCCGCCAGAGGGGGCAGGGTCATGCAAAGCAGCCACAGCCTCTCTGCTGACCATCGGCTCTCATGGGTGTGGGAGCGGGTAAGCGGGTGTGGTAGGAGCCACCTCAAAGTTTACATCAAAATCAGGTGTGAAGCCAGAGCTCGGTCAACTCACGTCTCCTTCGAGGGCAGCCCGTCTCGCCACCTGGCTCTTCATGGGCCACACGGCTGTCCCTGGCCCATACGTCTCCAGAGCGTGCTCGGCTCCTGGCCCTCCTCTAGACACCCCCCGCTCCCCTAGCCCCCACCCCCAAATGAGTGTGCACTCGCTCCCAGGAGCTGTGACAGGTGAGCGCAGCCGTGGTGTAACTGCTGCTAGCACAAGTGTTCCTCCCTCGAGGCCTGGAGGCCAGCAGCCCACACCAGGGGCGGCAGCACCCGCCCTCGAGGCTGTAGGGCAGAATCGCTCCTGCTGCTTCCAGCTTCTGGGGGTGCGGGCTTCCTTGGTTCGTGCAACATCACTCCCATCTTTGTGTTGTCTTCTCATCTGTGTCTTATAAGGACACTTGTCCTTGGATTTAAGGCCTGAGTGGACAGCCCGGATGATCTCCTCATCTCAAAATTTCCAAGGGACCCACATCCACAAAGGCCCTTTCCCAAGCCCGGCCGTGCTCTCGGGTTCAGGATGAGACCGGGACTTCTCCCCTGGGGGCACCACGCAGCCGACGACACCACATTCGAACTTCAGGGCCTGCACCCTCGTGCTCCAGCCGCCTGGCACGGGCATCAGGAGAGGCGGGGCGCCGCCCGCTGCCCACGAGGGGAGGCGGACGCAGCACACACCCCTTCACACACCTCAGCTCGGCCAAGGCCAGCCGGGACCACGCAGAGCGCAGGGCTGGGTTCTGACCCTGAGCGGCGGTTCAGGGCCCGTGGCTGCAACCCTTTGCCCGGTCCGGTTTCTCTTCAGTGAACAGGGGGAGCGGTGCCGCAGGGCCCTCCTGGACCTGTGGAGGCTGAATTCTCACCGGGACACTTGGGCCTGGAGCTCCGCTTCCCTCATGGCCACACCCGGGAGCTGGGGAGGTGCAGCGGGACAAGGGATGCGTGGGCCGTGGGCCGGGCCTCTGCCCGCGGGCACAGTGCACGCAGCCATGGCCTCTCCTTCGGCACTTCCCCGGCAGTGACGTTGGGCCGGGGACGGTTTCAGTGGGCAGGTTTGAGAAGGTTCACCTGGTTGCTTATTTTTTTAAACTTTTCTTTTTATTCCAACTACAGGGGACATGCAGCATCACATTAGTCTCCAGTGCACGAGTGATTAGGCATTTACAGATTTAGGAGGTGACCCGGTAAGTCCAGGCCCCACCTGACACCACAGGGCGTTACTCACCGTCCGCGGGGCTGAGGCCCCTGGCTGCAGAGATGGTGGGGAGCGTGGGGCTGCTGTGCACGGCGCGGAGGTAATGCTCCATGTGGGGGCTCACGTACGGGTGGGGAGCGTTGAACGGGGACTCCCCGGGACCGGCGGGGTGGGGGGAAAGCCGGATCAGTGAGATGTCGGAGATGACGGGGCTGCCACTCAGGGCAGGCGGCCTGCGGAGAGAAAGAGGGGCTTTCTGAGGAGGCGTGGCCTGCTGAGGAGGACGTGCGGGGGGGCCCCCGCACGCAGAGGGCCCAGGGGCACCCGCACTTGTCATTCGGTGTGCCAGCGTCGCGGTCGCCCTTCAGGAGCCCGAACTCTCCCCCAGCCCAGCCCCTGAGTGCAGGGGCGCGCCTGCGTGCGGCGAGGCTGCCCGCCACCCCGTGGGGGGGAATGCTCGCACACATGGCTGGGTGTGCTGGGCCACAGGCTCAGCAGGTCGCACACCTGGGCAAGGTGTCGCCATTGCTTCCCAGTGCGCTCCGGCTGCATACACAGCGGTAACAGGCCAGTCTTTGTTGAAGGAATGAATGTGTGCATTCTGCAAATGTGTGAAAACAGAACATGGAGATTCTAACGCTGGAGGAAGAGGCAAAGCGCTCATGTCCCTAACAGACATGAGAAAAGGAGGAACCGGAGATGCCCCAAAGGAGAAGTTTGGCCTCAGCTGGGCAGTCCCTGGGTGAAGGGCTCGGCCGGGAGCCGCTGCGAAGGAAAAGGTCGAGATCCAAGAGGAGCTTTGGAATGGAGCTGTGATTAAGTCTGGCATATCATTCCAGCTTCCCTCAGACGGAATTCCTTCCAGTGCTACGAAGCCTCCCTTCTCAGATGTCCTGCTGACCGTGGCCTGCCTTGGTCCGTCTGGTCCGGGCTGGCACGGCCACCACCCATTTCTGCGTCCCGAGGCCGGCCCTCGAGGAGGTGCCAGCTCTGCTCAACGTGGGGACGGGACTTCACACAAGACCTGCTCGCCAGGGCCCGTAGGCAGCTGTCAGCCTGTGAGCCGCGGGGGTGTGGAGAGGTCACCTCCTCCCAAACGTGCCCATGAAAGAAAACTCACAACCAAGTCACTTGGGAATGAAATTCACCAAAATTCAGTTTTCAAATGTTTTCAGAAAATAGGGTCTATGACTTGGCAGAGCGCCAAGAAAAGAATGTGTTAGAATCACACAAACCTGGGTTAGAATCTCAGCCTTTAACAGCTCAAACTGAGCAATTACTTTAACCTCCCCAAGCCTCAGTTTCCTCATCTGTAAAATGGGGATAAAACAGTATCTATTTCATAAGATTGCCAGGAGGATGAAAGTCCCCAAAATGGCGACGCAGCTGTCAGCCTGCTGTTACAGCATCAGCACCGCGCTTTGAGGGAAAAGCCTGGAGATGCCAAGGGGCCCCGCAGTCTTCACATGGGGTTGATGTTGGATGCACAAAGCTGGCACCATTAGAACTGGTTACTTCAGAGGGAAGAAGGTCTGCTGGCTGGAGCAGAGCCGATCACAGAGCATGTTCAATAGTGCATGCAACTGCGCTTACAGCACAATGCCAACCGGGAGCAAACAGCTGACCTGCTGATGGCTGAACAGCTGGGCTAACAAGCTACCCGAGGCTGCTCCCCGGCCTGGATGTAAGCATTCTGCAACCTTATTTTCTAGCTTTCGCGGAGGCGACTGCAATGACGTGCGGATCCAAGGAACTCCCAGGCCAAGTCCATGCTGCCGCACGTCTTGGCCGCAGATGCCTTCCTGCGCCCTAAACCTCGCTGGGCTAATTCTTTGTCCTCCCTGTAAGCCCAGGTCAGGGATCCGCCCTCCCTGAAACACCTTCCTGGGCACCGGCTCTGCTTCCTTCTCCCTGCTGCCCCCCCCGCCACCACCGGGTGTACCGCTCCGGTCCTGGGGGGCGGGCCCACCTTCCAGTCCTGCCTGGGAGCAGGACTGTCCCGGGTACCTCTGATGCTGCACCTGGCAGGGGGCAGGCATCCTGCAGAGGCATTCTTGAAACCAGTGAGGGCTGCACGTGTGCGTGCCGAGTTCTGAGCGTGGTGGAAGGAAGCCTTGGGGATAAACCTCGAGCTGCTCCTTTCACAGGCCGCCTCCGAGGCCAGTCTACCGCGAGGGGCTCAGGAGATGGCTAAGTGCGAGGGGCTCAGGAGATGGCGTTGGGCGGGGCTGCCGTGTGTCTAGGGGGAAACGGAACCTAACATTCCCACCACAGGACAGGTGTGAAGACAAGACTCAGGAGACCGTCACCTGCGGGGCAGGGAGGATGCCTATAGGTGACTCTTGGGACAGACCTGGGGTGGGAGGGTGAACGTTCTGGAAGGCTGAGGGCAAAAGGCAGGGGCCCAGCTGGCCTGGGAAGAGTGGAGGTGCTCCCCATTCTCAGACCCTTTGCTCCTTCCCCAGACACTCGGGGCAGGGCAGGTTCCGGGGCCCCCAGGACGCTGGTCGGGGCTGTGTCACCACAGCCTGTGGTCCTAGGGGGCCTGCCCAGGCCTCTGGCACTGGGTTGCCCTGCGGAGCCCACTGACCACAGCTGAGGCCCACGAGACAAGCCGTGGTTTCACGGGGAGTTAAAGGGCCATGTTCAGGCCCAGGGCAGTGAGCCTGGGTGTCTGTGAGCTGACCCCCTTCCACGGCCAGGTGGGCGACTCCCAAGTAGGAGGCTGGGTTGGGTGGGGCCTCCCTGGGGGGGAGGGGGGCAGCCCAGTCCGGCTGCAGAAGGTGGGCTCAAAGGTGGCAGGTGGGGCCTACTTCCCCGCAGAGAGCCACTGGGACGTCTGTCTCCACGCTCAGTGCCACCCTCGGGGAGAGTGAATTCTACCCCCTTCCCAGCACATGCCGCACCAAGGAAGCGGGGAGCTCGTGGCTTTGGGACCCCTCCTCCGGTCCCAGGCCCAGGCTCAGCGGGGAGGTCTCAGTGGCGATGACCTTGAACAGCAGCCCACGAGGAAGCAGAGCTGCCTGGCCATCGGGGGACACCAACCAGGAGCTCTCAGGGTGCAGAGAGGGAAGTCACCCCTCCACGTGGTGCGGCCAGAGAGACGCAAGCCAGGATCCCACCCCCGTGGGCCTCATTCCCAGGAGGTGCTGCCCTCGTCCCCGGGGCCACCCCGCCTCACCAGGGAACACACGAGGCCTCCCTGTCCCTGTGACAGGCAGGAAGCTCGGAGGGGCCACTGCTGTACCCGGGACAGGCGAGACAGGGGACGGGGTGAGACAGGCCAGCTCACAGGGTGGACGGAAGGCGCACGGGACGACCCTTGCCCTTCCCAGTGCCGGGAGGCTGCTGGCGCTGGGGCGGGGCGGGGCGGACCTGGGCGCAGTGCCCCTGCGGAGGCCGAGGGCATGCTCCCCTGCGGTGCCCAGCGGGACTGGACTGCGGAGGATGGGAGGGAGCTCGAGGGAACCCGGGCCAGGACACCGCCGCCTCTCCCCGAGCACTGGCTTCCTCGCCAGGCCTGACCCTTCCCACTGAGCGCGTGGCCGCGGCCAGGACACCGCCCCTCTCTGGCCTCTCACCAGTGCTGGGCACTTGCTGGGGGTTAACAAGCAGCGACTCCCTTCCCTGCTCTGCCACAAGTCAACTGGGGGTGTGGCGCATCTACTGCCCTGGCTGCTCAGTACCCAAGACAGCAGGCCCATCTGCCATCCCGGCCACAGGTGCCCTCTAGACACCTCCTCCAGGAAGCCTCCCGAGATGGCCCCTCAGCACAGCACCACGTAGCTGTGCCCTGACCTGGAATCTCCTCCAGGGAGGCTGCCTGGCTGCTGGCACCACGGGCCACATGCATGCGTTTCCTTCTAATCCAAATAAAAAATTCACAAAGTAGGAGCGTCACGTCATTTTACACCTGGACACACAGCCAGAAAGGCTGGGCCATGGCCTCAGGCCCCTCAGATAGCAGGCAGCGGAGCCACAACCAATCCAGGAGGGTCTGGGCCGAGCCTGTGCAGAGAAACGGGCGCCCCTGGTGACGGTTCTCTGTGAGCGGGGCTCGGGGAGCATCGGGGAGGGCAGCACCTGAGAACGGGGAGCTCCCCCCGTGTGTCAGCCCCTCTTTGTCTTCACCCCCTCTCCACCCATCGCCACGCACCGTCCAATCCCGCCCTCAGGAGGGACTTGGACCTCCTCCCGCTCTGCTGTGAATGACGATGAGGATCCAGGGGCACCAATGTTCCGAGAGACGCCCTTTTGATAGACCCATTAAAGCCAAAGGCCTCCATTTCCAAGGCAGAATTCCAGCATTACTAATGCATTTGGGGGCTCAGGGGGCCTCCCAGCAGCTCTGAAATCACCCCAAAACTGCCAACCTACAAAGCAGGTCCTTCAGAGGCCGGGGCGTCCTTTTCTTGGGCGCTCGGTCCCATGCACGGCCTCACTTAGAGTCCCGGGCAGGCTGAGCTGAGGGCCGTGCCAGGGACCGCACCAGGAAAGACGTCCGCTGGGGAAATGGGAGCCACTGCGTGAGGCCACCCTCCAGCGGCACTCTCCTTTCCTCCCCGACTTCCAGCCCTCACTGTGCGGGCCGACCCTGCTCTCAGCGGTGGCCTGGCCAGGCCCTGAATTCTGGCAACTGAGTGCAGACTCAGGAGGCGGCCCGGGGGCGGGCGGAGGGGCCAGCGGGGGGTGCTTGTGTTGAAAGGGCTGCAGTCTCCCTATGTCGCAGGTGCACAGGCACGCACACGCTCACACGCAGGCCACAGCGACAGGACTGGCAGGGTCCACCTTTTCCACCCTGTGCGGCGTGAACACTACTTTATGCATTGCCTTCTTCCCTCAGTCCAGCTCTGAGCTCATCTGAGCCTGATTCTACCAGTTATTTCTTCCTACACTTGTTCATATTCCCAACAAAATTGTCCCAAGCACTTGCTCTGTGCCCAGGGGACTACAGGGAGCTCAGAGCCCAAGTGGAAGAGGCAGACCTGCAAATCAAGTACGCAGTGAGAAGTCTGGTAAAGGCTCCAGCAGAGGGACAAACTCCCTAAGTGTCTGTGAGTATGAGGAAAGGCTTCTCGGGGAAGGTGAAATTTGGGCTGGGTTCTGAAGGATGAATAGGAGTTTATGAGGAAGCAGCATGTGCAAAAAAAGGGTGGAATATAAGGATGTGTGTGTGAAGGTTATGCCTGGGGGTGGAGCACAGCCCACAGGCGCTTTGGGCTGGATCTGTATTGGACCCACGTCCCCGCTTCTGCTGGGGGGGGGGGGGGGGGATGTGACTGAGACCATCCCTTGCCCCCAGGCGCCTGGGACAGCAGCTCGGGCTGAGCCCGTTGAGAAGGCAGTGCTCTCGGCCCACAGGGTTGTTAAGCGAGTAGGATGTTAGTGTGGCGCTGCTGGGGACTGTGAGGGGAGAGGCCAAGACTGAGGATGACACAAAGAACGTCGGTGCTGAGAGACGTGGAACCAGTGTGTTGAACTGGACCCTGGGATGGATCCAGCTTCACCAGAAGCTAGTACCTTGGCCTGTTCAGTGTCTGAGCCAATACTTTTGCTTGTTTGTTTAAAGCAGTTTAAGCTGACGTTTTCTGTCGTAGGCAACCGCCAAGGCCTCTCAAGGAAACCGTGGCCAATACGCGCCCCCTCCCCAGAGCGACCCTAAGAGGCACAGTTCCTCGGCCTGTCCACTCTGCCACCTGCAGGACGTCCTGCCCACAGCTGCTGAGGGCAGCGACGCTGGCTTCCCTGTGTGGCCATGAGACACAGCAGGGGGCTCTGGGTGAGACAAACAGTCAACTACCTCCCGGCTCCGCGCACGCGCTGGTGACGGCGGCAGCACTGCGGCAGGGTCCCGCCTCGCCAGGCTGCGTGCGCTTCCTCCGGGTGGGCGCTGGCCTGCTGGCTGGGCCCGGCTCCTCCCCCGGAAGGCTGGGGCGGGCCCAGAAAGGTGCCCTTAACAGGGCCTTTCCTCTTCCCTCTTTCCCTTCCTCCCTGCTGGGAGGGGGTCTTGCAAAGCCCCTGGACAAGATTTGAGGGCCAGGCCCAAAGGCCGAGGCGCTGGCCAGGAGAAGAAAAAGGAGGAGGGAGAATGGACAACGCAAGTGGAGACTAGCGGGCCGGCGGCTGTTCTAGCCGAACTGGACGCTGCCCTGGGGAGGCGGACACGGGGAAGCTGCGAACATTCCCTGCACCATGAGCGCATGCGGCACCCCCAGCTGCAAGGAGGTGTATTGTCTCCATTTCAGAGAGAAACTGAGGCTCAGGACAGTAAGAAGACGCGACCCAGTGGTAGAGCTGAATGGACGCTGGCCTTTCTGACTGTGAAGTCGGGCTCGGTACTGAGACGTACCAACGTCCGCTGGGAGCCAGGCTGCTGCCTCGGCGTCTGCCTCGAGGAGTTCACCTCGGCCCAGTGACGCGGACTTCAGATCCCTAAGCAACAGAGCCGCGAGTCACCTCAGCCGGTTCCCATGCTGACCCGGGTGGTGCAGGCTTAGGGGAGCCCCACCGGCGTGGGTAAAGCCTGGCCTTTCTGGATCTGCCACTTGGCGTGGGCCTGGGTGGGGCCAGCTGCGAGCCTGTGTCCGTGCCTGCAGGACGGGCAGTGGGGCCCGCCCGAGGGTGGCAGTGAGATGGGCTGAACTCAGCGCCCAAAGTGTGCAGTGTGGCCCTGGGCACTCGGTAGGTGCTCAGCCAGCATCGCCACCCCCTTCCTTAGGTTCAACAGGGGAGTAAACGCAAGTGCAGAGGGTGGAGGAGTGGACCCAGCCTCCGTCTTCCCACATCACGTCCTAGGCCCCTTCCCCACGTGCTGGCTCGAGATTTCTGCCAGGAGATGAGGGAGAGGCGAGGTGATGGGGACCCTCCCGGCCACGTGTACTCTCAGGGCCACCCTGGCTGGGCCGAGGGAGCATTCCGAGACCCAGGGAGACAGGCGCCGTCCCTGGAGCTGGGACGATGGGGACGGGGACGCGCTGCTAGAAAACGCGTGGCCTCCTCAGGGCTGAGAGTAAGAGTAAGAGTAAGACTTTGCTTGGTGGGTCTGACCCATAGCACAGCCAGAACCAAGGCCCTGGGCAGGAACCAACATGCTCCTCAATACACAGAGAGGTGGGGACGGAAGCTCAGGGGTCGGGCCCTGGCCCCACCTGTGTGCCTGTTTGGAGAGGCAGACAATGCAGGGCTGAGGGGTGCTGACTCACCCAGACTCAGCAGGAGCCGCTGGGCTGGGGCAGGCTCTGCCCCCCAGGGGTGGGAGCGGGAGGCAGGACCCTGGTACCCGGGAGACGCCCCTCCTGATGGCTTTGTGCAAAGGCCTCCCGTGCAGGTTAGCAGGGCCGGAAGCAGGCAGGAGTGGCCCTCTGTGTCCCGCTTTGGCCCAGTGACGCGGAGTTTAGATCCCTAACCAACAGGGCCACGAGAGAGTAATGATCTGCTGTGTAAGCCGAGTTCGCGGTGAGCCGGGAGGAGCTACTGCGGTAGTGAGCGCAGGGTCTGGGGTGGCGCAGGCCCTCGGAGGCGGGACTCACCCTCATTATCAAGGTCACTTTTCTTCCCACACCCTCAGCTCCCCGGAGCAGGGCCGCGTGCTATTTCTTCGGGTAGCCTAACTCCATGCAGGGCAGGCTGGCAAGGCAGGGAAAGTGCCCTCCTGCGGAAGGGCCTCCAGGCTCTGTGCGCCACCCCCCTGCCCCCAACCCCCGCACACAGGGCCTGGGACGTGCCTTCCCGCCCGCCGCCGGGATTACACGGTCCCTGACGCCCCACAGTTGAATGCGCCCTGCAAACAGCCCCGACACGCCAACCCTCCTGCCCCAAGGACGGCGTGCTTGCACACACCGGTCCCGCCTTTCGGCTGAGATGCTACCACCCACCGGGATGGCAGGGCCGCGGGAGAGGTCAGCAGGCGAGAGTGGGCAGGCGTGACCCCTATGCTGCTGCCGACCTGCTGGGGGCCGGGCACCTGTCTCAGAAACACCGGCAGGTGCCACAGGCCCACTGACCCACTGGGAGGAGAACGGTCCCTGAAGGTGGCCTTGCCACGCTGAGCTCACTCATCCCCAGGCCAGGGCTGGGGTTGGCAGCCGTGTCTGCTCTCAGCCGGGTGTCCCCGCAGCGCGGGCAGTGCCTGATGCCGTAGGCCCGCCAGCAGACAGACGACAGCTCCCCTGAGCTCCCGGGGCGGAGTTCTAGCTCCTCTTCCAGGGTTTTGTTTGATGTGTGAAACTGTATGTTGGCGAGCCGCTTCCACGTTTTCCAGAGATTAATTTTAAAAGTTACAGAAATCAAGTCCTGTTAAAAACATACTCAGGGGTCTACCAGTGCAAGATGTAAGCAAATTCTTCCGGAAAGCGCCGGAGAGCTGCTCCCGCCCCAACCGGAGCCCAGGTCGCTTGTTGCGTCCGTCTGCACGCTGCTCCGGGACTGGCTGCCCATCCGTGTGGAGGAGGCTCTGTGAACCAGCAGGCAGGCAGCCTGGAGAGCGCTGGGCCCCGCCCAGCCATTCACTGCTCGGGCACAGGTTCACCGGGCACTCCCTCCGCCAGCCAGGGCTCACTCAGCACAGCTGCTGATGGCACTGGGGCAGGCTGGGGTCCGAGGGAGACTCAGCCAGGCTCCACACTCAGGAAGTTGGGCAGGTGGTCACAAACCCGACTGACAAGCGCAGCACGTGGTCACCCGACATTCCCCGGATCCACCCTGAAGCTACACGTGTGCAGATCTCAGCAGAGCTCATGAGAGTCCGTGAGGCTGTGGGGAGGACAAGCCACCAGGGTGTGGCGATGCTACTGCTGAGCAGGGTGCCCCAGGTCCAGCCAGGAGCTCAGGGCATTACAGCCCCCCAAGCCTACAGTCCACATGGTTACCCTGACAAAAATCAGCGTGCTGGGACCTGTGGGTTATGAAGAGAGTGTGGACACCGACTGCAGCCTGCAAACAGAACGAAGGGTGCTGACACAGCGAAGGGTGGAGGGAAGCATTCATCCACTTTGCTGGGGCAATCTGAGGCGGCTTCCTGAAGGAGGCGGCATCTGAGCTGGGCCCAGACTCTTAGAGAAGGACAGAAAGAAGGCCTGAGTAGTGCAGGCCTGGTGTTCTGAGACAGGAGAAGAGCTGAGCAAAGGGCAGGTCATGTTGGGGAATAGCTAACAGAGCCCAGGGCTGAAGCTCTGACCAGACAGCTGGGTGGGCGGAGAAGGTGTGGAGAAAATCCTAAAGCAAACGTCGATAGCATGAGCTACGTTACAACGGGAACTTCTCTGCACCCAGCGAGAGGAGAGACCAGGCCCAAACTGGGAGAGGTTATTTGCAACGCATATAACTAATCATGGAATGCATAGTCTTACAACATAAAATGCTTATTCAAATCGATAGGAAAATGACAACTCCATAGACAAATGGCCAAAATTGCGGACAGGCATTTCATAAGAATTTCCTTCGTTATCGGCCAATAAATAAAGGATGCTCAGCTTCTTAGTAATAAGGGAAGCGGGAAATTAGAATCACAGGGAGATGCCACTTTGGCAAAAATGTAAATGTTGATGACATCATCCTGGTAACAAGGGGGAGGAGGGAGCTGAGCCCTCCAGCCCTGCTGGAGGGGTGAGGTCAGCAAAGCCGACAGAGGCCTGGCACATCTGGGAGGGTTAAAACGTCAACACCTCTGTCTCGGCAGTCGCCTTCCCAGACTCTGCGGGGCCCGGAGGGTGGAGAGCAGCACCACGGCAAGAGGCTCAAAAGAGCAAATGCGCAGGCGCATCCCAGCGCCTGCCGGCACAGAGCGGCGAGCCTGATGAGGTGGGATCCCGGGCCCCAGCGGGCGGGTCTGCAGGAGGAGCTGCGTGGCGTGGAGGCAGGAACACACCGCAGCGACCCCATTTCCGTACAGCCCGCCGGCAAACTGAACAGCGCGCTGCTGGGGCCTCACCCACCGGGCAGACGCCACAGCGTCCGGGGGTGACCAGCTCCAAACCCCAGAGATGGGCACCGAAGAGGCTGGGCCGGACGCAGAGGGGCACACGGGCTCCGAGGTGCTGCCATAGCCCTCGGCCTGGGGCTGGGCCGGGCACGAGGATGCGCGTCCTTATGTCTTCTCCAGGCTTTTGCTATTCTTTTGTCTGTCACTGACATTTAATAAGACCACATTTTTAAAAAAGCGTAGCGGGGTGGAAGCTGGCTTTGGGCGAGCAGTTGGCGGAGGGGACGGGGTTCCGGGTGGGAGGGGGGTGGTCACAGGGCTGGTTGAGAACGTGTGCGGGCGGCTGGAGAGCGTGTGAGGGAGGGTTCAGCGGGTGCCGCCCTCGTCACCCAGGGCTCATCTTGGCCGCGCCAGCTGTCTGCGCCCAGGCTCCCTTCTGGGCAGCCCCAGCCCCACCGGGCCTGCTCTGTGACCGACACACATCTGTGCACATCAGTCCACCGGCCCTCGGCTCACCCCGTTCCCATCACAGCCCGCACACTCGCCAGCCGAGCTGAGTGCCTGCTTTCGGCTGTCAGGCCCCGCGGAGAGCCGCAATAAAGAAATCACTGTTTCCAGTTGACAAAGAGCAGATTTCTCACTAAGTAAACACTGATGTTTTCGTAGGGAAATTAGGTTATAAAATTGCGCCTACAAAGGAGGTCATACAGCTGGACTTGGTTAAGATCTAGCCACACGGGCAACAGGGGTTAATTCAATCGCCCACCCTTTATCACATCCCCCCACCCCCCTTGGAGCAGGAAGATTGGAAGGTTATCAGCTTTTCAAACATAAAAACCAAAAGCATGAAAACAAGAGGAAGCATCCAGGAGTCTTTTCCCCAGTGGAGTGAGGACGGGTGCGGAGCGGGGTGGGGGCGGCAGGAACAGGCTGGCCGGGGAAAGGCTCTGGGGGAGCCGGTCTGGATTGCCCTCCACAGTGACCTGTGGCCGGGGCTAACCTCCACGAATGAGGGGCCTTTGTCTGTAAGAGCAGCCCTTGGCTGAGCACAGCTGAGTGGAACCTTCCAGAAAGTCAGTTTCCTGTGTCACAGGGCAGACGTCAGGGTGCCGGAAGGGGCGGCCTGGGTAGGAGTGAGGCATGGGGCTGGGGGCTGGGTTTAAGCAGTGAGCAGAGGCCCGTGGGAGGGAGGGCCCCTAGGGAGCACTCCCCGCACTGAGAGCCCTCAGCTCGGCCTGGCCGGCCCTGGACAACCCCAAATAGGCTAGAGCGGGTGCTGCCGACTTCACGAAGCTCTTGGGGCCATTGGTGTGCGCTCTGAAAAGGCCCTCTCACACCGGCACGCAGCAGGGACAACCCGCAAAGGCAGTGCAGCCCCGGTCTGGGGGGGATGGAGAGCGGCAGGCCTCCGGCCTTTCTGCTGGGGAACCGCCCATCCCTGGTTTCCTGGTGCTCTGGGCTCCCTGTCCCCGCCCCGCATACCACCCGGTACCGGCCCAATTTCTCCCCGTCCCCTCCCAGCCCAGGAGATCCTCGTGCTCCCTCGGCCTGCATCCCCACCCAGCACCTGGCACAGGCTGGCAACCACAGGCGTGGGGCGGGCATGGCCACAGGAACTGCCCCAGGAGTTAGGCAACAACTAATCTCTTTCTACTTTGCTTGGGCGGGGCAGGTCAAATTCACATTTCAGAAGTGCAGCTCCTGGGCGGAGAGGATGTGCCCAACGTATTTCTCCTTCAGGCACGGGGCCGAGCTATCCACGCAGCGGTGCTGGCTGCAGCGAGGGGGCCTGCAGAGCGCGGCCGCAGGGCCACGCAGGGCACTGCTCCTGCATTCCCCAACACACGCCGGCTCAGGCTGGCAGGAGTGACCCTGAGCGACAGCGCTTGGGGCACAGATCAATCCTGCCACGACGACGCAGCCGAATAAATTAGTGCTTTCTGGGCACTGGTGTTGGCTTCTCCCTCGAGTGGACAACCTGGACATAGGCAGTGGGAGAGACCCCACCTCAATCTGCCCCACCAACACCATTAGCGATTCCTTCCTTCGGGTTAATTACTGTTCTGTTTCCATGCTTCCCAGCAGGGAGAGGACACCGTGGCTCTAACACGTGCACCGAGAGGCCCCTTCCTCTCCGGCGATAATCCGGGCACCGAGGAGCAGGTGGGTCCGAGCTCACTTCCTAGCGGTGTGGGCGTGGGAAGCTCTTCAATTCTGAGAACCTCCAGTTTTCTCCTCCAGGACTTGGGGAGAATATCGCCCACATCACAGGGTGTTGGGAGGACTGGATATGGCACCACCGGCCCGCACCCAACAGAGTGCCTGGAATGAAATGGCGTGTCCTGCTGGTGTCCACACGAGACCGAGAAAAGCACGTGATTGTCCGGCGCGCACTCTGTGCCCGAAGCTGTTCTGCATGCCTCGCACACTCGTCTAAGCCTCACGCCCACCCACGTGGGGTGCGGCTGCGTCCCCGTCTTAGAGGTGGGGACACCGAGTCTCACGAAGGGTACACAGCCAGCCCCAGGACAAAAAGGCAGGCTGTGAACTCTGCCCACGCTGTTCTGCCTACATCCACGGGGGTGGGGTGGCAAATGGCCAAGACGATGGGGCCCGAGCGGGACAGGGGGGCCCAGCGCATCACCTCCCACCCTGCAGGTCTGCTCCACCGGCAGGCCTCCCAGGCCGCCTCATCTCTGCACACCAACATGTGCTCTGCTCCAGGCCCGCCTGCCCTGGGCTGGCCACACAGGCTCTCTCTAAAGCCCACAGCCAGGCAGCCTCTCTTCTGCGAGAAGCCAGCACTCATCCAAGATCAAAGAGCAGGCCGCCTTATCAGACACGCTCCTCATGAAACTTTTACAGGCCAGCCTCCATTATGAATGAGCTGTCTGTGCCGCACCTTCCCGGGCGGAGGAGCCGAGGCTCTCGGAGCTCGGGGTGGGCGGTGGGCCTCCGGGTCAGATTCCCAGGTTCCAATCCCGGCTGTGCTGCTTACTAGGAGGCTGTCGCTGGAGAAGGCAGCCGGCCTCACTGTGCTGGGTTTCCCTACGTAACAAGTGGAGTGGCAATGCCCCCCTCCTCCTAGGGTGTCGATGAGGGGAGGTGATAGGACCCAGAAGGCTGTGACGGCCAGAGCGGGGAGGCCCTGCCTGGAGGGTGTCTGAGGGCCATCGCATCGCTGTGAGCCACATCGCTGTCACGCAGTCCGCACACGGCCACGGAGGTTGGCACACCGGCCCTACAAACAGCCTGGCCCCAGGTTTCCGGGCTCCGTGTGCCTGCGGTCCAGCTTCTCTGAAGAAGTGGTCGGCCACGTGGGTTTTAGGGAGTGCTCCCTGGAGACAGAGGAGAGCAAGGAGCCGGCGGCGGTGGCGGTGGTACAAGGCCCTGGTGGGTGACCCCAGGCCCAGGAGCCAGGTGGACTTGCCCTTCAGAAGTCTCATCTTCTCACGAGTTTTTGAAAAACACACTTTTGCCGAGGGAGGAGGACAGTTTTTGAAAAACACGAAGTCAGTGCGCTATGAACCATGAGCCTGGTGTGCTGTGCCAAGAATCCAGAGGAAAATGCCCATAGCTTTCGGTGCCCTCCCTCCCCTCTCCTCGGCGACTGGCTGAGGACAGAGCTGTCGGGCCCAGGACAATGCAAGCGAGCCACAGGCTGCGCAAACGTGCTCGCTGCTCACGACGGCGGGCAGTCTTCACGGAGCACTGACCTTGGAAAAAGCCATCTTCCCAAGCCCCGGCCCGGGAGGCTCGTGAGCTCAGCCAGCAACAGCAAAGAAACGACTTCCTGAAGGCACACAGAGAGGCTAAGCACCCCATTAACATGCAGGCGCCGGCATCAGGCACCTTCACAGCGCGCTCAGGGGCCTCTGGGTAATTCGCACGTGTGACCAAGTGTGCGGATGGTGGTGGGAGGTGGGCACTCACACCCACCAGCTGGCATTCCCTCCCTTTCCTTAAGGACTGGAGTCAGCATGCTGACTTGGCATGAATTGAGAGGTAAGCCCCAGAACCATCTGTCCCAACAAGAGCCCCTCCCCTCCCCTGTGCAGGCGGCCTTGGGCCGTGACCGCTGCAGCCACCACAGCTCGGGGCAGCGATCGCAGGGGAGTGGTTAGTGGTGGTCGGGTCCAGAACCTAGGCAGGCGCTGGGGGTCGTGGACGTCGCGGTCAGGTATGGAGCGGTAGCAGGAGAGAGGAGGGGACTGTCCTTCCAGTGGTTGAGACGTCGCTGCCCACTGCTCCCCAACCCGCACCCCAATATGCTCACGTCCTTCTGCAAGTTGAGAATGTGAATCGATTTTGGTCAACTGGAGGGCACTGGATGTGGGAACAGTAATGAAAGGAACAGGGGGTTTTTAATACCCCAAGGTGTTACTTCGGCGTCCTCATCACTGGAGCCACGCCCTGCGGGCTCCGCCTCTGCAAAGCCAACCGCCGTCATTGGGCCACTTGCGTGGGTATAGAATGAGCAAGGCAGCCTGCGGGCACCTGTGAACTCCGGCCTGTGACCTCCGGCCTGCGGGCACCTGCGAACTCCAACCTGTGGCCTCCGGCCTGCGGGCACCTGTGAAAAAGCAGATTCCCAGGCCCCACCCCCGCCTGAAAGAACCAGAACTTCTAGGGCAGGGCCCAGGAATGTGGGTCTTTCAGACACACCCCAGTCAGACCTTCAGCCCGGTCTGAGAACTGCTGCACGAGATGGCCTCTAACCTTCCGGCTGGAAGTGGCTGGAATGGGTCCTCTCTGAAGCCCGGGCAGGGCTGGGATGGGAAGGACCCAAGCGACACAGTGAGTGGAAGGTCAACCCCACCCCCTGAGCCAGGAACACGAGCGTCCACTTTCCCGGCCGGCGCATGAGAGAACCGAGCCCCAGGCAGCCTCCACTCCCGCTTGCAGGACACTGAGGAACGGGGAGTCCCGGCCGAGGACCTGCCATGTCTCAGCCTGGGTCCCCACGACACCCGGGCGAGCCAGTTTCCAAGGGCCAGGGCCCAGGAGGGCCACAGTGCCCTCTCTCCTGCTGGCAGCCTCCAGGCAGTGGGGAGCCGGCGGGGCTTTCTTCTGACCCCGAGAAAGGGCTCGCGGAGCCTCAGGAGCATGTCCTGGGGGGTGGGGGTGGGGTCACAAGAGACCTCTGCCTGACCCCCAGCCATTTGTCCCCCCATCACCCGTGGTTTACAGGTAAGAGGTGCTGCACCAGGATCCAGGGCCAGGGCCGTTCCCCTGCTGGAAGGCTCTGGGCATTGGCAAGCGCTGCAGGCCCTGTCGGGTCTGTACCTCAGTGAAGGGAAGGTGGCTCCTGCGGCTGTAAGGACAAAGGCCTTCCTGGGGTAAAGAGACCCTCCTCTCTTCGCCCCAGTGGTTACTGCCTGGGCCCGATTTCCCACCTTCCTGTGCCGCAGCCACCCGACAGCAGTTCGCTCAAGGGCATGGCATGGCTTGCCCCTGCCACACAGGCCCTGTGCCTGCAGACAACTTCCTTCTCTGATAGGCCAGTGGAGTAGCAACAGTGATACCACCATGATTAGCATCTACCGGATGTTCCCACACTCTCACTTAAATCACCCCATTTAATTCTGAGAGTAACTCAGTAGATGGCGCAGGTACCCTTACTATGCATTATGCCCTTTTACAGATGAGAAAACTGAGGCTCATTCCTTCAGGCTGGTCAGCACTAGGGTACAAGCCCCTAGCGCCTGCAGGGCTGGTGACAGCAGTGCCCCTGAGGGCCGGGCCGGGCAAGGAGGCCCACGGTGGAGCACTCTGCCCGGAGCCCTGGGCACTGGCAGAGCCAGAGTGGAGCAGGGTCCTGGGTGCCTGCGCAGAGGCCTGTGCACGGAGCCGCAGGCAGCAGCCTCGAGGCGGGCTGACAGGAGACGACACCGCGCCTCATTTGCTGAGCAGCGTTTGTGTAATTAGACGCATTTGCTGCTGGCAAGGAGGAGGAGCGGCCACAACAGCGGCTCGCTGGATCGGGCTCCACCGGGCTCCCCCACACTAACCGCAGGGCCTGGGCCACAGGGCCGCTTTCCTCCCGAGCTCTGTCCCGTTTCTCACCTGGGACACTGAGGGCAGGGGTGAAGGGGCGGGCTTTGCAGCACTCGCCTTGTCCCCCTGTGGCCTGGCCGGGACCCCCTGTCCTGAGGACACGGTGGAGCCACTGGCAGCCAGGCCAGCAGGATGCGGGGAACAGTGCTGCTGCCACGGCCGGGGTGTGAGCAGACTAGCCCTCCTTGGCTCCTCAACCCTCGAGCAGAGGCAAGCCTGGGGCCGTGCAGGGCATGCCCTGTGGGAGTGGGGACACCTCTGAGCCTGTGCCTGCACCTGCGAGCTGCAGATTTCACCCCCTCCCAGGGCCATCGGGAAGTGAGGGAACACAGCAGACCGGCTCCAGGGCACACATTTCTCGCCCTTTTCTGTACGTGGTGATGCTGGGCTCGCCACTGGGACCAGGGATCCCAAATGAGCTGAAGAAGGACCCTCAGAGAGTCCCCGTCCTCAGCCCTGGGCCCCGGGAATGGGCCCTTCTGTGGGAAAGGGCCGTTGCAGACGTGGAATTCAGGACTGTTCTGGGTTGTCCCGTGGCCCTCAAGCAATCACAGGTGTCCTTCTGAGGGAGGCAGAGGGAGAAAACGGCCGCAGAGGAGGACGGCCACGTGAGGACAGAAGCCGGGGAGAAAGGCAACGCGAAAAGAGGCGGGGCTTGTGAGCCACGGAAACGGGATTCTCTCCTGGAGCCTCCAGGAGGAAACGGTTCTCCTAGAACAGTGGTCGGCAAGCTCATTAGTCAACAGAGCCAAATATCAGCAGTACAACGATTGAAATTTCTTTTGAGAGCCAAATTTTTTAAACTTAAACTTCTTCTAACGCCACGTCTTCAAAATAGACTCGCCCAGGCCGTGGTATTTTGTGGAAGAGCCACACTCAAGAGGCCAAAGAGTCGCATGTG
Organism: Eptesicus fuscus; assembly: GCF_027574615.1. NCBI lineage: Eukaryota > Metazoa > Chordata > Mammalia > Chiroptera > Vespertilionidae > Eptesicus > Eptesicus fuscus. Next base: position 7,917,280 of record NC_072483.1, read on the forward strand.
GCTCGCGAGCCGCCGTTTGCCGACCACGGTCCTAGAAGACTCCCGTCAGTCTTCTGGCCTCCAGAGCTCCGAGACCAAGTCTGTCCTGGTTAACCCACTAAGTGAGCTGATTTGTTACAGCAGCAGCAGGAGACTCATACGCGCCCTTCAGTTATCCAGGAAAGTCAAAGAACCGCTGAGCCCGTGAGTGACAAGACGGTTTCTGCAGGCCACTGGCCTGGCCGGACTTCTGCGACCTGCCATCGTCACCCGCTTCTCCAGGTGCTCTGCCCACACGCTGCGCCTCCCTGGCACGGAAGGAGGCAGGCCCGGTGGGGGGGTGGGGGGGTGGGCGGGAACATGGCCTGTGTCCAACCCAGAGCTGGTGAGCGGCGAAGCCTGGAGAAGGCGCAGGGCGACCTCCTGCCACAGCTCCCACTGGCACAGGAAGGGACAGCATTAAGGACCCCCATCCAGCAGCCAGGCCCTGCCTGCACAGCGTCTCAAACCTGCGCCCGCAGCAGGCGTGGTACATGCAGACCGTGGCCTTGCCCCGGAGCTGACTCCGCAGGTCCGGGCCTGGGGACCTGCATTCCTGACTGGGCACCACCGACCTAGGGCAGTGCCCTAACCAAGGGTGGTCTGTGCTCTGTGGATTCGGTGAACCTGCCCAGGGGTCCTGGAGTCACACATGTGCCCCCGGGAGAGGCCAGTGTGCGACCGAGGGGCTGGGCTCAGGGGCAGGAATGAGATTTCTAACTCCCCAACCCTACGTGGGTGACCCTCATGCCAGCTACTTAGCCTCTCTGTGCTGCCTCAGTTCCTTCCTCTGTAAAGCGGGTGACATGAAATGCACTCTCACTGGGCTGATGAGAGGACTGAGATGAAACAGGAAGTAACAGTCATAGGTCACAGTTAACACGAGAAATTGCATTCGCCAGTGTGGGGGGTCTTCTCCTATCAGCTGGGGGAGATGTGAGCCTGGATGTTCCCCTTCCTGGAGCCCCTCTGGGAGCTCTCAGCACTGAGCACGCCCACGACTGGCCCTGGGACCCGGCAGGGAAGCACTTCCCGCAGGCCTGCTGTGCCCAGGATCCGTGTCCCGAACCAGCCAAACGTCTCAGGAGCAGAAAATCAGCAACTGCAACCCCTCCTAGAAGGGACTCAGCTCCCTTAACCCGCTTAGGTTCGCAGATGCCACCAACTGAGCAATTCCGGGGGATCCACTTGCTCCAAACGTACGCATCTCCCCGAAGCTGCTGGAACTGGCCTCCGTCCCCGGCAGCAGCCGAGGCCTGCGAGGTGGGCGGGGCTGCGGCGGGTGCGTGGCTGCAGCAGCAGGTCCTACCTCGTCCCTGAGAACCAGAACATGTGCTGAACGTGCCGGAAGACAGGGAGACAATGTCCAAATCTGGGACAATGTGAACAACACACTCAACAGTGATCACCAGAGACTATAACTCATCGACTATCACAAATATCAACGCATTTATTTGAAAAAGAGAAATGGGGGAGAAGGCACAGCTGTGCCTCACAGGAGCTTTCTAGTGATAAATATGGGAGGAGCGACGTGAATGGAGAAGCGGCACTTGGCAAAGAGCCGAGACACAGGAACATGCGACAGGGTTGTGAGTGCTGGAACCAAGTGCCGCTTCTCCATTCACGTTTCTGACAGGAGCCGTCACGGAGGTTAAAGTCTGTGGGTGCCAATGTGGTGAGAAGGAGGATATGCACACATCACCAAAGTGACGCCTAGTCATTACCAAGCGACCGACTTCAAACTGGAGAAACTCACCGGAACCCAGCGATCACCACTCATCCCAGGCATGAGAAGTGTCACCTTGACGTGCCCCCGGCAGGAAGGGCACAGCATCACTTTTCTCATTGTTCCCCAAATGTGGCATATTCTGACTTTAATCTGCGGCCACATCAGACGAACCCAGGAGGACGTTTTATACAGTACCTGGGCTGTCCCCTTCACAAATGCCAAGGTCACGAGGAGAGACTGAGCAATTGTCCCATTAAAGGTGACGATAGAGATAAGACAACTAAATGCAAGCGCTGGGTCCTGAACCAGAGAGAAAAGACATTAGCAGGCACCTGGCCAAATCTGGGTAAGACCCAGAGTTAGTTAAAAGCACACTTGAGGAAGTGGTGAAGGGTATAATGGAAATCTTGGTACTATTTTTGCAACTGTTTTTATATGTCTGAAATTATTCCAAAGTAAAAGGTATTTTTAAAAAGAAGATAAAAATCCCAGATTTGATCTGTCGTGGGGAGGCAATGCGTGCCCAGAAATAGGAGTCACCGGAGGACTGGGCCCCGTCGCAGTCACCTGCCCCCGACCAGGCAGAGGGCGTGCTCTGAACGTGGTGAGTGCTCAGCGAGTATCACTGCCTCCACCCGGCCGGGAGCCGGAGGGCAGTGGGTGGGATGCAAGGAGGGCTGTGCACTCAGCAAACAGTGACTGTGCGCCTGTTGTGCGCCAGCCACTGGCAGAGCCTGCTGGGAGGCAGGTGTGAACCCATCCTGGCGCGGTAGTGCGGTGGGATCAGGGAAGGGTCCCACTCGGTGTGCGGCTCCCAGGGCCCCCGGAGGAGGTGCTCCTCGCTGAGGCTTAGAGGACCTGAAGGAGATGCCAGGAGGAGGCCGGGCCAGTGGGAATCGGTGCCCCATTCCAGGCAGGCTGGGCAGCTGGAGCCGAGACACAGGAACGTGCGACAGGGTTGTGAGTGCTGGAACCACAAACAGCACCTGGACAGGTGAGGTGGCTGGGTCCAGAGGGGCCACAGGGCAGCTGGGTCTGTGCAGCAGGTCCCTCCCGGGCAGGTGTGGGAGCAGCAGATACGTCGCGGGGAGCAGCATGGTCTCTCTTCTAAAAGCAGACACGGGGGCAGCGTGGGGATGGTTCATCAGGTCATAAAGACCAAGGAAAGCGACGTCAGCTACAGGCCTCAAGAGGTGCACTGGGGCAGCACTGGGGTCTCACTACCTGCAGCCTCCAAGCAGGAGCGGGAAGAGGCCCCAAGGTATAACGTGGAGCTTGTCCTGATAAGTAGGGGGACCCTGTAACTCAGTGTCCAAGTCGGGACACTTCAGAGAGGGAGAGGGGTGCGATGAATGATTATCAACATCTGAGGAAGGTCAGCATACTCAGATGGGACCTTTGGCCTGAAGGGGCTCCCATTGCCGGGGGTAGAGCCCAGGTGCGGCTTATGGATCCGCCAGGAGAGTCGGCAGCCTTGGAAGTGGTGAGGGGGGAGATGGCTGTGCTTCCCTTCTCAGGGAACCAGAGGGAGCTGGGCGTCCACATCCCACCCAGTCAGCCACTCAGGGTCCCGGCCAGTGCACCCGTGGGTGGCGAAGGTGACGATGCGGATCAGGAACTCCAAAAAGAAAGACGCAGGCAGGAGAGGGGGCCGGGGCCGGCAGCCTGGCTTCCCCGGTGCGGGGAGACCGCACGCCGAGGCGGCGGGCCGAGGGCAGAACTTACCCGTGCACGCCGTGGGCAGAGTGAGGCTCGTAATGGTACCTTCCCTCCTGGTGTCTCATGTCAATCGGTAAGGGAGCATGGAACGGTGGCAAAAGGTGCTGCGGCACTGTACAGGGGGAGAGAGACAGGACTTCAAAACCTTTCCCCTCCCTCGAAAAGCAATTTTCAAAGGGCTTTAAAGCTCCATGAATTTCAGAAGAAAAGCAGTCAGGACAGGGGGCTCCGAGGTGCCCGGCTATCACACACCCACGAAGGGGATGAATAAATAATCAAAGTCAGCCGGAGAAGACTACATCACTCACATAAAAGATCCCCAACCGCGCTCTTGACAAAGACAAGCAGCCAAGCGCTCTTTGAACTCGGGGAGATTACAGGCTGGGCCGCAAATCAGGGCTGACAGAGCCGACAGGCTTCTGCCCATCCCGGCCTTGGCTGCGTGGCTCCGCTGTGTGGGTGACGGCATCCACGCCAGCAGCATTCGCCCAGAGCTCTGTGGAGCCCGGGCCCACTCCGCTGCAGCCGGCAGACACCTATGCGGGCATGTTAATTCCCCAGCTCTTACCATTAATTACTGACCCTAAGCGCGCTGGCGGGGCCTCGGAGCTGTACATGCCAGCGCGTGAGCATCAGTTTCCAGAGGTGAGTCAGCCCCTGTCTGCACTTGGCCTGCCCTCAACAAATCATCATGGTAATTGTAGGATGCTCTTTGCTTATTAAGAAAAAATTCCTGGGTACCCTGGAGGCAAACGTAATTACAGGTGCCAGGAAAACAAGCCTCTTTAAGAAGTAGTTAGGCTGGAGAAAGGGCTAAGACGTGGAGATGTCTCCGCGGACTCCTCACGCGGAGGCCTGGCCAGTGGGAGTTGGCGGCGAGGCGGACCTGCTGGCTGGCGTCGAGCCGCGGCCGTTAGTTTTCCACGCACGCGGGGCAGCAGCCCGCCAGGCTGCCCTGATAAAGGCACACAGACACTGCTGCTCAGGTGCAGACGCGGATGCTGTTCTGTAAACACCACCCACTCTTTGACTTCACTGTGGGAAAATACACACAACGGGAAGTTTACCACGTTAATCATGGTAAGTGTACAGCACAGGTAAGCACATTCACATTGCTGTGCAACCACCACCACGTCCATCATGGGACCTTTTCATCGTCCCAAGCTGAAGCCCTGGACCCCTTACACACTCCCCATCTCCCCACCCTGGCCCAGGCGACCACCACCCTTTTTTCTGTCTCTATGAATGTGACCGCTCCGGGCCCCTCATCTGAGTGGAGTCAGACAGTACTTGTCCTCGCGTGACCGGTAACTTCACGAAGCATCAGGTCCTCAGTGCTCATCCGTGATACCATGTGCCCGATGGGTAGACCCCGTTTTGGTCATCCATTCATCCCTTGATGGACACTTGGTTTGAATGCTCTGAACTCTTAACAAGAGAAAACTTTTCTCCTGACATTTTAAACTTCATTTTTACATATTCAATTTTATCTTCATAATTCCACAATACTGGCATCTTCCATGGGGACTTGGAACAAAGAAAACCAATTTCTCACCCTGATTAAATCCATCTGCCAAACCCAGACTCCAGAAATCTTGGGCTCACAGGGGAGTTGGCCTCTAAAAGCGGAGGTCAGCGCCGCCTGCTTCCACGCGGGACACACTGGGCTTCGGGAACCCTCGGGGAGTCCAGCAGGGAAGCAGTGCCACCTCCAGAGGCGCAGGAAAGGGCCTCTATGGTTTCCTCAATGCGGCCAAGCAGACCGGACCCCAGCACTGTCAACAACTGTTTCCCTGCATTTCCAAAAGCCCCCTGGGGCAGCCAGGGTGGGTGTTATTGCACCCATTTCACAGATGAGAAAATGGAGGCCAAGGGCGATTTCAGCTCAGTCACGGGGCTGAAAAATGGCAGAGCCAGGAGGAGAGTCCAAGGCCCTGGACAGCTGGTCATAGCATTTCCCTCTGCCCAGCCTGAATGAACTCTCAGAGGCAGCCCTATGCAAAGGGAATGCCTGGGCCCCCGTCCCCACCTTGCTCACCCACTGTATTTAGCAAATGCACACAGTATCGGGCCTGTTCTAGGCACTTTGCAAATATCAGCTCCTAGGTCTTCACAGCAACCCCAAGCTGCACTCACCCCAGAATTCCTGGTGTTCCCGCTCTCCACCCCCAGCACCCGTGTGCCCCTTTTCTCCCCAGAGTTTCACCGACAGGGTTGAAGGGGGTCCCTTAATGCAATATCAGATTCCCCCACACCACCCCGACCAGGGCCCCGCCTAAGCAGCTGTGAGCGGAGATGTGTCTCTGTGCAGGATTAATGCAACTGCTTCAGGTCTAAAGAGCTCTGGCCTCCACAGGAGTGAAGTGCGCGTGCCAGTTCACCAGGCAAACGTGAACTGGAGTGGCGCCGAGGCTGACCTGCCGCTCCACCAAACCAGGCTGTGCCTGTGTGTGTGTGCCTGTGTGTGCGTGCGTGCCTGTATGTGCGTGTGTGTGCGCCTGTGCATGCGTGCCTGTGTGTGGGTGTGTGTGTGTGTGCCTGTGTGTGCGTGCGTGCCTGTATGTGCGTGTGTGCCTGTGTGTGGGTGCGTGTGTGCCTGTGTGTGGGTGTGTGTGTGCCCTTGTGTGGGTGCGTGTGTACCTGTGTGTATGTGTGCATGTGCCTGTGGTGGGTGCGTGTATGTGCCTGTGTGCCTGTGTGTGTGTGCCTGTGCATGTGCATGTGTGTGGGTGTGTGTGTGCCTGTGTGTATGTGCGTGCGTGCCTGTATGTGTGTGTGTGCCTGTGTGTATGTGCATGTGCCTGTGTGTGGGTGCGTGTGTGCCTGTGTGTGGGTGTGTGTGTGCCCTTGTGTGGGTGCGTGTGTACCAGTGTGTATGTGTGCGTGTGCCTGTGGTGGGTGTGTGTGTGTGCCTGTGTGCATGTGTGTGTGTGCCTGTGTGTATGTGCATGTGCTATGTGTGGGTGCATGTGTGTATGTGTGTGTGTGCCTGTGTGTGGGTGCGTGTGTGCCTGTGTGTGGGTGCGTGTGTGTATGTGTGAGGGTGCGTGTGTGCCTGTGTGAGGGTGCGTGTGTGCCTGTGTGTGGGTGCGTGGGTGCCTGTGTGTGGGTGCGTGTGTGCCTGTGTGTGGGTGCGTGTGTGCCTGTGTGAGGGTGCGTGTGTGCCTGTGTGTGGGTGCGTGTGTGCCTGTGTGAGGGTGCGTGTGTGCCTGTGTGTGGGTGCGTGTGTGTATGTGCTTGTGTGCCTGTGTGTGTGTGTGCCTGTGTGAGGGTGCGTGTGTGCCTGTGTGTGGGTGCGTGTGTGCCTGTGTGTGGGTGCGTGTGTGTCTGTGTGTGGGTGTGTGTGTGCCTGTGTGTGGGTGCGTGTGTGCCTGTGTGTGTTGCGGGAGGAGGAGCCTGGGCTTCTGGGAAGAGGCACGAGGGACAGCCATCCACTGAGTACGTCGCAGCCGGGGCTGCTCCCTCCTTCCGACGGGGCCCGGGGTGATGGCTGTGGAGCGGACACGGGAAGCGGCTTTCTCTTTCTCGAGTCAGAGGGGCAGGGCAGGGCCGCGGCACCCCTGCTGCCCTCCAAGCAGCGACGCCCATGGGATGACAGGCAGCAGGGGCTGTGGCCACAGCCTGTGCCCCTCTTGTTACCACTTGGCGTCCTCAGAAGGAGCCTGGGAACACGTGTTAGGGGTTCACCCATCCAGGCATTGGTGTGTTAGGTCAGTCGGCAGCTTGGGTGTGGCCCAGCGCCCTGGGTCGGGCAGGGGAAGTGCCATGGCACCATGGATCCTTTTCTCGCCAGGAAGCACACGGAGGCTCTGTGTGGCGAGTCTGCTGTAGGAGAGCAACGGCCAGGCAGCTCGTGGCTCCACTGCCCCCCCCCCATGAAGCCCTAGGTGCTGCCAGCAGCCAGCACCCAGGAGGCCCTCAGCAGCAGGGTCTCTGAGGACTCACATCCACACGGCAGCCCCCGGGTGGCCCCAGGGCGGATGGACGTGTGCCTGCCCACCTTCAGAGAGGACCAGTCCACTCCCAGCATGGGGCTAAGCCTGGCAGCAGTCATGCAGCAGTCATCGCTCATCCTGCACCCCTTCCTTCCTCAGTTCATCCCTTTATCCAGTCCGTCACCTGCCGGCTATCGGGGCGTGCTCTCAGCAGGCAATGCCCTGGGCCCTGGAGCCGTGCAGAGACAGCAGCCCGCGGTGCCGCTTCACAGAGCCGGGCAGCTTTCCCGAGGACACAAGCCATGAACAAACTAGCAAATATATTTGTCCCATAACGTCAGAGGATGGTGAAGCTCAGCGGAAACGGGCTGGGCACGGGGCAGGGAGGGGATGGGACATGGGGTGGGAGTAAGGGCTCCCGCAGGACAGGTGCACCAGGCGGGGGGACGGCAAGTGCAAAGGGAGGACAGCAATGTCGGCGCCAGGAGCAGAGGGTGGAGGGAGAGCGGCAGGGAACAAGGTCCCACAAGCCGGGTCTGGTTGTGGGAAGGACTCGGACCTTTTAGGATGCAGGGGTGGGGTGAGGGGAGAAGGGTTCTGAGCAGGAAATCAAAAGGCCACAGGAGCAGGGCCAGGGGGTGTGGGGCTGGCGTGCGCCTCGGCCAGGAATCTCAGATGGGCCCTGCCACTAGTGACCATGGACTTGGGAGAAATGATGTCATTTTCTGAGTCTCACATTAGCCATCTGCACAGTGAGGATTAGGTGAGCTCTAACTTCCTTCCTACCAGACAGGCCGGCTTCCAGGGGAGGCCTCCCCCTTATGCTATTGTCACCGCGCCTCTGGGAAAGGGCCACACCTGTCTCAGCCAGGGACATGCCAAGGCGTCCCGAGGGACATGAGCAGGCACAGGAGGGACCCCGAGCAGGCCACAGGAGGGGCCACAGAGGGGCCGGAGCAGGCCACAGAGGGACCCCGGGCAGGCCATGGGAGGGCCCCCGAGCAGGCCACGGGGGGGACCCAAGCAGGCCACAGGATGAACCCCGAACAGGCCACGGGAAGGGCCCTGAGCAGGCCCAGGGGGGCTCTGGTGCAGGCGCTGCTTTATCTTTACGGCCCTATCTACAACACACTGACCCAGTGGCCCTGTACCTCCTCTCAGCCCGCCAGCCACAGGCCCTGTCACTGAAGCCACTTGTAGGACAGCCCCCAAAACTGTCTCTGGGACCAGCTGCGCACGCCCGGCAAACAGAGGGTGAAGGCTGACCCGGAGCGTCCGAGGTTTGAGGACCTTCCAGGCCGGCAAGGACTGTCCCCAGCACCCGTGAAGGAACCTTTCAGAGGCAGATGCGTAGGCAGCCCCCTGGGCCAGGCCCCGGGGGTGACGCCGCGGTGGGCTCCGCGAGCAGGCGCGGCCAGCAGCCCAGGACCAAGAGGAACCAGGACAAGAGCTGCCTTGGGGGACATGCGGAAGGAGACCCTTCCACACGTTGTTTTCATTGTGGGCTCTCTTTTCCAGTTAAACAAAAATCCAAGCCCGGCATCCTTCAGGCAGAGGGGGACACCACATGCCAGCGCTCAGCGCGGCTCTCTCTAAGTTCAGAGGGAGAGACTCTGAGCTGGGACTTTTCTGTGGGCGCCCGACCCCCTGAAGGAATGCACATTTGGTTTTGATCCCACACAGAAAGCCCAACCGTCTGAGAGGCGAGGGTGTTGGCATGCTGACCGCCCCCCCCCCCCCCCAGAATTTTCCTGTGCTACGGTTTAAATGCCCAGTGCTCCTCGCTGGTGGTCCCAGGGAGGCAGCGTTACACGGCAGTGTCCCTGGTTTAAGGATCTCACTGTGTGAGTGAGAAGGCCAAGGAAAGGCGTAAGGGCGGGGCGGGGGGGGGGGGGGCTCCCCTGGAAGCCGGGCTCTAGCTCATCCCCACGCATCAGATCAGACACGAGGACTCTGGTGAATTCCTGCCGGAGAGGATGGGCGGGGTCAGCAGGGGCTCAGACAAAGCAGCAGGAAACTGGGCCATGGAAACATGACGGGGCAGCTGTGTGAGCAGCTGGAGGAGTCCCCGCAGGTGAAGTCCTGTGCTGCTACAACACGAGGCACTGCCAGGGGGCGGGCTCGGGGCGGGCCCACAGCTGGAGGGGAGCTTGGTGAAGGCAACCGTCTCCCAGGAGACCGGGCGTGTTGGGGACGCACCGGCCCCCGGGCTGTCCGGTCCCTAGAGGATAGCATGGTCTCCAGGTACCGTGTCTCTCCCATCGAGACTGAAGGAAGGCCTTAGCTCGGACCCCTGGTTCCTGCGAGCAGAGCTCCTTGCCTGCCACTGACCGAGGGATGGCACAGGTATCCTGGCAGGAGGCTGTCCTGGCACAAGGCAGGCCTGAGGAAGGACGAAGCACAAACCCATCTCAGTGCAGCCGGGGGGACTCGGGAGGGAGGCCAGGGGCCAGAGCAGGTCATGGGTCCCCACCTTCTCGGGCAGCTGGCCCAGGCCGTGGCCGCCTCATGGCTACCGGATGGCCTCCAGGTGGCCTCTGGTCAGCAGAAATGGAGGCCTTCTGGCTTGGCCTGGCTGGGGCCAGAGAAAGATGTATTGGCCCCAATTTCTCTCACACTATGGGGACTCTGCTTGGCATGCCCATTAATGACTAGCTGACCACGTTCCTTTCACTTACAATTCCTTGCAAGTGACAAGAGCTCCGAGTGCCAGGGTCTCTGTGGGTAAAGGAGGAAGGACGCCCGCCCGGCTGCGGCGCCGCGTGTCCGCAGGGTCTGTGCAGAGTGGATCTCGAGCTTTGGGGGAGACGTGAATCAGGCCCCTGTCTAGTCACGGGGGGAACTTTCCCCTGATCCCCGAGCATCAGACAGGAACTCAGACGCGCATCCGTGGTTGATGTGCCTCCATGAGCACGCAGGGCCCCTGCGCGCCGAGGTGCAGAGCGGGCGCGGGCGGGATGCCACGTCATGGCTTTGGGCACGGCAGGAAAAGTCTCCTGTAAAGGAACCTGCTGACCGCCACCCCGTCCCAGTGGGCGCATCCACAGGGGGCTCAGGCCAGCTACTCTGCGCGCCAGCTGGGCCCCCTTTCCGTTCCCTGGTGTCTGTGCCCTCACTGGCCAGGACACAACAAGCAAGTGAGGGGACTCACAGGTGGCCTGGTCGTTCTGGCGAGTCAACAGCGCCATGAATTTGACTGAAAGGATGATGTTTGTATAAAAGCACACGTATCCCTGCCTCACCTGCCTCCCGCCACGCCCCCCAGTGCTGCAGCCGTGACTTGGCCCTCAGCAAAGTCAGTGGCAAAGACGCTTAAGCAGAGAGCGTGTGACTGGGTCCCAGGAGGGTAACACGTCCCGTGTGCGGGAGGATGGTGGTCCAGAGGGTGGACCCCTTTAATGATCCAACTGCCTTAAGCAAACCCAGCTCTGCCCCCAGGAAGCGAGGGGATCAACGGCCTGACAAGCGCACGTCTGGCAAGACGGGCCTCCCACAGAGAGCCTGCCACTCCACTCCCCCCCACCCCACTCCCGATGCCTGCTCGCCCGCTAAACCGTTAAACCCGCAGGGGACGGGGATGGGAAGACGCTCTGCTGACGGGAACTGTTCACCGCGGGAAGAGAGGGCGCTCTCTTCTTTTTGCCCCTTGACCTGGACACTTCAGCTGGACACTAGCTGGTGGCCTGCTGGTCACGGTTTCTGTTTCAGCCACTGAAGCGGGCTCGTCACGGATCCACAGGGCAGGGCCCTGGCTCTCTCCTGCTCCTGTGAGGCCCCAGCCCCACGCCTCGGGAAGCTGCAGTGCAGGCTTCCCAGGATACACCAGAAACGGCAACACTAGCTACCGAGAAGGGGCTGACCAAGGGAGACGACCTCTCCCGGACACGTGATGCCCCTGACGTGGCCTTGACCACAGGCTGTGGGCTCTCCCGGTTCCAGTTCCTCGGCCTCTTCCGGAATCCAGTGGAGCGACCACCACCAGGGCCCAGCTCTCCACCCCGGGCCCAGGCCCACCTGAGGCTCCCGCTCGGTCAGTGGGTGAGGACCCTGCTTGAGTGCTCTGGGGACCCCGAGTACGGGATGCAATTCCTGCACAGGGCAGCTCTGCAGGGGATGTCTGCAAGGCCGCAGAGCCTGGCCCTATGTGGCGGGTGGGGTCCGCGCGGCACGGGCTGCCAGAATGGCCTTGGACTCGAGGAAGGGAGAGTCCCACGCAGCCCGGAGCATCAGGAAGGCCTCTGGCAGGCCTCTGGTGTCGGAGCCGGGCCCGGAAGGGGAGGCCCCAGGGGAGGGAGAAGATGACGAGTTCCCCAGGCTCCGGCAGGGCGGACAGGGTCCAGAAGACTCGATGGTGTCCCCCACGGAGCTGTGGCCTGAATCCTGGCCTGAGCTCTGTGGCCGCTCCTGTACACGGACTAAGAACACTTCTGCCTGGGGTCCCCGGGAAAGTAAACGAAGTGCCCGTAACAGGAGGCACTGTGGGCCCCGGAGGCACGAACAGCGCCTCTCAGGCCCAAATCACCTCAGCTCTGCACACACGGTGGGGCCCCTGCGGGCCTGCAGGTATGGTGACTATCGCGCTGGCCTGTGTATCGGTGCTTCTGAGCCGTGGACTCGGGGCCTGAGCACCACGAGGAACGCGGGCTTTGAAGGCGCCGCCATTCCTGAGCTTCTCCGCGCTGCAGAACAAAGGTGCGTGCCAGGCTGGGAGAAGCCCCACGAGACAGCACGCACCGTGCCTCCGGCTTGGGTGGCCTCGGTCACCTCTGAAACCCGGCAGGCAGGTGACTCAGATGGCCAGGCCTCTCCCAGGGGGCACGGCGCCACCGGCTCAGGCCTCAGAGCTCGAAGGCATGCGAGTCACCCGAGTCCAGGGGCGCCTCCTCCCCGGGGCCAGGCCTTCTGCCTGCGAATGGCACCACCACCCCAACACGCCCGGACAGGCCGCTTCCCCGCCTCTGCTGATGCTGATGCCCAGGCCCCGCCCCGCAGGAAGCACTTAATAAGAATAATAATATCCTGAATGGCACGCCACAGCGGGCAATTAAAAAGCGTTTCTGCCTCACTGGGGGGAGGGGGAAATGAAAATCAGACAGGAAATTCCAACACCACAGCTGGCTGGTGTCCTGCGGGCTGAGGCCCAGGCTGCTGGCTCTCACAGCCAGTCCTGCCCCCACACAGAGCTTGGTAGGACCAGGGCCCGCCAGCGCACACCCCCACCCCACAGCCACAGGCTGGCCTTCCCAAGAAGGTGCTGCTTGACAACATATGACAAAATAGATGCTGGAAAGAGCGCAGGAAGCCGGGCCAGCGCCAGCTGCTGCACCAGGGCAGGGCCCCGAGCTCTGCAGGCGGCGGGCAGGGCTGCAGGGAGAGTGCTCTCTGTGAGGGCTGGCAGCGCACCTGCCCCAAGGCCCCTGGGAGCGGCAGACTCCTGTGCCACAGGCCCTCGCTCAGGAGCCCGGCCGTCCGGGACCAGTCCCTGCCCAGCCTCCGTGACTGGGAGAGTAAATGTCTCACTCGAGCCCTCCCGTTTGCGGTATTTCGGTTACACAACCCGATCTGACTGAGACATGCTCGGATGGTGAGGCCAAGATAAGGGGAACAGGCCACGGGAGGCAGATGGAACCTGGGCCAGAGGCCACAGGGTCGTGGTGGACAGCACTGGGCTGCAGCGGACACCGTGGCCAGGCCTGGCCCCATCACTGATGCTCTTTGCCTGCCTGTGCCTTGGTTTCCTCATCTGTGCAATGAAGGCAGTGACAGGACCCACACCAGAGGGACACTGGAGCAGAGCTGAGCCGACATGTGTCCGGAGCTTGTGCAGAGCCAGCCTGCGAGGACCTGGGAGTGCCAGAGGCCCTCTCCACGACCTCCTGCCCTCAGCCAGGGGTGGGAGATGGGGGGCGGGGAGCTCCAAAGGCACCCCGAGGAGACGGGGAATGAAACGGGCTGCCCAATGGTCAGGGTAGACGAGTGGGGTCCCACATTAGAAAACCTTAGCACCAAAATACCGTAGAGAAGGCCAAGCCTGATCACGTTTGAAGTGTCCTGGCCACGGAATCTGTTCCAAAGGAAGTAAAGTCAGGACCCCAAGCCCACGGCAGACTGCCCAGGGGCTGGGGCTCCACAGGTGTGCCCTGCAGACCTCCAAGCGACCTTGCAGAGAACACAAGCCCAGGCCAAGGGCCTGGAGACGAGTGGCCTGTGCCGCCCCGTGTCCAGGCTCCCGCCGCCTGTTCCAGAGGCAGGCGGGTCAGTGTGGCCCAGCACTGCCCGGTCACCTTCACAAGCGTTCCCTGGAGTCTCGTCGCCCCCAACAGGTTCACCTGCCCACTTGTACCAGCAACCCTGGCAGCTTCGATGCTGTCACAAAAAGCCCACTGTCACGGGAGACAAGGATCCCACGGGTCCCGGCGTGTCACCGCCACTCTGCTTCCCTCCGCAGCTCCCGGCCCTTCCTGCAGAGCCTAGCAAGCGCTCAGCCTGGCGCTGGTCCTGCCGCAGCCCCCAGAGCGCCGAGAGCCTGTGGCCGTTCTGCTGCCGATCTTGAGGGGCCACAGTGCTGGGTCCCACCAGGCACTGAGGACGCTTTCCCGGGCTGGCGAAGGCAGCCCTTACTCCAGGGTGTGCTCTGAGGCAGAGCCTGCCAAAGCCAGTGTCTGAGATGCAAAACCGGGCCTGGCATCTGCTGGGAGGACAGCCTGCAAGCACCTCTGAGCACGGCACTCGGCCGCATGCGCTTGCGTTCCGCCGTGACAGCTGGTCACACAGCTTCCCTTCCACTGCAGCAGCCTCTGAAAGGCACCTCGGAGCCCTGGCCAGTGCCGTCCCAGCGGCAAGGGGGTACTCGTTTCCTTAAAGGGATCTTTTCCTTAAAACGTTCTCTACCCCAAACTCGTCTCTCTTAGTGCCCACTGTCAAATGCAGCCCTGGCCTCAACATACAGTGCACATGCTGTCTTAAATCTCCTGGTAGTCACACACACAAAAAAACCTTAACCCTTTGCACTCGCTTGCTTTTTTCTCGATTTCTTTATTCTAATGCTAACCGTGTCGAGTCACACTCGACATCCGAGTGCAAAAGGTTAAAAAGAAACTGGCAATAATCCTATATAATAAAACCCTAATATGCAAATTGACCAAATGACTGAACAGCAGAAGGACTGTCCGGACCACCTTCAGGGTGACCACGCTATGAGATGCACTGGCGCCAGGCCAGCCGAGGCGGGGTGATGTGATTGGTCAGGGGCCCCGCCACTGCCCCATGATTGCCCCACAGAAGGAGGCCCAGGCTACCAGGCTGGCGGCGCTGCGGCGGGTGTGCGGGGCCGGCCAGCGATCACCCTGCAGAGGGAGGCCCAGGCCTGCCAAGTGATCGCACCCCATGCCTGTCACCCGCAGAGGGAGGCGACCGGTGGAGGTGGGGGGGCAGCGCCGCACAGATGGCAGGCAGTGGCAGCGGCGGGGGCGGGGCCAGCTGCTGGCAGCCGGACAAAGGAAAGCCCGATAGGCCCTGATCGCCGACCAGGCCTAGGGACCCTACCCAAGGGGTCCCGGATTGCAGGCCAGGCTGATGGACAACCCCCTCCCCCCGCACGAATTTCGTGCACTGGGCCTCTAGTCTTCATATAAATTCATTGACTCAGCATATCCAAAACATCGTTTCAACATATGACCAACATAAAAGTCATTAACAAGTTGTTTTGCGTTCTTTACTTTATACTAAGTCTTTAAAGTCGCTGTGTAGTTTACCTCTACACACGTCGCAGTACGGAGCGGCTGCACTCGAAGTGCTCAGCAGCCATGGGCCTGGAGCGGCTGCTGCTGAACCCACAGCCCCAACCAGTGCTCACCGAACTGGGACGGCTCACAGCCCTCCAGTCCAGGCGGAGCAAAGCCCCGACGGCACAAGAACATGGCGATGAACATTCTCCCCAAACTCAGTTCCTCCTCACTGCTGGCTCTTCACTCCCTGCACACGTCTATGTGGCCGCTTCCTGCCGCTTCCTGCCCTTCCGCCCACTGGACTCCCAGGGCCGCTCCTCCGGCACCTCGGCCTCCGGGCAGAGCAGAGTGAGTCAGCCGCCCACTGCCTTCCCCACAGGCTTGGGCAGGTGCTCCTGAGACCTTCTGACAAAAAGGGGGTCCCTAGTGTGAACCCTGAGGACTAAGAAGGGTTCCTGGTGGATTTTTTTTTTTTTTAATGCAGAGCCTAGCAGTCATTCTGCACAGAGGCCTCTCATCCGAACCGCACTCAGAGGGAAGCCTGCACTGGACCACCTGCCTCTACCTCCCAGCCTTCAGCAGGAGTTCCTGGAGTGCTCAGCAACAGGACTGAGGCTCTCCCATCCACCTGAAGATGTGCCCCTTGACCACCAGGGCCAGCGGAGGGACTTCTGTCTAGATAAGCCCACTTTCCCTGCTGGAGCTGACGATGCCTCTCCAGAGCAGAGCAGGGCAGAGCAGCGCCGCAGCGCCCTCCGCAGCCCAGCGCGGAGCGGGGCCGAGTGGCGTGCGCCATCACGGAGCGGGGCTGCCTCGCTGACGAGGCCGGGCCCGGGCGCCTCAGGGCCTGCCCTCGCACAGCCGCGCTGCAGCGCTCTCGGCTGCTGCACGCAGTGCTGTAGCACCGTCGAGCTCTTGCACTAAATAAAGTCTCCTTTTTCACCACACCCCAACTTAGGGATTCCTGTTGGCATTGAATTGGCGCCAACGACCATCTGTTGACACCAGAAAGCAAAGCACATGCAGGGACTGTGCGGGTGGGGATGTGGAAAACTCTGGCCAAGCCACGTGACGCTTCCGGAAGCCTGGCCCCTGGGCAGCGCTGGCTCTGCGTAACTCCGACCCACTGACTGGAGGACGGTCCCAGCACATGCCATTCCCCCCACCCTCCCCACCTCCACCTGCTGCTCGCAGAAACGGGTTCCCTGCATCGGGACACTGGGGGTCCAGCTGGCAGGGCTGGAGGCCAGGCCACAGGACCAGGCAAAGCCCATCCCCTTTTGCTGGCAGAGAAACCAGACGTAGAAAAGACAGCGCGTGACCCACCCGCTGGCCCCGCGCAGGCCCAGAACCGTTTCCTAGAATAAGACTGTGCGAGGGGAGAGAGAGGACAACTCCACAGGCTTCCTGGGCATCAGAACCCCTCTTGCGAAACAGTGTTTGATGAGCTAAGTGTGAATGAAAAGCAGCAGGAATCTACGTCCTTTAAAATAAACAGGGTTAAAATAGGGGCAAGCTCACACCCAACGTGTTTCGGGGCCCGAGAAACCAGAGCTGTCCTTCCTTCCGCAAACCCAAGAGCAGCCCAGCCCATTCTCCCGTGTAAGGGGTTGTGGGCCCCGACCCTGCTCTGTGGGCCCAGCTCTGCCCCAGCAAAGGGGATCTAGAGGCGGGTCCTAGACAGGCAGCCCGGGTCCTGTCGCCTGGAGAATGGAGTACAAAGCCCAGCATCGTCCAAGCTCTCCTGGTCCTGCCCTCAGGCCGGCCCCCAGGACCAGACCCCAGAAGGCCGTCCCCCCTCCACACGCCCGGCCTGCAACAGTGCTCACTGTGCCCAAGATCCACCCATCCCACACTGCCTGTCTCCTTATCACACCAGCTCACAAGCAAGTCCAGTCCACTCGTGCCTCCTCCAGGACGCTTTCTAGACCTTTCTTCTGCCCCTCTCCCAATCAGGCAGAAGATCTGCCCTCCGACCCCATTTCCTCAAAGCCGGAGTCCAGCACCTGGGCTGGAGGGAGTGAGGAGTAGTGCCCAGTGAGTCAGTGAATGAACGAGTGGGGGATGAGGGAGTGACTCTCCTCACTGCAGGAAAGGAGGGCGTGAGGCTGGCAGGTGACCAATAGCTGCTGACATTCTGCATTCATTGACTTAGGACCCCGGGGAGAGAGCCCTGCGCACAGCGTGGCAGACAGCAGGGGCAGACAGACACAGTCATGGCCACACAACGACGCTGCCGTCAACGACGCACTGCATATACGATGGCGGTCCCATGAGATTATAACGGAGCTACATAATGCGGTAGCACCACGCATCACTCGCACGTTGTGGCGATGCTGGTGAAAATAACAGGACAGCATGGACAGTCATATACAATATGCAATATGCAATACTTGATAATAAACGACATGCTACTGGTTTATGTGTTCACTATGCTATACTTATTAAAGTCATTTTAGAATATTGTATTTCTATTTATAAAAACGAAGTTTGCTGTAAAACAGTATGACATAAAAGATGTATGGAGCAGAGTAGCAGACCGAGTACTAGTAGACAAAGCAGAGTAGCAGATCAAGTACTAGTAGACAGAGAAGAGTATCAGACAGAGTACTAGTAGGCAGAGCAGAGTAGTAGACAGAGTAGTAGTAGGCAGAGCAGAGTAGCAGAGAGAGGACTAGCAAGCAGAGTAGGAGAGAGTACTAGTAGACAGAGCAGAGTAGGAGAGAGAGGACTAGCAGGCAGAGCAGAGTAAGAGAGAGGACTAGTAGAGCAGAGTAGCAGAGAGAGGACTAATAGAGCAGAGTAGGAGAGAGAGGACTAGTAGAGCAGAGTGGGAGAGAGGACTAGTAGACAGAGCAGAGTGGGAGAGAGGACTAGCAGAGCAGAGTGGGAGAGAGGACTAGCAGAGCAGAGTGGGAGAGAGGACTAGCAGAGCAGAGTGGGAGAGAGGACTAGCAGAGCAGAGTGGGAGAGAGGACTAGTAGAGCAGAGTGGGAGAGAGGACTAGCAGAGCAGAGTGGGAGAGAGGACTAGTAGAGTGGGAGAGAGGACTAGTAGAGTGGGAGAGAGGACTAGTAGAGTAGAGTGGGAGAGAGGACTAGTAGAGCAGAGTGGGAGAGAGGACTAGCAGGCAGAGCAGTACAGATTCCTTGGCTCATCAGCTGGGACCCTCCTCTGAGACGGACAATGAAGGTGGTTCTAACAGCAAACGCACCAGGCTTCCTACATGCTGAGCCTTCCTAACACGTGACATTTGTTAACTGATTCAACCCTACAGCACTTGGACCTAGAGTGCTTGGAGGGCAATGTATTTTTATTATCATCCTGATTTTACGGGCTGGGGTCAGTCCCAAGGTCTCACTCCATGCCTGGAAATTCCAGACAGGTTCTTACAGGGGGAGGTGGGGGGAGGCGGGGCGGGGCAGGGCAGCGAGAACTCTCCTAGTTCCATAAAATCATCAGGCCAAAACCTGGTCAGCGCCGCTCAGTGATTGAGCGTTGACCTATGAACCAGGAGGTTGCGGTTTGATACCCGGTCAGGCTCTTGCAGGCTGGATCCCCAGTAGGGAGCGGGCAGGAGGCAGCCGATCAGTGATTCTCTCTCATCATTGATGTTTCTATCTCTCTCTCCCTCTCCCTTCCTCTCTGAAATCAATAAAAATGTATTTAAACAAACAAACAAACAACACCTGAGGCCAAAGAGGAGGCCCAGGGTGCCCAGTCCCTCTCAACACAGCTGGGCCGGGCTTCGGTGCGATCCGAGCCGCAGGTGTGTGACGGAGGGGGGAGAGTCCGCGTGGCTCAGCCAGGAGGAGTGGCAGAGCCCACCCACTCCAGGAGGCACAGGGCTGGGCTTGTATTTCCACTTTGCTCATGGCCTTTCCAGAGTGATGACCACCTCCCCCCGAATAAAAGGGTATTCTAAGTGCTGCCCAGGGATGAGCAAGTAGCAATCCCGGCAGGGACCCCAGGGAGGGGTTATCTGTTTCCCCAGCTGTGCTCGGTGCCTGCTAATAACCCCCATGGATCATTCTGCCTGGCTCGGAAAACGTGCTGACTGGCGTTAAACATGGGCCCCTTCCCCCGTGGCTCAGCACCCCCGCAGCCCATGCGGGCGCTCCTTGTTAGCATGCTGCTGGTGTAACGAGGGCGGTGAGGATGGCAAAGGGCCACCCCAGGCCCCCACGAGCGACTGCAGTGCAGAAAAGGCACCCACCTGGCTTTGTGCTGATTAATGGTGGGTCCCACTAATAGCCCTGCTTAACACAGGAGTTTGTCAAGATTAAGTAATTGCCTTAAACAAAACGTGTTTTATCTGTAAGGCCCGCTGACGAATGACTCGTGCTGGGAAACGGGGTGATGGATGTCTGTGACTCCCTGCCACCATTGCTCCCCCATTTGCATAAATTAAAACGCAGCCCTTGATTAGGGTGAGAAGCCCCTCAAACCCTGCCAAGGGGAGGAGCGGCCAAGGGCCCTGCAGTCACCCCACCTCAGGCCTGCGGGCCACTGGGGACTGCAAACTGCCTGTTAGCATTACACTCCCGGGACGGGCAAGGCCCCGAGGCAGGGATGAGCCAGGTGCCCACGGGCTCGATTGGGACAGGAGAGCTGGGGGAAGAAAGCACAGCACAGGGCCCTCAGGAGACAGGGAAACGGGGTGGACAGCCCCCCCTCCCTCCGCCCAGCTAGCCCAGTGCTCGCAGCAAGCCCGCCTCTGTCCCCGAAGCCATGGCCACTCACAAGGCTCTGCGGTCCACGGGGCTGTTACCAGGAGGTGGCCCGGGACCAGCCAGGATCCCCTGTATAAAATGGATTAAAGGAGGCTGTGTGCACAATCTCAACCGCTAGCATCGGGTTCCGGGGTTCCAGGGTTCCAGGGTTCGGGGCCATGCAGTCCATGTCTCCTTGGACATTTCACGCTCGCCCCCTCCAGATGGCACTGTGAAAGCGACGATCCCGGAAATGGACAGAGACCCGTGCAGGGGGCTGGAGACAGTGACCCCTGGGCCAGCGGGCTGGGAGGACAGTGGGCTCCCTGAGTCTGGGAGGCACATTCAGGTTCTCTCCCGCTGGGACCCTCATCACCAAGCAACCGCAGCCTCATCTTACAGATGAGGAAACCGAGGCTGGTGAGTATGTAACTTGTCCAAGATCACACGCAGGTGGCTGGCAAGGAGAGGAGGAGTGATCATGCTGACCCTGCAACTCCTGATGACACAGGGGACGCGAGCTGGGACGCTCACAGCCCTTCTGGGTTAGCGCTTCAGCACGAGCTGTGGGTGACAGTGGACCCCGCTCCCCACTGGCTCAGATACACCTCAGGGCAGAGGAGGGTAACTTGGCTCTACCATGAAACCCCTGTCGGCCGGCATCTCCCTCTGCCAACAGGCTGCCCCGCAGCCACAGGCCGCGCCGTGCCTCCGGTGGTTGACCCCACCTTCCTCTGGGGGCAGGGCGAGATTCCCAAACCAGACCGCCCACCCGGAGCCTGCCTCTGTGCGGGAGCCCCGCCAGCCAGAGCCGGCAGCTGTTCCCACAACACTGGCTCCTCCCCAGCCACAGTGCCAGGGCCGATGCCACGTGTGGCCCGGTGGCGGGGAGGAGCCGTGGCCAGATTGGGTCAGGGGACCGTCCCCGCTGGAAGCAGAAATGGTGACTTCTTCCCAGTCCACAGGGCCCTCCGCCTCGGCTCTGGAATGCACGGAGGCTGGCTTCTTCCCCTTCCCAGGGGCTGGGAGCGGCTCACGGAGAGCACGAGTCCGCAGGTGGAGCGGAGAGAACGCTCCGAAGTCAAGGCCCCTGCCGCCCAGGCCCTGGGAAGGTGTCCCCACAGAGCTGCCGAGTGGGGGGAAGGCGGACCGGCACGGCCTTGCTTTACCCAGTGCACAGGGATGCCGCCCTGACACGCATGCCCGTGCTCCACGCCCTGCTGGCCCTGGGCACCCTCTCCCAGGCCCAACCCCCCAGGCTGAAGCTGACGGAGGCTGAGAGGACAGACCGCAGACCAGGGCGTGAAGGGCCTCCCTCCTCACCGCCAGGCAGATGGTAGCCACGTACCACACAGGGCCGGGGGCAGGTTTAATGCCTACTATGCGGGGTCGCAGGTAAACACGGGGCCATCATGTGCTGTCACGCCATCCTTCTTACCACCCCCACCCCAAGGATCAATAAATGCCCCGGAGGGCAGCAACCTCCACACCCATCCTGTTCACTACGGTAACAGCGCTGTCCCCGCCAGCACCCGTGGCGGAAGTGCGCGTGTACGGCGTGACACACGCGAGGAGCCAGCATGCGGCTATGCCAGGCGGACGCTGTGCCCTTGGAATTCACATTCATTTGCTCTTCACATCCACCCTGTGGGGCACTGTCACTACCCCATTTTACAGGCGAGGAAACCGAGGTTTGGCGAGTACGTAACTTGTCCGAGATCACACAGCAGGTAACTGGCAAGGAAGGATTTGAACGCTGGTCTGTGACTCGGGAGCCTGAGGCTTAACCATCTCCCCGTCCGGCCCATCCTGATGACTGCTCTCTTCACTCCAGTGTGACTGGCTGCGAGATGGAGACGCCCGAGTCCCTGGCCGTGGAGAACGCGCTCCCCGTGTTATGTATGCCAGCGTCACAGGGTCTCTTCCTGAGCGGCCGCTCCTGTCCAGAGCCCTCGGAGGTCACCGGGCTCCCAGCCCAGACTTCAGATCCCGACACACAGCACGAAGGTGACAGGTGCCGGAGGAGCGGGCCAGGGAGGCCCCGGGACGAGAAGCGGCAGAGCGCGCCAGGTGTCACGGCCTCGCAGGCAGAGCCGTGGAGAAGGGCAGGGCGGTGGTGCGTGAGGCTGGCGCAGGGTGAGCCTGGGCGTTCCACATCTTACAGGACACAACGGACTCCGGGCACCCGCCGGCTGCTGACGGAGAGGCGTCAGGTTTAGACAAGGGAGTAACAGCGTCAGCTGCCTTTTACACCCAAGGGGGCGGAGGGTGAGGTGTGTGGATGCTGCTGGGGTGAGGAAGCGGATTAAGACGCAGACCCTACCTGAAGTGATGGGGTGAGAGCTGAAGGGCCTCCACGGGGAGGCAGCGGGGCAGAGGGAGTGCACCCCGACCTTGCAGGCGCAGGGCCAGCAGGACTGGTGCTATGCAGGTGTGGGGGTGAGGGAAGAGTGAGGCTGGCCTGGTCAAGCATCCTGGGAGGGGTGCTGACTTGGGGCTTAAGCGAGTGGTGGTGTCCCCAACTACGAGAGGGGACACAGGAGAGAGAGGCTGCTTTGAGGGTCTGAAAATGGTGGTTTCTGACCTGCTGAGTTTGAGATGCTGTGGGGCATCAGTGGGCAGCCACATCCGGGGCCAGTGTGGACAAGGCGGAGCTGGGAGGCAGATTTTAGGGGACACCGGGGTGGCTGGAGCCCCGAGTGAGAATGACTGTGTAAGGCCAGTGGGTCAGGAGGGGAGCCAGGCTGGGACACTGGGCTCCTGTCAGAGCTGGTGTGCTCACCTGGCCCTCGGGCCTCCAACACTGTGGCCGGGGTGCTCCCTCTGGTCCGGCTTCCCGGCATCCAGTGGAGAGGAGGGTCACTCCCAGTCGGCACCCAGCACCCCTGGACTCATGGCCACACAGGGTGTGGACATGGAGGGGGAAGCTGCTAGGGAGACGTGGCCCCTCCCCAGGTCAGAGTTCAGGGTCCTGGTCATGCTGACGCCACTGACTTCCTATCAGACCCGAGACCCAGGGCTCGCCTGTTCCCTGCCCCAGTGCACGTGCGAGGGGGCGGAGCAGGCTGAGGCCGGCAGTGTGCCTCGCGGGGAGAGGCAGAGCCTCCCCGGGCTGCACGCCTCTGTCCAGGGCACCGTGGGCTCACTTGTACTCAGAGCCCAGCAAGGGCAGGAGCAGGGTGAGCTGGTGTAATGGCCACCGGCGTAGAAACTTGACCTGGTTCAGGGTGGCACAAACCACTCCCTCGTTGGTCCCTAATGACTCCGGGAGGCAGCGGACACCTGGTTAACAAGCACATCCTGTGTGTTCAGCTGTCTGTTGGGTCTTGAGTGGAACAGAAGGGGCAACAGAAGCCAGAGCCCACCTTGAAACCCGTGTTCCCACCGTGGTCCCAGGTGCAGGCAGGAACCTTCCATCGGCCTGAGGGGCGCCCCAAGCCCAGTCCTGGGGCAGCCGGGATGGTAGACAGAGAGAGGCCAGCCCAGATCAGCCCGGGCTCCGCAGCCCTCCAGCTCGCAAACAGTGAGAAGTCACCAGGCTCCGAGTGTCCTGCACAGAGGCGGTTTGGTTTCCTAATCCTGGCTCTGCCGCGAACTGGCTGTGTGACCTTGGGCACGTCATTTCACCTCTCCGCACCTCAGTTTCCTCCTGTGTAACTTCCTTCCCTCGGCGGGCCATCGGGAGCAGTCACTGAGATCACAGAAACGCAAGCTCACGCCCTCGCTGGGGTCGGCACACCTGCCCCTCAGCTGAGCAGCCCTCCCACCCTCCAAGGTGGCAACTTGGAGGGTGGAGGATGCACCGTGGACAGGCACCCCCCTTAAACTTGGGGTGCCACCGGGAGGATCCAGCACTTCCCGCACCAGCAGCAGGTGGGTTTGAGCGCCCCCCTCTCCTTCCCCTCCCCACGCCACCTCCTTTTCAGGAACTAAGAGCCCCTTTTACAGCCCTCATGCGGGCCCCAGGGAGCCCGGCGGCCGCAGTGAGTGCTAATACTCCAGGCACATTTACTGAAACCTTTTGACATGGAGGATATTTTTATGAGATAAGTGCCCTGTGTCGGTATCAACTGGCAAGTTTCATTGCTCACATTTCAGTCCTGCAAAAAGCCTTTCTCAATCACTGTCCGTGGCAACAATAAACTTTAATGGCTGAGAGAAAGCCTGCAGCTCAGGCGCAACCTGTCCTTCCACATCTCTGCCCTGTGCCCCAGACCTCCCTCCTCTCCCCGCGGGGCCAGAGGCCCAGGCAGAGGGGCAGACGGAGGGTGCCATCGCTCCCCCCACCCCAAACCCCTGCTTCTCATCCTCGGGGATCACAGGCCCTGAAAGCATATTAGAAACTCCAGGGAATTAAAAATGCCAATACCCAGCCCAGCTCTGACCAACCGAGACAGAATCTCGGAGTTGGAGTCGGACACTGGCCTTTGTAAACGCTCCCAGGGGGTTGCGGCGGGCAGTGGGCAGAGAACAGCTGCACTTCCTCCCAGCAGGCGGCAGGTGCGTCCTGGCCACAGCCTGTCTCCCGCAGGCCCCTCCCTCGCTTACGCACCTGCACTCGGACACGCGTTCTGCACCCGGAGATGCCAGGCAGGTGCGTGGCTCTCTAGTTGGCAGTGAGAGAACCAGAACCAGAGATCACAGGTCACACCGAGACCCAGGGACCGACGTGCCCTCAGAGCCGCTGCTGCATTTCTATCCTGTGAGTCCTGGGGGCAATGAGCGTCGGGTGAAGGGTAGCCAGGCAAGGGAGCGTCAACGGATGAAGAGTGAGTCCAGGGATGGGTGGCTGCCTGGCTTCTACCCCCAGGAGTCCCACAGCCATGTCAGGGTCCTACAGGGAAGGACGGTGCTTGGTGTTCCCGAAATGCTCACTTTTCAGAAGGTCCTGGCAGGTTCCAGAACTCGAGGCAGGCAGGGCCTGCCGGTCACTCCGGGCACCACTTACAGAGCCCTCCTTGGACTGAGGTGAGCTGGGGACAGCTCCCTCCCCACCCCTGTATCACACTCCAAGCTTGCCACCTCCATGCTCTCCCACCACCCACCTACCTCGCCCCAGCCTCACCTCCCACCATCTCCTGAACACCCACCCACCTCAGCAAGCCCCGGACTCCGAGACCCAACCAGGTCTGTGAAGTCGCCCCAGTGGACTCTGGCTCCCCGGAACACCTCCCAGCCCCTCTCATGGCGTCTGCCCTGATCCCGCTGGGTCCCCTGCGGGCGCAGACAGGGGACTGGCCTGGGGGCCTACAGGCTCCCCTTCGTGGGCCGCACTGCGGCTAGCTGGGGAGGCCTGCGGTGCGGCTCTCTGAGTGTCGAGTGTGGAGGGGGACTGTCGGACCCTGTGCAGAGCCCGACGGAGGCCAAGCCTGCCTCTCAGTGGGCGGCGGTTTTTCTCACGCGTCCCTAGCCCACCGGTCTGCTCGGTTGTGCCCAAGTGGCAGGGCTCTAGGAAGAGTCTACCAGGACGGAGCGCCGGGTCCCAGCTCTCACTGGGGAAGGGGCCAAGGCTGGGGGGCCCAACCCAAACCCAAACCGGAATGTTTCCCCCCCAGCTGTCTGGCCCCTAAGTCTACCCTGGAAAACTGGCCTCAATAAATCCCTCTTTTGCCATCCATTTATTGTGTCTCACTTCCCGCCCCCACCTCAGCCCGAACCATTTATTACAGCCTCAAAATGAACAACTTCTGCAACTTCCAAATACACTCACCAGCGTCACCTGTCCTCCCCCACTCCCCCACCCATCTCCTGGAGAGATGAAAAAGCCCAGCACTGGGGACCCATTAAGCACGTCCTTTGAAATGCATGCGAGCTGTGGGTTACTGGGTGAACTCCGGCCTCCGATGAAATGGGAACCAGATGCGGACCTGGAGGTGCGCAACATCCTGCCACCACAGCCGTCACCAGGAGGAACGTGGGAGGGCAGCGCAGGCCCCAGAGGGGCTCTGGCCAGTGTCACCGGCCAGGTCCCTGGCACCAGCTCCGGCTGTAACGTTAGCCGTCACCTAGGACAAGAAACGAGGGCCTCCTGACGCTCCGTGAACACCCAGGGCCTTCTAGCCTTCACCCCCTTCCTCCTTACTTTGCACCCTCGCAGAAATCTGGCTAAGCTCTCGTTCTAAGCTCCAGGGAAGGCTCCCTCTCCGCCCGCCCGGGGACTGGGAGTGCGCAGGCATGCCGTCCTTGATCACAGAGCACGGTGCCTGTTAACCAGCACCACTGCTGGCTGCAGGCGCTTCTTAGGGTCACGTGTTTGCTCAGCAAGCCCTGACGACCAAGTGTTAAATGGTTGCAGTGGTGTGCTGAGATGTTAACAAGCAATTCTCAGGGGAAGGCGGAACCCTCGTTTGTGGCATTTGCCAATTTCTATGGTGTAAACCCTCTCACTGTGGCTGATTTCACGTTACCAACCAGCAATCCCTGAACTTGGAGTTGGAGGTGAAAGAACCGGCAGCCATCAGCTAGTGTGAGCTGCCAACGGGGTCTCTACAACCTGCACTGAATGCCTCCTTAAGCAAGGCCTTTCTTCTTTCTGTCTTTTTTTTTTTTTTTAAGACAAAAACATCTTGATTTCCTGAAAGTAAAATACCATTTTCTACCTAAAAAAAATTAACGGGCTCTTTTTGTGAAAGAGACCATCCAACGATGAAGGGTGTGCTGAAGCGCCTGTTTGGAAATAACCTGGTAACCTACCCACAGGGCATCCCCAGCCTCGCGCTCACCCCAGGGCCATCTCGGTGGGAAGATGCTGGACAGAGGCTGGTCACGGGGAACTTACCACACCAAACGGCGTGGGCAACCGAACGGTGTGACAAGGGGAATGGCCACCGTTTAAGATGATGCCGCCAGCACTTTACCACAAACAAGAAGGAAGAGGGCACGCCTCTTTCTGAAGTTGGGTTCCCATGCGTTCTCTCTCTCCCAGGGGCCTGTGCGGCGCCTCGCTCTCGGTGCTCCCGGGGCCTAGCTGCGGGCTGGGATGTGAAGACCCTCCCCCGCGATGCAGCGATGCAGCCTCTCCACCCCAGGCCTGAAGTCATGGGCTGACCAAACAGACGGGATAAATCAATGCGAGGACGCTGTCACCCTGGGCAATCCCGAGCCACTCAATCTCCATGTGAATTTAGCAGCTCTGCGTGGTTTTTAAGAAGCCAATTGAATCCTGTCACTTTTTAAATGATACCTCTTCACATCCAGCCATGATTTATCTTCCACCGAGGAGCAGCTCCGCGTCCAAACCACGGGGGAAGGCCCACGGCGACGCCGCTTCATCTACAGGCGTCCCCACTCAGTAAAACACGGTGACGGAGGTGTGCCAAGTGTGAATTCACGTCGGCGGGTCATTTTGGTAAAGCTTAAGTGGCTTTATTTGGAAAGAAAATACACATTTAAAAAGTGTTTACTGATCTGAGAGGGGTGAGGGTACATGTGCGGTGTGTGGAAATTTGTGCTGGTACATAACCCAGAGCTAAGATTTATACCGAACAGGAAAAAGGCTCTGTTTTTCCTTTTAACCTAAAAAAATAAAAATGATTTCAAATTCTTGAAAAGTCCAAAGGCATGTGAGTGACCACACACTGAACTCATCATTCTCAAGGCACGTGCGGAACCTGAACTTGGGGACCCGCAGGGGGATAGCCCTGGGCGTCCTCCAGCACCCGAGCGGGCCACTCAGCGGCACCCACTTGCCCTTTTTTGCTGCAACCACGGCCCCAGAACCCCCTGGCTCCTTCACACAGAAGCTGTGAACGTACAGGACAGGCAGGCAGAGGAGGGACGACAATGCCCCAGAGAAGTGGGCATTGTCCCCTCACCTCGTTTCACCCACACACCCCTCACGTGGCAAGGATTACCGTCCCTGCTGGACAGAGGGGAAACCGAGGCAGCGCGTGCTCAGATCCCGTGCACAGGTCACCACTGTAGTCGGCGGGTTTCTTGGAGCGTTCGTGGAGAAAATGACAACTGAGAAGTGACTTGGGAAACGGCCTGTCTCAGGCCTTGCTACTCACCGTGTGGCCCCAGGACCCACAGCCTCGGCATCGGCCGGGAAGTGTCTAAAATGGAGAATCCTGGCCCCACACGACCTCGGGTCAGAAGCTGGATTTTAGCAGACCCGGGGCGACTAGTTTGTACGTGGAAGTCTGAAAGTTTGAGAAGCACTGGTTTAAGGGCTATATTCTGCTAAAGAAGGAATGAGAAAAGTGTGTGTGTGTGTGTGTGTGTGTGTGTGTGTGTGTATGTGTGGCCGGGGGGTGGTGGGGCAACAAAAAAGACGGGGCCCATTCTGCATCCCTGCAGAATCTGCCCAACTCAGAACCCCAAACAGAGCAAACACCCCCAGCTTTTCCCAGTGCTCCCCCCCGGCCCCCACAGGTTCGAGATGCAGATGCTCAGGCTCCACGTGGACCGAGGGACCGAGGGAGCCAGCGCTGGGAATGGAGCCAGTGGTCTCGCTCCACAGGCTGAGGCGCTGGACAGCCGGCGCACACCCCACAAAGGACCACTGTCCCCTCACAGAGCCATTTGCATTTTATTGCGGGCCCACACCTGGCTTGGACACCAGAGGGGAAAACAGCCTGCATTTGTCCTCACGGAGCCAACCTGGTTTCTAAAGCATATTTTCACCTGGTACCTCATTTACCCTCACAGCAGCCACAGAGACAGGCAAGCTGGGCCCCGGCTCTCCTGGGAACAGCCCGTGTGTTAGAGCCAGGCCGACCGGACAGAGAGCCGGCCCACGGGCTGCGCTCACGCCCTTACCCTCATTTCACTGCGAGTTGCACCCACACAGCCAAGAAGGCCTTCCAGACCCCCGGAGAGGGGGTGTCCCACCCGGCCCAGCAGAGCACGCTGGGGCTCCATCGCCCACCCTCCAGGCCGCCCATTCACAGCTGCAGGCGGAGGGGCAGTGAGCCTGTGGTGTGTGTGGGAGGGGGGGAGGGATACGGGGAAGAGCTCCCACATTTCCAAAAAAGGCAGCCCTCGGCAGCAAAGCCCGGGAGGTAGAAGTGTGCTCCCCCTGCCCGGGTGCTGGCTCTGTTACAGGGATCTCAAGAGCCGGCCCCACGGAGATGCCTGCTTGTAAACTCAAAGGCACACTGAGCCGCTCACAAGGAGCCCAGGAGGGGCTGTCGGGCGGGAGGCCTGCGGGGAAGATGCCGGGAAAGGCCGTGCTTGGCGGAGGGTGGAGATGTGAGCGCCTGTCGGAGAGAGCGGGGACCACGCTGGGCCTTCTCACCGCAGACCCTTCCACGCAGCTGCCCGCCTGGGTTTGGGAAGGGTGCCGGCCTGCGTGCCTGCACTGCTCGGGGAGGGGCCCAGGACACCAGCTGGCGCCGAATCATCGGGGACAAGTCACTGCGCCTCCCGCAGCCTCGGCTGCCTGGTGTCAACTGGAAGCAATAATTCTGACCACCAGGGTCAGCAGTGCTGAAGTGAGGCTCCGTGTGAAGCGTCAGCCCCATGAGTGCTCCCTCCCCTCTGCAGCCGCCCTGCTCTGCTCTGCGGGAAGAGAGAGAAACAGCCACATGGGAACGCGCCGTGAGGGAGAGGGAGGCTCGGTCCGAACATCCGCACGGACTTCCCTCGGGTCCCCAGTGAAAGCTTCCTATCTATTGGGTGTTTGTTTCTCACTGTCGATACAACACGCTCACCGAGATTTTCTTTTTCTCTGCAGACACTGCAACGTCTGGGGAACAGAATCCCACACTCACGCATTGGAGTGACTTTCTTTACGACGATGGATCGTTGGGTTTTGTTTTGAAAATCTACTAGAGCAGCACATCCCACCACTGCACTTCACTCTCGTTTGGAAGGAGGGGGTGAGGGCGGGAGCCACGTCGCACAATCGCAACAAGAAAAGGCGGCGACGGGGTAAGAGATCCTCCCTGGGAAGGCAATGTCGCATTTAGGCCTCCGAATGCAGGAAGCGGGGAAGGTGGGGTCCCCAGGGATTAGCACCAAGACCGGGCTAATTGGACGGGGCACTGACATCAAACGCGTAAGATGACGGCAGTCCACTGGGTGTAATTACCAGGCGATTTCATGAAATGGGGTGAGAAAGTCTCATAAAATTTTAGGGCCAGAGATGACCAAGTTATACACGTACAGGACTGAAGACATGGTCAGTTCGACCTCGGAGGTTATCCATCAGACCCGCCGTCGCACTAACAGGGAAACGGAGGCTCCGAGAGAGCCCCTGCCCCGCTGAGGTCACAGAGGCTAGTGACAGTGCCTCGCACTTCCTTTGGTTTTTCCTTTTCCAAAGTAGAGCGAGCTGTGCGGTGTGCGAGTGTCTCGGCGCGTGATCTAAAGTGTCCTCAGTGACGGGTCAGGGAAGGGCCCGGCTGGCGGGCGTTCCCTGCAGACAAGGAGACCAGCCCCTCGGCGGAGAAAAGCCAACAGATGCCAGCGGGTCACCCAGAGGGAACCCAGCAGAAACCGTCCCCCAAACCCGGGCCCGTGACTGCCTAACAACAACAACAACTTTGGCTTCTTTTAAGCTTTATTCTTACCTCCTATTAGCAAAGGGGGGGCATTCAGGGCCCTCAGCGTGGAGAGGCGAAGCTGAGAGGAAACGTGACTTGCTGTGAGGAACCCGGACAGAGTGAGGGCGCAGAGCCACGACTTCCAGACCCACACGCAGCCCTGTGTCCCCTCTAGCCTGCGCCTCTGAGGCTGGCGGACAGACGGACGGACGGACGGGTTGGAGGTCTGGATGTGCTGTGATGGAGAGGGGCGCCGGGCGGGGCCAGGGGCGAGTGCTGGGGAGAGAGCCCCACATTCGAGGTAACCTAAAGGGGAAGGGCTCTGGGACCTCCGCCCCGGACAGCGGTGGACTCTCTCCCACTCGTTGCCGCCCTCACACAGGCCACCTGGGACAGAAGGGGGCGCCCCTTCCCCCCAGCTCCCCTCCCCAGCATTACCTTTGATCTGCTAATGTTTAGGGCATGACCTCTTTCTCTTCACTCCGCCACCTCTTCTCTCCCGTAGACCCTATTAATCCACATGCCTTTGGAGGCTGCTCCGGAGCACAGGGTGACAGGGGAGAAGCAAACCCCACCAGAGCTGACGCAGGGGCCTCCTGCGTGACTCAGACGGGGCTGGGGATCCCTCAAGACGGAAAGGGGGGCCAAGCTTCAAAAGGGTTTTGTGTATGTGCGTTCCCAAGGAGACGAGGCCTGTTTAACACTCCCGCCTTCACCACAACATTGCCATTGCTGTTGGTGGGACGTCGCCCTGGAACTCCGACGCGGCGGCCATGCACGGGCATCTTCTGCCTTTAGAGTCCCCCCTCGGTCTCTGTAAATGTGCCCCGCCCAACGCAGTGGCCTGGCTTACACATCTCAGGCCTCCATGCCTCCTCTGCTCGGCCCTGCCTGACCCCTGCCCCCATCTAGGGAACACATGGCCCCTCTGGGCTCCTCTGGACCCCAAACTGCCTCTGACACCCTGGCCCTGTGACTTCCATAGACTCTTCCACGGAACCCAGCTCAGCGGGGCCTGGGACAAGGCCTGGGTGGGGAAGGTGGGGCTGCCTCCAGGTCCCCAGTTTCAGACAGGGCGAGAGAGGGTATCCAGACTCACACAGGAGGGAGGGAGGGAGGGAGGGAGGGAGGGAGGGAGGGAGGGAGGGAGGGAGGGAGGGAGGGAGGGAGGGAGATAGGGACATTAGACGTGGTAACTCTTAGCTGGATAGGAAGCACCACCTAGATCCTGCACACAGTCCAACCACAGGGCTCAGTGCCGGCTCCTGGCGCGGTTTCCTCATCGGTACAGGGGGAGGAAGAGCCCATTTGTGATGACAGAGGCGTGCCAGTGACTTCAAACATCACGGCGTCAGAACTGGAAAACCTCAGCCACAGGGGGAGCAAATCCTTCATGTGAAGCAGAGGCCAGGCAGGGGGATGTGAACGGGAGACCAGGAATGAGAAGCGGCCCCCGACTCCCAGCCCCACCAGCTTCCATGAGACCCATCCTCTCTCGTGGAAACCGGTGGGAAACACGCGTTTCTCGTTGATCAAATGTTGCCCAAGTCTGACAGGCGATGCTTCACTTCCTCCCCTCCGACCACCTGACCTGCCTTCCATAAACCCACTCCGTGCCAAGTCCAAGCAAAACGCTCCTGCTCCACAGGGGCAGCAAGTCGCATGTTCAGTTCTTGCTTCTTTCCATCATCGTTGTCTTCCTCCCGTTTCCCAGGAGGGGAGAACTGCTGGGCAGCGGGGAGCACAGGCTGGCCCGGGGGGCTGTGTCCACAGCCTAGTGGCCAAAGCCCCCGCTGGGGAGCCCCTTCCCTCACTGTCAACCGTGTCCCTAGGGAGGTGCCCACTGGGCACGAGAAAGCAGGGAAACCGCCTATTCTGGAGGAAGGCAAGATGGGGAGTGAGGTTTATCTGTGTGTGGCCTTGGAACGAGCTGATCCCCGCCCGCCTCCTCCCTTGGCAGCTCTCTTGACAATACTGGGGTTCCTGCCCCTCCAGGCTCACCAGGTGCAGATTCAGAAGCACCACAGTGGCCTTGGCCTGTGGCTCAGTTGGGTCGGCATCATCCTATGTGCAGAAAGAATCACCGAAATGGAACCCGGGGAGCCTTCGCCCCTCGCCCCTCGCCCCTCGCCCTAGCAGTGAGGGCTGATGAAGCACTGCCAGGGGCACACAAGCGAGGGAAGAGCAGGGGCAGAATGCAGGCGGGGGCAGAGCAGGTGCTCTGAGAGCTGGAGGGTAATGGGTAACGGCGTCTGGGCACAGTTGAGACCCGCCCCTCTGTCACGAGCTGCAGGTGGGCATGGGCCCAGGAAAGCTCTCCTTTCCAAGGGAACAGGCATCTGCCACCAACATCGCATTAAAAAATAAACAAAGAGTTTTGCATTAAAGAAGCGCACAGATTGGGCGACAGGCAAATGCTTGGGAAGAACCAAGAAGGCAGGTTGAGCCCAAGAATGAGACACCCCTCCTCCCGGTGAGTCGGAGTTCCAGCTGGGCAGGAAGTAGAAAGGAAGCTCTAGTGAGTGCCCCGAACTCAGATCCAGCTGTCACAGGACCCCTGCCACCCCTTTCAAGACTTCTGTCCCCACAACGGGCCTCCCTCCTGCCTCCGCCTTCCCGTGATTAACGCGATGTGAATTTATTCTGCAGGGGGAGCTGAGGGGTGCGGGGTCGGGTGGGGGTCAGGTGGCTCGGTGTTAAATCACGCTGTCAGCCCCACACAATTCCTCTGTCCTCAGGCTCAGTCATTACTGGGGCTTATGCAAAATAAACAGCTTTGCTAAGTATTCCCCCAGCCGGGCCCACAAAGGCCTGGCTGAGGCTCAGAAAACAGCCCGAGACCCACAGACGGCTGCCGACTCGCTCAGCTGCCGGGCGGCGGTGTGCATGGGTCCTGTCCATCTTGTCTTAGTCTGCTTTAAGTTTTCCTTTTTCTTTTTGGTTGGTTTTGTGTTTAGCTTTTCTTCGTTGGTTTTTGTAATTCCTCCCAAGACACCGCCGTGAATACCGTTAACCTATTCCTGTCTGCGCTGCCTCACTCCCCTCACTTCCTCCCTCGAGCTGCACAGGAGTTGCAATCCCCACTTTCTATGGGGGAACTGAGCCATGAGAAATCTCTTATGAACGCTCCCAGAAAGGAGCCAGTTCTCAGAGGACCCGACCTTTCAGGACAGGCTCTGCAGCGGGGGCTGTGGGGCCCGGCAGGACCCATTTGTCCCAGAGCCACCCACAGGCCAGGTGGGGAGGGAGCCGAGGCAGGGCCACCGGGTTTTGAAAACAACTCTCCCTTTCTCAGGGAATGGGGTTTGGGTATTCACTTTGAGCCTCCCCTGCTCCCCCTACGCTGTCCATCAGCAAGAGCAAACGAAACCAGAAACAGGAAATAACAGCCCCACAAGCTGTGCGACTCAGCCTCCCTCCCAAACTCCCGAGGGCCAGGCGGGGCCACGAGGCAGCTAAGATGGCTGCTCCGAGACGCCGGAGTCTGAAACCCCTAACTGTGCCAGGTGGCAGGGCTCGCCTCGGCGGGTCATCGTCCTCACTTTGCTGTAGGTGTGTGGGTGTGGGGGGGGGGGGGGATCCCGCCTGACGTCAGGTCCACAGTGTCTGCCAGAGAACTGGCAGAGGCTCCATCTGGTCTGGGTGCCCCAGAGCGGACCCGGAGATGAGGATGTGAGTGCGGGGGGTTTATTTTGGAGACAACAGGCCAACTGTAGAACAGCAGGGACAGGCAAGGAAGGAAGGCGGCTAAGCAGGGACACCCTCGGGCAACCAGGCTCAATACCACAAAGACCCTCTGGCGGCCTGCGGAGACTTGACCTTAGACCCAGGCCCCGACCGTGGGGTGAGGGGCTGGGGTACTGATACACCAATTCTGCCAGAGACATCCGCTAGGTAGGGCTGTCGATTTGGGGTGCTCACTTCCTGGCACCCTGGTCTGCCACCAGGGCAGCAGCCAGGGAAAGCCCTGGGCACAGACCCGTGGGTGCCAGGACCCAGTGCAGTGGCCAGGAGGCGGCAGCGAGTGCAGGGCGCAGTGTCCTCAGCCGCGCACTAAGGGTACCCAGCTGGAGCCCCCCCCTGGCTGGGCCTTGCTGGCTGTGAAGTAGGGAGCAGGCTTTGTGCACCCACTTTCCTGAAGAGTAAATAGAGCCCTGGGCCCTACCCAGCAAAACCAACCCTGGATCATGTGGTCCCACAGCCCAGGCCTGAGCCTTCCCAGACCTGGGGGACCTAGACCACCAGCCTGCAGGAACCCCTCCTGGAACAAAGGTCCCCTATGGCCCAGGCCAAAGCCAAGGCGAGGACAGCCTGCGACTTGAGCAAAGAGCAAACCTGCCTCCTCCCCTCCCTGGCCCTCCCCCGGGCCCTCGCTGGGAACAACAGGCCAACACTTTGGGTGAACACCTGTTCAGAGTGTTGGCTAAGTAG
The DNA here is from genome assembly GCF_027574615.1 of Eptesicus fuscus. Taxonomy (NCBI): domain Eukaryota; kingdom Metazoa; phylum Chordata; class Mammalia; order Chiroptera; family Vespertilionidae; genus Eptesicus; species Eptesicus fuscus. The sequence continues at coordinate 7,952,038 of NC_072483.1, forward strand.
TCCAAGGTGACAAGTTGCATAGCCAAACAGAGGTCACGTGGCCAACGGTCCTGCAGGGTCAAGACGGGAGGGGCTTCACCCACCGCGCCTCAGTGGGTCTGTGCTGGTCACACACGGGCGGGGGGGGGGGGGGCATTGACAAAGGAGCCCCTACTCCAGGAGTCTGTCTTGTCAGTCCAGTTTCTCCCATTCCCCAAGGTCTCTGTGCCAGCAAATGAGGACAGCCTGGTGGGGAAGGCCCCTTCTACCACTTCCCAAACGGAGTCGGGGGCACGGCGGGGGCGTCGCACGGAAAGAGGAAAGAACAGTGATCTCCACGGTGAAGAGGCCAATGCGGCCCTCCAGCTGCACCTCTCAGGAATGGCGGCGGCTCCCAGGGGAAGGCACCGACCCTGCCCACTGCCAAGGAGCCACCCAGGGCCTGCCCTCCGACCCTCTCCAGCCCTCTGGCCCAGCTTCAATCACATTCTGTGGTCCACTCCATTTACTTGGTTAACTTTATTTCTCACACACTTACATAGCCCTCACTATAGACCAGGCACTACAAAGGTGATGCTTTTCATCCTCAGAACCACCCTACAAGGTAGGTCCCCTTGTCCTCCTTTCACAGAAAAGGAAACTGAGGAAGAGGTCAGGCAGAGCCAGAATTCAAACCCAGGCGGTCAACTCTTACCCACCAGGCTGTGTCGCCCGCCTCTCCTAAGAGTCCTTTTAGAACACTTGTTCTTCAAGGCGGCTCCAGCACCACCTCCTCCGGAGAGCCTTCCGAGCCTCCTCCTTTCCCCCTTGGCCTTACCCCGGAGCCCCACTCCAGGTTGAGGTCGCCTGCTGGTCTCATCCCAGCTCATTTCTGTGCAGCATTTGTGCCCCCCTGCCCGGTCCTCCTCCACCCTGCAGCTCCCTGCAGCCAGAGAGCTGGTCTTCTCACGCCTGGTGCCTGGTGGGTCCTCCAGAAATGTCTGCTGACAAAAGCACTGTCAATGAACGAACAAATGGACACGGTCCTGGCCAGGCCGTAAGAGAAAGCCATCGCCAAGGAGCAAACACCAGGAGGCGGAAATGGCTGGAGGTGAACGAAGCAGGGCTGCCCGTCCTGGCTCCTCCTGCTGCCCAGCTGCCGGTTTCAGGAAGCCAAGCCTTGGGGGACCCCTGAGCCAATGGGGGCTCCATTGCTCACAGACTCCTATAAGCGCAGATGTCCCGAGGGAGGCCTGACCCCTTGTGAAACATACGCCTGCTTCCTTGGGGAGGAGCTAGGAAAGACACCTGTCTAAATGCACATGGCAGTTTTTAACTAATGCTTTTAGTTTGGAGATTATTTTAGATTCAAATGCAGTTGTAAGACAGGTACCCTTTACCCAGTTTCCCTAATGATATCTTGCAAAACTCCAAGGCAACACCAGAACCAGCCTGCTGACAGCGATAGAACCCCGTCTTGTTCCGATCTCCCAGTTTTGCTCGTGCGGGCACCCCTCGTTCACTGCCTCCGTGCTGTTGTGCTCCCCAGATGTTGCGTTCTTTACAAATTGAAGGCAAGGCCCTCCACGAGCAAAGAGATTACCACTCGCTGTATTGGCGGTTTGGAATCGAACCCACAATACCTCTGCGGCATGCCTGTACTCATGCGTGTGTGTGCAGGCTCTGCAGCCACCACCTCAGGGAAGATTCTGGACAGTCCCATCAGCACCAGGGCCCTTCCCGTGCCCGGTTATAACCACCTCCTCCTCCTCCTGTGCCTCCCTACCCACCACTGACTGACTTTGGCCCCTGGTTATCTGTTCTCCATTTCTAAAATGTTGTCATTTCCAAACCGTATCTAAGGTTATAGTTTGTAACCTTTTGGGGTTGGCTTTTTCCCTCAGCATAATTTCCTAGCGATTCATCAAAGGTGATGTGGGCATTGAGAGCCCATTCCTTTTTATAGCTGGCTAGTAATCCACTGTATAGATGAACCACGGCGTGTGTGACCATTCAGCCACGGAAGGACGTCTGCATTGTTTCCGGTTTTGGTTATTACAAATAAAGCTGCTATAAACATTCACGTATAGGTTTTTGCATGAACCTAAATCTTCACTTCTCTGGGGTAAATGCCGGATCATACGGTATTTGCATGTTGATTCGATAAGAAACCGCCAGGCTGTTTTCCAGAATGGTCGCACCATTTACACTCCTGCGAGCAACGAGTGAGAGATCGGGCCTCCAGCCCCTCCAGCGCGGGGTGCTGCACTGGCTGTCTATGTCACCTGTCCTGACAGGTGTGCCGCGTCTCCCTGGGCTGCAGCTGGCGCTCCCCGGTGGCTGATGAAGTCGAACATCATTTCATGCGCTTATGCGCCATCTGATGCATCCTCCTTGGTGAACTGTGTCTTTCATGTCTGTTGCCCGTTTCCTGAGTGGCTTGGGCTCTCACTGTTGCGTTCTGGGAGTACCGCAGGTTCCGGGTGCCAGTCCTGTCAGACACGTGGTTTGCATGTATCTTCTCTGTCTGCAGCCTGTCTTCTCACCCTCTTAGCAGGGCCTTTCAGAGAGCAAGCTTTCAGGTTTCAGTAAGGTCCAATTTAATTGTCTTTTAAATTGGGTCCTGTGCCCGGCCCTGCACCCTGAAGACTGTCTTTCTGAGGTTTACAGCCACACACACCGCGTTCCGATTTCTCAGGCTTCCCTCGGGCACAGGACCTGCGCCCTCTGAGGTGGGAGGCGTTCTGCCTGCGGCCTTGCCCGCCCAGTTGGTACCTCCCAGCCACCTTCTGAGCACTGGCTTCGTGTGAAAAGATGAAAAGAAACCGCCACGTAAGCTTCCTTAGGACATAAGGCTGTGCCAGCCCCACAGGCCTTCCGACCATTTCCCACGGCCCCCTCCGACAGGCAGGGCGGGAAAAGGGCCCTAAGACAAGGGGCCTGCTCTCGGTGCCCCCATCTCCCTCCTCCCTGAGGACCAGGTACAAACGTGTCCTGGTCCCTGGAATCCCCGGCACCTGACGACTGGCCACCCCCAGGGAGCGTCCCTTTTCTGGACCAAGTCCTTACAGCACCTAGCCTGAGCCCCCTCCTCTGCGGGGTGCCGGGCCGGCAGATCCACCTCCATTTTAACCGTAGAGAGGACAGGAAACACTAAGTCACTGGAGCTGGCAGGGCTGCGGAGTGTTGGGTTCTGTTGTGAAAAAGGATTCGCTACCGAGGCCTCAGCCAGCACTGGCTCGCCGAGATGCCCTGAGTCCGCTCAAGGGGGCCCGTCTGCTGGGTTGCCCGGCCTGGACTGGACCCAGAAGAGGCAACTCGGAATAGAGACCCGTTCGGGGAAAACTGGGATCACTGATGAGTCACCTTGCGTCACATAGCTCTGACTGTGACAAAAGGAGATCCCTGACGATCTGAATACAGACTAATCCAACGATCTCACCACCCACCACACCCAAGCCCAGCCCCAACGCAGGGCTCCTCCGGGCGGCATGGCCCGGGCCTGCCTCTAACTGCCACCAGCGCTCCCGAGCCACACGGCACAGGGCTCTGTGTCTGAAGAAGAAGCAACGAAAACAAGAAGATAGAAGTGACAGCGATGCTGCTCCGAAGAAGAGACTCAACCTCGGGTCTGGCTCCTAAGGCTCAGAAGCGACATCCCCACGCGTCAGTGATGTCCCAGTAAACACCAAAAATCAAACCCAAACCTCTCCAGCCTGGCCCACAAGGACAGCAACCACACTGGATCGTGGGCGTCTGGGCAGCCGGGAGTGTTTACCCTGCAAAGGAGGGCCTTCCCACCGACCGGCCAACAGCCCTCTGGCTTCTCCCCCGGAGCCTTTTTCGCAGGGTCCAGCCAGGACGAAGGCCGGTGACCGGGCAGGAGCTTCAGGGGCCCAGGCAGGGCTGGACCAGAGGAAGGCCACTGCGAATCACTTTGGCAAACTTGGACTGAGCCACAGCCACGGTAGCTGGCAAAAAACCAGGCGCCCGCAGGCCAGGTGCTGCGAGCTGCATCTAAGCCGCCGGGAGCGGACCTGCGGGCCCTTCTGCGTGAGCAATGACAGGCTCCGTGAACGGACTTCCAAAGCGGCTTAGCCCCTGTCATGTTGATCTAGCACCGCCCTGGGATCGGCCCTCTCAAGGACCCGGGCAAACGCGGTGTTAGTGATCCCCTTCCTCTTAAGGGTTTGCTCTAGCCACTCCACTGTTTCCCCAGGAGGAGACCCCCGACCCTGACAATCCATCAAGTGAATGCAAATTGTGGCCCAGACAAAACCAGGCAAACAGCACCCTGCTCCGGATAATGGCCTCTGTGGGAGAAGGGCCCTTCAACGGTGATTGCTGTGTACACACTCCCAAATGCCCCACTTCTGATCAGCCTCATAATGACTTGTGTGCACACCCGCCTCCTCTGAAATGCTCCCAAGTGCATGGCACCGGCTGACTCAAGGCTAACCTCAAACAGCGCCTTCCAGGCTGCCCAGCGCCAGGGAGCGGGCTGCGCAGAGCTCGCCCCGTTGTCGATGACAAGCCTTTGGAAACCCAACACCCGCCCGAGAGGAAAAGAGCACTCCGGGGGGCGATAGTCACAGGCTGATGCTCCGGCTGGAACTGATCTGATTGGAGCATCAATTCAGGTTCACTGGGGGCTATTCCCCGGTCGCCCCTGAGCTGTGTGTTTACACAAGGGGCTGCCCTTCACACTGGCACGCGGGCGCGTGGAGGGCCTGCTGCTTGCGCTGGCCACTGCTTACCATGTGGGCGTTTCCAGGCAGCATCCAGCCACCTGCTTTCCAGGATCGCAGGAACCCGCTGGGGCCGGCTTCCGAGGGCCGTCTGAGAAGCCACGGCTTCCTACAGGGCCCCCGGCACCCACAGAGAAAAACCCGGTGTGTCGGTGCACCTGGGCCCAGACCTCTCTCCTGAGCACTGGATGGCTCTGCCCGCCCCTCGCACAAGTCCCGGGCTCCTTGGATGTGACACATCTAGAAAGAAAATGTCTGCATCTCCTCCACACAGCCCCTCCCTCGCAGGGGCACTGCCGCCCACTCAGCCGCACGTCCTGGCCCTTCCACAGAGCAGCGGTGGCGTGGGGCCTCACTTCTGCCTCCGGGCCCACGCCAGGCCTCTTCGCCCCGGCCTAGGTCCTGGCGGGACGCTTGCCTCTCCCCCCCTGCCCACGCCCCTCCAGGCCCCCAGGAAGCCCAGAGCCTTCCAGCACGCAGGTCTGACCTGGCACTCTCCTTCATAAACTCTCTGGCAAAACGGGACTGGGAATTCCTTCCTCCTGAGGTCGGTGTGAGGCGCACACGCTGGACGGTGCAATGAGCTCTGGCGGCTACAGGTCAATGGAGAGGAGTGGTGTCCGCTTCCTGGTCTTAGTGCCACAGAGGGAGAAAGGCGCGTTTATGGTATCAGCTCGTGGTCCTACGTGGTAACGACGACGACTTCAACGCTAAGGACACTGACCCGCCCCTGAGCCCCCCTCACTGATCCGGGGAAGTTCGGTGCCACTTCATTCTTCCTCCTCCAACTCAAGAGTCCAGAGGCCCTCGACTTCCAAGGCGCAGACAGTTGTATTGTTAATCATCCCCGGAGGCCTCAAGCCTGAGTCACTGCCCACCTGCTAGACCCGCTGTGCCAACAGCCACCTCACGTGCTCGGCTTGCGCAGCGGGCGCGGGGCCTGCCTGCCGCTGTGGCTCCCCCACAGCCCTGAGGTGGCCATGAGACACACGTGGGCCGGAGGAAGGGCCACGAGAGCACGTGCTCCCCGCAGAGAGAAGGGAGAGGGGCAGGAGGGGAGCAGGCGGGTTGGAAAGGCCTGGCCCGCGTGCCGGAGGCTGGAGCAGACAGGCACAGGCATGCACCCGTGGGGGCAGTGCTTCTAGAACCGGACACACTGAGGCGGCACCTGGCTGTGAGGGCCTGTCTGGGAGACTGGCCTGCCCCACAAAGCCAGTGGGGCTGGCAGCGTGACCACGTCCTCACTCTCGGGGCGTGGCCCTGTGGCAATGACAATGACAGGGGGTCCACAATAATAGGTGCCTTCGTGGGCAGGCTCAGCAGCAAACGGACAGACAGGCTGGCCCTCAGGTCCCCAGTCCACTTGGGGCCGCAAACTCTCACAGGCAGTAGGCGCCACGGGGCAGTGCCGGTGGGTTTTCCTCCTGGTGTCCTCACCATTCCCAGAGGAAGACCTATCCTGCTGGGGAGAGGGAAATCAGGGATAGCTTCCTGGAGGTGGTGACCTTGAGCTGGGCCTGGAAGGGCAGTCAGATTTAGATGGTCAGAGAGGTGGGAGTGGCACTCAGAGAGGAGGCTTTCCCCCAGGAGGAGAGCCAGACATGGACAGAGGGAGTCGAGGCGCGGCCTGGGCTGGTCCCGGGGCCCGGCTGACAGCAGCAATGGGGGTGGGGGGGAGTGCAGTGACCCCTCCTTCTGGCCTGGTGGGTGAGCAGACGCCTGGCCTCACTCCAGCAGGGAGGTGGGCAGGGTTTGGGCCTGAGCATGTGGCTGGCAGGGTAAGCACGGCTGACTGCACTGCCCACTCCAGATGGACCCTGATGGCTGTGCTAATGTCACCTGGCTTCGGGGCGGGTGAACGAGGGGACCAGCCTGATTAAATCCACCATCTCAACCAGGGCCCACAGCTGTATATCTCCAAAGCGGGGGAAGTGACACCTCACCGCCTGCACACAGCTTCATTCCCGAAAAGAATGTGAGAGGGGGAAGGTCAGGAGACAGGCACAGCCGTAAACTTGATGGAAGGTTTAGCTGGAAGCCCCATTAAATCCACACACGGCCTGACGCCGGGCAATGTCCTTCTCCGAGTCTGCTGAATGGGGCCAGGGAGGTGAGGGACTCACTCAGTAATGTCCTCATTTTTGGTGTCTCCTATTACCCAGGGGATGGAAAGCCCATTACCCATAAGGTTTAGTGGCACTTGGTCCCAGGACTGCGATGCTGTCCTTTACCTGAGCCCTCCCCTGGCCAGCACGTGCAGTGGGGCCTCTGTTGGCTCGTCTATCCGTTCCAGCATCCACGCAGCCGGGTCCCTGCCTCCCCCGCCCACCAGGTGGGCCCAGGCAGGGGTGGGGTGGGGGGTTATCCGGGTCAGGAGCACTTGTGATGACTGTGAGCCCAGCACTGGGCTGCCCGCGAGAGGTGCCCGTGGCCCTCAGACCTCAGTGCGACCTGTTCCTACAAATCGTGCCTCAACACACGCCTCTCCTAGTGAGGCTCCAAGCACGGACTGTTTTTCCTGGAGCGGAGCCCCCTTGAGAGACAGGGGCTGGAGACACGGGTCTAGGGGCCCTCTGCTACCTCACCACCCACCAGGAGCGAAGGCACACCTGCCCCGCGGAAGTAACATCTGTCCAAGACTCAGCCCAAGAACCGCACAAAATGGCGAAGATAACAGAACTGAGCTCAACTCTCAGCTGTGCAACCTTAGAGAATTACTAAACCTCTCTGAGCCCCTGTCTCCTGGATCTGCTAAAAGGGATCGCAACGATGCCTCTCCTCCCAGCAGGGTTGTGGGATCTAAGGAGTAAATGCAGCAAGTGCTCAGCAAACACCTGCCAACAGCACAACTTCCTCGGCAGCTGGCGGCCCAGGCTGTCTGCCCCCGGGCCTGCGGGAGTGCGGCCTTGTTCATTGGAGCAGGTACAAACGAAGGCTGACCGTGCAGGGACTGAAGGCACCTCCCCTTCTCCCCCTGAAGCCCCAGCTAAACACACTTTATGAGGCCATTTATGTGGTATTCTGGAAAAGGCAAACTTACAGGAACCAAAACCTAACAGGTTGCCGGGGGCTGTGGTGGGGTGGGAGAGAATGGGGGAGAGGGAACTGGTCTGTATTCACCTTGATGTGATGGTGGCCACACAGCTGTACGCAGGTGTTAACATTTACGGAACTGTACACCTCAAAAGGGCAAATTTTACAATAAGAAAAGTATACTTTAATACACCTGGCTTAGAAAAAGGAAAATGGAGGAATGAAGACCCGCTCGGATCAGGTATGAGACTAGGAGTGAGGCCGGGCCAGATGGTCTAGAGCCGTGGTCGGCAAACTGCGGTTCGCGAGCCACATGCGGCTCTTTGGCCCCTTGCGTGTGGCTCTTCCACAAAATACCACGGCCTGGGCGAGTCTATTTTGAAGAAGTGGCGTTAGAAGAAGTTTACAAAATTTGGCTCTCAAAAGAAATTTCAATCGTTGTACTGTTGATATTTGGCTCTGTTGACTAATGAGTTTGCCGACCACTGGGCTAGAGCAAAAGCAAAGAAAGTCGGCAGGGCCCACTTCGTGGAGGGCAGTGGGGGCCTCCGTGGGGGAAGGCAGTGGGGGCTCACATCGTGGAAGGCAGTGGGGGCACACGTCGTGGAAGGGAGTGGGGACCCACGTCGTGGAAGGCAGTGGGGGCTCACATCGTGGAAGGCAGTGGGGGCCCACGTCATGGAAGGGAGTGGGGGCCCACATCGTGGAAGGCAGTGGGGGCCCACGTCGTGGAGGGCAGTGGGGGCCCACGTCGTGGAAGGCAGTGGGGACCCACGTCGTGGAAGGGAGTGGGGGCCCACGTCGTGGAAGGGAGTGGGGGCCCACGTCGTGGAAGGCAGTGGGGGCTCACGTCGTGGAAGGGAATGGGGGCCCACGTCGTGGAAGGCAGTGGGGACCCACGTCGTGGAAGGGAGTGGGGACCCACGTCGTGGAAGGGAGTGGGGACCCACGTCGTGGAAGGCAGTGGGGGCCCACGTCGTGGAAGGCAGTGGGGGCCCACGTCGTGGAAGGCAGTGGGGGCCCACGTCGTGGAAGGCAGTGGGGACCCACGTCGTGGAAGGGAGTGGGGGCCCACGTCGTGGAAGGGAGTGGGGACCCACGTCGTGGAAGGGAGTGGGGTTCCACGTCGTGGAAGGGAGTGGGGTTCCACGTCGTGGAAGGGAGTGGGGTTCCACGTCGTGGAAGGCAGTGGGGGCCCACGTGGTGGAGGGCAGTGGGGACCCACGTCGTGGAAGGCAGTGGGGACCCACGTCGTGGAAGGCAGTGGGGACCCACATGGTGGAGGGCAGTGGGGGCCCACATGGTGGAAGGCAGTGGGGGCCCACGTCGTGGAAGGCAGTGGGGGCCCACGTCGTGGAAGGCAGTGGGGGCCCACGTCATGGAAGGGAGTGGGGGCCCACGTCGTGGAAGGCAGTGGGGGCCCACGTGGTGGAAGGGAGTAGGGGCCCACGTCGTGGAAGGCAGTGGGGGCCCACGTCGTGGAAGGCAGTGGGGACCCACGTCGTGGAAGGGAGTGAGACCCCACTGTCCGACAGGGGACGGACCACAGAGGGGGACAGCCAGCCAGGCCCCCGTGCCCGGACCCCAGGGCTCTCTGCACTGCGACTGCAGCCACTGCCCGCCCTCTGGCTTGCTCTCCTCCCCTGCGGCCGTACTTCCCAAGCTCACAGGGTGCCCAGGACGTCAGGGACACCTGCATTCCACAGGTGGGCCTCCGAGCTGGGTGCCCTCCGCCCTGCACACCATTCCCCTTCCCTGGGGTGTGGCGTCCCGGAGGCAGACCTCCGAGAGAGCTCAGGGCCTGCGATGCCGCCCCTGCCTGCCCTCCCCCCACTCTGGACTCCTCTGAAGCTGCGGCTCCTGGAATAAGTCCAGGGTTCCACCTCCCTCCTTCCAGCGCCCAGGGCTCCCCAGGGTGAAACCATAGGCAGCATTTGTCCAGAGACTGGCTGCAAACTCACAGCCAGGTGCGCCCTGACGGGGGCTGATCTCAGTTTACCAGCTGCATCTCCCCTTCCCTGTCCTGGGTCGCGAGGGTGTCTGGGATCCACCTGCAGGCTTCACTGTCCCTTGTCACATTCCGTCCCAAGGGCCTGTCCCTGCAAGCTGGCTTTGGAGGCTGAGTCCCTGGGAGCTCCCCGCTCTCCGGCCACGCCACGTGGCTGTGCTGCCAGCTCCCTTTGTCCTCCCTCCCGTCTTCCCCTCAACCCTCCCCCCCCCCGCACCTGCCCCCCCACATCCCAGGGGCCCTGAGAAGGGGGGAGGGCTGGGACTTCCTCGGCTGGACACTGTCCCAACCTCGGCACTCTGGGTGTGGCACGGGGAACTCTGACAGGGCGCCGGGGAGCCGGCCCAGCAGCTCTGGATTTGAGCTGCCTTTCTCAAGGCATCACATTCAAGGTCTCTAGAGAGAAAGTGACGACACTAGCTGGGACCTCTGTGCACCCAACACATGGACCTGCTCATATAATCCTGCCGAATATCCTGTAAGGTTAGTGCCTCACCCCCATTTTACAGACGCAGAGACCGAGGCTCTGAGGTCATGTTACCATGGAAACACAGGTAGCTTTTCCACCATGAGGTGCTGTCTTCGGGTGGGCTAAAAAGAGACTGATTTCCTGTTTTGCTCCCTGGGGTAGAAGCGCTCGCTCCCGTCCACGGGAGCAGCAGAAGCAGGACTGGGTCCTGTGGACGAGGACAGAGGACAAAATGCCCAAGTGAGCTCAATGTCACCTCACATACCCACATTTTTCAAAACCAGCACAAATCAAATTCTGCTTAAGATATAACTTTGCTTTTTATAATCAATCTCTCATATGCAAATATCTCAGTTGTCGTAACTCAGTTCCTACCTGCTTTTTCTGGCTTCTGCCTGCTGTCTGGGTGTTCCAGGGCTCGGACAGAGAAACCACAGCTTTGCTTCCTAGTGGGCAAAACAAGGTGTGTGTGTGTGTGTGTGTGTGTGTGTGTGTGTGTGTGAACAACCACATATGTGACCTGGTTTCCCCTCCTGAGGGCAGAGCTGGGGGCCCAGATCGGGGAGGGAGGAGGGCTGGAGTCTGAGGCGGGGAGGAGGAGCAGAGGTGCGGTGGGAGGAGACGGGCGGGATAAAATCCGAGCGCCTGGACTTCCATACGTTGGCCCTGCCCAGGCTGGAAAAAATGGGGGAGCATTCATCAGTCCCCTGGCTGTAAGTCTGAGTGGAAAGCAATGAAGTTTGCCCAATTCTCTAACTAAAGTTCCCAACTAGCAAAACCCCTGTGGCTGGTGCTAGAAATTCACGTAAAACACAGCGAGGGCCCAGGCAGCGGGCAGAGGACCCCAAGCTGGCGAGCGCTGGGCGTGCCTGTCCGCAGACAGAAACAGGTCCCTGCTTTCCCATTCCTCACACTCAGGTCCTTAAAGAACCCTTTCCTTCCCTGTAAGAGCCCAGTGGGGTGAAGGGGAAAGGAAACACCCGCTGCCTGCCACCCCGCCGGGTGCTGGGCAGGCCGCCGGGTACTGGGCAGGCCGCCGGGTGCTGGGCAGGCCGCCGGGTGCTGGGCAGGCCGCCGGGTGCTGGGCAGGCCGCCGGGTACTGTGCCGGCCGCCGGGTGCTGGGCAGGCCGCCGGGTACTGGGCAGGCCGCCGGGTGCTGGGCAGGCCGCCGGGTACTGGGCAGGCCGCCGGGTGCTGGGCAGGCCGCCGGGTGCTGGGCAGGCCGCCGGGTGCTGGGCAGGCCGCCGGGTGCTGGGCAGGCCGCCGGGTACTGGGCAGGCCGCCGGGTGCTGGGCAGGCCGCCGGGTGCTGGGCAGGCCGCCGGGTGCTGGGCTGGCCGCCGGGTGCTGGGCAGGCCGCCGGGTGCTGGGCAGGCCGCCGGGTGCTGGGCAGGCCGCCGGGTGCTGGGCAGGCCGCCGGGTACTGGGCAGGCCGCCGGGTGCTGGGCAGGCCGCCGGGTGCTGGGCAGGCCGCCGGGTACTGGGCAGGCCGCCGGGTGCTGGGCAGGCCGCCGGGTGCTGTGCCGGCCGCCAGTGCAGGAAGCCCCCGTGTATTCCTCCCCTGGTCTCTAGCACAAGGTGCAGACAGAGGGACATGCACACCACTTCTCCATGTAGGCATCTTAACGGGCATTTAAAGTCCTAGTGCTGAAACACAGCCCACTGCCGGAGCCCACCTGATGCTGAAGAAAATGACGCGTTCACTCGGCTGGCTGAAGGTCCCAGACACGGCAGGGTGGGTAAAATCCCCATTAGAGCAGCTCATGCAAACAGGAACTCACTGGATTGGAACCTACTGGTCTTGGTCCGCAAACTCCTGAGTAGTAATTACGGGTTACTGGGGGATGACAGCCTGGCCGTCAAGTGACTGCAACCTCGTCACCTCCAGGCGTCCGGCCCGTGGCAGGGCTGCAGCCAGGGCGGACTGGTGGACATGCGCCTCTCTAAGCCAGCGCCTGGCCGGGGAGCCCTCCATGGTCCATGCAGCCCTACTCCTGCCAGCCTGCTGACTCTTCCCTCACACTGCTGGGCCCTTGTCTCCCGGGCGGGGAGAGCCTGCAACAGCCTCCTACCGTCTCTCTCGTCTGCACCAGAGCGAGAATGCCAGCCTGACCCGATCCACCCCCCTCCACATCACAGCCTCCCCGACCAGGCTGCAGCTGACCCGCCAGCCCTTTCTGACACTCGTTTTTTTCCACTAAGTCTCCCTAATACAAGGTCCTTTTCCATTTCCCCATTGCTCCAGGCTGGGCAGTGCCGGCTCAAAAAATAAAGAGAGGGGAAAAAAGCCGCTGTGGGAGGGCAGGGGGTTGGGCATGAGAGATACCAGAACGGTAGAAAGTGAAGTCCCTGTCCTTGATGGGCAAGGACCAGATCCGCCACTGAGATCTGGGAGTGATAGTGCCAGACACACGGACACACACACACACACAGCCGCTTCCGCAGCTGCACCCAGACCTGGGCGGGTGCTGGGGGGGCAGACCTGAGTAGAAGGGGGAAGCTCAGAGGGCTTCCAGAGGGAGAAGGATTTTTAGAGCCAGAAAAATTAAAACAAGTTTGCTCTTTTCTTTCGGCTATGGAATATGAGTTTTAAAAATACGGTTCCTATAGTGTATATAATTCTTTATTCTGCTTTTGGTTGTTAAATTGTACTATGTCATTAAGATTCTTGATAAATATCATTTCAGTGAGTTCATACGGTCTCTTTCCATAGAAGGCATTAATTGATTTAAACATTCCCTCATGCAGCCAGTCTTACACACTATAACGTGGCTTTACGACACCATGATTCTGCTTATGCAGCTTTCCTTGCGCCTAATTATTTGCATAAAGCGATGGTCTTCGTCGGTTAGAGCCATTATTAGCCATAAAAAGTAACTAATACGTTTGACTGGAACATCAGAAGGGGAGAGGGTCTGTCTCTCTCTGGCCTGGCCGCTGGAGGGAGAGGCCACAGCGAGTATCCGGCTGGAGGCAGAACAAACAGGCGAGTCAGCGGGGAGGCGACTATTCCCCAAGGTCTACTTTTCCGAGTTCACAATACTTTCATTTCCCATCAGGAACCTAGGCTCCGCCAACAGGGTAATGTACCATCTCAACTGAACGGTTTTTCTTAGACGTTAATGTAGGAGAATTAAAAAAAAATAAACAAGTAGCCTTTTGATGGCAAATTCCAGTATTAAAACAGGGAGACCGTATAGGACTTCAGACAACTGGCAGCATTGATTAGAGCTGACCGCACGCAGGCCTCGGCCCGCGGCCTCACTCCCCGGTACGTGCCGGCGGGAATGCACACGTTTCCGCCACCGGCAGCACCGCCCCGCCCCAGAGGTCGCCACACTGGGCCAGGTCAGTACATGGTGCCACACTCACAAACAGGGAACCAATACTATCCGACAGTGAGAATGAACAAACCACAACTACCTGTAACAACATGAACAAATCCCCCCAAAATAAGACAGACGCTAGACGCAAAAGTGCACGCACTGCTCGACCCCACTGCCGTAGAGAACGAAAGCCAAGCGGCGCCACCAGAGGCAGCGTGCCCGTCGGGGGAGGGGACTGGGAGTGGGCACGCGGGGCTCCGGGATGCTGGCCGCGGTCTGCTTCTTAATCTGGGTGCTGGTTACATACATGTGTTCAAACGATAACCCTTCACCAAGCTGTACATTTAAGATGCGTGCACCTTACTGTAGGCGTGTTCTATTCTAATTTTTGAAGGATGCATGGTCAATTTCATACCTCATCAAAATAGTTTATTTAAAAACTTTCTCGAGATCTGCATGTGAGGCCCTGCAGACACCAATAAGCGACACAGGATGTGTCCCCTGGGCCTGCAGCCTGGTTTCAGGAAGTTCAGACTGACGTGGTAGGGTGGCAAGTGGCCAGCAGGGTCCTGCACAGGGCCGGAGTGGCCAGCAGCAAGCCTCCTGCTCTGGGCCTGCTGGGAAAGCAGCCACATGGTCACATTAGGAGGCGCCAGGGTCAAGCCTCGGGCAGATGCAGCCCCTGAGACCCAGGGCCAAGCTTGGCCCAGCCCCTCCCGGCCACACGCCATGCACAGCAGGCCTTCTCAGACCTCTTGCCCTCCAACACGCTGCTGCCCACTGTGTGAATGACAGGTCCAGGTTCCACGGGGCTCAGGAAGAATACCCAACAATGAATCTACAATTGAGCCAAGGCCACGGAAGGGAGCAGGCAAACAGGGCCCTGAAGCACAAGCCTCCGCTGAGGGAGTCTGCCTGGCTGGGAGTCTGGCTGGGAGTCTGGTGACTGCCCGACACGGGCCGCCCCGCCTGTCCTCAGGTGCCTCCAGAGCCTGCTCAGCGGGCGCAGCGGAGCCTGCGCCTCCCGGCTGGCCCATGCACACAGGCCCGTGGAGAAGGGCCACCCGGAGAAGGCACCACCGCGGCCATGGAGCCGCCGGGTCCCTCACCCAGCCCCCAGCCAGCTGCGAACCCGCAGAAGACAGCTCCCTCCCGCCTGTCACCCCATCCATTTCTCCGGAGAATATTTAAATCACATGAAGGGATTTTAAAATGTTCCTTCTGATGAGATTTGATCTCATGTATCTTTGCAGATGAGATTTTTAAAAAAATTTATTTTCCAATTATAGTTGGAAAACAATATTATATCCGTTTCAGGCGTATAACATAGTGATTAGACATTTATATACCTTACAAAGTGATTCCCCCAGTAAGTCTAGCACCAACCTGGCTCCAGACATAGTTATTACAGTATTATTGACCATATCCTCTAGGCTGTACTTGACATCACATGACTGTTTTTAAAACCGGCAATTTATACTTCCAAATGCCTTCACTTTTATCACCCATCTCCCCAAACCCCCTCCCATCTAGAGACCATCACTTTGTACATGTGTTTATTCCTGTTTTGTTTGTTCATTTATTTTGTGTTTTAGATCCACAAATAAGTGTCTAACTTATTTCATTAAACATAAACCCTCTAGGTCCACATATGTTGTCGCAAATGGTAAGATTTTATTCTTTTTTATGGTTAAGCAGTATTCCACTGTATATATGTACACATCTTCTTTAGCCAATCATCTATCTATGGACACTTATAATGTGCTCATGGATAGGAAGAATAAATATCGTTAAAATGTCCCTACTATAGATTCAATGCAATCCCTATCAAAATACCAATAGTATTTTTCACAGAACTAGAGCAAATAATCCTAAAATGTACTCCGAATAGCCTCAGCAGTCTTGTATTAAACTATACTATAAGACTCTGGTAATCCAAACAGCAGGGGGCTGGCATCAACACAGACACAGATCAATGGAACAGAATAGAGAGCCCAGAAATAAACCCTCGCCTGTACGGTCCACCATGTACAACACAGGAGGCAAAAATATACACCGGGGTAAAGACAGTCTCTTCAGTAAATGGTGTTGGAAAAAACTGGACACGCAAACATGAAACTGGACCGCTTTCTCACACCATATACAAAAATAAACTCAAAATGTATAAAAGATCTAAATGTAAGACCAGAAACCATAAAACTCCTAGAACAGAATATACCCATAAACCTTAGCAATATTTTGGGGATCTGTCTCTTCAGGGAAGGGAAACAAAAGGGAAAAACCCAGGGAGTACAGGTGAGATTTGACCTCACGGATCTTTGCAGCGGGCTGCACTGGCAAGCTTCGGGGGACACGTGGCTCGGTGACCCCTCAGGCCAGAGCATGCTCAGCAGGACACCAGGGAGAGAGGCCTTCCGCTGCACTGCCCTGAGGAGCCTGATTTCTAAAGGAGAAACGCTGCTCTTGCACAGGCAGGAGAGCATCCGATCTCTGGCGGCCGCCCCGGGGAAGGACCCGCAGCCCCAGGATCACCCCCACTTTGCCCAGGACACTGCCCTGACATTTCCCCTGCCTTCTTCCATTTGGCCACAAATGGTTTGTCTCATCTGCAGCTGTATATTCTTTTAGATATACTATCTGAATGCATCACAACGTCTCAAAACTGGGGTTGGGGAAGAATTACGTTTCCTGAGCAATTACTACGTGCAGGTGGCATTTTCTCGTGTCTGGACAAAGCAATTGTGTTGCAGAAAGAGCAACAGTTTTGGAGGCAGATAGAGTTTGGATGGAATACTAGCAAGCCTCACCTCACTTTCCTCATCTGTAAAATGGGAATAATAGTACCGCATAGATTTAGTCTGAAGTCTAGCGATAATAGATGGAAAGAGCCTGGAATAGCAAAGATCCAATAAACGGTGGTTCTTATTTTTTTAAGTTTCTGTATTCTTCAATGCACAAGTAATTCACGCTTCATTTAACAAGTTTCCTAGAGATCACCCCATGTCAGAATGAACAGATCTAACTCACTTTTAGCTGCCGCTGGACTGTTTAAGTTGTTAGCAATTTTTTTGTTATTAACAATGCTAGAAGGGACCTTTCTGCACATGCTCATTCGGTCCACGTGCAGCCGCTCCTCCAGTTAGAGCTGGAGAAGGGTCACTGCTGGCTCCGGGGGTTCTAAACGTGTGTTATGTGCGGCCAAATGCCCTGCAGCCCGTTCCCACGGCTCCTGGCCTTCGTTAAACATGAGCTGACTTTTAAGTCTTTGCCAATCTGATGTACATTCCCCGAGGACTAAGAAAGTTGAGGGTTTTTCCTTACGTTTAAATTACATTTGTAATTCTCCTTCTATTCATCGACTACTCACATATTTTATCCAGTTGTCAAAAACTGGGCGTTCTTCCCTTTGTTTCGCCAAGGTCAGTCCTTCAGCTGCTACACGTGGGGAAGGTGCCACCACCCCGCCTGGCACGGTCTTCAGTGGGTTGACAGCATCTTTTTCAAAGAAAAACTTACACTTTTCCTGATGTCTGCGTCCACTTTGAGAGGCATCAGAACCAGACGAGGCAGAGGCCGCCAACAACCTCTGTCGAATAGTTTAAATTTTTCATAATAAAAAGGTCAGAAGAGAGTATGCGGTTGTGCTGTGGTCCAGTGCATGCAGCTCTTCCTGGCGGCTTTCACATCGGGGCTGGTGTAAGGCTCCCCAAGGCAGTCCAAGTGCCGGGTGAATGAGTCCCCATTCTTAAGTTGGATTTTTAAAAATTCAGTTCTTGAATCCACTTTCAATTTATGTTTGTAAAGAGATGAGGCGGGGATTTAATTTTTTGTCCCCATAACCCACTGTCTTCATGGTGCCTACTGAGCTGTCCATCCTTCTCTAGGATGTGAACAGCCATCCTGCTGCAAGCTAGCTCCCAGCTGGGCCCCTCTCTCTGGGCCCCGCACTCTGCCCGAGGCTCTGCTGTCACCGCTACAGCTTTAGAATATGGCGCAGTCCTGGCGAGGCAGACCCCCCCTCCCACCACCGTCCTCGCCTACAAACAGTCCTGGCTCTTTCGGGGTTTCTCTTCCGTGTACATTTTATCCTCAGCTTGGAGCATTCATTAGGATACTCCTAGAAGCTGGGTCATGGCTGATGGCACAGGACTGACAGGGGACAGCACACCTGCTGCAGGGCTGGGCGGTGTGAGGAACAGAGGAGAGGAGGTGCCCGCCGACGGCCTGGGCGACCCCAGCGGTCCACACACGGGACAGCTGCCAGTATTGCTGACGCTGCTACGAGCGGGACATGCTGCATCTATCCCATCGCTTCTAGTCCAGCAAATGCTCTCTTAGAAACCCGTTTCAAATTCCTCCCAAGCCCAGCCCCTTGTCCACCGGCCCACGCCCACGTCCCCACCAAAGAACTTTGCTCCTTTAGCTCCTTCCCCCTGTGTGCCCGCCTCTGCGTCTCCGCCCCTCCCGCCCAGGGCATGGCTCCCCGCTAAGACACCAGCCTGAGCTCATTCCTCCTGCTTCCCCTGGAGAGTTGGTCCACTTCTCCTGGCTCCTGGGCCCACACTGGGTCTGTCAGGGCCTGCAGGCAGGTGACACGGTGAATCGGCCTCCACTCTGCTCACACACCGCGTGCTGACAGGGCGCTGTGTGCGGTCCCCAGGACCCAGCGCAGGAGGGCAGCCGGCGTGCACTTAGCCACCCGTGCCGGACACAGGCACCACCCTGCAGCCACTTAGCCAGCACAGACCCCAGGCCACTGCCAAATCTCCCAACACCTGCCACCGCGGTGTCACCTCCCACTTCATGGAGGACACAGTTCCAGAGCAGAGCTTAAGGCTGAAAGTGGGGAAGTTAGGACCCACACCCGGGCTGCCTGTCACCGCTGAGCCACATTCCGCCGAGCGATGACTGGCCCAGGGCCCAGTCCTCGAAACAAATATGCCTGGATAGTCACCTCCAGGCCCGGCCTTCCTCCCCGGCACCCAAGCCCCAGCTCCCAGCTGCGCTTCTCCAGCATCTCCACCCCTTCTTCGCAGGGACGGCAGCTGCCTCCGTGTGCAACTGTTGACAAACTAGTCAGCTGCCGCCGGGCGTCTTTCGGAGCCGCCGCGCCCTCCTGAGCAGAGACACCTCATTAGTGCGCTGTATTTCAGCCCCGAGAAAACAATGCAGCCGAGAGACATAAACAACAAGTGCAAATGCTACAGGTCACAGATGATCGATGTCACTGCAGATGTTCAACGTGGGCGCTCACACAGACAGGAGCGAGGCCGCTTCCCGCACATCCGTCTTCCCCCAAACGCTGACGCAGGGAGAAGTCAGCAAGCCGCGCGGCACACACGTCGGGGACACACACACACACACACACACACACACACACACACACACGTCAGGGACCGCGGTCCCTGCCCACCATGAGCCTTTCTCCTGCCGGGGGCTGTGCTGTGTCTGATGACTTCCGGTGTTTCCCAACGCTCACTATTCCACTTTGGCGACTGGCTCTTACGGTTATGATCATAACGTTTCTTTTTCCTTGCTACAGGCCCAGGAATTTTTTTGTCTTTGAAAAAATAAAGTTTGGAAACACCCAGCCAAGTTTTGAAAAGAGCTGGCCAGCCAGTCGAGAAATCGGGCCAAAGTCAAGGCAAACAGCGGCTCTTGCACAGACCCACCCCACGAGCCCTCACGAACCAGGCTCTGGCGGCCAGACGGGCGGTCTGGGAAGGAGGCACGGGTGCCGTCACAGCTGGGCTGGGAGCCTCCGAAATGAGGACAGCCGGGAGCTGGTGCTTCCCCGGTGCTCACGGTCTGCAGGCAATGGGCCCCCCAGAGCTTGGGGTCAACAGCTCCTCCCGGAGCAGCCTCGACACAGTGGTCGGTGTGACCTGGACAAACCCCGGGGCTCTACCCCACAGTGCCTGTGAGGAGGCACAAAAATGGTCACACCCTGCAAACAAGCGAGATGTGCGTGGGCCCCGTTGCACACAATGGGAGGGAGAGGCTGCACACGTGCTCAGATGAGGGGCTCAGTGAGCCGCTGGCCCTGGAGGGGCACTCGGGGCCCCGCCTCCGGCAGGAAGGTCAAAAACACCCTGTAGGCATTAAAAAGGAGACAGGTGTGCTGTCTGAGGACCCCTGAGAACCCAGCATCCTTTTGTGGGATCCAGAAAGTCAAAGCGACCTGTAAACTCAGAGGCTGTTTGTCTTTTCACTGCTGATCTCTCCCGAGTGTCCAGGGGGCCGCAGAGGTCCCAAGGAGCAGATCCAACGAGAAAGGCCTGCGAAGCTACCTTCTGCCAGGGCAGGCGCAAGGGGCGAGAGCGGAACAATGCCGGTCTCCTAATTTTTTAAAAAAATGGGTTGTTTTCATTAACATGCAATGGGTTTATTACTATTACTTTTAAGTGAGTTTAAAATACCTTTTAAATCTCTCAGTTACAACTTCTAAAATGGTAAATGGATCAACAGGTATAATCCCTCCAAAAAACATCAGGTCTCAAGAAGTGCTAAGCACGTGAAGGAGTTCCTGGGACTGAAAGGTTTGAGAGCTGCAGCTGCAGAACCTCCCTGACTAAGGGCTTAAGGGGGCAGGAGGAAGGTTACCAAGGAGCAGAGACAATGACCTCACTTTTGTAAAACGGTGGCAGAGAGAGGCGGGGGAGGGAGAGGGAGGGGAGAGTCGGCTCTGTGCTGAGCGCTTCAGGGATGCGGCTTATTTAATCCCGTGATACCTGTGGGTTATCAGCCTCACTTTACAGGAGAGAAACTGAAGGCTGCAGGTCAGGGCAAGGCTGAGCACCCTGTCCACGGCCATGCAAACGGGAGGTGACACAGAACCAGGACTGCAATCTGGACTGCTCGGTCACCAGAAGCCTGTGTCCCTGAGCACTAAACCAGGTGGCCTTCCCTGCAGGCCCTGGGTCTCGGGGAGTGGCTGTGTACCAAGGCCTCTGCCCACCCCTCCCTGGCACTGACCACACCCGGCCCGCTCACTCTGCCGTGTGGACGCCATCTCATCCCTGGTGGATAAGAACCCAACCCTCTTACATGCATCCTGCATCCCATGTCCACCCCTGGACTGGCAGGTGACTGACAGACAGAACCGCAGTGGGGCCCAGACACAAACCCTCTCCCAGGCTCATCAGAAGCCAACCCGGCCTGTGGCTGGCACTGCCAGCACCTTGGACATGAGGTCATGGCTGAGGAGCTACGCTGGGCACAGATCTCCAGCCTCAACTCCTGGACCACAATGTGGGCGTGGAACAGATCATGGGGGGAGGAGGGGTCACAGCCTGTGGTCACACAGCTGCCGCCACCTCCAGCCTGAGGACCCCAGCCATCAGCCGCCCACCGCCGACCGCCGGGCACAAGGACCAAGTTTGTGCTCCCCGTCCTGCCTGTGCAGGGGCTTCCCATCCCTTCTGCCTGTGGCACAGTGTGATGTCGTGGCCAGACCCTGCGTGTCCCCCCGTGCACGCCCTGGGAAAGGCTGGAGCTCAACTGATTCGTGGATGGGTTGGTGTGCTTGCTGTGGGAGCCGAGAAACATAATAAATGGGCCCAGCTCCGTGTGCAGCACCTAATTTGCAATAATATTGAAGTCTCCAACAATAACTCATTTACTCTTATAATATATAAAAAAAGACAAATTGCTACATTGAACATGCATTTTCTTCACTGCAAGTAGCTGCTACCCCAGGGAGAAAGCCCTGTGCTGCTAACTAATAGTAAATCCTTTGGAAAATCATGTGTCATAATGATGGACAACCAGGGAAGGGGCATTAAATAGATTTAGAGGTTAGCTACTCTAACGAGAACAAAAGACGTCCTTTGCAAACCTGCACCTAGAGGAGCACGATCGGCCGTGATTAGCCCTCACCTTCTGACAGCCCAGGTGCACAGGAGAGAAAAGTTTCCGTCCTGGTGGGTGTCAGACAGAGCGGCAACAGGGAGAGGGACCGTGGGGGCAGCCTGGGCGTGTGCGGGCTCGCCCCGGCCCTGACTCTGCTAGCGCCCTGTTGCCAAGGAGCCAGACCACTCCCTGTGCATCCCGGAGCAAACACTCAGGACACACCCACCACGCCCTACCCAGGGCAGGGCACTCTAACTTTGAGAAGAAAGCCACGACCTCGGGATAAGGAAGGCTCCGAAGGGCCCTGGGAGCACGGGCTGCCCGAGGCCTGGTCTGGAGGAGGGAGGCTGAGGCAGGACTGCCTGTCCTCCCGCTAGTCCGTGACTGCTGCAGCCGGGCCTCATGCTTTCCAATCCACGTCTCCAAGTCCCAGATCTGGCTTCCTCAGTTTGGGAATCCTGGCCTCAAGGACAGGGGTTGACAACTGTGTCCAAAATCCCAGGCAGCCCCTGCCTTTTCTTCCACCTCTTGTCAGACTTGGCGTTCCCAGCGGCCCCGGCTGCTCACTGACCTGAGAGGTGGGCGTGGGGTGGAGCTATTGCTGCATGCCTGCCCACCAGACTCACAGCAGGGGACACAGAGGAGGAAGATGAGGTCAAGGCAGCTGTATGACCTGTGGGCAACACACGCCTACGATGGCAGGGACAGTAATCGTACCCTCGCCCCGGGGGGCAGGCACTGGGCTCCTCCCGGGACCTGGGGCTGCTCTCCAGCAGGATCTGGACTTGGAGCTGGGTCTAGAGCTGGCATGTGGCACGGCCACTTGTTGGAATCAAGGGTCATGGGTCAGCTCAGCAGCCGAGTCGCTGGAGGGGCAGACGCACCCGCACACTCTGGCCACAGGTATCAAAGCTGCCGGCCCTACACCTGCCCTCCAATGACGACTGAGCTGGCACAGGTGGGGGTCAATGCCACCTGTGAAGTCCAAGCTTTGGTGTCGTCGTTGCAAATCACTTTCACCAATTCCCTTTGAGACCCGGGCCAAATCGCTGCCCTCACAGGACTCACTACACACAGTCACTAGTGTTTCCCTCCATTCAGTCAGTTGATGATACAAGTAATCTACAGCCACGACACCTCTCACTGAGACGGAGGCCATTCCGTGAAAACTGCCGAAACCCGGTTCTTCCCACGGGTGTGAGCCTCTCCAGCACCCACCACTGCGGGTGGCCTTGCACTCCAAGCCCAGCTCAGACACAGATTCCACTTACACTGTCGATAGACTTTGCTCTAAAACTCATACTACACGTTATAGCCCAACATGCTTACATGTCTTAGGATCTGGGAAATTATCCAAAACTGTCCAGAAAGAGAAGAGAATACTAAAGCAAGTAGAGAGAGCCGTGTGCCCCGCGGTGTGGGGAGGAGAGGTGCCCCTGGAGGGTTGAGAACGAGCTGGCTTGCGCCACACACAGATCGGATTTCACCCGCGCCTTCTGCCTTCCGATGGCCAAGCTGTTCCTCTGCTGGCTCCTGGCATCGCACTTCTAGAAACCTTTCTATGGGGTAAGCAGCACTGCCTGGTGATTGATGACCATTTCGCAACTGCTATCAGTTTACTATTTTAACCAATATATCATAAATCAGGAAGAGGAATGCTGGGCCCAACTGGAGAGTGTAGCTTTCGCTCATTACTTGGGAGGATTATAGCCATTTCATAAAATCCATTATCTAGGGAAGGATCCTATTGGCGGGGGCCAGGGAAATTCATTTCATGCTTCGAAAGTTTGTGATGGGGCCGGCTAGAAAAAAGAACTAAATTGTTTGGAAGGTAGGGATCATGATTTGTTAAAAAAACACAAATGGCCAAGATTGAGCTGTGTCCATTATACCAAATGGCACTCTGTACTCAAACGCTGGGCACCGCCCCCAGGGCCAGCCCTGACCACGTCCCCCAGGCTCCCGCAGACGGACAGAGGGGGATCTCCCCTGGCTGCCCCCCTCCAGCCAGGCCACTCTCACCTCTCCCATCGGTCACAGTCTGTGGCCGTCTGCTCTGATCCCGCCGGTCCTGTCTCAACAGGGCAACTAGAGGGATGTCCTCACACAGCCACCTGGTCGGCCCTGGCCTTCCCACTGCTCCGAGGACCGGGCCCCACTTCACGGCCTCCCACGTCAGGCAGGCAGGCTCCTCTGTCAGCGTGGGCTCTCGTCCCCGGGGCAGTGGGTCTCCCATAAGCACACGAGCTCGTCCCCCGGGGGATGCGGACACGCTGGCCCTGCGGGAATGCCTGCCTGTCACACGGAAGGGTCTCTCCCGCTACAGCCACTGCTTCCCTACCGCTTGCGGGTTCCCAGCCCCTCCTCCTGGGCACTGTCACGCTGATTGGACACCACTGCTGTCACCATTTCTCTGAAGGAAGCCGCCAGGAAGACCTCACCTTCTTCCCTAACTTTGTTTCCAACCGACAAAGGGGAAAATACACGTCCCAGGAGACGGCCCAAACAAGGCCAGGGGCTGCCTGTGCGTCCGAGGGGGAGTTCCTCTGTGACAGGGAGCTGGTGGCACGTCTTGGGGCAGCAACCCGCACCCCCCACTGGAACAAGTCCCCCCACCGTTAGGACCCCTGGGGTCCTCTTTCCCAGGTGCTTTTAGTAAGCCCAGAGGAGGGACAATCAAAAAGAAAAGGAATGATAACGCCCGGCCGGTGAGGCTCAGTGGTTGAGCATCGACCTATGAACCAGGAGGTCATGGCCCGATTCCTGGTCAGGGCACATGCCCGGGTTACAGGCTCCATCCCCAGTGTGGGGCGTGCAGGAGGCAGCTCATCAATGGTTCTCTCTCATCATTGATGTTTCTGTCTCTGTCTCTTCCTCTCCCTTCCTCTATCTGAAATCAATAAAATTACTTTTTTTAAAAGGAATGATGAAAGTGTCTTCTAGATTTTGCTGAGCCTCTAGAACATTCTTTTTGAATACGACTTTGTTTCCTTCTCTCCTAACCTCAACTTTCCCCAAATTTATTCCTCATGCGAAAACAGCATCTTCCCCAGGGAAGCTCAGTGTTACACACACGGTTTTCTAAGCAGCTCAGAGCTGCTCGGCTCAGCAGACAATAAAGATTCCCGTCTGGTTCCTGGCTGCTGGACCACCGGGAATCGGAGTGCGAAGACGGAGCCTCAGAAGCTCAGCTTTGCCAGATCTCAGAAGACACTCCTGGTTCAAAGTTCCGGCTGCACCCGGAGTTTGAGGGGCTTGGGAGGGGGGAGCAGGAAAGAAATCCTAGTCTTGAGGATGTTAATTTTCCTACCACCCCCTCCTGGCAGCCTCGCCCATCCCCATTGCGAAGCTGGAGTCTCTGAACTTCTTTCTCACTGTTTTCTCTTCAGGGCCTCCTCCCCTGCCCCCAGTCCCTCTCTCCTCCTCTCCCGTCCTCAGTGGCCCAGCTCTGCTCCCTCCCGCGCCTCCTCCCCCGCCCCTTCCCACCAGGGCCCCTGCTTTGTGCTACTTCTTCTCCTGGCTCCAAGCTCTCAGCCACAGACTCGCAGGGAAGGGGAAGAAAGCAGCAGACTAGGCCCCTGTGGACAGGCGCAGCCTCCGGTTGCCACTTGAAGAGTTGCAGAAAAGCTGCCCCTCTCCTTAACTTACCCCAATGGCCAGGAGGGAGGAGGGATGCCGCCTGGAGGGGCACGGGGCTGGGAGGGCACTGCCAGGCCCAGAGGCCTCAGCTGGAGCCCCTGGATGGAGCGGCAGGAGGGAACATCAAGTGGCCGCTGGGAGGGAGGCGGGGCTGCAGGGATGATTTATGGCGGGGGAGGGTTTAGGAGCACAGGCTGGCTTGACTTGAGGGATCTGGTGCTGCTGGGGTGTGCTCCAGTGGGCGGGTGCCTTTCCCGGGCTGGGAGCCCCGCGAACCCTTCCTGCTGGGGGAGGCCCCAGGCTTGTCCTCCAAGGTCAGGGGCTGTGCAGGGAAAGGCCCGAGCTTGGGTGGCCTGGCGCCTTAAGCTCACGGCTCTGCAACCCCAAGAGAGGGAGAGCGAGCTGGGTGGGACCTTAGGGGCGATCTGGACCAGAGGCTTGCTGGGTAAGGAGGGGAAACTGAGACCCAGGTGGGAGGGTGACAGGCCTCCAGGCCACTGTCCCCTCCTCTGGAAGGCCCTCTGGCCCTCTGTCGCTCCTCAGGGTCGTTCGGAGCCAGGACATCCGGACCCCACCCCAGCCCGCTGAAATCTCACTGAGAGTTTCAGATTTTTGAATGTGGGATCCTTTTCAGGCTGTGGGAGAACCACTGCCTACCTGTCCTGTTCCTTTCCCTTCCACGGGGAGGGAGACGTGGCAAGTCCTGGGACACGGAGTTCCCATCAGACGGAAGGTTGGAACCTCCCGTCTGCGGCTCACAGATCCCTGTGGCTGGTGGATCTTCCGGGTGAGGTCTGCCAGGCCTGCTGACCCCACGCAGCCCCCACCCGCCCCCACATGCCACGTGCGGAGCCCACAGCAGGCCCCACACCCAAAAGGGACTACATGAGCGGCCCCGGCGGCGCCCAGCTCTGCAGCCCCGGCCAGCCCTGCCCAGGCCTGACACTGCCACCACCCTCCAAGCAGGGGCCCTGCACGGAGTCAAGGCCGCTTCCTGGGCCGGGAGGGGAGGAGATGGCCAAACCAGACGCGCTCACGGAGTTGCAAAGGGTCAGCGGGTTGTCTCGGTCAATTACGCAGAGCTCATCCCCAAACCTCCTGGTCAGCAAAAAGGAAAGCAGACCCCTCCTGGGTGGTACTGCTCAGATGGCACCGCAAAGCCCACAGAAAGCAAACAAAGGAAGCGACCCTCACTTTGCCTCGGCCTCGGGGGACGCAAAGCCAGGGAGGCTGGCGGAACAGAGCCTCCGTCCCTGTCCTGCAGGAACCGCCTCCCAGAATGGACACCTCCTCCCTGGGGGCGAGGATGCCAAGGAGCTCCTGCAGTTCAGAATCCTGATCCTTCCGGCTGGGGTGCTGGGGGGTTGGGGCTGGGGCAGGGGCGGGGCCAATCCGCACAGTTAAGAGCTGGCCTCCCAGCTGTTTGCCTGCTGGGAGCTCAGCTAGTGAGATTCTTCTCAGCTCAGGGCATGTGGCCACTCTGGGGCCTCCGCAGGCACCATAACCACACTTCCAAGCATTCTAGGAGCTCAAGCTGCCTTCTTCCAACCTTCCCCACCGCCCAACCCCACGTCACACTGCTCCCTGACAGCAGCGAGGTGGCGGTCCCGATGTCTTCACCCTTCCTTGCCCTGGGCCTCCTCAGGGAACGCTCAGCCCAGGAGGCAGCGCTGAGATGGAGGAGCCTGCCCCTGGCCAACCCCAACGCTGGCTGCCACCCATAACCGGCTGCTTCCTGGGCCCCACAGCCGTCTCCAGAGACAGCCGCTCCCACCCGACCCCGTTCAGGCCCTCCATAGGCAGCCACGGTGCAGGGGGCTTTAAAGAAACCCCCTGTGACTTACACGTGACCCAGAGGGAGCAAGTGCCATGCTAGTCTAACGACCTTCTCGGTTAGACAGGGCGAAGCCCAGCCCCAGCTCTCACATTCAGACACACCGGGTCACACAGGGCAGCACCCACGCTTCGAGCTGCGCTGGCCCAGGCCCACCTGTGCCAGAGGGAGCGGTGAAAACAGACACAGCCTGGCAACAAAGCCATGGTGGCAGCCCCTCTCCCCGCCCACCAGGGCCGTGTCCACCCCAGAAGCAGCTCCTGGATAGAAGGACCCCGGCAGCCCACCAGGGTGTCCAACTGGCCTCCCGTCCCCACTCCCCGCTCCCGGAGCCCCCTCCGGTGGGCTCTCACTCGACACCAGTTCTCCACACCCTACAACCCTGGCTCCACCACGGCCCAGTAGATGACATCCAAATCTAGTGACCACCCTTGGACACCTGTCTACTTCGCCAGTCGCCCCCAAACTGGCCTTTTCACTGCCCTAATGTGCCTGCAGGCCTGGCACGCACCCTCTCTCCTGCCCTGGCCCTCCTGGGCCCTCCTAACTCCAGGTCCTCTGAGCGTGGCCTCCCAGGCTGGGCCTGCCTGGCTTCTGTGTGCCTTCAAGGGACGTATCGCATCAGACCCTGTATTTTATTCTGACGCAGGCTGTTCCCACTTACAAATGAGCCCTGTTCTTAAAGTTCAGCATTTTGCAAATCAATGATTTGGAACTCGAGTACACCTTTCCCATAGAGAACCGGGTAGGTTTCCAGGTGAGCCCGCAACTGCCCAGGGAACCCACAATGTGGCTAAGCTGGTGCATATTTGCAGTGAAAACTTTTATCTTAAAAATACAAGGCTAATAATTAAGCAGACTAAAGCCACTGAGCATTTGATTGAAACAGATAGAGCAGGGGTCCTCAAACTTTTTAAATAGGGGCCAGTTCACTGTCCCTCAGACTGTTGGAGGGCCGGACTATAGTTTAAAAAAAACTATGAACAAATTCCTATGCACAATGCACATATCTTATTTTGAAGTAAAAAAAACAAAACGGCAAAACCACCCGCATGTGGCCCTCGGGCCGTAGTTTGAGGACGCCTGAGAGACTGTGTGCTCCTGAAGCAAAGCAGAAGCTCATAAAAGCAGCGATGGCTTTGCATCTCAGGGTGAGGGGGGCGGCCTGGGCCGGGGTCAGTGTGGGAGCTGGAGGGAGGCACGGCAGGCTGGGCGGTGCAGGAGAGTGACCTGACAGCTCTCAGGGGACTGCGAAGCAGACCTTGTGCTCCCAGGCTCTCACACGGCCCCTCTCAGCCCGCCACGGGCACCCAGTCTTCTCCCGTGGCCTGCTGGCCCGAGACAGGAAGAGCTCCTCATCTGTAATGAGGTCGAAGGCCCTCCGGTGGGACTCCCACCACCTCATCACCCGAGAGGCAGATACTGTTAACACCCCTGAGCACCGAGGCTCACTGGTGAACGGATAGAAGGGGGCACAAGCGGACAGCCAGCCCCGCGGCTGCCTCGGGAAGCTCTCCCACAGTTCATACTGCAGGCGACTGCGGGGCCAGGCATCCTCTCTGTCCTCTGTGGGGAGGAGAGGGGAGACATAGGCTGCAACTTCATGCCTCCAGAGAGCGCAAACAATCTACCACGTGCCTCGGAGCCCCAGTGGGGCCTGCAGCTGCTCACCTCTCTGAGCCAGGGCCAGCCTCACACTTCCTCTAGGCTGTTAAAAACCCCGCACTCACCCAGAATCGTGGGGTGACTGCTCAGCACAGGCACCAGTGAAGCCACGATGAGTAAGACAGTGTGCAGCTCCTGAAAGATCTGAGAACGCAAGAGCTGGACCCCACCTGCCAGGCAAGGGGCCCTTGGCCGGCGCACCTGCACGGGAAGTGCTCACGGTGGGCCCATCTCGGCTGCAAAGGGCTTCTGGGTCCCGCAGCTCTTGTTAAGTCACCCCACGGGGGGGCAGAAATGCTCAGCACACAGGTGAGGAAACAGGAGTGCCTGAAATCCCACAGCCAGTTGGTGGCAGGACAGAGAGCAGGGACTGCCTGGTCCCCAGCACCCTGCACAAGGCCCGGCACCCACTGGCAGAGGGGCAGGTAAGTCATGCCCTTCTGTCAGGAGGAATCTGCTATGTAGGCATTTGTTCATGCCACAGACATTCAGTAAATGCCTTTGGGGCCAGAGCTCCCCCGAAGTTCATTCCGGGTCACCTCGGAGGCCTCCTGCACAGACCACTCTGTGACTTCCCCCTGCTCACTCCCCAAGTGACTCAGGGGGCCTGGCTTCCCCCTGCTCACTCCCCAAGTGACTCAGGGGGCCTGGCTTCCCCCTGCTCACTCCCCAAGGCACAGGGGTGAGCAAGAGATGCGCAGGGAACAGGAAGAGCAGCCACAGCCAACTCCCCGGCGCTGCAGTGCGGGGCTGAGAGCGCGTCCGGCCACTGGGCCCCTCCCGGTGCCATCTCCCAGCCGCTCACTACAGCCTTGCCGGCCGGAGACGGGCACTTTCCTTACTTGTTTACTTCAGGGAGAAAGAGGGAGAAAAGACGTGCACATGGGGCCACATCGCGCCTTCTGTGGCGGACACACGTCTCCGCATCCTCCTCCCCAGCTGGGTGGCTCACCCCTCAGATGTATAATGAATCAGGCACTCGCACATTAATAAAAAATGACAAGCGATCATCTCATTGAAATCCTCTGAGCTGCTGGGCCGCAGACACGGTCCTTCTGCAGTTCCTCTGTGTGCCCGTGGCGATCAGTCTGTGGGCTGGACAGGCCAGTGAGTGACATCTTGGCTCTTACCGGCAAGCAGGCAAGTTACCTTTGCAGGGTGGGCAACGCAGGGCCCGCGGGTTATGCCTTTTTCATCTCCATTAAGAAAGGGGCCGAGCTCAGCTGGCCCAGGTCCCCCAAGGTCAGTGAGGCAGCAGAGTGTGGCGGGGGTGAGGGCCAATCCTGCCACGGCATTGGAAAGCCACCATGTCCACGTCTCCAAGAGGCCGAGATCTGGCCAGACTTGGGAACTGAACCACCTGACTGCCTTTTTGTCTTAAAAAGCATATAGGTGAGCGAAAGGACTGGACAGGAGCCTGGGTGGCTACAGGGTGGTGGCTGCAGCCCGTGGGCCTGGCACTGGGACCCCCTCTCAGCTCCTCTCACCTAGAGCTGAATCGCAAGGCGACCAGGACCAGGAGAAAGCCCCAGAGGCCCCCCCGGAAGCCCCCAGCCTGCTTCTGGGGCTGGCCGTCCATTCTGTGTCTTACACTCACTGCGGCATCTGCTACATGCAAGCCTTACGCCCACTGTGGTGTTTTACAGGCAGCCTTGGAGTCCGGAGAGACGGAGCCGAGGGACACAGGCAGCCCCGGATGGCATTCAGGCCGCGTCCCTCACAGGCTGTGTGCTGGTGAGGCCATCAGGAGCCTCAGGCTCCGCTTTTGCACCATGGGTGACAAAGGCCCCCGTGCACAGAAGATGAATTCCGAGCTTTAACTCATCGCCCATCACGCTACCGTGGCACAATAAATGACAGCTGTCATTACTGGGGGCCTTGGTCTTGGTGGTCCAAGACTTTAAGAGCCCAGAAATCCAGCACACAGCCTTGGTCACTGTCATTTCCATCAGTGTCATCACCAGCACATCACTGGACTCTCCCGCCTGTGGACACTGCCTTGGGGCCACAATGAATCAGCGTGGATTTTCACGCCAGTCCTGCAGGTAGGGACGCTAACCCCTACAGGACCGGAAGAGGAGCAATTCATCTGGGGCCTCAGGAGCTGAGTGACGGAGCCTAATGCCTTTCTCATCCCCACGTCTGGCACCGGTGCCGCCCTCCACTGCTCCAGAACCCTCGCCAACGCCCTAGTAACAAAGGAGCAGGCCAGTTCCCACCGTGAGCCCTGCCTGGGTTCGCCCCTTGCACAGGACCCTCCCCCAGGTAAGCCAGTTACGCAGGCTCTCACACGTCCTTGACCCACCAGGGCAGCTGCCAAAATGCCCACCCCAGGTTCCTCCACATTCATCCCTGACCATTCATCCTGCATGCTGGGCACTTCTCCAGAGCGCCTCCTGATCGCTCCAGGTCACGTGACCGCTGCTGAGTTCCGCCCCCGGAGTCCTGACAGTGGGCCTGGCCCGAGGGAGACTCCGAGCTTCTCTAAAGGGTGCTGAGCGCAGACAGCTCCAGGGCCTGGGCCAGCGCTCAAGAGTGAACCGCAGGGACCACAATGAAGGCGGAGCAAAGATGACCGGCCCGTTGTGCTGTAACAGGACCCAGGCCACGCAAGGGGGGACATGAAGGGCCAACGTTCACACGGGACCAAAGCCGTGCCCTCAGCCTCACTCTCAGCTATGGATCAGATGAGTCTGGACTCGGCCTTGGTCCTTTACCACTGCCTCCTGTCTGGAGGACCCTAGTAACACTGGCCACACCGCTCTGGTCCACCCAGTCAGCCCTCCACATGGCAGTTAGGGGAGCGCGCGTGCCTGCCTGGCCTCTGCAATGACCGCTGGGAGCAGACGGGCCGGGGTGGCGGGGGGGGGGGGGGTGAGGGTGGGGGCGCTGCATTTCTGTATGTGCTTCAGTACTGTTTGCACATGCTCTGAAAAGTATGTATAACTTTTTAGTAACAAGAAAGGGGATAATCTATGGGGTTGTTGTGAGGCTTAGCTGCCTCATTCATCACTCATTCATTCATCCAGCACAGCGCCCCGGCTCTGGTTGCAGGAAGTAGCCCCTTCCTACCGGAGTGGAAGGGCCATATTTAGGTGCCAACGACATTCAAGACAAAGGAAGGAGGGAGTAAGACAGAGTGCTCTCAGGCAGGAGGCCTGGGCTTCTGCTTTCATAGCCAACTCAGTGTCTGACCTCAGGGTGACCCCTGACGCCCTGAGGCCTGAGTGGCCTCACCTATAAAAAGGACAAAGGCTCCTCCCATCTCTGAAGCTGCCAGATGTTTGGTCCCAGAAAATACCAAGTAACTTGGGAGGCCCAGCCTGGAGCAATCCCCTTCAGAAGACTGACAAGAACATCCCTGTAATGAAGCCATTAGCCAGGACATCCTGAGGCGCGGGGAGTCGACGCCCCACTTGGCTGTGCCTTGGCAGAGCCTGGCTCAAGCCTGAGCCCGGTGCAGAGGCACAGCCGGGCAAGCACGCTCCAGTCCTGCCCGAGCCTGGAACACACAGGAGACGATCCATTGCAAAACCTGTGCCTCGGGGTGGAGCCTGCCCTACATTAAGAAACACTTTCCAAATGAGATAATTATTTAATAGGTAATAAACCGAGTGGGGAGGGGCAGAGGGAATTCAGATGATTAAGTGCCTGTGCCCCTGGCACTGTGTGCCTTCCCCAGAGCTGAGCCTCCCGCCCTCACCTTTTAGTGCCTTCTCACTCCCAGCTCACCTCCGCCACTTCCCAGGTATCGTGAACCAACCCACTGGCCACTGGGCTGCACAGAGGGCCCGAGTCTAAGAGCCCACAGCAAGGCACCAGCTGACTCAGAGCATCGGGCCTGGCCTCCAGCAGCTCTGCAGTTTCTCTGCCCGTTCCGCCTGGTGGTGGTGGTGCGGGGGAGGGAATTACAAGGCCCAAGAGCGAATGTGGAGGGATGTGACCAGACAAGGGTGGAGCTGGAGTGCAGTGGGCAGAAGTCAGAGGGTACCAATGTCCACTGCTTGATCCTGGCCCAGGAGTCCTGTGTCCTCAGGACTCTGCCCATTCCAACTCCACAGGGTGCAGAACGGGGCTGTCACAGGAGGCCTTGAGCAGTCTCTGAGTCTGGGGACATGGTGTGGGGGAGGAGGCAGCACCCACCAATCAGGTGCCAGGACCATGGGCAGTGCCTGCATGCACATGCAACAGCACAGGTTTGTTTAAATCTTGTTTCTTGACAAGTAAGGACACTGAACCTCAGGAGGTTAAGTGACTTATCCAAGGTCACCAGTCCCAGGACTCGATCCCGCCCTTGCCTGGCTCCAAAACATAGGCTCTTTCTACAGCACCAAGCTCTGTACTGACGCCCACTCCCCTACCCACCCGGGCACCTGGCAGGTGCTCACCAGTGTGAACTCCCTTCCCCCCTCAACCATTCTAGACAGATGCCAGTCAATCCCAATCTCAACCCACCAAAGGTGCTTCAAGCAACTCCTCAAGGAGAGCTCTAAGAGTTGCAAGTGATGAGAAGCAACATGAGCGAGTGAAGGGCCTAACAATCTGAGTGGGTCACAAAGAGAAACAAGTAGAAGTATAAGCAAATGGTAAGGAGGGTTTGCAAGGGCCAAGGGTCATGATCAGGCTGTGAGTGCAAAAAGAAATCAGAAAATAGTGAGGGGGTGGTTGGCCTACTGGGGGCTACACTTAGAAAGTGGGACCTGGATGGAAATGGCTAAAACATAGTAGTGGTCAATGAAAAATGTGTAGGTGGGGGACAGATGGGTGAATAGGGTGAATGGATGGATGGGTGAATGAATGGGAGGCTGGGTCGATTGGTGGTTGGATGGATGGATGAATGGATGTGTGGGTGGATGGATGGGTGGGGGGATGGATGGGTGGGGGGATGGGTGTGTGGATGTGTGGGTGGATGGGTGGGTAGGGGAATGGGTGTGTGGGTAGATGGATGGGTGGGGGGATGGGTGTGTGGATGTGTGGGTGGATGGGTGGGTAGGGGAATGGGTGTGTGGGTAGATGGATGGGTGGGGGGATGGGTGTGTGGATGTGTAGTGGGAGGATGGGTAGGGGGATGGGTGTGTGGATGTGTGGGTGGATGGGTGGGTAGGGGAATGGGTGTGTGGGTAGATGGATGGGTGGGGGGATGGGTGAGTGGGTGGGTGGGTGGGTGGGTGGGTGGATGGATGGGTAGGGGAATGGGTGTGTGGGTGGATGGGTGGGTGGGGAATGGGTGTGTGGGTGGATGGGTGGGTGGGGAATGGGTGTGAGGGTGGATGGCTGGGTGGGGGGATGGGTGTATGGATGAGTGGGTGGAGGGGTGGTTAGGGGGATGGGTGTGTGGGTGTGTGGTGGATGGATGGGTGGGGGGATGGGTGTGTGGGTGGATGGATGGGTAGGGGGATGGGTGTGTGGATGTGTGGGTGGAGGGGTGGTTAGGGGGATGGGTGTGTGGGTGTGTGGTGGATGGATGGGTGGGGGGATGGGTGTGTGGGTATGTGGGTGTGTGGTGGAAGGATGGGTGGGGTATGGGAGGACGGAAGGTCTATAGTCAGGGCATTTCATCTTCTCTCTGTCTCCACCACTCATCCCTACCTCATTCTTCTCTTTCCTCTCCTCCACAGCCATTCGGCTCAGAACTCCCAGGTCTTTTGTAGGTGCCCACAGAGGACCGTCAATGGCTCCAAGGACTAGATTCATAGCCCTGCATAGGTTGGAGTACCTCATGAAGTCATGCTCTGGTCTGCAGACTAGCATAGCCGAAAGGCACGGAGGGATGAGCTTTTCCTCGCAGCCTTCCCCATCCCGTCTTCAGCAGGCCCCCAGCTCACACCTTCATTATCTCTGCCTGCCCAGGCAGCTTCCACCTCAATATAAATCAAAGGGCCCCTGGCCGCAGTTCAACTCAAAAACAGCTTATTCCTTCAGGGCCTGAAAATGAGCCAAGTCCGCCAACGGGCCAAGTTGCCCATCCTGGGCCTGTCTGGTTTTCCATCCCCATTCCAGCCACACAAGGCTTCTTCTGATGCCCCTGAGAAAAGCAGAGACAGCCAACAGAAGCACCTGGGAAAACACTGGTCTGCACAGTAACAGGGAGCAGGGGACAGGAGGTGCAATGACACAGGGCTCAGGACTGCAGTAGCCCGGAGCTCGGGGGGCCCTGGGGGTTCTTGGTGCTGTGGGAATATCCCATGGGAAGCTGGGCCAGTCCCCTCACACAGTGGCCGGTCTAAGGGCAGGAGAAACACGGGGGAAGGAGGGAGGTCCGTTTTAGAATGAGGCCCCTGATCTTCCAAATCCCTCCCCGGCCCACCTGACTCCCCAAGGGCCATCCTGCCTCTGGGCCCAGGAACAGCCTCCTAACCCCGGCCTGGCATGGCTGCCTGATCCTCACCTGGAGCCCGGCGGGCAGGCACAACAGCGGGAGATGAGCTGGGCCACACGACTCTGACTCAGGAGGCAGCCCCCGGGGCGGGCATTAGAGCGCACCTGAGACTTCTGAGGCAGGCATGCCGTGCCTTCAAACACTCGTGGGCGACCCAATGAGAGGAGCTCCAAGGAACAGGAAGAGGAGGAGGGCGTTTTTGGAGCAGCTCAGCCTGAAGTGGCAGAAAACAAGCTGGATGGGCGGCAGGGGGGGCTCAGGCAGGAGTGGAGTCAGCAGCCCAGGGTTGCATTTAAGTTGCAGCACTGTGTAAGTAACCCTCCGCCCCGAGCCTCAACTTTCCCCTCTGTAAAATGGAGACAAGCACAGCGCCTTGGTATTATCAAGAGGACCTGAGATAACGCAGCTCAAAGTAAGCGTTGCGTGAATGGTGGCTGGTCTTGTGAATAATGGACCTGGCTTTCTTAACGAGCTCAATAGAAGGTATGCACGCCTTAACGCGGAGAGGCGGCCTAGCACGGGGTGAGGGCAGAGGTCTGGGCTCGGACAGCCAGGGTGGGAAGCCTGGAGCCACCTTACTGCTGTGGGACCCCAGGCCAGTCACACAGCCCCTCTGGTCTCCATTTCTTCAACTGTCTAACGAAGATCATGAGACCATTTTCTAGGGCTGTGGGGAGGGTTATATAAGCAGATGCACGTTAACAGAGCAGTGCCTGGAACCACAGAGGCGTTAGCTCACAGTGCGTTGTCATGTCAATCTTCCTGGGAGGCCCCAGCCCGCCTCAGGGTGCTGCCTGTGGGAAAAACCCCTTGGGAACCCCACATATTGGGGACTGGTCCAAACCCTAAGAATATCCTTAGTGATGGGAAGAGTGGTGTTTTGAGGGTGCCTTTCACCCCAACCCCCGCCCATTCTGTAAATGTGGGAGCACTGAGCCACGGGCCTCACCTGGACGTGTGCTGACAATGACCCAGCTGCACAGACCATTTAGGTAACGAGTGTGACCGTGGCCGGTTCCACTGGCTCTGAAGATAAGGCTGAGGACAAGCACCACCTCGCGGAGCAGGCTGGGAGCCGCGCCAGGGCAGTTGGAGCTGAGGGCCCTGCGTGCACCCAGGCACCCGCCCCCTCACAGGAGCGGTGTGCACCCCTCATTCCTGGGGACCTTCCCAATGCTGTGAACTGTTTGTCTACGAGCTTGTGTGTCTGCCGGACTTCATGCCTTCCTCTCCTGATGTGCTATGGCCTTAAAAACCCGGCCTCCGTAAACCTCCTCTCATGTGAGGCAGTCCGGTTCATCCTCCGACGGCCCGAGGAGAACTAGGTCCAGGTGGACCTGAGCCTTGCTCCTCCCTGCCCCAGGGACCCCGAGTGTCCGGCAGAGGGCTAAGCCGGGAGTGTCCACGTGTGGTCCCAGGCTCACCGCGTCAGCATCATCTGGGACTTCTCAGACGTTTAGCTCACTCCAGGCCCCCGCCCACCCCACCAGACACACAGCAGACACTGGAAAAGGCAATGCGGCACCTGCCTTCCTCCCAGCCTCTTCTCATCCTCAGACGCCTCCCAGCGTTAAAAATGGAAAAACTCAGAACACACACAGTGGAGACCAAGAACATGGGGTGGCATGAACCGACCCAGCGCAGCCGCAGCCCGGCAGGCTTCCCAGGGCCACCCTGGGCCCGTGATTTCATCTGACGGTCACAGGCTGTGGGAAGGAGACATCCCGCGCTCAGCGATGACCGTGACTGAGAACAGCACCCCTGGGGCCCCTCCGAAGGGGGCCTCCATCCCTCAGAGAAGGCCCAGCGGAAGCTGGCAGGCAGGTCTCCCTGGAGATGGGCCCCAGGGGGACTGGAAAGATGAGGACCCTGCAGGCCTGCGGGGACGCTGGCCCGAGCCTGGACCCTCACACCTGCTGCCCTCTTTGCCTTTCAGGCTTTGGCAAACTCCTCTTTAACTGAGACTCTGCTGGGGATCCACCTCCTCCAGGAAGTCTTCCTTCCCTCCAGGCTCCGCCCACCCTGGGCTGCTCCTGGGCTGTCTTTGCTCTCACTTTCCTGCATCGCAACTGTCTACACACCTGCCTGGTTTGCTTCTATCAGACCGAGCAATGTGAGGGCAGGGATCTGTCTTATTCCCCACTGTATCCCCTGGTACACAACAGGCACTCAATAAATGCTGGCTGAATGAAGGAGTCAGATATGTGCACAGGAACAGCCAGGGCCCACCAAGGACAGTGAGTGCCGGGTGTCTTCCCTGTCATGGCAGAGCTGCCCCACCCACCACCCTGCAACTGCCCCCAGGCCCCAGGCCCCAGCCGTGCCAGCCACATCTGTGACCATCAGCCCCGCATCCCTCACAGGTGCCGGCAGGGGAGGAGGACAGCACGTGGCCCAGGAGGGGTCCCCAAGCATGGGGGGCATGTGGAAAGGGGCTCAGCACACGTGTGCAGAGAAATGCTTCTCTCCCTCCTGATTTCAACCGCTTGGAGAAGCACAAGGGAAACTGACTGGAGAATGCAGAAAAACATGACCGTGCCACCCAAAGGTTTCCCTGGCCTTTCTTTTCCTTGAGAGACAAAGGCCTATGACTCAATGCACTTCGACAAACAAAAGCCCAAGGAGGATCATGAGACCATTGAGGACCAGCAGCGGAAAGCACAGCGCTGCGGTTCCATGCCAGCCCTCCCGGCCTCCCGCCCAGGCCCGGAGCCAGGCTACAGGGGGATTTTCTACCAGACCCGATGGTGGAACGGAGCCACAAAATCTCTCCTCCCTCTGTTCCCAGAACTCCTCACCACCCTCACACCTTCCCTGCTTCCCTCCCCAGGCCTCAGTCTCTATCTGAACTCAAAGCTCCTGTCCTGAACAAACGCCCTGATCTCGGCAGCCCCAGCCTCCACACCTGTGCCTTCTTTGTCCCCCTGAGTCACCTGGCCATCCTGCAGCCCTGGCTTCGCCCATACCTCCCTCCGGAAAGCCACAGCCATGCAGGTCATCACGTCACTGAACCCCACGGGCCAGCTCGGAGCTGGCTCCTCAACCCCCTGGCCATCCAGCCCCTCTCGAGGGATGACAAGAGGGGCGCAGAGACGGTCAGGCACTTGCAGTTTCCCAGGGACACACCGAGAGGGGACCGGCTGTGCCCTCACACAGGCACAGTTGAGCGCTGGCTGGCTCTGCGGGGGTGTGGCAAAGGCCTGCTGCCCTGCCGAGGTACAGGGGCTGCTCCGTGCCGTGAGCTCTAAGGTCACTCCTCAATGGGACATCTGTGTTCCAAGCCAAAGGAACGAACCTGTAATGGTGGAATGCCAGGCTTCAGCCCCGGGTGGGCTGGCCGAGAAGCTGCCCCTGCTGTCTGCTTCCCCGCAGCCCTGCCTCTGGCACACGGGCACGGCTCCCAGTGCCACCCCTCAGAAACGCACTCATCCCTCAGGCCTGTGCTGACTTCACTGGTCCCCAGGGTCATGTCATCCGACTTGGGGTGCCAGCAGGAGCCCTGGCTCCCATTGAGCGGTGAGCGGCAGCCCCGGGCTGGGGGGCAGGATGGGTTTTAGCACCTCCGCTGGCCTGAAGTGGCCCCAGCCAGGCCCAGCACAGAGCCGGCCCTACACGTGGAGCCTGGGGGTGCTCCCTCACAGGAAAGGGGTGCACCAGTCTCTGCTTCCCATCTGTCTGGGTGAGCAGGACAACCGGCACACTCCGCCCTGTCCTCCTCCTGTCAGATCCCCTGCAGGAATCCAAGCGTGGGGTTTGCCACTGAGAGCCCCCCACGCAGGAGAGACCCCCACACAGGAGAGCCCCCCACACAGGAGAGACCCCCACGCAGGACAATGTTGTCCAGGATCCTGCGAGATGGGGCTCAAATCTCAGGGCTGCCAAGACTCCCCGCAGGGCCCTACCCTCCCGCTCCGGGCCTGGGGCTTCTTCCCCTCAGCTGGAGCTCGGGGCGCTGGGCCCACGGCCCGCCTCCCAGCCTTAGCTACTCTTGAACTGACCAGTGTGTCTTTGATGTGCTGTGATGCCCCCCGACGCTGACGAGCCTGCCCTGGACATCCCCAGAGGCCTCTGCTCAGCTCTGCCCACCCCCGCAGGGGTTCTTGGCAAACCCTCTTCCTAAGGCTCGCTCCACCACAGCTCTCTGCCCTCAACGTCACCTCTGAGAGGCCTTCCCTGACTTCCAGTGGGGGAGGCTCCTGTCACCCCCACGCCCAGCCTGTGCACTTCCCTCCCAGGAGCCCTCACTGACACTGTTGGGTGTACATGTCACAGGTGAGCGCAGCATCTCCAAGGCAGCAAGGACTGCAGCCCACTGCCCCCCGCACCCAGGCTCAGGACTGGACGAGGACATCACGTGGGGCCTCTCCCTCCGCCTCCCCTCATGCTTAGTTCAGCACAAGACGGCCCAGGGGCAGGAAGCAGGCCAAACCCATGTGTCCCCCAGGGCTGTCTCAAGGCCCCGGCCTCCACAGGCCCCGGGCAGGGCTGCATCCGAGGAGCCATCCGAGGAGCCGGCACAGGAGCCGCCGTGACCGCCGAGCCAGGCTCTCCCTGAGCAGGGGCCGCTGTCGCCCTCGGCTCTGATCTCACTGGAGCCCACGGGCTGCATTTTTATTTTCCGAAAAAGTCAAACGAAACAGAGCACTGAACATTCCTCCTGGGGAGGCCCCACAGCCCCAGCCCAACCGGGCCTTCCGCACAGGCTCCTCGGCGGGTCCCCGCCGTCCTGGGCTCCCGACGGTTCCCCTGGCAAACTGCAACGTTCACATTGTTTCATTTTAATTTTCATGACTCTTCTTTGGCTTTTGGGTGGAAAATGTAAGCAATTCTGCACAAGATTTTTTAAAAAACTGCACAGAGGAGCTTATAATGAAAAGCAACAGTCCCCCTCCCCCCCACCCCCCCACCAATGTGCTCTGGAGGCACCTACTTTTAACTTTTTAAAACTTCTACTTTCAGTTCCTCTGACGGCTGTCTGATCTATATAAGGAATATATTAAAACATCATGGTTGGAGTCTTTGATCGTATGAGCTCAGTGTTTCCGATTTATCAGTCATTTATGTGGAGCCCAGCTCAGTTCATTGGAGCCTCCCAGCCACACCTTCATCCCGGAGTCCTGATGACCGGCGCCTCCGTCCAGCTCCCGGGCCCTCACCCCGCGCACCCACCTGACTCAGGAGGCAGCGGCAGTTTGCGCCCTGCCGTCACCCCACTCCGGTCTCCCTGCTGGGGTCCCACCCTTCCCTTCCTTCCTCTACCCCCTTACTTTGCATCAGAGGACCCTGAAGTAACTGCCTAAGAAAGACTGGGGGAGGTAAGAGTTCCGAATCCTCCCTGCATGACTGGAAAAGTCCCTCCCCGAGTGAGGGTTAGTTAGGCCGAGTCTGCCTCCTGCCTCCGCACAGGATGCGCAGCAGAGGGGGCTCAGGGTAACCCTCCCACCTTTGCAGACCGCCTGGGATTTTGTTTCCTATTCTCGGGGAATTTTCAGAAGTGTCCCTTTATTTTTGGTTATCTGAAATTTCACAAACACAACCAAATGGGATTTTTTTAAAAAAGTGCTAGGCTCATTGAGGATTATTTTAATGTGAGGATTTTGTCCTAATATGGGCAATTTTCTTGTATTAATTTTAAATATTTTTCTCTTATCTGTTTTCAGTTTCAGTTTCTGGAACTTCCATTAATTACATAATTACCTGCATTAATATTCTAGCTTTCTCACTCTCCTCTCATATTTCTCTTTGTCTTTACCATTTTATTCTTTTTTTCCCATGGTTTTCAAAATCACCTTCCATCCTAAAAAAAACTTTTCATTTCTACCATCATATTTTTCACCTAAAGCTGGTTTTTATTTTCTGAATACTCTGACTTCGTAGCAGCCTGTTCTTGTTTTATGGATGCAGTGCGCTCTCCATCTTTCTGAGGCACCAAGAGGGCTGTTTTCCGCTTACACTGCATCTCTCCTTGAATTCCGTTTCTTCCGGGACTATACTTCACCCACGGTCTACACTGACACGGCTCTTCCACGTAGCTGGCTGCACGCAGGTGTCAGTTAAACCTTGGAATCTATGCATGTGTAGAGATGCGACTGGGACCCTGGCTGGGAGTTCTGCAGGCGAGTGGGGCTGGCCCAGGGGAAGCGTCAGCTATACCCGGGGGTCCCTAAAGGCCCGAGGGCGTGAGGCTCGGCTCTGGGCCCAGCACACACTCTCTGTCCCGGTGACCCAAGTCAGGTTAGCTTCTCTGTGGAAGAATCCAGTTATCAACATCAACACTGTTGGCATAAGAGATAAAACACCTGATGCCGGTCACTCTCCACAGGGAAGTCAAGAGGAAGAGAGGGGTCAACTGCCATTTGATCTTTTGTACGCCGCTGTGAATACACATGCCGTGAAGCTGACCGTTCAGCCACTTGTAAGTGTACGGCTCAGTAAGGACAAGTACACGCACAGTGTGGTGCTGGGATCGCCACCGTCTCCAGAGCCATTTCCTCTTCCTGCCCTGCAACCTCCCACCCTCCAACAGTGACTCCCTCCCCCCGCCCCCCCCCCCCCCCCAGCCCGCAGCCGCTCCCTCCTTGCCGCGTCCATGGACCTGACTGTGCTGGGCAGCCCACGGAGGTGGAATCAGCAGCATGTCTTGGTGACGGCTGATGGCACCTCTGAGCACCATGTCCTCAAGTGCGTGCATGTGCAGAACTCCCTTCCTTCTTAAGGCTGAGCGACATTCCGGCGTGTGGACACACTGTGTCACCGCTTCTCTGTTGTCCATTTACTCATTCCCCCTCGTCCGGCACGGCTCAGGCTGGCCCGGGGAGCAGGGCAACACTCGGATTGGTGGCCCATTTACTCTTAAAGCGACGGAGAGGCCCTGCCACCTGCTCCCAGAGGAAGGCGTGCTGCCCAGGTCATCAGAGACAGGTCTCACCCCTCCCAGCTCCATCACCTCTCACAGGGAACGTGTCCACTGTGCGCGTCCAGACCTCTCCACGGGATCGACCCGAGGCCCACATCTCCTTTCCCGGTGCCCGGTCAGGCCATCCGTGCGGGGCTGACAGAGGCAGCCACGTTTAGAGGAAACGCAGAGCTGCCGCCACGCTCAGCAGAGAAGGCGAAGGAGCCAAGGAGACTCCCCCTCAGCTCTTCCCTCCCCCACGCCCCGTCCTGCCAGATTCCTCTGCAGAAACAGCCGAGAAGGAATGAACAATGAAATGCAGACCGAGCTTCTCTTCTCGGCCCTGAATACCCTGCCTCCACCCAAAATAAAACGGAAGGCTGGGAGAGAGGGAAAACCCAGGCCAGAGTCGGGACGGCCACCTTGCTGCGGCCTGGCTGTGAGTGTCACTGACCTGGACGCCACCTCCTGTCTGATGAGGCGGGTGAGGCTGCATAACTCCTGACCTCACGGCATTCTTCTGTCGGAGCCCCGTCCTGCTGGTGCGTCACAGCCAGGCCGCACCTCTCCTCTCGGCTGTCCCACCAGCAGCTCCGGGAGGCCAGGCTGAGAAGAGCTTTCCCACCGAGTCCCGAGGACAGGAGCGCCGACGCCTGGCTCAGGTGTGGCCTGCGCGCCCGCAGACAAGCGGTATCAGGATGCAGCCTGGATTGTTCACCCCTCTTCCCCCACCTTCCAGGGGAGGCCGGCAGCTCCTTAGGGCTGCTCTGAGCACCGGCCACCCTAAAAGATAGACCAGAGCACGGTGTGGGGCAGCGACATCTGCTACACCCTCCTCCACGGGCCTCCCCTCTCTGCGCTTCAGAGACACATGTGGGGAGGGAGGGGCGCTGGTGGGGACCCAGATGCCTTCTGAGCCTCCAAGCTGGGCCCTGGCCTCAGCTGGATCAAATCAACTCCCTGGCTCCAAACAGGAACCCCCACCCCTGCCCCCCACGCAGCCAGGACAGGAGCATCTGAGGACCAGAATCTCCCGGCCCGCTGGGAAGGGCTCGGCCGCTTTCAACACGGACATGCCTGTTCCCACCTCCCTGTGCCCCACCCCCGTCATCAGTTCCTAAAGCTCTAGGCTGAGCAGGCCCAGAAACGCACCGCCACCTCCTCTCCACCGCTGGGACCTCAGGGGAGCCTGCTGGGCGCTGGGGGCCATGGGCCCCTCTCCTCGGCCAGGCCTCTTCCCCCAGTGCTCAGAGGGCTGGGCAGGGTGCCGGGCAGCGCCTCCCCCAGCAGCACTGTGACTCCCGGGGCACTTTGCCCTCTGCAGGCCTCTTTCTCCATAAAACACAGTCACATTTCTATTTTACAAATGTCTTGGTTTAGGGATGAATATAATCCCGGCTTCTCATTAAAACAAACACACAAAACTAAAACATTTCTGTGGGCCCCTGACAGCACTGTGGGCCTTCAGCACTGCGCCCACGGGGCTACGGGAAGCCACGCTGGCCAGGGCCAGCCTGTCCCAGGTAGTCAACTCACCCAGTGTGCCCAGCGCTGTCCAAAGAATGCCTCGGTCCTGGGCAAACCAGGACAGTCGGTCACCCTGCCTGCCCCGGGCTCCCCTGGAGCAGGGACAAGCAGTGCGGTGGAACCATCCCTAAACTTGGAGCCTCAACAGAAGCGGCTGGGCCCTTGCCGCAGGCCAGGATCCTGCGGGGAGCTGCAGACACAGCTGAGCCCGCTCTGCTCCAAGGCGCTAA
Source organism: Eptesicus fuscus (assembly GCF_027574615.1). Taxonomy (NCBI): domain Eukaryota; kingdom Metazoa; phylum Chordata; class Mammalia; order Chiroptera; family Vespertilionidae; genus Eptesicus; species Eptesicus fuscus. The sequence goes on from NC_072483.1 coordinate 7,995,600, forward strand.
GCTCAGGGTCCGCTGGGAACGGACACCTCTGGAGCACTGGCTCCGAGCAAGGCCTGGACGGAGGGTGCGGTCCGTGCCTCTCCTCCGGGACCACGGACTCCGCCTGCACAGCACCTCGGAAATGCAGTTATGGCCGTGGGTTTTCTGCGTAAGGAAAACGTGGCTCAGAGGTGAAGTAACTCGCCCAAGCTCACCGGCTTTGGGGGGAGGGCCGAGGCCCAAGCCCTGGACTGCCTGGAATGGCCCCAACGAGGGGCTTTCAGGAAGGAGGAGGGAGGCCAGCCCACAGCAAGACAGAGACCCGCTCCTGAAATGGCAGCCCCAGGGCAGGGCTCATCCGTGCCTGGCCCCCACCAAGGACATCCCACAGCTGGCCCGGGGGAGGCAGAGTCACCCAGTGACACCCACTCTGGAAGGCAGAGTCACCCAGTGACACCGGCTCTGTCTCTAACCAGCTGGGTGGCCTTAGCTAACAGTGCTGAGCCTTGGTTTTCCCGTCTGTAAAATGGAAAAGGGCTGCTGTGGATCAAATGAGTTCAGCTGTGTGATGAGTAGCCTGCTGCCTGGCAATCAGGAAGGCTCAGTAACACTGTCTCTCACACCGTTCGTTCTACAGGTCCTGGTGCGTGCCGGGAGTCTGATGAGTCACGAATCTGTACTAACCCGCCAGAAGCCTGGCATCGCTGAGGAATCACCCTCCCCTGAGACCATTCAGGAGACTGACGCTCCCAGGGCCAATCACGGCCCGAGGTCACTGGCGGTGGGACAGGCCCAGTCAGCACCGAAGCCACCGGAGCTCCCACCACGGAGCTCCCACCACGCCGTTTCCTTTCCAGCTCTCCCAGGGAGCGCTCCTCCCGTCCCATCCCATCCCGGGCCACCCAGGGCTGGGTGGGGTGTCTGAGGACGAGACAGGCAGCCACCCTGCCAACTGGCAGCTGCAGCGGGCGAGCCCCGGAGGGCCAGCCCGTGTGGGCGCCCTGGGCCCCAGCTGAGCGAGACGCGTGTGTGCACCCGACTTACTTGGCTTCTTGAGTGAAGCGGTGCCTGCCAGTACAGCAGACCTTCCCTGGAACAACGAAAGACGGGTAAGAGGCACAGTGGGCCTTGGCCTTTCCCTGGGTATTCTCCCTGCTCCCCGCGCCAGGCCACGCAGAGGGCAGCTGCTTGGAGCCAGGAGAGGGACCGACGTTCTCCTCACAGGGACCAGCCCGGAACGTGCAGGTGAAGGTGCCCTCCACGACGTGGTGTGGGCCAAGGAAGTGCCAAGCGTTGTCCTTACTTGTTTGGCTCCTGAAGGTTTAGGGGTACGCTCAGATGGGGCACCCCAGGGGGTATCTGCCTCCTGGAGCACCGATTACAGCACAACATTATCTTACCCATTTTGTCTTGGTGACCAAAAACACAATCTAAGACTGCAACGTCCAGGGAAGAGAATTTCATCTCCTTTCTAACTAAACTGAGAACATTTTGGAGCTCGGAGGAACCTCCGAGAAATCACCATTCCCATTTTACAGATGGGGAAGGTGAGGCTCAGTGCAACATAGTCGATTAGAGGTGGGTCTGCCTCCCCAGCTAGTACCCCCCACCCCCACTGCACTTGGTAGGACAGGGACTGGGCAGAGGGTGGACACCCACACGGAGACATAGGAAATGGGGTTGTAGCCAAGCAGGGCTGGAGCCACCAGTTTTGTAGATTCAGTCCAATGTCATTCGCCAGTTAGAGCAGGGGCAGCAAGCTGCAGCCTGAGGGCCAAATGCCCCCTGGACCTGTTTTAAGGCACACAGCCCTGCCGGGCCACTCACTGTCCGCGCTTTCATGCCTCAGCAGAGCTGAGTGGTTGGGAGAGAGGCCGTGTGCCACGCTGAACAGAGGACAATGTGTCCTGTCCAGCTCTGGACAGAACTAGCGTGCTGATCCTGACTCAGAGCTGCCGGAGTGACTCGGCTCTTCTATGACACCAGATGGGACCCCAGCCCCGTCACGGAGGGGGAAGCAGGCCCAGCCGGAAGTCACACTGCAGGCTCCCTCAGAGCCACCTGCCCCTCTCCCGGCTCCAAAGCCCCTGGACACCCTCGGGCCCCGAGAAGGAGCCCCAGCAGCAGAGCTGTCCTGCCCCGTCACTGCTGAGCCTAACGGGGATGGAGTGTTCGTTTTCCTTTTCAAAATGCTCCCCCAGAAGAAACAGGGAGGCTCATGTCCCTAAACAAAATCTCTGATGCCCTGTTTGGAATTATTTTTATTGACAGCAAGACATGGACTGGGCATGGCTGTAAGTAAAGACAGATCCCAGCACCCCCTGCCACCTGGCACCTCAGGCTGTCCTGGCGCCACGGTCCCGAGTGTGCCCGGGAAGGCATGGCACAGGGCTCCGCTCTCCACAGCAGGGCCAGGAGCCTGCGTGTGGATCCTGGTGTGGGTCCCTGGGAACGTGCATCAACACCTGAGCCCCAGGTGTCTGTCTACAAAGTAGGGGTGGTGACAGGGCTGTCGGGAGGAGTAGATGAGAGCGTCCCAGGAAAGTGCAAAGAGAAGACGAGGCTGGTCCAGAACATAAGCTCAATAAACGCTGCCACTCACTGTCACCAGATCCTGAAACGGAGAACGGAAGCCAGGCCTCTACTTACAGCAAAGGTTTGCACCAGCACACGCAACACAGCTTACCACAAAAAGCCTTACGTTAGGTCAAAAGCGAACTTTCCACCAGATGTGACGCTCACATCATACCTGCGCCTTCATGTTTAACTTGGTGAGCCAATGTTACAGCCCGCGGTGACTCCTGGACCAGACTCCCGCCGGGCCCCGGGCAGCCTCGCTGGGAAGCCCTCCTGCCGTGGGCCATGGAAACTGCAGTCAGAAGAGCCCACTTCGGGCTCATTCGCAGTTAATCTCTAAACTTACAAAACCATTGCTATGCCGCCTACTGATTTCTCTCAGTGGTGAGTGTCTTCATTCACTCGTTCAGAACCGTACCTGCTTGTCTGTGCATGAAGGTCTTAGAAAAATTCATCTAAGTGCAGGGTCAGCCCACAGGCCGCCCAGGAGGCAGGGCCCGCCCGCCCAGGCCAGGCGGCCTCGGCCCCAGCGCCGGTTGTAACGTCAGAAGGCAGGACTCCCTGTGAGCTGCACTCCGTACCCTACAAATGTGCTCTCACGGGTGTGCAGGAACAGGCGCAAGTCGAGCTCTTGCAGCATTGTTCGAAAACAGCGGAAGACTGGAAATCTAAATATCTATCGGAGGCGGCTCGTTAGATGAATTACAGTTCGTCCATATAATGGAATATCAAGCAGCCATAAAAACAGATGAAGAAGCGCTTCAAGCCTCATATGGACCAATTTCCAAGATACATTGTCAAACCAAAATAGCAAGATGCCAGCGATTGCATTAAAAAACATATATATGTATGTGTGTGTGTAAATTTATAGGTAGGCCCACATTTATAAATATTCACAAATATATGTATTATTTACGTGGATACATCTAGAATATCTTGCAAACGCCATGTGAGACATTGGGTGCCTCTAGGGAGTGGAACCAGTTGGCTTGCTGGGAAACAGGGTTGAGAGGTGAGTTTTTTTTTACTTTTGTAACTAGTGAATTTTGAATCATGAAAGTTACGCTACTTAAAATAGTAAAATAAATAAAAACCTAACAAAAAGCCAAATACCTCCAACTTCCTGATAAAAGGGTGAACTGGAACAAGGGAGAGGGGGCTCCATTTATCTTTCCCAGGTCCCCCCAGCAGGGTACCCCCCTCCCCGACACACACACACACACACACACACACACACACACACACACGAGCTCCCTCCCCACCGAGGGCCTGAGACCCCCGCTGCAGGCTCCTGGGCTCCAGGCTCTGGAGGTGGCCCTGCATCCACACCCCCAGGACAGCCAGGAGGCTGGTCACGCTTCTCTGGCTTCCCAGCACCTGGCAAACCAAAGGTAATGAAGAAGTGTTCTAATCTGTGCCTGGAACAGCCCTGCACACAGCAGACACTCGTAAACACTGTTTGAATAAATAAAGACACAGGAAATTCTGCGAGTAATAATCACGTAGTCATCGCTCCGCACTAAGGTCACTGTGAGCCCTGAATTCAGTGCGGGAAATCTCTCTCACTGGTTATAGAGAAGATGCGCTCCCAGAATGTCATCTGACCTGCAAAGATGACTCAGCAAGGACGGGGCTGAGATGAGACTAAATGGGCCCTCCCCCTCTTCACCAGGCCCCCTCACAACCCCAAGCATTGGGCCTGGATGCAGAGCGTCGACGACTTGTGACTTAGCCAGTGGATTTGGGAATAAGACAGATGCCAAGACGTTCCTCCCCTGAACACCGACCACTTCCCGGGTCTTTGCCCGGAGTGGATAATAATTACAGCTCTTTCCCAGACTCTGGGTTTCTTTCCCCATCAAGCGCGGCTTCTACCTTTAACTTTGCACATGAACAACAACAGCACAGCGGCTTGAAGAGGTGGGCGAAGAACTCTCCAGCTCAGTGAGGACAGTGACCACCTGTTTAGAGGCACGTGGGAGCGGGCAGGAAAAGAAAGCCCACCAGGGGCACCCTGGAGACCTGGAGACCAAGGCAGCTCAGGTGAGCGGATGCTGGGAGACCCAGAGGCGGGCCTCTCACTGTGCCCCCTGACCCCGGCTCGGTGACCATGCAAGGAGAGGATGGGGGACCTAGGAGAAGTGGGCACTGACAGCCCCAGGTGTGGTCAAGACTCCTGGAGGGTCACAGCTGCACAGCCTTCCAGCCCACCTGCAGGGACACGACAAGACCCTGGTGCTTACACTCTGGAAGGGAAATGACTGGGGGTTTTAGAAGTCTCCTCTGAGTGTCTGTAACCACCCGCCTGCCTTCTCGTTGGGTGTCAGTTCACATTTACAGCCCCAGGGGCTCCAGTTGATCCCACATACGTGTTATTCCCAAGGACCTGGCAGAGTCATGGAAAACCACGTTGCAGGGAGAGAGCCGCAGCTCGGGCCCACAGATTTCCTACAGATAAGTCCCTATTCACAATCCCAAACTACAAATTGTGTGCACGCATGCACACACACACGACATGGCCAAGAGTCCGCAGAAACCACAAAGCACACGGCGAAGTCCGCCTAAGACGCTGAGTGGATGTGTAATGGAAAGATAAAGAAGGTGAATAATACACAGCATGAAAAAGAGCTATAAGGACAAGGAGGACAGAATGAGAAAGTACCAGAAGGAGAGAATGGGAAAAATAGGGGGAACGTTATAATTTGAAGAGATAATAAACAAAAACGTTACAAAACTGAGGAAAAGGTAAGATTTAAAAAAGTAATGAAATACCTATACGTCAGAACCCGTGGGGGTAAGTGAGCAGGACTTGGGCACTGGCGTCTGCTGGGGAGAGTGGGAGAGGACTAGGGTGAAATCAGTCACCAGTGCCCAACCCAAGGAATTAGGACCTAACCCGGGGCCAAGCTAAAGAGGGAAGAATGGGGTGTGGGATGTGAGAAGCAAAAGGAATCAAGTAACGAACCTTTAAGACCAAATACCCGAGGAAACACAAACGTCATAGGAACGAAGAGAGACTTCACTATAAACACTGCGGACAAGGGTGATCACGGGAGAGACAGACATTTCTAGAGATGGACTGACAGATTTGCTGAGATGACGCAAAAAGAAACAGAAAGCTGGAATCACCTCTGACCATTAAAAACAAACACGGCTCTCACAAACAAAACCGGGCTGTGGCTTTGCAGTCTGGGTTTTGAAGCCGTGGAGCAATGGGTAATCCTGAACATATACAAATATTTGAAGACAATCCTTAACATATAGTTGACACATGTGAACACATACAAATATGTACACATATACAAATATTTTAAGGTAATCCTTCACATATTAAAACATTTGAATACTGAGAGTGGAGTATTCCTTAGCATATGTTATGAGGCTAATCTGGTAGATACTTCAACTAAATAAGAATAGAAAGAACAAATTTATAGGTGAATCTCATTGCTAAACAAGAATCAATGGTGTGACAATAACAGAAATGTATTAAAATAAACATCATAACAATAAGAAGATAAAGAAGTCATGACTGTCTCAGTATTTATAGAAAAGCATTGATAAAATTCAACATTCATTCACAATCAGGGAGCCTTTACAAAATAGGAACAAAAAGGAAATTTTAGATGAACTATAGGAAACCATTAAACAGTAGTCTTGTGGTATGGTAACACTTCAGAAATATTCCCAAATCAGGAACAAGAGAAGGATGCCCACTCACGAGGCTCTAAATATTATTAAAATTAAGTCCACCTATTTCTTTTTACTTTTTAAAATGTGGACCCCAACATTTCTTAACTTGAGCATGTTGGTCACATGATATGGCACGTGTGCCACCGGACAGTTCTACTCTAGACGGAATGAAAGAGGCAAAACGGAGGTAAAAATCTAAGAATTGGAAAAGAGAGAAAAAACTTCCATAATTTATAAATGATATGACTAAATAAAATGTCCATGAAAATATATGGATACATGTAATAATATAGTAAGATCCTACTGGAAACAGGATCAACATATAAAATGCAACCACATTCCTAGATGCCAGCAATAAAGAATAAGGCCCCCTCACAACCCCAAGGATAAATTTAAAATTGGCACTTTAAAATTAAGAAATGAAGTAACTGCTAGGAGAACAATTAATTATCCCACAGATAAAACAACTTGATCCCTATACCATGTCAATGACAAAACAATTCGAGCTAGATTTAAAAACTACATGTAGCCTAGCTGGTTTGGCTCAGTGGATAGAGCGTCGGCCTGCGGACTGAAGGGTCCTGGGTTCAGTAACAGTCAAGGACACATGCCCGGGTTGTAGGCTCGATCCCCGGTAGGGGGTGTGCAGGAGGTAGCCGATCAATGATTCTCTTTCATCACTGATGTTTCTATCTCTTTCTCCCTCTCCCTTCCTCTCTGAAATCAATAAAGATATATTTTTAAAAAACTATATGTAAAAGTACAATTGTATGACTTTTAGAAAAAATATAGGAAAATATCTTTATGGCCTCAAGGTAGGAAAGGACCTCTGAAACAAGATACAAATACAAGCCATACAGAAAAGGAATGATACACCTGATTACGTTCAAATGTACAACTTTTGTCCCAATAAACCATACCGTAGACAAAGATAATGGCCAACCAAAGACTGGGAGGAAGTATTTATAACACATCTAAATAATAAATGATTAGTATCTCTTTAAAAAAAATAAGGAGGAGGAAGGAAACACCTATCAGAACAGGCCAACTAGGGGAGAGGAAACCAGAATGTCCAGTTCACAAATGAGGGGGTACAAATTAAAGCAAGGTCATCCCCATTTACTAGAGTTTAGACGGCCAGAAAACGCAGTCTAATAAGATAAATCATTGTTTGAAGGTGTAGGAGGTAGCTTTGTCCAGCCACACTGGAGAGCGATTTGGCAGTAGTATCTAACAAAGCTGAACATGCAGGTGCTCTAAGCCCAGGATTCCTGCTCGTGCACATACATCAGGGCTTTCGATGGTCTGAGTGATGCAGAGACATACATTTCACATCACAGTGCCGTCCACACGTGCATGAGCGCACACACCGAGGAACAACCTTACCTTCACTGCTTGCGATGCATTGTGGTATTTTCTGTTTCATCTTTTCAAATGCTGTTTGTTACCCACAAAGTGGACTTCAAACCCCCTCCCGAAGAACTCCTGGCACATGTACACAAGGAGACATGTTGCAACCATAGCAGCAATGTTTGCAATTATAAAAAGTTGTAAACCACCTGAATAACCTCAGCAGGAAGGTGGAGAAATGGGTTGTGGAATAAGCATCATTGAGCACCCAGAGTTTTCCATGAGAGCTTCAACTAGAGAATGGATGCACCTCAAAACCGTAATATAACGAGCAAGAAAAACTACATACACGATAAGAACATGAGCATACGCCTGCAGATAATAAACATGAGATTCTCCGGGCCAAGGTTAGCCAGGCGGAAGGAGCAGGGGCAGGTAATGGAGTCCCGGGGCAGGTAGGGGTCTGCGGGGTGAAGTGGGCCGGCCCTGGCCCTGAGATGGCCCCGCCCACCCCAGCGGAATGCTCTATCCCTGACTGCTCACAAGCGCCAGGACATGGTCACAGAAAAAGGAGACCGATTTACAGGCAATTTATGTTTGTTTCTGAATTCTCTACCCTGAGCATTCCCTACTGTCCGCACTCAGTGCAGACGAGCCCCCACCTTGGTATGCCATCCATCGAAAGCAAGGCAGAAAATAGCAAGCTGAGTGCAGGTATGTGCATTGGCAACATTTGTGTGTGTGCTTAAAGTATTTGTGTGTGTGTGTGTGTGTGTGTGTGTGTGTGTGTGTGTCTATCTACCTACCTATCTATCTGTCTGTCTATCTTCTCTAAAGGATCAGGCAAGCCAGTCGGAGGTACTTTCACAGCCCCACTGCCTGGAAGGTCCGACAGTCTGGAGCCTGTCTAGCTGAGGCCTCCTGGTGTCACCGCACAGGCAGGCCCACCTAAAACAGTCCTCTTAGCACCGCAACAATTCCAAGTCAGCCTTTCTCTCAGAAGACATCTGACCAGCTCCACCAGCGCCTCCTGTAGTTGGGACCAGCCCCTGGGTGGCTCTGGGAGTCTGCCTCAGCCTTCCTTTCCTGCCTCAACTTCTTTGTCCGATAAATGGTAGAAAGTCTCCCCTCCCCAAAGGCACGGAGCAGGTCATCTGGACAACACGTGAAAGGGAGAGAGTGACGGCATGGAGCAGCCAACGCGTGGCTGCCGATGGCCTGTGAGGCCTCAGGCCTGCCCAGAGGAGGGTGTGTCTGCTCTGGGACATGCCAACACGTACAGAGGGGCACATGGGTCCTGGCCTCCTCTGACCTTACAGCCACCCTGCTGCGGTGTCATTGTCTGCATCGCAGGTGGGGAAACATGCACGCTCACTCCTGTCACAGCTACCCCCGCCCCCCACAGCCCGCCTCCACGCTGGCTCAGGCAGCACCCACCCCCCTCCACCCCAGACCCGCCCCCCACCGTTTGCTGATCCCCTTGCCTGCTTCAGAGAGATTTGCTTCTCGTTGCTGTGGCATGTCCATCAGAGACCAGTCACGCTATCGAAGTTATCATGCTTGCTCCAAACAGTCTGCCCGGTGACAACTGCACCCAGCAGCTGGTGGAAAACCAGCTGAAAACCTGCATGGGTTTAACCAAGAAAACCTGGGGCTCAGGGCCAGAAAGGCCCACGTGAGGGCGCACAGCAAAGTCCTTCACACGTGGCCTCACAGCCCCGGAACCAGGACGCCGTGTGCATAATCCCAGTGATGCGCACGAAACCACTGATGACTTGCACAACTGGTGGCCGTGACTGAGTGGCAAGGGACAGGGTTCCCACAAAGGAGGCCAGGGAAAGGCCTGTGCACAAAGGGGTCTGCAGGGGCCTGAGCCCCCTCGCACCACTCCCAGTTATTTCTGTTTTCTTATTTTTCAGTATTCGTCCTGTTCTGGCATCTGGGGCCTCACTTACTGGGGAGAGACTGCCCCTCCCAGGGTTAGTCAGCCCAAACTAGCAGGAGTGCCTTTCACATGCAAACCAACCAATCCAGAGCCCACACTCCAAACCACCTCCTCTCTCTGCCTCTCATACTACCGGAGGCAACATTCCCCTACCCTCATCACTCCAGGGCCAGGTACCGACAGCTAGAGACAGCCGGCGCCCCAAAGCCCGCTGGAACTGCTCGCACTAGCCCGTCCTGGGCTGGCTTACCGTGCCTGCCCACTCCGCACCACAAGATCCACAACCAAGGCTCCCGCCCACGCTTTCCCCACACTCCATCTGCTCCGGGCCGGCCTGGCCCTCCCACGTGTGGTCCTGCACCTCCTGGGAACTGTGAGTAACAAGCCATCTTTTCAGCGGCAGTTGCCTCCTGATGGCTGGCCTCACCGCACCTGCAGTAATGCACCTACTTTTGAAAACATTGCACCTCATGCAGAGGATTCGGGGCGTGGTGCTGTGGGGGCGTGAGCACCCCGCGCTGTGCAGAGACATTCACCAGGCCAGCCCCTTACGTACAAGCTGAGACTTTAGGAACTGCACCGAGGTGACTTCGGGAGACCTGAGGGTTGGTGTCCAACTGAATTTTAAACCTTGAATTGTGGATTCTGCTCAAAGAGAAGCTAAATTCAAATCCTAAATGGCCTGCATTTTTCCTGCCTGTCATGATGGAGCTTGGGGAGCTGAAGGACCCTCCTAGCCCAGGGGCCCCAGAGGTGTCAGCTCCCCGCTGGTGACCAGAGGGGCAGAGGGAGGTGACCTCTGAGGTGGGAGGTGGCGCTGTGACATCTGAGCACAGTGTCCACGGAGAGAAAAGCCTCAGGGAGGCAGCACCGGGAGGAGCTGCTGCCCACACTGCGGGGAAGACTCCCCAGCACAGGGGGAGACGGGTCTCCCAGGGGTGTGGCGACTTGCCCAAGGTCACACAGCCAGGAAACGCAAGCCCAGGCTCCTGGCCCAACGCCTCTCCTGTGACCTGATTTCTGAGCTCCACCATCCCATCACCATCCCTCCCGCTGTCCCCGTCCAAGGTGGTTGGACAGGAGACCTCCAGCCTGCCTGGCCGCTGTCCCGTGTGGACCCTCCTCCTGGGCCTGCTGCTCCCTGACAGCCATGTCTCCTCCCAAGGACTCAGCAGCCTGGGGCTCAGGAAGTCCTGCCCCGGTCACCAGCCAGGAGGTCACCACCCAGAAGGGCAGCTCCCTTCAAAACAGAAAGTCACTTACTTCCCAGCTGGCCACGCACACTCCATGGCAGTTTCAGCCAGGCACTCCCCGGAGCAGGACAGAGGCCGGGCGAGATCTGCGCAGGCCCCGGTTAGAACTGGAGGTGGACACGCTATTGCCTTCAAGGGCAGACACAAATGCCAGCCCCAAGCAGCCGAGTTTCCAGGTTGAACAGAGCTGTCTGCCCCCAGCACCCTGGAGAGAAGGCCGTGGGGCCTGGGTCGGGCTCACAGAGCTGGCTGCCGCTTGGCACAGGCCCTCCCTCCATGCGCAGGGGGCCTTGGAGCCCTGCCTTGTGCAACCCGCGGGCCCAGCCTGGGCCAGGTGGACAGGCACTGGGGCCTCCATCCGCCGCCTCCCTCACCACCGAGCAAACACCACACAGCGCTCCTGGCAGTGTATGAGGGTTGAAAGAACCAACTAAAGGACTCACCGTGGAGTCTGTGTGGGGAGCAAGCTTTCCCAGTGCCCGCAATGCAGCCCAGGCAACCCTCGGCCACTCCACTGGTATTGAGAGTATTTCCCAATCCAACAGCGTTTAGGACATCCTTACCACATGGGGTACTTTGTAGGCCCAGCCTCGTCTAATCCCCACAACAGCCCCGTGAGGCGGGAATCACGACAAACCCCATTTACAAAGGGAAACGCCGGGGCCTGCGAGGTTAAGAGACTTAGTAAGTGTCCCAACGAGATTAAATCTGCACTCCCGGCCCGGAGCGTGCACCAGCCCCGTCCTGACCTCTCGCGGCCCTCGTGGACCCTTGCTGCCCCTCGCTGCTCCTCGCGGCTGTGACGAAGCTCTTTCCCAGTGCTGGTGCAGGGAGGGAGCTCTCAGAATGGAAACTTATTTTGCTGAACACCTCCCACCAAGAAAAAGGAATAAAAATACTCGGAGCCGAACTTTTCCTTCCTGGGTATGAGCCCATCTGGCTTGTGCGTACACGGCCTTTCTCTCCAGAAAAGCAGGTGCTTTCCGGCTCTGAGGCTGCCCTGGTGCCGGGCCCCCCACGGCAGGGCAGTCCCCCGGGACAGCTTTCCTGGGAGGACCTCGGCTGACTGCCCAGTTAGAGCAATGCCCAGGGGCCCGACGGAATGCCCTCAAGGAACTCGTCTGCTCCCGGGCCCAGCAGAGGGCGGCCAGGCACAGGGCAGGGCCACTGCCACCCAGGACGAGCCCATGTGCAGAGCCAGCCGGACAGAGGAGGGAGGCAGCGACAAACAGGGAGGACAGCGGAGAACCAGAGACTGAACAGAAGAAAGAGAGGCAGAGACGATGCAGAGGCAGAGGGAGACAGCGACGTGTGCAGGCGTGGAGCGATGTGGCACAGGGCGGAATGGGAGAACCAAGTGGCAGAAGGAGGGGCCCACGGACTAGCAAACAGTCGGAGAAGGACAGCGAGGAGAGAGGAAGAGATAGAGAGAGCCACCCGGATGCAGACAGACAGTGATCCGAACAGACAGGCAGGGAGATGCCGCCTCACACGCTGGCCTGGCCAGGAAGGTTCTGGATAAATACCTCGCCCACCTGCACACCCCGCCCCTCCCCATGGCCTCTAAAGGACATGGCACTGGCCTGGCCTGCAGCAGCCCCAGGTAACACACCACTGTCCCCCATCTGCCCTGATGTGAAACACACCACTGTCCCCCACCTCGCCTGGGTGAAACGGGCCCCCAGGCCCACACAGGGCTGCACTGTTACCTCGTGGGACACATGTCTCCACACCAGGAAGCCCTCTCCATAGACGGGGCAGGGCGGCGCCGTGGAGAACAGTGCGTGCCCGTGTATACGCAGGCTGAGCCCACACTCACACGCGCACCGGCTCAGCAAACCCACTCCCCGGGGAGCCAGCTCCACGCCGCTCACCCAGCGCCCTGGAGTCGAGGGCCTGCTGGGGGCTTGGGCACGACAGAGGGCACTGTGACTCTGTAGGCAGAAGGGTCTAAGCCATTAAAACACACACGACCACAAGGAGGGACCCCACACTACCTGATGATGGCGCTGCACGGCCTCCGTGGCTGCACCAGAAGCCCACGCCGGCAGGCGCTCAGGGTGGCAGGTTTCAGGCTGAGGGTGCAGATGGGTCGTGACCTGCCCAGGGTCTGGTGGCCGCTAGAAAGGCCTCCGCCCACACCACCAGACTCCCACGCAGGCAGCAGCAAACGATGACACCCGAACCGTCCACCACCGTCACCCACAGCTCTTCGGCTCAAAGGCCGCCTTGTAGGCACGACGTGGACTCACGGGCACACACACAGGCAAGCCCCCTTCCTTCCGAACAACCAGCACAGCGCTGACTCAGGGGGGCCAGGCTCACAGGAATTTGGTCCCACGTTTGCCTCTGGATACCCAGAGCCCGGGGAAGGAGTCCCCAAAAGGAAAGCGTCCTGGTGAGCATGCAGGATCTCCGGCCTACACAGCCCCTCCTGCGGCCAGCCAGGCCCTGGCCCACAGCCCGGGCCAACGGGACACCTGGTGAGGGAGGGGACCCCAGGCACTGTGGGCCTGTGACATCAGCCACCAGGGACAGGACCTCCTGGGAAACAGTCACTGCACACAATCTGATTTATTCCTCATAAGCATCCTTTGAGGTCAACACTCTGTTACCTCCATTTAGAGACGGGAAACAGGCTGGGGCTCATTCTACATGCTGAGCGCCACATAGCTGGTAAGTGGCCGAGCGGGACTCAACCCTGGCAGTGTCCAGCTCCAGGGTCCGAGGCCTTAATCACAAAATTACCTTTGCGTAAAGTGTCCTCATAAAAACATGAGCTATGGTCAGAAATACGAGCAGATTCCCACAATGGGCCGCTCTGTAAAACACATAGAGATAGTTTACTGAACTACTAACCAGCTTTGACTCAGTGTGTTTTTCACATGCACACTATGTGTGTGATGTGTGCATATATGCGTGCCTGTAAGTGTGTGAGGGGTGTGTATAAGTGTTGGTGTGCATGTATGTGATGCTGTGTGTGGCGATGGCTGTTTGTCACGGTCAGAGTGTGCATACGTGTATAAGTATGTGTGACTGTGAGCATGTGGATAAGTGTGTGCACACTTGTGTGCAGGTGTGGGGCAGTGTGCGTGCAGAGCGTGTGCTGTGTGCCTCCTCTGAGAGCCCTGGGCCCGCTCAGCCGGTGGGGCCAGCCGGACCTCTGGGAAGGTTGGGAGGAACCGTGAGCGTGGACAATGATTTTTTTTGGAAGCTGGAAGTCACGGTCTCAGCAGAGAATCCATTTTAGTAACAAGAGAAGTGGAATAACGTGGCAAATTACATGTCTGACCAAATAAATTATTCCTTTCATTTTACCGTTTTGTTTGGAGGGGAGCTTTAAACCTCGTCTCCAAGCACATTCAGCAAGTGCTTACTGAGCGGATTTGGCTGTAATTAATATGAATTTAACTTTCTTTTCCTTCCCAAGGCGGGGACCGGAGGAGACACAGGCAGGACAGACTCCTCGGGCTGCGGGCGGGTGCGCAGGCTGCGAGGGCAGAGGGAGAGGGCAGCCTACGACCTTCACTGCTGCTTCCAATACCCTCAGCCCGCCTGTAATAAGCTTATGCTGGATTTTCATTCTTTTCCAGAGAAGAAAGAAGTCAGATTTACATTTCTCAACCCCACATATTTCCCCCACATCCCACCCTCAGCGTCTGTCTGGGGCTGAGAGCTCCATGTCCCGGAAGTCCCAGGCGGGGCTCAGGCACAAGGCTGGCCGCACGGCCGGCTTCTCAGGGAACAGCAGCCTCAGGTCCAAACGAGCCTTTCCCAGGACGCCCGGCCCGCCCCGGCGTGCACCTGCCTCTGTGCAGCCAGGGGAGTCAGACCGCCCAAGGCTCATGGCAGCTTCACCAGCCCACGGTCTTTGGATCTGCTCCTCACTGACTCTTTGTAAATTACTGAAATTAAAAACTGTGGTAACATATGCATAACATACAATTTAGCACTTCAACTATTAGAAGTGTACCGTTCAGTGGCATTAAACCCATTCACATTGTTGTGCAGCCATCCCACCATCCACCTCCAGAACTTCTGTCCATTCCCAAATGGACACTCTGTTCCCATTAAACACTAACTGCCGGGCCCCCCTCCGCAGCCCTGGCGGCCACCACTCCACTTCCTGTCTCCAGGAAGGTGACTCCGCAGGTGCCTCATGCAAGCGGAGTCACACAGTTCTCGTCCTTTGTGGCTGCTTCTTTCACTTGGCACCGTGTCCTCAGGCTCACCCCTACCGCAGCCTGTGTCAGAGTCCCCTTCCTTTCTAGGGCTGAACACTATCCCACTGCACGTCCATGCCACGTGCCGCACGCACATTCATCTGCTGATGGACACCTGGGTTTCTTGCACCTTCGGCTGTTGTGAACAGGGGTGTGCATATATCTGTTCAAGACCCTGCTTCCAATTCCGTTGTGTATATGCCCAGAAGTGGAAATGCTGGACCGTACGGGAATTGTAGGTTTACTTTTTTTGAGGAAATTCCATCTATTTTCCATAGTGTCGGCACCATTTTACATCCCCACCACCATAGGGGCTCCAATTTCTCCAAATCCTCGCCAATACTTGTTATTTTTCTGTTGTTTTGATATTGGCCATCGCCGTGGGTGTGAACCGCACTGACGCCACCTGCTCCCACGCAGAGGCCCTGGCTCATGGGCTGGGTTCACTCCTTGGCAACAAGTATCAGCAGAAGCTTGCACTTGGGCCAGCCCCCGCCGTGGAAGAAGATGGCAATGGGCGGGACAACTGGGCTGCAGTTAGCATCGCTGGAGCACACACACTTACTGACACGGCGCCAGGCTGTTCTAGGAGCCGGGACACAGCGGTCCCTCATGGACTCAGGATGAGAGCGCGAGGTGGTGGGATCCCTGCTCGAGCTGGGAGCCCCAGTGGCGCATGTGGGCGGGGAGGTACAATGCGCAGGAATGTGCCCAGGTCTGAGGGGAGGACAGAGAAAGCGGACGTGCCTGCCGCGATCCGAAATGGGCTCCGAAGGTTACCCTGGGACAGTCATCACGGGGAGACTTAGCTGCCTGATTCTCAAATTGCCCCCCGGGGACCTGAAGTGGAGAGGCCGCCGGCTTTGAAATCCCACGGCTGGGGTGCAAACACGCCTCCCCCCACCTGCGTGACCCGGAGCACCCGCTCCGCCTCAGTCTCAGGTCCCAACTCTGTAAAACGGAACACGGGATCCTTGCCGACTGCAGGGATTGAGGCTAATGTGCGTACATGAGACAAAAACCTCCACGAACCCAAAGCGCCCTCGCACACCTCGGGAGGCCCCACGTGGACGTGGACCTGCTGCCTCGCGAGTCCAGCTCAGGGCTCTCTGTGTGGAGACACAGCTGCCCCATCCGAGCAGCAGCCGAGGGGGCTGGTGCAGAGGCCGTGCATGGAACCCCGAAGCAGAAACGCCAGAAGCACAGACTCTAGCTCAGGAGCTCATGGTGTACGAGGCAGGAGTGAGCGTGCCCGGATGCAGACCAGCGATGCTTGCTCCCACCTTCACTCCAATCCGGCTCCGGCACACTCAGTGGAAAAGTGGGCAAGGGCACCGTTCAAGTGCGCGCGCTCCGTCTCCCTCCGTGGCGGTCTCCGCCTCTCACACGAGTGGATTTGCTAAGTAGGGTGCATGCAGGTGCACGCCAGCCCCGCTCCCTCCTGCCCGCCCCACTGGCTGGCTGCAAGCACGCAGCTGTCTCTGGACAGAGCCTGGCTGAGGCCCAACGCTCTGCTCTGTCACAACAAAGGCAGCCGTCACCCAGCCGCCTCCCATAGTGCCCAGCAGCGAGGGCCTGAGGGATTCTCCCCCCGGCATCCTGTCCCTCACAGGGATGCTGCTGGGCCACAGCTGGAGTACAAAGCTCTGAGCCACTGAGGCTCGTGCAGGGACATCTGTGAACCAGCAGACACCGGAAGGAGGCGCCCCTGTGATCTTCCGCCTGGTTATCCAAACATTTCCTGGCAGGCAGGCCCAGGCCCTGCGGACAGAACACAGCGCAGGCTCCGCCTGGGGAAGCACAGACTAGTGGCCGAGGAGAAGCCCCGGTGTAGGCTGAGGGGGCAGGACAGGGTTTCCAGCCAGAGAGAGAGTGAGGGGCACTAGCCAGAGGCGAGTATTTGGAGGCCACTCTGGAGCCAGTTCCACGTCTGAGCCCAGCACTCGGGCGCAGGACCAAAGCCTAGAAGGTAGACTTGAGGACCCCCAGCTTCGTCAGGGTGGGCGCACACCCACTCCGGTGGGACAGGGCCTCCACACCCCGGGGGGAGGGCTCCGCTCCTCCAGTGGCCACCTTGGGAGAACAGGTAACCATCAAGATCAAGGTTTCCCTACTGCCCCCCACCCCCCACCTGTGGGCTCCGGGAAAAGACAAATTGTTTTTGCTTCCACATTCTATTCTCCATTGCCCTATGCTCACACATACAGTGATCACATCCACATCGTCCTTGTTCCCGAGCCTCCTCTCCTCCCAACAGCTGTGTGACTTGGGGTGAGTGAGTTAACCTCTCTGAACCAAGCTCCGCTGCTGTTTTTGCTATGCTATGGCTTCCCGGTTTTATTTTTTTTTTAAGTCATTCCAATGTAAATCACCCAAGATATGAACATGTAGATTTCTATAGTTAATGAATAGTAAAGAACTATTATTCTTTATTATATGATGTTAATGCACTATATAATTCCATTAATTAACTAACTGCTTTTGTGAACAGAACGTATGAATGTTTTGCTCTGTGTGTGGTTTTACAAGAACGGGACAAATTACACAGTGACATGGAAAGCTAACGGCCACTGCAGTGTAAATCCTTCCGTGGGCACAGACAGTGGGTCTCGCGAGGTGGGTGGAATCAAAGCTCTGAGCCACTGAGCCACTGAGCCACTCTCAGCCTGTCCCGTGGGCGCTGCCCATCCCTGTCCCTGCCTGTAGAATCCTGCAGGGCTCAGCTTCCATGTGGCTCCCTAAGTTCCCAGCCAGGATGAGTGTCTCAATCACCAACCAACATCCCCTAGGCCCTGCCCCGAGCCGCACGTCTCGTCTCCTGAGCCCACAGCGGGGGAGAGAATCCGGGAGAGCGTTCTGAACCCTTCCTCCCAATTCCAGCTGTTTCATGCATGTCTCCAGGCTACCCACTTCCGTGTGCTCCCCCAGGCCCACAGCAAAGCTGCCACAAGCTGGCAGATCAGAGGGATATTGAATTACAGCCGAGTCCCCGCCACAAGCCAGCTCCAGACGGAATGCTTCTTAGTGTGAAAGCAAACCTCAGCACGTCCTGGGCAAGACGTGTCTCCCTCTCTGCCTCTCCCACACTTGCCCACTGGCTGAACCTGCACCTAGAAACAGAGGCTCATCTAATGATGGGAGGGTCCTCTCTCCCCCACCCCCATACAGCTCCAGTCCCTTCCTCCGCCAGGATGGCTGAATTTATAGATTTGGGATTGCTGTAAATTATAATGTAATTATACTGCGCCAGGGGCAGCCTCCCACTGCAGAAATTAAAAAGCAATTCAGGTAAATGATCTTTAGCTACAGCAGAGCGTCCCTGCAGAACTCATTAAGTCCAGGGACCAAAAGGCATACCAAAGGCGGAGTGCAGCCTGCCACATGCCTATGCTGCCTCACCTTGGAAACCAGGCCACCGGCGGCGACAGGACAAGTCCCACCCAGATGCCTTTCCCACCCAGCCCTTCACCTGCCTCTCACTACAGACTCTGCACACACCTGTCCAGGTGTCTCTCCAACACCCTTTTGGCCTGCCACCGATAGACCATTCCATGGAGAACAGCCCATCCGGGCTGGGGAAGGAGGAGCTGGGTTATCTGCAGAGGTATATTTTAAATAAATGAGAAATTAGCCATTTTGGCTGCATGAGTATCCTTTTCTCTGAAGTTCTGAATTCCAGAGAGTCATTTCAGGTTTTGTTTTTTAAATTTCCTTCATTGAACCAAGCACTGGAGGAAGAAATGATTGCATAGTAAGAAAGGACTGGAAAGAAATATGCTAACATATGAATGATGGGAGGAAGAATCAGGGAAGAATATGTGGATATTTACTGTGCTTTTCTGCATTAATAAAAATTTTAGATTGCTTTAATAATCAGAGAAATAGTGACCATGTAATTTGCATGTGTTCCTGTTTTCTATCCTTACTAGAGGCCCGGTGCACGAAATTCATGCACGGGTAAGGTCCCTGGCACCTCCCTTCCCCCCCGGCTACCTGCCGCTGGCCGGGGCAGGGCCAGACTGGGGGAGGGGGCGTGGGCGGTTGGCCAGCTGGCCCCACCTCCTGGTTGAACTCCCAGTCGAAGGGACAATTTGCATATTAGGCTTTTATTATATGGGATGACCGTCACCATGTACTTAGGGGCTGGGGGTGGGGCACCACCTCTCTTGGTGCTAACTGTGGCAAGTGGGCACCAGGAGTCCCCGGGATGAGGGTAGGCTCAGGAGCTGGGGGAACACAGGTTCGGGAGCCCTATGACCCACCAGGCTGCTTGCTGAGAACCAGCTTGCAAAAGCCATTCTGTTCATGCACTTTGAGCCACAGCCCACACCAGTCCCCACTACATTGCCTGAAGCACCTCCTGTGTGCCGGTGCAGAGCCCACAGCCCAGTGTGGGACCAGTGAGGCTCTGGAAGTCTGCCCTCACCACTGTACTTCCTGGGAGGGTATCGCCTGCCAGGCACTGTTCCCAGTGCTTTGCCGATGGCAGCTCACTGAAATCCTGCAACGATCCTGGTACCCACCGGTGGGAACTCTACAAACAAGGCACTGAGGTGCAGAGGGCTCGTGAAGCCACTTGCTCCAGGACCCATCCGGCAGGTCAGAGGCAGAGTGTGAACGTGAACCAAGCCAGGCCTCAGCCACAGCAGCCTCCTCTCCAAGTAGAGGCAGGGGCACAGCAACCCGCTCCTAAGGCCTCTGTCCCCGGCCCCGTGGGATCACAGCCCAGCAAGAGCACCCACTGGTTCTGTGGATGGCGGCCCAGCCCAGGAGGGCCGGAGGGACCCAGCCCTCTGCTGTCCAGCTGGTGCCCTGCACAGGCCCCCAACAGTGAAGAGCCTCGGTTCCCCCATCCGTAAAATGGGGCTGCACCTGCCTCCGAGGGTCGTGGCAGAGACTTGGGTCACCGTGTAAAGGGCTGGTTGGGGCAAAGCAGAAAAAAGCATCTTTCCGAGGACAGTCTACAACTTAAGGAGGAAGCTGGAGGGAGTGGGGCGCGGGCCCCCGACTGGGCCCACCCGTAACCTCTCCTCCTCATCCTCCCATCCAACTCTGCCAGGTGTCCAGGCAGACCCTCCCACACCTGTGAGTGTGGGGCTGGGCCAGACACACCCCTGGATGCTGGTCACCCCCTCTCCGTGGTGCAACAGCCTGGCCGGAACGAGACGGAACACCCTCCCCAGAGCTGAGATGCCCTTTTTGGTCGCCTGGGCGTCTGCTAGCTCCTTCGCGGTGGACTAGGGGTGGGGCACGGTGCTGCTGGCCGAGACACAGGCCCATCCCTAATTTGGGCATTTTTCTCCGCATCCAGTCAATAGGAAAACACATCACATACCGGCCCTCGTGACTTCACTCCATGGAGCCCAGGAGCTGGACCTCTGCAGCTGCGTGGCGCTCCCCTGCAGACACCCCGGGAAGCCCTGTCCCCGGTGCCGCTCGGTGGCAGTTCCGCTGGCCATGCCAGGCCGCCCGCCCGGCAGGAATGGTGGACTGGCAGGGCTTGGTGCTCCGGGGCGGGCCCCGGGTCTTGGCAGGGCGTCTGAAACCACGGGAGGCCACACACTAGTCACTGCATCGGCACAGGGCAACCCCCCGTCCCCCCCGCGCCCCCGCCCCGAAAGGCCTCCTGGTCAGGGACTGAGAAACGCACTGAGGCGACCTCAGCAAACTCCTGCTCTGGCGCCTCCCGCACACCTGAGCTCCGAGCCCGCCGTCCTCCCCGCCCGACACGACACGTAAGTGCCCAGGAAAAGCCCGGCCCTCCCGCCAGACAGCGAAGCTGCTCCTCCAGCCCCACATCCGTCCCTTTTCCTTTCCCCCAAGTTCCTGCCACTGTGGACGGCCAACGCTCACAGAGACGACACGCAGACACACACGGCGCCACACACAGGTGTGCGGGCCGGGCGGTGACCGTCCCCGCAGCCCTCCCAAGGCCGCACAACCACACCAGCCTACCTGGGAGGTGCGGGCGGGGCCGGCCAGGAGCCCACCGGGAGCCCCTTGAGGCAGCTCCCTGCCTTGCTCAGCCACCGCCTCCCGCCTCCTGCTCGGCCTCTGCTGTGATCCCGGAGAGGGGCCTAATGCTCACCAGCTGGCTTGGTGGTTGAACCCTCCGGGCTTCCAGGGCGCCCAGCCAGGCTGACAGCACGGTCCCTCTCACGGGCCCCACAGCCCAGTCGCTGGGAAGTCAGCAAATAGGAGGGCAACAGCTGGGAGTGCAGATTCGACAGGAAAGCGGGCCAGTGGGTGCGGGGAGGAGAAACCGTTCCAGGAACCGCTCTCATACAGGGCTCTGGTTCCCACGGAGCCAGGGGAGCTCAGGCCGAGCCAGGAGGACCGGGCAGAGGGCAAAGGCCCAGCCTGGAGCCTTCTTCCAGCCGCCTCTGCGAGCCCCCGGCTTTCTAGGGGTGATGCCTCAGGAGAAGCTGCTGGGGAAGGTCTCCCCGCAGCGCACTCAGCAGCCCCCAGATGCACACACTCGGAGCGGTCGCCCTCCCTGCGCTGTGCTCCCGCTCCGCTCTCTCTGTCACTGTCCTGCCTGGTGAACTCCTAGTCATCCCTCAGGAGCCAGGCACGGCTCCTCAGGAAACCTCCCCCGGGGGCAGGAGGAAGCATCTGGGGCGAACGTTCCTGAAGTCCTCGCCATGTTGAGGTGCGAATCCCGTGCTGGTCAGTCCCTCCTCCTGACTGGGGAGCCCCCTGTGGGCTCAGATGGTGGGGTGACTGCCCAGGGACTGACACAATGACTGGCGAATGCCTGCAGCTGGACAAAGAACCCGCCCGTCCCCAAGCCTCTCAGATGGACTGCTCTTGAGACCAAGGCTCACGTCAGAACTCTCTGTGTCTGCCGTCAGGGCTCAGCGGCTCAGGGGCAGAGAGGAAACTCGGAGGGCGTGGATGGACACTGTGAAGGCATTCTGCATCCCCGGCATCCCATCCCTGGGTCATCTGCTATCGGTGCTTTCATAAAAGTGCAGCACAGAGCTCACCCGTCTGGAGGGCATCCAGCACTCAGTCTACCCACAGGAGCCAGGAACCCGGAAAGGACAAGACCCTGGGCCCCCACCCTATGCCTCAGGGCCTCACAGGAAGTCCAAGGGCCCTTACTCAGTGCCCCGGGATCCTTGGTTCGGAAACAATTCTAACCGATTTCTAAGTTCTCTTAGCACACAAACCTAGGTAGGTAGGTGGGTGTAAGTAGGCAGGTATAAATTGAAGAGGGCAGGGGCGTGGGGATACTCTAGATAAGCAGGGTACCAGAAGGTGGGAGGAGGGAGGCAGCACTATAAAGGAAGAGGGGCCTGTACTTGGGGCTCAGAGAGACTCAAGTTCAAGTCCTGGCGGAGCCACTTCATAGCCGGGTAGCCTTGGCAACATGCTAACCAGCGGGCCTTCCATAAACACCCAAATGCTTTTTGAATTAAACAAAATTGACTAATTGAATTTGGCCTTGAAGAAGCCTTGGGATTTGGAGAGGCAGAGGCCCAGAGGAAGACGCTGGGGTGGATCCCCTGCAGGGACTGGCCTGAGGGCCCAGACAAATGCAGGCGGCTCAGAAGCGCTTCTATTGGGGCTGGGGGCGTGGGAGGCAGGCGGGGAGCAGGCGGGATGGACACAGCATGTTATCGGACCCTACTGGTCTCTCTGTAAGGAGTTAGCACGTTAGCCTGGCTCCTGGCTTTATCTGCACTAAGTCCCCGAGCATTCAGCACCCACTGAGGACCCAGCCAGTTGGAAAGGTCGGCTTTGGGCCACTGGCACCTGCACACGCCTTCCCAGGGGCTGCCGGGGAAGCTGGGCTGTTTTCCTCTTGGATGAGGCAAAACCCTGAACACGCCAAATGGCAGCCCTGGTGCAACACAGGCCAGCCCATCCCGGGGCAGGTGCTGTGCACCGCCGCCCCCAGGCTTGGAGGTAGAGCTGTCACCCCACAAGGATGGATGCCGGGGCTCTTTGGCGTGTTCGGGTCCTTCCCATCACCCCTCTGCAAGGGGTGGGGCTAAAGCTCAAGCAGCTCTGAGCTCTGCCAAGTGCAGGCATGAGGTCCGGCCACCTGAAGCCGAAACAGGAGGACTGGACGGCACTGAGGCGGAGAAGGAGGGCCGGAAGCAAAGTGCCAGGCTTTGCCTTGCTCACGGTGACGCAGCAGGCAAGTCGGGACTCCTGCGCCTCATGGAGCAGGATTCAGGAAGGTGCCGCCACGGAGGCTCATGGCACCCACCTCCTGGGCCATCTGGGGGCATAGGTCTCCAGTTTCCATCCTAAATGAGTGAGGGCTGATAATGCTGCCCCTCAGGGCAAGCCCGGGGACACTGCGGTCTGAGGGTAGGCAGAAGATATAAAAAGTAATAAACAGGCCACTTTCAAATGGAGCAGGAGCGCAGGCCGGAGGAGAGCCTTGCATGTCTGTGCTGCCAGCCTTTGTGGTGTTAAAATAACCTGTGGGCTGGGCCCAGAGCAGCCTGTCTCCCCAAGAGCTGTAGCCAGGACGACAGGAAAGCAGACAGGGGAGGAGGTGCGGCAAGCACTGGCGAGGCTGGGAGGAGAGGGGTGAAGACCACCGGACCGCCCATGGCGCTGGGTAGCACGGGGAGCGTGGCCCTCACAGTCAGCTGGGCCAAGGGCGGGGCACGGTCCTCATGGACCGGAGCACACACAGCTCTGCCATGAAAGGGTGCTAGGAGGAGGAGCGAGGAAGGACAGCCAGAGGGCAGGTGGGAGCAAGGGGTGCCGCCGGAGCTCTGGGAGGGACCGTGGAGGTGCTGGTGTCATTCCCAAGGGCTCCCTCCCCGGTACGGTTCTGGCGTGGGCTGTCACAGCTGAACCCTGCGTGGCTTGGAGGGGCAGCGTGCAAAGCAGGGGTCCTCCGTCAGGGCAGGGCACTGTCACTGCGCTTCTCAGTGATACCCAGACGTGACTCATCCCTTGCCTGTCTCTGTGCATTGGGAAATCGCCACCACTCGACAGCCGGTGTCTCCAATGACTAAAGCGTAATGCATAACTAACACAGGAGCAAAATCCACTCCGCCGCTGCAAGGTGTGGCGCTGGCCAATGGACGGCAACGGACAGAACACAGAAAGGTCTCTGATACGGTTTCAGATCCCATGTTGTTCGTTGAAGAAACAAGCACCTGCCGCGTGCTTGGCGTAGAATCGAAGAAGAACATCTACTCGCTGAAAAGGCCTTTAAAATGTCACTCCTTTTCTAACTGCATCTTAGGTGAGGCCAGCCTTCCTCCACATACAGCCAGCTGCAACGGGCTGCGGGCAGAGGCAGACCGAGAGCCCACGAAGCCAAAATTAAGGAGGTTTACAAAAGTGCAATCCCATTTTCACTCTCATTTTTTAAAAGTTACTTTTCATAAAAATAAGGGACTTATTGTTATTTTCCAACGAGTTGAAAAGTAAGACATTGAAAGTTTTCTCACTTTGCGTTTCTAGTAAGGTAACCCGTGTAAATAGAAGCTCTTGGGGTCCTCAACAATTTTTAAGGGAGCAGCAGGCCCACCGCCCCGGGCCTGGCATGTCACTGCCACTCTTCGGCCCTCGCTGGAGCCGTGGCAGCCTGGCTCTGCGGCGCCCGCACAGCGCTGGGCCAGGAGGACCCGGCGGAGGGAGGCTTCCTGCGGCCCCCGGCTCTGTGCGTGGAGGGTGGCAGCCAGCGGAAGGAGACAGACGTGGGCTCTGCCTGTCCCCACGGGTCCGGCTGGTCCGTGCTCCCCTCTTTGTCAGACCCACTGCAGACCCAGACCTAAGCGGCGCTGGCCCAGCACCAGAGGCTGAGACTCCGGGCTTCACCGTGCGGTGGGCTGGGCCCATCACAACCTCGTCCTGGGCCACTCGCTGGCTCTGCTCCCGTGACAGGACTGGCGCGAGGCTGCGTGTCTCGGGAGCCGTGAGGCATGGACACGGCCCTGAGCGGACATGCGGGGCGGCCTGGTGGGAGAGCAAGCAGGCACGGGGGCGGGGACACCAGAGGCCGGGAGGTGGGCAGGAGCCACGTGTGCCCAGAGCTTGGAGTCGGCTCCTGAGCCACGGAGCCACCGCAGACAGTTACGGTCTCTTCGCTGGTGGGGGGCGGGAAGGCAGCAGTCGGGGTTAACGCTCGCTCTCCCGGCTCGGACGCGGTGATTTGCGGCTCCTGGTACAGAGGGCCTGCGCTCCTAACGGCAGATGCCTTCTCTCCAGGCCGCACTGTGGCTTTTATGAGGAAACGTTTCCCGATAAAGACGCACTGTCTGCAGAGACCTCTCACCCCAAAGGTAAGGGTTTACGTGGCCTTCTCGCTGCTGTTACTTATCTTTACAAGGGCCCGCGAGAGCCTGCTCTCCGGCAGAGCTTTTCATTCCGCTGCATATATTTTCAGTGACGGGTTATAAGTCAGGCGTCCGGGCCAGCTGGGAGGGGCGTCCCCGGCCCCCTGGGCACTGACCGTCCGGGAAGACAGGACACAGGTCCTTTTCTCAAGGACGTAGCAAGGGACCTTCAGGACCCTCCGGCCCATTTCTGGCCCCTCTCCAAGCAGCAGTCCTGTCCTGTTCTGTTCTCTTCCCCATCAAACCCACAGGTAGCACAGACCCGATGCACCCTCCCCACCCAGGCACAGCTGTCCGGCCACAGGGGAGTCCTGCTCTCCCTTCCTGCGTGCTCCCCGGGAAGCGTCTCCCTGGGAAGCGTCCACTGCACCACTCATCTATCCTAAGCCAGAGGAACCCATCTCAAATGAGCAACCACAGAGAGCCTGGAAAAGGCTTTCCAACCCCCAGAATCGCGACCTGTCCCCCTTGCTGTCTGCACAGCAGATGCCTCGGCTTCCGCTCTGCTCGGCGCCCTCGCCACTGCGGTGCACCCCCACTTCCAACACTAGCACCTGCAGCGCTGGGTCGCGGATTTTCTCCGCCTCCAAGGCCACTCTGCCCACAGTGCCTTCCAGCAAGGCCTGGCAGGAGCTGGTGCCAGCCCGGGCTCCCTTCCCCGGGGGTGGCAGAGTCACACGGCTTGGAGCTGCCCTGGATGGAACTCCTGCAGTCTTGGCGGCAACTGCCCGCTAGGGTGCCCGTCACCAGTGCCTCCTGTCCTCTGCCCGTCCCCTGCCCACACTCCAAATCACCCACGTGCAGGAGCCCTCCTCTGGGAGCCTGCTCCTGCAGACTGGCACTAAGACGCCGCGTGCCCACGTGACCTCAGAGCAGGGCACAGCCTGAGACTTTCCCTCGATGGCCAGGAGGCTGGGCGACCTTTTCCTCAAGACCAGTGCCACAGCCTGTGACCTGCTGGGAACGAGACTGCACTCACGAGAGGCGGCGAGAGGCGGCGAGAGGCTGGCAGCGGGACTGGGTGGGGAGGGGCATCTGAGCACAAAGGGCCGAGGCAGCTGTACAGACGAGACCACGCACGAGGATGGCGCAGCGGACAGCAAAATCCGGGTGCGAAGACGGGGTGTCCATCTGCCCCGGGCAGCCACCAGCCGGAAGTCTGACACTGGGCCTGGTTCCCTGCCTCGCAAGAAATAACCCAGCTGCGGGGCCAGACTGTTCCCCGAGTGCCGCTGGCACGTTTCTGGAAAGGGGGGTTCAAGGACGCGGGGGCTGTGTCTCCACGTGGGCCCACTCCGCCCCACCTCCCGGGGAAGAACTTTCAAAGGCCGCTCTTGGCCCTCCCTGCCCCCAAAGCCAGCGAGCTCCTGGGGTCCCCGCAGAGGGAAACATCGGCTCTGCTTATTGTTTCATTTCGTTTTTTTAAGATCTCAGAAACTTCCGATTCCTCCTTAGAGATAGGTGCACAAACAACGTGTTGGCCACCCACAGCCCAGCCAGGACGTGGGGTCAGCGTCAGTGAGACCGGGCACTAACAGGCGAGTTCTGACGCTCTGTATGGCGGCACCTGGGCATTCTCCTGGCCCCCGGGATGTCACCCAGCAGCTGGCGTGGGCCTCCTCGGGCCCCAATGCCGTGGGTGAGCGTCACCAGCAAGGCTCTGAGGACCAGTGTCTGCTACTTGGAGTTCGGAAGTAGCAGGTCCGGCCTCTGATGTACTCAGCTCCCCCCACACTCAGCTCCTTCCCCTCCCCCGCAGAACAAGGCCCACAGAGGCCCCCCTCACCTCCGGTCAGGGCCTGGGGATCACCGTGAGAGCCACCACTCCTTCCGGCCTCACCCGCTTGTGCTGCTGACAGAGGACGCTCAGCTTCACGGGCACGCAGGAGGGGAGAACAGGACTCACAGCAAGGCCGGGCGAGGGGCAGTGCCCCGGGCCGACCTGGGGGCCCACCTGAGCAGGGCAGCCCAGGAGGAAACCTTCTGAAAGGGAGAGAGGGGACAGGCCCGCATGCCCAGGAGGGGCGTGTGAGGGGGGGCCTGGAGGACGGGGAAGGGTGGCATCCCAGACAGAGACCAGGGGGTCCCTCCGGTGTCTCCCCAAGAGCTGGAAGTGCCCCAGAGGCCCACTGTGGAGTGACAACCTCAGGACAGAGAGGAGGGCCTGAGAGGTCCCCCACACCCACCCTGCGGCCGGCCCTTCCCAGCCATCTTAGGAAGACCCTGCTGTGGGGCCTCAGTCCTGACCAAGCCCACCGAGCGAGGACACACTCACTGTCCCAAGTGAAAGACCAGGCCCACGGGGCTGCTGCCGCTCCCACGCGGCTGGGACCCAGGGCGCTGGCTCAGAGGAGCGCCACTGCAGCCACTGCTGCTGAACCCTGGCCTCCGCTGCAGGGAAGGTGGCCCTGGGCCGTGGACAAACGTGGCTGCCCCACACGGGACCACCTGAGCCAGCTCCGCCTCTTTCCTCACAGCACATCTGGAAGAGGCAGCAGCTTTAACACCCTGAGAGACATGGCCGAGCCCCAGGGCCCCCCGCCTGCTAGAGCCCCATTTTACATTCCCATGGCGTGGCCATTCATTTGGGGACTTGCCTGTCTCTGCCAACTGGACTGTCCGTTCCAGGAAAAGGAGCCCTTTTCTGCATGTTCCTGCAGCCACCTAGTGACAGAGCATGCCCAGCACGCACTAGGCCCTCAGTACACACCGGGGCGGGGCGGCAGGAGGAGGGAGGGAGAAGGGCAGAGGAGGGATGCTTTTCTGAGGGGCAGCGCCATCCAGCAGAATCACCTGCATGGCATTTGTGCAGAGGGACCGCTTCCTGTCACAGGACACAGGTCAACCCAACAAGAAAGTGACTTTATTCTAACGTTCCTCCCCTGGTCCCTTCTATGGCTCCCTACGTCCCACGCCCAAATTCCTCGGCAGCACATCCCCGGCTCCCTCGGCTGCTAACACCTCCCTGTCCAAGGGCGTCTCTCTACTCTCGGGGCGACACCCCCTCTCGGGGCGACACCCCCTCTCAAGCAGGCGTGCTGTTGCCCGCCCTCCACACGGCCATCTCATCCACACCCCAGGTCTGTGCTCATGTCCCCCCTCCGAGGACCCTCCCACGTGTCCCTCCTCTGAGGGCCTCTCGGTGGCGCTGGTACTTCTCAGGGGAACTCTCGTTCCCTCGGGGGAGCTCACAAGGACAAGGAGGGAGGGAAGGGGGCAGGCCTGGTCACTCCAGGTTCAGCCCAAAAGAGGAGGCCCAGGGTCAGAGCGACCATAGTAGTGATCACGGCTTCTAAAGAGCCGGGGCTCGGGGTCCGCCCACCGCCCGTGTCCCTGGTGTCTCCCAACGGGCTGCAGTGAGGGCGACATTCTTACTTGGCTGCCCAACATCACACAGCCCCCAGGGGTATGGGCATGGTCTCAGTGACTGGCTCGCAGGGGCAGGGGCCTGGCCAGGCCAACGAGAAGCTGGGACTCACTGAGGACAGGTGGAGGCCATGGGGTGGAGGCAAGAGGACAGGGAAGTGAAGGGGGAAACCCGGGGGCTCTAGGCCAGAACAGGGGAGGCGGGGGAGGGTGTGTGCAAACAACTGCAACCCTCACGTGCCAACTGCGCCACTTCCCGGGAGACACTGCTCGAAGGGGCCTGTGACATCACCTGGGGGTGGAAATGGCACTGGCTCTCCGGCCCACCCCTCCGGGCGGCCTGTGGGCAGGGAGAGCGCCCTGGCTGCGGAGTCGGGTCTGCTCCTTCCTGGGCTCCCGCACATGCCCCCTGGGTGGCCTTGGCAGCCTTTCCCCTTTCTGGGCCTCAGTGGACCAGGTGGCCCCTGAGACCCCTGCCACTCAGAAGCGTAGAAGAATCTGACCCTGTCCAGCTGCGGTGTCCCGGGCCCGGGGCCCTTCCCCATAGAGCAACGAGCCCGCCTCCCATACCTGGAGCAGCAACAGGGTCCCAGCTCTGGGGCAGGCCCTCTCTCTCCACCCCCCCCCCCCCCCCCCCGACCGCAGCCCTGCTGCAGAGCCACACGCCGCCACGATCCATTACTTAGGGACCAAGGGAGGGCGCAATCTGGTGATGAAGAACGGGGAGTTAGCGGAGGCCGGCGCTCCTTCCGAGTGATTTACTCAGCTCCCCCCACACTCGCACCCCTAATGCAATTATTTACTTTGTCATTAAACGCCCTCCTTCCACTCGCTATTCTACAGCTTCTGGAGCCCATGGAATTGGCCGGAAAGCTGCTCCTCGGCCAGGGGAAGCCGGGGCCTCCCTGCGGGGCAGCGGGGCTCACGGAGCCTGGGGACTCGGCCGGGGTTTCGGGGCCACGACAAGGCCAGGCCCGATGCCACAGGCCTCCCTCCCCTCGCCCATCCCTAACTTCCTCCCTCACCTCTCCCTCCTTTATTCCTTCGTCCTTTCTTCCTCTCTCCCTTCTTTATGAAAACAGAGGTATAATTCACATACCATAAAATTCACCCTTTTACAGTGTACAATTCAGAGGTTTTCGTGTATTCACAGGTTGTACAACCATCACCACGATCTAATTACAGAGCATTTCACCACCCAAAAGGAGCTCCATTCCATACCCAGGAGCAGACACTCCTGTCCCCCGGCCCCGCCCCCGGCCCGCCCCGCAACCACTGATCTCTCTTCGGTCCTGTGGGTCTGCCTGTTTGGGACAGTTCACGTGAATGTGGCCTTCTGTGTCTGCTTCTTTCACGAGCATAGTGTTATCAAGGCTCCTACAAGCCAAAACAGGTCTCAGTATTTCATCACTTTTTATGGCCAAATAATATTCCATTGTGTGGGCACGCTACCTTTGTTTGTCCATTCATTAGTTAATGGGCACTTAGGTTCAGATTTTAGCTATTATGAATAACGCTGCTGTAAACACTTGTACACGGCTTTTCGTATGAACATATGTTTTCAGTTCCCTTAGGTTGCACCTAGGAGCGGAGCTGCTGGGCGCTCCCTCCGCCCGTAGTGGCTGGGAAAGCTGGGGGCCTGGCGTGTTAACGCCGCTGTGCACCGTGGTCAGCTGGAAAGCTCTGCACTCCTCCGGCCAGTAAAGATACAGCCAGGTGCCCAGCTGGCATGGCTCAGTGGTTGAGCATCGACCTACGAACCAGGAGGTCACGGTTCAATTCCCAGTCAAGGCACATCCCCGGGTTGCATGTAGGAGGCGGCCGATCGATGATTCTCTCTCATCATTGATATTTCTCTCTCTCCCTCCCTCTCCCTTTTTTAAAAAGATACAGCCAGGAGTTGCCGCAGGCCCTCTCAGGCAGGTGACGCCATTCTCCAATGAGGACCATGACAGCAGCCCCAGTCGCCCGCATTCCAGACCCACCCTCGGCAGAGCTGGCCAGGCGAGCTCCCTCAGCCCCGTGTACAGATGCGGTAAGGGCGCCCACACTCACACCTGGATGCGGACCCCACCTGCCTGCCTCTAGTTGAAGCACCTGTTGCTTTCCTCATCACCAACACAGTCAGGATGGATGTGACCAATGTCAGACTCTGGAGCCGCAGGACCTCAGCCTGCATGGTCACATGGCTACACCCACCTGGGACCCCCAGCCACCCAGGGCTCACTCCAGGGCAATCAGGAGGCTTCTCCCTCCACCCACCCAGCCCCCCAGGTCCCCAGACAGCACTGCCCGTCCCTGTGGCGCCTGGACCCTTCCCACTGCAAGCTGGGCTTTCAAGCTAACTGACTTGGCAGGCACCTGCCTTAAACCTCTCTGGCTGTTTCCCTGGTGCCTGGGGAGGGGAGATGGGGAGCGGAGGTTGGGGAGGGGAGATGGGGAGCGGAGGTTGGGGAGGGATTTTGGAAGCTCCACCTGCCTCCCGGGCTGGAGCCCCTCTCAGTCCCCAGGGGCCACTCTGCTGCTCCCCACACCAATGTCCACCCACACTTCTCTCCGTTAACTGGGGCGGCGGCGGGGAGGAGTGACCCTGAAGATCGCGGAAGGCCCAGCTCCTGTGCCCAAAGGGCTCTATGTTCAGACCCCAATGCCTCCAGGTGCCCCACATCCACCCAAACACCAGGCCTGACTTCATTATCTTCAAAATGTTCCTGAGATCAGAGGCGGTGAGACCTGACCACAAACAGAAAATAAATAACCCCCACCCCCAATGATAAATGGTTCTATTAGCAAACCAGATTGTTAAACTCCGATATAACAGCACGCAGGAAACTGGGCCCATCCATTCTCCCTCCGGCGCACACTGAGTTGTAAATAGGTTATTTTGTGTGTAAATAACACATTAAAACACAGCATTAGCTGTGTCTTTTGATAGAGAGGAAATTGTTACAAATAAATAATTCCGGACAGGAATGTAAAATAAGCCAGATTTAATAGTGCATGCCTGGTGCAGCCGTGTTAAACATGACTAAAATGATAAAGCCCAGAATATACTAATAGTAAACTATGCTCTGACATCAAAGTAATGAGGCTATATTTTTACCAGGCTTGAGAAATGCTAAAATTAGTTTTGACAGAACCAAACATCAGAAAAATGTTTCTGACATAAATACTGTCAATTTGGGGAGCTGGTGTTTGGGCCGGGAGCGGGGCAGGGTTAGGGGCAGCTGTGTCCACCCCATGGCAGGTCCTAGGGAACCCGTTTCCAGTCCCAATGGCGACACCAGGTGACTGTGCTTCACGCCTCCGTTTCCACGGCTGTAAAATGAACGGGTTCGAACGAGATGACCTAAAGTTCTGCACAGCCGTCCGCCTTACCCACGGGACCCAAGTGGATACCTGAAACCACCCTAGAAATACTGTGCTTTTTCTCAAACATACATAAATTAAACCTATGATAAAGTTTAATTAGGCACAACAAGATTAACAACAGTAACTAATAACAAAATAGAACAATTATAACAATATTCTGTAATAAAAAGTACGTGAAATATGGTCTCTCTCTCTCCAATATCCAATCTGGTAACCCAGGTGGCTACGGAGTGACTAAGGGCAGGGAGACGGACAGCGTGCAGAGGCTGGACAAAGGCATGACTCGTGTCCTGGGAGGGATGGAGCCGGACAGCACAGGATTCCATCACCCTATGCAGAACGGCGCACAATTTAAAACTTGCTTTTTTATTCCTGGAATTTTCCATTTTATATTTTCAGACTGAGGTTGACTGCGGATAAGTGAAACCACAGATAAAGGGGGACTGCTATACTTGGAAATAGCTTCAGAGCCCCCCTAACACTATAACAGTTTAACACGCACAACACAATGAAGCACGAGAAATGAGGCCGTGCCCCAGAGGCGTGGCCCAGGCCCAGGGAGAGAACAGGAGCAGGAGCCATGTGCCTGCCCTCGGATGCTTCCTTCTGCGTGGGCCGAGCTCACCAGCTCCCGGGTGCCGGCCAGAACACAGCAGCTTGGGTCCCACGTGAAACATGTATGCCGGCCACCACGGCTAAGGAGAGAAGCCAGGCAGGGAGGGGTCTCCCAGAGCGCAAAGGGGGAGGAGAGGGGAGGGGAGGGGAGGGGAGGGGTCTGCTGTGCTGGAGGCAAAAGGGACATCGAGTCTGATTTTGGATGGCAGCTTGGAGGGGCACTGAGGCATGAGGTCTCGGTGTCCTGCGTGAGGCCGGGATATGCAGAAGGAATGCTCCCCCAGGTCTATGTCACTAACAGGTACTGCACATCTAAGCAGGCTCTCTGCTAGCCCCTCTAGACACTCTCCGTGTCACCTCACCACGGCCAGAATTATCCCCATTTTACAGACCAGATGTGAGCCGCCTTGCCCCAGGACCCACAGAGAACACGCGGGGAGCTGGGAAGAGCCAGCCCCTCCGCTGCACTCTGCCATGGCCGAAAGGAGCGCCAGCCCTCACCCTGCGCCCAGGCACTCCCACCCTCAGCACCCGAGGCCATGCCAGCGTGCCATCAGGAGTCATTCAGACCCGCTGAGAAGACGCCCGGCCACCACGCTGTGCCCGCTTCCTGGGTATGCCAAGCTGTTGGGGAACTGAGCTCCGCTCTCCAGAAAAAGTCCGACGGGAACTGGCTGTTCCGTGTGGCTGGGCTGTTAAAACAAGCTCAGAAGCAGCATCCGCGGCAATCCTGAAAATCACTTACACTGGAATAATTGACCACTTAGTCACATCTGAGTGCACTTCCAGCCCAAGGCAAGAGCGTGTGGCCCCGGCCAAGCAGCTCAGGTAAGCCAGGGAGGCTGGCGCTCTTGGTAAGTTCCAGGGGCCTCGTGAGGGAAGAAGGGGCCAAGGAGCAGGCCAGCCCCGAATGACTCTGTGCCAGGAGACCGCAGGGCCAGCAGAGGCAGCTGGCTGCACCAGCCCACCGGGCACACACCTGGCATGACAGGGTCAGATTCACCCCCTCGTTCAACAATCATTGCCAGGGGCAGGGCACAGTGGAGAACAAACGACGCTCTGCGCACACGGTGGGGGAGGGGTGTGGCACAGAAACAGAGGGGCAAGGACACCAGGGACTCAGGCACTGATCAGTGCAGGACGCGGTGAGGCCCACACGCCACGGGGGGCCCCTAGCCCCGGGCACCTCAGCAGGGATGCTCACGGTTGGCTTATTTACACATTCCGGTGTTTGAATTTAAGAAGCATTCCAAGACAGACGTGATGCCTCACTACAGAGCAAAGAGGCACCTCAAAGAAACGTGCAGAGAAGCCGCAGAGCCAGTGAACAAAACAGTGGCGGTGCCGGTGCCGGTGCCGGTGGCACTGAGGCCTCCTGCGGTGAGGGAGCTCTCTGCCGAGTCACGCTGTGCTCAGCCCTGTGAACGGGAGGGCCTGCCCCTTCCCGGGATCCAGTCCAGGGGCATCTGGGAAGTGGGAAGCCTGTCAGACATGCACACGGCCAGGCCCCGGCCCGGGAGGTCCTGTTTCCGCAGGTCTGGGTGGCCTGGAATCTGCGTTCGTTACAGTCGTCTCCTGCGATTTCACGCGAGGCCAGCTTCAGACCTCTGGGCTGCTGCGCCCTCAGGGTTCCGGGGGGAAGGATGAGTGCAAGAGGCCCGGGGCCGCCAAGCGCACTTGTCCAGGGCAGCCTGGGCCCAGCGGCCAAGGGCTGGGACCAGGTTCGATCTCCTGCCCCGTACTCCCTCCACCACTCCCGAGTGGGGAGACACCAGAAATCAGAGCCTCCCACCACCTGTCTGGCCTCAATGGGTCAGCTAGCAAGGGTCCGTGAAGGGCAGACTTTCTAAGTCACACCCCACGGACCTAGAAGAGAAAAACTGGTGAAAGCTCATCGTTACGTTGGACCTCATACAGAGCTGATGTGCCCAGCACTTTACATGTGCTACTCGAGTAATTCTGACAACACTATGAAGTAGGTGCTATTATTACGTCCATTCTATAGATGGAAAAACTGAGGCACATACTGCCCAGGGTCAGGCGACCTGGCTGCAGAGTCTGGGTTGCGTCCTACCACTTCCCTGCGCTGCACGGCAGGGGCAGCTACTACCCACGGGGTGCCCTGTGCCAGGCAGGTGGAAGCACATAATGTGTCTGTGTAACTGCAGAGCAGCTGCATGTATGATTCATACTTTACACCTGGGAAGGCTGGCCCTACCTCATACAGGCTGAAAGCACATACCGGAAGGAGACTCCCACCCTGTGCCCTGAGCCCCAGACCCCGCTCTCTGCTGGAGCGGCTGGTGGCCTTGAGCAAGTCCCTCCCCACCTCACGCCAGCCTCTCCTAACAAGGGAAAGGTGGCAAAGGGAGCCGGGCTCCAGCCTCATACCCAGGAGCTCCATGCGGGGCTTCCAAGCTCTGCCACTGAGGACACCGCCTCCCTTCTGTCCCCTCGGCTCCCTCAGACCGTCACGCTCTTCCTCATTCCCTCTGTGCTTGAGATCTGCTGGCTATCCAGGGACCAGAGTGAGACTTTGGATGCCATGAGTCACTCACAGCGCTTCGGCCACCTCTGGAAGGACGTGATAAAGCTCCAAGGTCACGAGCGCACAGAGACATCGGTCCATGCCCTGAATAGGAGGAGGAGGCCCAGAGAAGGGAGAGGGAACGGCCTGCCACACTGGGACCCAGGGATAGTGCTGACCTAGAACCGTAGCCAGGGCCCCTGGGCCGCACCCCCAGGTGTTCCTCACGCCATCCGCAGAAGGTGGGCATCACGGTCCCCCAGCACCAGGCACCTGTTCCCAGATGCCCTGCTGGCTCCATGCAGGAACAGCCGCTCCTCCCTGACTCCGGGAGGGCCCTTCCCGGGCAGGCTGCTCGGAGAGGGGCAGAGGGAGCCAAGGGGTGGGCTGGCTCCAATGACACAAGCCACCTGCCAGGGGCAACTGGGCTGACAGGTTACACCCACCCTCTGCTGGAAACTCATCCCCTGGGCAATAAGGGGACAGGGGCCTCTGGGGGTGGGCAGGGCCGGCCCCCTGGGGTAAGGGAAGGTGGGGTGGAGCAGGGTAGGTGCCTGGAGGAGCTGCTGCTCCAAGCTATCGGCAGCTGCCTGCCCCGCCTCAGGTCAGAACCCCTCAAGCTCCTTTGTTACCGCACCACTGGTGACAGCAGGTCTGATGCCGGAGGGGCTCTCCCCAGCTACTGCCCAGCTACTCCCTAAGGCTGTCCCTGCTACTATGACATGGCAGTGAATGACGTGGGGCAGGTCATAAGCCACTCAGCCCTGGCAAGGGAGAAACAGCTGAGGGCCCAGCAGAGACACGCTGAGCCCGCTTGCTGGAGCTCCCTCAGGCCTCAGGCGCCTGGGCCTGTGCATCAGGCAGAGGGACAGCTGGAGGCGCCACAGGCAGGGCAGGCCCTGACCCAGAGGAGGGAGCAGGCCAGGTGCAGACACAGCCAGGCCGGGACAGGAGGCCAGCCTCCAACCCACCGCCAGGCTCTTGGCGCTGACCTGCCGCCCCTCCCCTTACGTCTGCCTCCTGGACACCACGCCACATGAGTCCTCCCTGGACACCGGCTCCAACCCAGTGTCGCTCCCAGTGTCGCTCGGTTCCCCAGGCTCCAGCCCCGAGCTGCGCCAGCACGACCCGTGGACAGCAGCCCCCACATCATCTGAGGTGGTTAGAAGCTCAGACCCTCGCCCTGTTCACGCCATCCCAGCGCTGGTTAGGAACGCAGACCCTCGTGCTGCCCAACGTACTGGCCAGCCCTGCACTCTGACGGCGACCCATCTGTGCTCACATCAAAGTGAGGGGCGACGCCCACACTCCACCCGCCCCGCTGGCCCAGACGCATTTCCCGCTGCTGCCGAGCTGTGCTTGAGCAGCGAGAGCAACAGGGCGTGACTAAATGCGCTTGAATAAAAGGGAAAGAAAAGAAATCGAAGTCTCTCCATTCCTCGGAGACAGAAATAGTTTTGTGGCCTCCAGATGGACTGCGCAGACACAAGGGGAGGTCCGCCTTCCCGCCAAACTTTCCCACCGGGCGCTGGCTCGGCCAGTGGAAAGCAGAGTATTTCTCTCCGGGCAGTAAAATGAGAGGCTGTGGCTCCTTAGTCCTTCTGCTATAATTAAGTTGGCCAGAAATCCACCTAAGGATACTAAATTCTGTACCTGACCCTCTAATTACAGCCAGAAGGGATCAAGAGACAATTACTTCTAAAATAGTCCCTGCGGGCCAGAGGCAGGAGCAGTGTCTGGCACATCTCAAATGCGCCAAGGGAACACACCCCGGGCCGCCCAGCAGCCCCCGGCCTCCTTCCCTCCCCGCCCCTCTGAGTTAGCAGGCTCTCCTGCTGCAGTCTGAGCCGGCCCAGTCCCCCTGCCGCAGACCGGGTGGCCAGACCTCGGGAAAGCCTGCAGGCACCTGTCACAGTGCCCAGGATCCGGGAGCAGGGCGCCCTCCTCTTCACCCTCCATAAACCCAGCATGCCTGCCCGATGACATGGGCCACCAGTCCAATTAAACCCTGACGGGCTAATGAAAAAGGCCCCTGCTGCCCACCAAGTGTGCAAAAAAGAAAGTACCTCCTTGGGCAGCCGCCGCCGCCGCCGCCGCGGCCACTGCCAGCGCAGAGGTCTTCCTGGCCGCGTCGGTGAAAGCAGCACCCTCCGGGATCGCACTTCTGCCTTCTTTCTTCTCCGCGGCGGAGGCTGAGGCGGACGTGTCCATCTTAGCTGCTCATGGTCCCGGTGGCAGCCCTAAAGAGAAGACAAAGACGCTCACCAACACTGCCCCAGACCCAGCCGGGAACGCCGACCCAGATTCCCCGCCGCCACGCACCGCGACAGCAACCAACTCAATTCTCTCATAATTGGGAAGGAGGGTTTAATTAATTTTGAGGATTATTAGTTCTGAGATTCATCTGGTCTTTGAACGACCTCACGGACAACAGGTGCACGTTGTCATTATTTTTACCCCAGATTTTAAACCCTGAGCAACAAGTCAGTTCCTGCCGCCGAGTGGGGAGCAGCAAGGAGAACTGCACGGAGATATGGAGTCAGCGTCACAGTTTTCTCCAACTCAGAATCACAGGAAAGAAAATAAAGCGAGAAACAACGACATGGGGGTCCAGGGGAAAAAGCCCTTGTTTCCTGCCCCTTCCCTGCTCACCAGGATCCATCTTTCATTTATTCATGTGCATGTCCATCACTCATTCATTCCTCACATTTTCCATCACTTAGTCACTCACACACGCTCAGTCAATAGATTTTTAAGCCCCTATCATGCAGCCGGCCTCGTGCCAGGTGCTGAAGACACAGTCCATGGAGTTTACATTCTACTTCAGAGACAATAATAAGTAAGGGGAAGTCAGTGTGTATTTAGCTCCAGTTAGAGAAGGGGCCTAGGAAGAGAAAGCAGAGTGGCAGGAGGGGGCAGGGTGCGAGGGGATTGCCGCTGTGAGGTCAGGAGCCCAGGACAGCCAGAGGGCAGAGGCGAGAACCAAGGGCCTGGGTGGGAGGGACTGGCTTGTGTGAGCAGCAGCAAGGAGGTGGGCGCAGGCCCTGGAGGGGGACAGGAAGTGACTCATTGTGAAAAGGGGTCATTCTGCTGTTGTGTGGAGAGCAAGTTTGGGAGGAAGGGGCATTACTGCAGGGACCCTGGGAGCTATGAGGGGGGTCTGGGTTGGATGGAAGTGGTGGGGCCGCCGGTGTGCTCTGCAGGCAGAGCCAACAGGGCCTGGGAGGGCTTGGGTGCGGCCGTGACGGAGAGAGGGGTCATGGCTAGGGAGGAGCACCCAGGGGTGCAGGCACGGAACGCTCTCTGCTGGCGGTGGGTCACAGCAAGTGCTTCACTAATATGCCTCATCACTCGCACATGCGGCTGACTCAGTGTTTGTATCAGATATTACAGAATAGAAATGTGAAAGTCATCTTTCAAAAAGAAGTGGGATGTCAAAGATGGCTCCAATTTTGACAGAGCAGCTGGATGAGTGAGCGGTGGGGCCATTTGCTGAGATGGAGCATGGGGCCGGGGGGTGGGGGGGGTCAGGAGCGCAGTTGGGCCATGAACCTCTGAGATGCCTATTAAGACCCACAGAAACTGCTGGAGATGCAGGCTGGAGCTCAGGGGAGAAGTGGGAGCTAGAGATGGGAATATGGTGGGCCCAGGGCAGGCCAATGCTTCCAGATCAGAAACCAGCCAAGGAGAGTGAGCAGGAATGGCCAGTGAGGGGAGGGAAGGGGAGGGGAGAAGGAAAAGCCCAAACACCAGGAGAAATGTCTTCAGGAAGAGGAAGGAATGATCAGCTCGGCCACAGGAAATGAGACTAAGAAGATGAGGTCCAGAGCTGCAGGTTCATCCACACGGGGTGACCAGGGCCCAGTGGGGTCAGGAAGAGACTGGATGAGTGTGGAAACAGAAGCCATCTCTCAGGAAGCTTTGCCATAAAAGAAACAAAGGAAATGGGTGACAACTGGAAGGAGTTCAGGAGGCCGTGGTGGCTGTCCCAGGAGGGAGGCGGGCGGGTCCACACCGTGGAAGGGACCGCCCTGGTAGAGGGCTCATGGACCACAGTGCGGCAGAATGGAAGGCAGTGGTCACGTCCATCCCTGGGGCCTCAAGGCTAAATCACCTGTAGGACCCAGAATCTCATTTTCTTAAATCTGCACCCTACTCGGTGTCTTTCTAAGTAAAAGTTGGAGGGCACGAGGGCATGGTGTGGCGCATGCAAGACGGCTCCCAGGGCTGCTGGCTGGCCGAGTGAGCAGCACCTCCCGGTGTGGTCTGCACACACCAGCCTGGCCGCTTTCAACACCTTCAAACTCCCCGTCCCGACACCCACGGCAGATGGGGACAGAGACGTCTTCTGAGGATTCTGGTAAGTGATGGCGTTCCCTTTGGTCTCAAGATTCCTGGATCACTACCTGATCCTTCAAGACTACTTGTAAAATCTGTTCTTTCAGACTCTGGCTGTCTGAATGGCCTGGGCCTGCTCCGCCTTCTCTGCTCCCTTAGCCTGGCCCCAGTCACTTGAGCTGTACCTTTGAGTCACCTTCCTCCTCCCCAGTCTCCCACACATCTGATCAGCTGTAATGGCCGTCGCTTCCCCACCAAAGACCTAACCAGCACCGCCTCTCCCAGCTGGCTGCTCTGTACCAAGCATCTTTTCATTCTGGGTTGGTCCTGGGCACCTTCCACACAACCTTGCCCCCACCCCAGGTCACTGTCCATCTGACAGCCAGGACCCTTTCTCAAAACCAAATCTCGAGACTTTCCTAAAATCTCTCGAACAAGCAGCAGCTGGTGCCAGTGTGCCACATACCGATCAGTAGGAGGCCCAAGCCCTGGCACTAGCACCGCTGCCTTGTTCAGAGCCGGGCCTTGCCTGAACACCTCCAAGCCCACTCTGTAGCTCCTGTCAGGTGGTCCCAGGCAGTGGCTGACTTTGCACCTCCCGGGAGGCCCCAGAGCCAGTGCACCCAGTGGACAGCTTCTGACCATAGCAGATTACAACTCTACACATTCATGAGCGACACACTCAAGGGGCAGACTCAGTGAGCACCAAAGGCCCACTGAAGCAAGTCCTGCCCCCTAGGGGTGTCTCCTGCACAGCAGCTCTCCCACTGTAGTCGCAGCTGGTCCTCACAGCCACTTGGCCTGGAGGTCAGTTCCTCCCCGTCATGCCAACAGCAATCAAGGATCAACTACAACAAGACTGTGCACACAGCCCACACCGGGGGGCACACCTAGAGTGACCAGCTTAGGTGACTGGGGAGGCTGAGCCACTTGAGCTCTATCTACAGGACATCTACTACACAAGGCCACTCTACCAACGCCAGGAGACACAGCAGCTCTATCCAATACATAGAAACAAACACAGGGAAGCAGCCAAAATGTAGAGCCAAAATACATATCACAAATGAAAGAATAGAAGAAATCTCCAGAAAAAGAACCTAATGAAATGGAAGCAAGCAAACTACTGGATACAAAGTTCAAAACAATGATTATAAGGCTGCTCAAGGATCTTAATGAGAGCTTCAAGGTACTTAATAAGACTTTCAAGGATCTTAGTGAGAATTTCAAAGACATGACAAAGGACCAGTCAGAATTTAAGCATACACAAACTGAAATAAAGAATAATTTGCAGCAATTCAACAGTAGAGTAGAGGAGTCTGAGAATCAACTCAACAATTTGGAATATGAGGGGGAAAAAATACCCAACCAGAAGAGCAAAAAGAAGATAAAATATGAAGTTAGTGTAAGAAGCCTGTGGGACAACTTCAAGTGTACCAACATTTGCATCATGGGAGTACCAGAAGGAGAAGAGAGAGAGCAAGATACTGAAAACCTATTTGAAGAAATAATGACGGAAAACTTCCCCTACCTGGTAAAAGAAATAAACTTACAAGTCCAGGAAGTGCAGAGAATCCCAAACAAGAGGAATCCAAAGAGGACCACACCAAGACACATCATAATTAAAATTCCAAGGGTTAAAGACAAAGAGAGAATCTTAAAAGCAGCAAGAGTAAAGCAGCTATCTACAAGGGAGTGCCCATACAACTGTCAGCTGATTTCTCAACAGAAACTAAGCAGGCCAGAAGGGAGTGGCAAGAAATATTCAAAGTGATGAATAGCAAGACCTACAACCAAGATTACTCAGCAAAGCTATCATTTAGAATTGAAGGTCAGATAAAGAGCTTCACAGACAAGAAAAAGCTAAAGGAGTTCATCACCACCAAACCAGGATTACATGAAATGTTGAAGAGTATTCCTTAAGAAGAGGAAAAGAAAGAGGAAGAGGAAAAGGAAGGGGAAGGGAAAGGTGAAGGAGAAGAAAAAAAGGTAAAAAACATAAACAATAAAATGGAAATAGATACATATCTATCAACAACTGAATCTAAAAATAAAAATAAATGAACAAGGAATCTAATGAACAAAATAAACTGATGAATAAAATAGAACCAAAGGCATGGAAACACGGAACAGACTGACCAATCTCAGAAGGAAGGGGAGGAGCGAAGATCTTATATGCATACTAGAGGCCCAGTGCATAAATTCGTGCATGGGTGGGGGTCCAGCCAGCCCACCCTGATGGGGGCCCATTGGGCCGGGCTGGCGGGAAGAAAGGGGCTACAGGTGGTTGGCCAGCTGGCCCGGCCCCCGATCGGGGTGTTTGGGGGCCGATCGGAGCCCAGATCAGGCTGGTTGGCTGCCGCAGTGCGTATCATGGCCACCAGTCATTCTGGTCGTTTTGGTCATTCCGCCATTCCTGTCATTGGGCTTATATATATATAAATGTGCATAACCCATGGACACAGACAATAGGGTGGTGAAGGTGTGGGGTGGGGTGGGAACTGGGTGGAGGGGGGCAATTGGGGGACAAAGGGGGACATCTGTAAATACTCTCGTCAATAAAGATTAAAAAAAAACAAACAAACAAACAAAAAAACTCACCGCATCCCTCCCCTGGATCAAGGCCTTGCTGAGCCCCTGGGCCTTCAGGTAAAGTCTTCCTGTGTCTACCTGCAGCCTCCTCTCCTACCTCCTCTTCTCACTCAGTTCCCTTGTAAAGCAGCAGGCCTCTGTTCAAGCCATGCCGCCAACCAGAGACTTCACCGTCTCCGTGTATGATGGACTCTGCTCTTCCTTCAAGATGCCACTCAGATGTCCCTTCCTCCAGGAAGCCTTCTACTCCTCTCCGGTCATGGCCACTTCAACTTATGGACCCTGCAGCAACCAGACCCCCCCCCCCCCTTATTGTACTCATCATCCCCTCCAGGTCAGGCTGGCGAGGAACAACTGCTCAGGAATGCCGGTCAAAGGCTGTGAGGGGCCTCTGAGGCATCGCAGCACTTAAGTAACTGTACAAGTAACTTTGTGAACAGCATAGGTTTTCCTCCCAAGAGCTCAGCTGAAGGAATTTAGGCCCGACTTTGAAACACACCTTGAATTTGGAAACAAGGACAAAAAACAAAATAACAGCCAGAACAACAAACCTTTAACAAGCGTTCACCAGCTGCCAAGCACTTTGCAATATTTTACATAGGAACGAACCGACGCCCAGAGAGGCTGAGGAACTTGCCCAAAGACAAACAACGCAGAAGTGGCTGTGCCAGACCCCAAAGCTGTGCTCCGGAGCACCACAGTGAGCGCCCCCGCGAGCGGCGATCCTGCAGGGCAAAGGGTTTTGCCAGAGTTCCCTGGCAGGCACTGCAGTAACTGGCTGTTGAGCCCTTCCGATATGGAGGCACCGGGCCAGGAGTCTAGGAAGCCCTGGGAGCGGGCTCGGCATGGCCCCTGTCCGAGAGCCAAA
Source organism: Eptesicus fuscus (assembly GCF_027574615.1). Taxonomy (NCBI): domain Eukaryota; kingdom Metazoa; phylum Chordata; class Mammalia; order Chiroptera; family Vespertilionidae; genus Eptesicus; species Eptesicus fuscus. The sequence goes on from NC_072483.1 coordinate 8,038,608, forward strand.
CCCAAGGTGGTGAGACTGGTGGACAGGGACCACCGGCCAAGGGCTGGGCAAATGCTGAGGCTCTGTCCGGGCTGCTTGCAAAACCCTGGCTCTACGGGTGGCACCTGCCTGCTGAGGCTGACCAGGTGGGGCAGCGGAGGCGTGTGCAGTTACACATTTACTCACGAACTATCTACTCGCTAATTCTTCATAGACGAATCAGCTTTGTGCTTCACACTGCACTAGGCTGAGCTGGCCAGGCTCCACACCCCAAATGAACTGGGTGTCCTTCCCTGCGTCTGGACACTCCCCCACCATCAGGGCACCTCTTGCACAGCTGATCACAATCTTCTCTGCACCTAGCTGGCTCCCCGCTGGACTGGGACCTCCTCCAGGGCAGGGCTAGGCCTTGCGCCCCTGGGTCCCCAGGCCCAGCTGGGCAGGTGCTCATGGGATGAGGTGGGCACAGGGAACCAGACCTGCATCTGGAAGGCACAGGCTCAATGGACTAGAAACCAGCAGAGTGAGGGCACCCAGAGGGCTGGCACATGTGACCAAACCAGGCTCCTGGGAGGTGTCCCCAAACGCAGATGGGAAAACTGAGGCCAATAACTCTGAACCCTCACACTGTAGTGTCATGGACTCCAAGGAAAGAAAGACACTCAAGAAGGGAGGGACTGTGTCAGCTTCTATTAAGGGACGTGAGGAGGCTGGAAAGAAAAGGAGGGAAAGGCTGTGATGTTGGGGAGCAGCCGCTGCAGCTCCTGCAGGCGACCATCCCCCTGTTGTGTTGTCAGAGTGATGTCATCACCCCGATTCTTACAGAGGAAGGAGCTGCCCCCGCACCACTTTCCACGGAGGAGGCAGGAGCGCCAGGTCTAGAGCCGGGGGCGCTGGCCAGAAAGCTTCCCGAGGCCTCAGGGCGAGGCCAGCACAGGACCGGGTGAACAGAGTGGGAGGAAGCGTACTTATCCAGATTCCCCTGCCCAGACTGCCCAGGAGCAGATGTGCACCGGAAGCCCAGGGGCTCCCTGAAGGCCTGCGGGCAGCTGGCCCGGCCAGGGACCCTCAGTGCCCCGTGCCACAGGCCTCGTCTCCTGCAGATCAGCCACCCTCCCCGGCCCTCCCCTCCCAGAAGAGGAAGGCAATAGACAGAGAGGCTGTGCAAATCACAGGCATTAGCGGGATTAGCACAATTTCTGGGTAAACACCAGGCTCCAGGGTCCCAGGCAGCCACTTTCACTCTCGAAAGCTCCTCGGATCAGAGGCAGATGTCTCGGCCTCGTCAGCAGCCTTACCTGGGCCCCGGGGGACAGCAGGGCACCAGCTCTGGGCTCCCACACCACAGCTGGGGGCTTGCTGGTCTGGGCGGGGTCATGTCCCACAAACCACACAAGAGGGGTCCGGGGTGCAGCATTCGCGGCGGCAGGAGAGAGCACCCTCTCTAGCGAGGAAACGCACTGCTCCAGCAGGTCTGCGCTCACCGGGGGGATGCAGCCACGCTTCCGGTTCCGCTAAGGGGAGGGGCCTGGACCCGAAGCCCCCAGGAGCACCCTCGCCCTCAGGAGAGGGTACTCAGGTCACCTGCCCTCTGGGCCTCGGCACCCCAGGGCACGGGCAGCACCAAGAACCTCAGAAGGCATTCCGCGGCCTCCTGGAGATCCGATTCCCTGGGTCTGCGTGGACAGTGGGGACAAACAGCCACATTTTTCACCAAGTCCCATGGCTGTTTCCAACACGCTGGCAGGTTTAAGAACGAACGCACTGGGTGCTCATAAGGCCGCTTCCAGCCTCCAAATAAGGTATAAGTTCCCGCTAAAAAGCAAGGCTGCAGCACCCGGATGGAAAAAATAAATGTTTATCTCCGTTCACTGGGAACTGGAAGTGGGTGTCTCCTTCAGCCACGAACGTGGCCATCAAATTGCAGTGCCCATGAGCCTGCCACCAGCACAAGTCACAGATGTGCCTGCACCTGCTGGCCTCAGCGCTGCACTGAAGGTCGCCATCAGAGCCCCTGACCTTGCCGGTTGTGCCGGCACATGTATGACTACAGCACAGAGGCGGCGCCTTCGCATGTGCTCACGGCAGGCAGGTCTACTGGCTTCCTGTGTGTTTATTCTCAGCACTAATAGCATTATTCCCAGGAGGAGTCCCCGGCACAGAAAAGGTTAAGAACTCTGATGAAAAAGACTGACTTGAAGAATAAATTAATTATCAGAGCAGAATGAGCGAATCTCTCTGAAACCTGCGATCGCAGACACCTCCCGCCACCTGGCTTCTTTGAACTCCTCTAACGAGTGAGTCACAGGAACTGGAGCGGCTTCCCGGGCCAGTCAGTCTCCAGGAGAGATGCAGCCTTGCCTCCCAGCGAGCCAGCCTCCCCAGCCGTCACGTCCTCACTCCTCTCTGATCTCAGCCATGTGGCATGCGTGCCAAGGCCCCACACGCACAGGCACACATGGGCACACACAGAGCACACACAACATAGAGCAACAACCACACACACAGTCACATGCATGCATAGACCACATCCACACATACACAGCCATGCTTGGGCACACATGCACAGTCAACATGCATACATGGTCACATGCCACACACACATGTACTCACATACACGTCCACATGTGTGGGCACACCATTGCATAAGAGATGCACACATTCACATGGATGTGTAGAAAGATACACACACGTACACTGCGATAATAAACACCGCCCTGCCTTTATCACAAAGTTACTTTTAAGATGAAATGAGATAAAACACATGAACGTGCCTGGCGTGAAGAGCATTGCCAATGCGGCTCCGATGAAAGGAGGTGAGCACTGTAACATCTTATAACTGAAACGAGGGGAGGGTGCTCGGTCTCTACTGGCCCCAAAGCCCCAAGGACTCGTCCTATGTCCTCTCCGAGTAGCCAGACGCCAACCACTTCATTTCATCACCTCAGTGCGGCCCTCGGTAAAACGAAGGCTCTGAAGTGAGTTCCCGGCCTCAGGGATAACAGTCCACGGTGCAGCGGCCAACACATCCAAGAAAGGGGGCCTGGCTTCCCGTGTTGGCGGCAGGAGGGAGCAGACGTGTGCTTCGATTCAGCCCCACGGGCCCACCTGGGCCACAGCCCACGCTCACTCCTCCACCTTGTAGGAGAAAGAGAAACGGGTGAGGCGAGGAGGGTTCCCTAGGGCTGCACTTCGCTGGGACACCCCGCTGGCCCTTCATGGCGGGGTCAGAAAAACCCTATTTTCAAATATGTGTGCATTTATTCTCCCAAGGGAGAGCTGTTGGTGCTTGGACGAGTGCAGTCCATGGCAGCTGTGTGCCCTTGGCCATGTAACGTGCCCTCTCTGAGCCTCCATCTCTTCCCTTAACCTGGAGCACCCTCCAACTTCCCAGGGGGTGGAGACGGCAGCCACCCCTCCCAGCACAGTCGGGGGCATGTATTACAGCAGCAGCCCCCACACATCGGCCCACGGTGGGTTAGACCTGGGTGGCCACGCCTCTGCGGGAGGCCCCTTTCTCCGAGAAAGGCCACTTCCCAGGGGAGGCCCAGGGGAAAAGCAGGGGCCCCTGCTGGCCGCACACCGTCTGGGGCGCCTCAGGCCTCGGCTGCACCTGCTTCCACTCCTTTGTCACCTGCCTGTCTCTGTAGGGGAAACCGAAGCCCCTGTGCAACGGCTCCGGCGGGCCAGCGGCACACCAGCTCCACCAGCTCCGAGGAAAGCCGACACCAGCCCCACACGGGGCTCCGGGCAGCTCAGGGAACCGTAACTGACCTCCGCCGCCAGAGAGGGGTCGGGAACAGCCTGTCAGACCTGCCCCCTGGCTCGGCCCTCTTCCGGCTGCCCGCCTTGCACCACCCAGGCCAGGGTTTCCCACAGCCCCTGGGGAAAGGGGAACCAGAGCCTGCAGAACAGCCCTGGCATCGGGCCTGGTCACACCTGGAGGAAAAGGCCAGCCCATGTGTGACCAGGCCCGGACCCCAGGGCTCCCTTCCAAGGTGATCAGGAACCTCAGGCGCGGCTAGTGTGGGTGGCACCGGCACACAGCACCTGCTCCTTCTGGATCAGACCGTCTCTACGTGGGCTGGGCACGCAGCCTGCTGCCCACCTGCTGCCCGGTGGGATGTGGGGACAGTTCCAGAAAACAGAGTTCCTCTCAAGGCCCCCGTGGTACCGCGCGGCACCCTCCATCCTGTGTGTCCCCTCGAAAGGCTCCATCGTCCCTGCCCAGCGTGTCCCCGGCACTGGGAGCAGAGAAAGAAAAGATGGGAGCCTGTCAGCACCTGTGGGTGCCCACCCACACCAGGCCAGCGCCTCTCCTGTGGTAACACACTGCCTGCCAAGGTTACCCAGAGGAGCTGATACCATGTTCCTCACTTTACAATGAAACCAGCCCAGAGAGGGTAAGTAACCACCCAAAGTCCCACAGCTAACATGTGGCCAGGCAGGTCCTCTGGATTCTGAAGCCCACACGTTTTATACCTTTTCCATCACAGCCGAACTCTTTCGGGTATGTGGACGCCTGCCACGTGCAGGGAATATTGCAGGGGTGTCCAAAGGTTCGGTTCATACAGTTCACCGAAGGCTAGAGCAGCTTACGCTAACATCAGCCAAGAGCAGAGACCTGATGGCCCTGGGAGCCCAACGACGGAGGGCGACTGACGGTGGCGTGGAAGGGACTTGCAGGTGACCATCCAACCTGCCCTCTGGTTTCAGGCAGGACATGAGAGGCCTTGAACGTGGCCTACAGAGAGGAGAGGGAAGGGCACCCCAGGGGCAGGAATGGCATGAGCATGGCCCTTGGCACATTCTGGAGGGAGAAAAAGAGAGGAGAGTGTTCCCCGAGGGAGAAAGGAGACCAGGTTGAAGGGAGCTGGGGAAGGCAGGCTGGGGAGACTGATTTTATGAAAAATGTACCTTCTTGCCTCCTAGTCTCGGACATTCTGCTGCACCAGCCGGCTAGCCTGGCTCCCACAACCGAGCTGCTTCCCGGAGCGTTGGACCAGAGGCCTGGGAGGTGGGAGCGAAGCCCTCGCCCTCTGGCTGTGGCAAGGGGTGGGCACCATGCACAAATCCCTCCCCCAGCGGGTCACCTTATCACTCCTGGGTGTAATGTTCCAGGCAAGGACTCCCTCGTTGCCCAGCCCCTGGGCAGACACAGATCATGACCCGCCCCCGCCCCCCTCCCCGCTCACTGACTTGCTGGTCAGGGCAGCAGCCGCGGCCCTCCTGCGGCCCCGCCTCCAGTAGGCGGAGATGGGTGTCAGGAGGACTGCAGCTGGCAGGAGGCTTTTTTTTTTTTTTTTTTTAATTCTGGGAGGGTGCGGGGAAGAGCTGCTTCGTGCCTGACACTCCACTTGCACTGGAGGTGATTTTCTGAAAACCAAGGCCATGTCCGTCCCCCTGCCTTTGCATCCCCAGGCTTCGCTGCCCAGTTTCATCTCTGCGCTGCCCAAGGAAGCCAGGCCTTAAAACCCAGCACGTGCCCCGATGCGCTCCCACCGGAGTCCTGCTGCCGCGCCCGCTGCTCTGAACCGTCACGTCACTCCGGCGCAGCAGCAGCCGGCGTGTTGGCTTGTTCAGCGAGAGCACAGAGCGCCGGCTGGAGAAGGCAGGCTCACATTCAAATCCAGCTCCACCCAGAGCTATCGAAAAAGCCAGCTTCTCAGGCCAAAGCCTCAGTTTCCTCACCTGTACAATGGGCATGACAACAGCACCTCCCTTGTGGTCAGGATTAAAAGCACAGGCCTGGACATGTGAGTGCCCCGCTCAAAAGTTTCCACTTTACCATCACTGCAGCCTGGGCAAGACTGTCCATCCGCCTGCCCACTGGGCACAAAACCTGTGCCAGGCAGTGCCGAGGGGCCGAGCCCGACAGGAAGCCTGTGGGAGACTGAACAAGGCAGCCTGGCAGCCCCGTCCTCTCCACCCACCCCAGTGCCTCTGGAGTCTAATGTGGAAAGTCTCGGGCTGGCCTCCTTTTGGAATGCGCCATGCTGTTCCATTGCAAACACCCGTGTCCATCCCGTCCTCCGCGGAGAGCCCTGAGTGGGGGCCCGGGTGTCTCCCTGCACCCCTCCCCCCCGCACACTGCCAGCAGAGGCACGCTCCCCCTGCTCCTGCTGGGAGGCTGCTGTTCCGAGGAGAACAAGGGGCTCGCTGTGCGCGCCCAGCCAGACCCAGATATTTTAACAGCTGCATTGTGTGTCTCTGAGGCGCGATTCCTGCGCAGGGAAGAAAAACAAGCTTCGCCTCTGCCCCAGGAGGGAAAACAGACCGCCCTGGGCAGGCGGCAGGCGGTGGGCAGCGGGAAGGCCCCGCAGGGCTGGGCAGGGCAGATGGGGGACAGGCCTGGCACACAGGAACCAGGGCACCGAGGCCCCTGCAAGGGCCCCCTGAATCCAGGACTGGGCAGAGGAAGAGAAGCAATGACAAAGGCCCAGCAAGTGGAGAAAACCCCGGAAGGAGGCTCTGAGAGGGGAAAAAAGGACCGGAAAGGCGGGGAGGGACCCACAGAACCAGGTCCAGTCCCCTCCACGGCTCCAAGGCCCCACCGTGGATCTGCCTCCCTGTCCCTCCAGGCTCACTCCCCCGTTAAGCTGAGGGCAATCCCCCGACCCAAGCAGGCTGCTTACACTCTCCAGCCTCCCCCTGCGGTGCAACCGCCCCAAAGCCACGGGGCCAGGTAGGTTAGCGGTCTTAGGGATCAGTCCTGTGTCCTGTCCCTGGGGTCAAGCCCCCACGTCACTGTTTTAAGTACCTGTTTCCGGGCCTGTTCCCTTTATGCCTGCCCCAGACACAGGCTCAGGCAACATTCGATGATGGCCGCGAGATTGCTCGTGGGCACTAAGCTGCAAGGACCCTGTTCTCCTAGCCCCTCGGCCCCGGCGCCACCCGGTCAGGGTGGCTCCTGCGAGCTCAGCACTCTGGGTGGGGAGTCTGAGGGACGGGTGCAGGGGAGCATGGCTCTCTGAGGTCGGACTTCTGGCCCAGGCGGGGGTGACCACACCGCTAGGAAGATCTTCAGGGCAGAAGTGCTACCCGCCTGAAACGCAGCCCTCCCCCTGAGAGGGCGAACTCCCTGAGAGCAAGGCGGTTATGCGCGGTGCTCGGCACTCAAGACCGCATCCCTGAGCACCTGTGCGCTGCAGACACACACAACTGCAGACGAATTTAAAGGTGCCTACGTGTTGCTTAAAAGGTGCTGTTGGAGCCACGGCACCCTCGGAGGGGCTAGCTTCTCCCAGTGGAGACGCAGGCTGGGGAGTGGCGCTGTGGGGTCCGAGGCACCGTGCAGGTGGCATTCCCAGTCATCGCCCAAACCACAGCTTCTGCCGGGTGGTGGTGGTGGTGGGGGGGGTGCAGACCCAGATCACATCTCACCTCTTCAAGCACCTTGGCACAAGTGACCCAAGTCACAGAGGCTCTCCAAGGAGGGGGCGGGAGGTCCTGAACCCCACCTGGCGGTGGAGACAGTTCTGGGCTGGCTGCAGGGGAGGAGGCCCCCTCCCCCCCCGCTCCACTGAGCCCCTCAGAGGGGGGAGAGGGGGGAGCCAGGACTCCCGAGCCCTTGGAGCAGGGATGGGTTCCAGGACTCCCCGAGCCCTCAGAGCTGGGGGGGGGGGGGCTCTGGGACTCTGCTGGAACTCTGGTGAGGACCCCTGGGATGAGGAGGCTGCCTCGCAAGGAGCCACTCAGGGCCCAAGCGGCATCTTCCTCCTCCCTCAGTCCCCTCCCTCTGGCCCAGGCGTCCGGCACCACAGAAGGCCTCCAGGGCCATCCCGTCCGGGCCCTGGCCAGGCAGCTCAGACACTGAGCAGCCCCTTGCGATGCTGCAAAGGGCCGTCCCCCAGCTCCTTACCAGATCACCCTCAGCTGACATCCCTCTCCCAGCTATACCCCGACTCCTGTGCAACTCTGAGTAAGTGCCCCATTTTGGGGTTCAGTTCCCGTCTATAGATGGGAGGCTGGACCCCAGGGAGCGCATGCCATGCCACAATTGGTAGAAACAGGAACTCTGGCATGTGGGGAGCAGACAGAACCCAAACATTGGACCCAAGCCCCCTGCATCCATGAACCAGCAACTGTATCCTGAGCACCAACAACCTCCAAGGCCTGAGGCCACCCTCTCCATGGGTGGCACTGGGCCTGGGGTAGGGGCAGGGCAGGGCAGGGCGAGGAGGGCTGGCTACAGATTCAGGGCGGCTGCTCTGCCCCTCAAGGCTCTGGGGAGAACCAGGCCGGTGGGTGGCCTGGCATCCTGGTTCGGTTTGTGCGGCGCCCTGCTCCGACTTGCCCAGCCATGGCCCTCCCCACACCTTGCAGGCAAAGCCCACACCCAGCCCTTCTGTGTGTGACTCTACCAGGCTCCTTCCCCAGGCTCCGCCAGCAACCGCCGGCCAGCACCCCCGGCCAGTGGCCAGCAGGAGTGGCCAGCCTTCGGGAGCATCTCCGTGACGAGGGGGGAGGAAGGCACCACAGGCCCGCTGTGCTGCCCTGGGTGAGCCTTGCCCTGCGCAGTCCCAGCCTCTCCCAAGCCTCGCTCTTCTCCTGCATGCCCAGGAGCCCATATGCCCTCACATGCCCTTTGGCAGTCCCACACCCCCAAGCCTGGTGACCGGGCCCCCACCCCAGCCCGGTGCGGGTCCGTTGCGGCCTGAGCACCTGCCCACTCGGGGAGGCCAGGGAAGTTCTAAGGGCTCCATGACTTGGTATAAGCATGAGATGCTTCGTTCAGGTGGCACACATTCTTGAGGGCCTACTGTCTGCTCTCCCCAGAAACACCTGTCCCCCACTCCTGCCCATTAACTCCTGCTTACACCTCCGAGGCTAAGGCTGGTGTCAGCTGCCCCCGGAGTGCTTCCCAGCTCTCCCCCCCCGAGGCTGGCACAGTGCCCCACAGTCCCCATGTCAGCCTGGGCATCCACAGCACAGCACCCGGGGAGTCAGGGCAGCTCTGCGTGACCCCTGCACCGACACCCGCCGGGCGCACACTCGGTGCCCCATTAAGTGCATTCCGTGAGGCCACCCCAGGGCTCCGGATCAGCCGTCTCCCAGCCCCCATACCATTAGAGAGTCACTTCTTTGAAACGTTTTAATTTTCAAGAACAGTCTATTAAAAGGCAAACGGCTCTAGAATACGGTTAGGCCTTTCCCTAGGTGGAGGGGGGGAGGGGAATCAGGGAAGGACAGGGGACCCAGTGCCAAAAGCCCGGCACCGTTTTGCTGACGGCTGTCCTGGCTCTAACCGCAGGTCCACGCCCTCCTGATAAAAGCAGCGCGTCTCCTGCTTGTTCCTGCGCTCCGGCGTTTCTTGGCATGACACCACGCGCAGAGCGGAGTGGCTTTGTAGCGTGTGCTGCTGGTTCGCCTTCCCTCCCTTCAGCACAGCTCTCCGGGCACACGCGATGAAGCCTTGTCCCCCTGGCCTGGGAGGCCTCCGGAAGCCCTGTCTACACCGGCCCACAGCTCAGTCTCCCGCCCGCTCCACCACAGGCCAGGTCTGTGCGTCCAGGTGCCACGGGGGAGCTCGGCTTCCGGCTCCCCTACCAGGACTGTCCCTGGGAAGATGCTCGTGGCGTCCCAGCCATGTGAGGCCAAGGTGACACGGGGCTCCCTCCAGTGAAGGGCGTCCTCCAAACTGGCCAGCAGCCACAGAGCGGAGAGCAGGGTCAGGTGCTCGCTGGCCACCGGACTGTCACCCACAGTCCTCACTCACTTAGGCTGGGCTCCCCCCACCCAGGACACATCTGATGGTGGCAGGACTTGGCCCCCCAACTTCGGGCCTGCCCACGGGAAGAGGCACGCCTCCAGGTCCTGGACCCCATGCCTCCTTCCACGATGGCACCGGGCCCAGTCCCTCCAACCAACCGCCCGCTGACCGGGCCACAGGCCCAGGGATCCGCCAGGCAGGGAGCCTCGTGAGGTCCCAGAGATCCCAGAGATCAAGACGTCAACTCCATCCTCCTCAGGAATCCTCTGCAGAGCGCGTCTCAACAGGAGCACCCCTGTCTGAAAAGACACCTGGCGATGTCCAGAAACTTCCTACTGTTTCCAAATTGTACAGGAGAGCAGAGTGGGCAGGGCCCGGCCGGGAGCAGGGCTACAGGGAGGGCGTGTGCAGGCCAGGACTCTGAAGGAACTGGGGAGCCACCGAAGGCCTCTGAGCAGAGGGGTGTTGTGATCAATGTGAGTTTACACAGCGAGGCTGTGCGTCATGGTACCAGTGCTCTTGGCCCGCTGCCAACCCATGTCACGTTCAGGTGGTTCTCAGGTTCCCCACAAGCCCCTGCATTACCTCTACTGGGTGGAGCCCCTGGCCCCGCAGGCTCTGACCCCCGGGAGGACCCGCTGGAGGGCAAGCCCACTAGCCTGTGATGAAGGAAGGGCAGGCCACCTGTATGTGGGTGCTGAAGGTTCACCCCCCTCACGATGGGGGCCATCAGAGAGGGCTGTGGGTGCCCGGACCAAGGGAACAGCACCCTCCTCCTGAGAGGGGGCAGCTTGGGGTCAGGCAGACGAGGCTCCCAGGCCAGCACTGCCATTGAGCAGCTGAGGGTCTTGGCGGAAGGCTTACCCTCTCCAAGCTGCAGTTTCCCGTCTGAGCTGACAGTGAGGCCATCTACTCCACAGGCCCCTGGGCCTCCCCACCCGACTGCAGGATCGCACACACCTGCCTGCTGGGAAGTCCCCACTCCGGGAGGCGGAGACACGGCGCCACGCTCCTCTGGAAAGACTCCGTGGCTGCCGCTTTCCCTTCCCTCGCCGCTCACTCTCTCACTGCTATCCTTGTCCCCCTTCCCCGCCCCCTCCTTTCCCATCTAGCATGGGACAGACAGCGGGCCTGCCCGGCACAGAGGCCATCCCTGCTTGTCCGAAGGAGCTGACGGCCGCATGTGGCTGGCCTGGCTGCCCGCCTTGCCGCGGAGCCAGCACTCAGGCCTCGGTCTCAGCGCGGCCACCTCAGCTGCCTCAAGGACAGTCTGTCCAGCCGCAAGAGGGGCCTGTGTGCGCGTGTGCGTGTGTGTGCGCGTGGGCCTGTATGGATGGGTGCACACCAGACTTCCCTTTCCAGTGATAACCACCAAGGAAGATCGGAGTAACAGGTGCCTTTCTGAGAACGGAGAACCCACGCAGTTTGGCTGCACCCGCATTCCTTCTCCTGCAGGGAAGCCTGCTGGGCTGAGAAAAGGCGTGTGTCTTCTCTCGCCCATTCCCCTGAACACCAACGCTCCCATGACACAAACACACTGGCTCATGTCAGACACCCTCGGACCCCAGCCAGCTCAGCCCTGCACTCGGCCAGGTTTGGAAAGGAGAACAGAGCAGGAGGGGCGGGTCTGCCAGGGGAGGGTGGGGAGGGGTCAGGGTTAGGGGTCAGGAGGCGGAGGGTCTACCCAGCCCTGCCGCTTATTTGCTATGCACATTGGAAGCTGCAAGAACCCTCTTCTCTTAGCCCCCCTCAGGCCCCACCCCCAAGGTCAGGTGGGGATGGACTCCTATGCGTCAGGTTCCCAGGGTAAAGGGTGAGTTAGACAGCGGGCATGTCAGCCATGATTATTATGGAACCACAAGAGGCTCATCCCGCTGCTGGGCAAGGAGAATGGCAGACACAGTGGGCCCGGACCCTCGTTCCTGGCCGGTCTGTTCCAACTCCTTCTCCATCAGGTGTCCGGGTTTTGGGCCCTTTCTCCCAAGCACCGCGTGCTCGGCCTCGACGCCCCCAGCTGTCAACCCCGCCAGGCCTGTTAAGCCAGGAACGGGCTGCAGAAGGTCCTGGCCCCACCGCTCAGCCCTGGCGGGTTCACGCACCCGCGGGCAGAACCCGTGGCCAGCAGGGTTTCACAGGCCGCGTTGTCTTACGAGGCACGGGCCAGCGGCCTTTCCAGACGGGACCAGAGAGAATAGCCGGGCCACGCTCCCTGGTGTGAGAAATGGAAGGGCAATGACGCTGACCTCACAGGGGGTGGTATGTCCGTCCGTCTGTGAAGACTTCACACAGCCGTGCCCCCAGTGACCAGCACAGCCTGGCACGGGCGAGGCGCAGCCGTCGGCACCGGCATGTAGTTCACACAGGGAGGGGCGGGCGTGCGCAGGAGGCTATTTAGTCTTCCCTGTGACGTGTGCTGCCTGAGGGCCTGGCTCCTGGGACAGCCATGCCGGGGCCTCTTCGTCCACATTCTCCACCTTCCAGGTCCCCCAAGCACCCACCTGCTGAGGCGAGGCGGGTGGCCCGGGCCCAACCCCAGGGCTGCACCCAGGCGACGCCCTCCCGCTGGTCCGCCCAGCTCTTCCACCGGCACAACCAGGAGCATCTCACGACCTCTGGCATTTCCCACCGGCCTGGTGGCTTCCCTGGCACCACTCCCGCACACTCCTCACTCACACACTCCCTCACACTCCTCACTCACACTCCTCCCTCACACTCCTCACTCACACTCCTCACTCACACTCCTCACTCACACTCCTCCCTCACACTCCTCACTCACACTCCTCACTCACACACCTCACACTCCTCACTCACACACTCCCTCACACTCCTCACTCACACACTCCTCACTCACACTCCTCCCTCACACTCCTCCCTCACACTCCTCACTCACACACTCCTCACTCACACTCCTCACTCACACACTCCTCACTCACACTCCTCACTCACACTCCTCACTCACACACCTCACTCACACTCCTCACTCACACTCCTCACTCACACTCCTCCCTCACACTCCTCACTCACACACTCCTCACTCACACTCCTCACTCACACTCCTCACTCACACTCCTCACTCACACACTCCTCACTCACACTCCTCACTCACACTCCTCACTCACACTCCTCCCAACACACTCCTCCCGCACACTCCTCACTCACACACTCCTCACTCACACACTCCCTCACACTCCTCACTCACACTCCTCCCTCACACTCCTCACTCACACACTCCTCACTCACACTCCTCCCTCACACTCCTCCCTCACACTCCTCACTCACACTCCTCACTCACACACACCCTCACACTCCTCACTCACACTCCTCACTCACACTCCTCACTCACACTCCTCATTCACACACTCCCTCACACTCCTCACTCACACTCCTCACTCACACTCCTCACTCACACTCCTCACTCACACACTCCTCACTCACACACTCCCTCACACTCCTCACTCACACTCCTCACTCACACACTCCTCACTCACACCCCCACACACACTCCCTCACACTCCTCCCTCACACTCCTCACTCACACTCCTCACTCACACACCTCACACTCCTCACTCACACTCCTCCCTCACACTCCCACACACTCCTCACTCACACACTCCCTCACACTCCTCCCTCACACTCCTCCCTCACACTCCTCACTCACACTCCTCACTCACACACTCCTCACTCACACACTCCCTCACACACCTCACTCACACACCTCATACTCCTCACTCACACTCCTCACTCACACACCTCACACTCCTCACTCACACTCCTCCCTCACACTCCCACACACTCCTCACTCACACACTCCCTCACACTCCTCACTCACACTCCTCCCTCACTCACACTCCTCACTCACACTCCTCACTCACACACTCCCTCACACTCCTCACTCACACTCCTCACTCACACTCCTCACTCACACTCCTCACTCACACACTCCTCACTCACACTCCCACACACACTCCCTCACACTCCTCCCTCACACTCCTCACTCACACTCCTCACTCACACACCTCACACTCCTCACTCACACTCCTCACTCACACACCTCACACTCCTCACTCACACTCCTCACTCACACTCCTCACTCACACACTCCCTCACACTCCTCACTCACACACTCCTCACTCACACACCCACACACACTCCTCACTCACACACCCACACACACTCCTCACTCACACACCACACACTCCTCACTCACACACTCCCTCACACTCCTCACTCACACCCCCACACACACTCCTCACTCACACTCACTCACACTCCTCACTCACACTCCTCACTCACACTCACACACACTCCTCACTCACACACTCCCTCACACTCCTCACTCACACTCCTCACACACACTCCTCACTCACACTCCTCACTCACACTCCTCACTCACACTCCTCACTCACATACCTCACACTCCTCACTCACACTCCTCACACACACTCCTCACTCACACACTCCCTCACACTCCTCACTCACACTCCTCACTCACACACCTCACACTCCTCACTCACACTCCTCACACACTCCTCACTCACACACTCCCTCACACTCCTCACTCACACACCCACACACACTCCTCACTCACACTCCTCACTCACACACTCCCTCACACTCCTCACTCACACACTCCCTCACACTCCTCTCACACACTCCCTCACACTCCTCACTCACACACCCACACACACTCCTCACTCACACACTCCCTCACACTCCTCACTCACACACTCCTCACTCACACACACTCCTCACTCACACTCATTCCCTCACACTCCTCACTCACACACCCATACACACTCCTCACTCACACTCACTCCCTCAAATTCCTAACTCACACACCCACACACACTCCTCACTCACACACCCACACACTCCTCACTCACACACCCACACACACTCCTCACTCACACACCCACACACACTCCTCACTCACACACCCACACACACTCCTCACTCACACACTCACACACTCCTCACTCACACACCCACACACACTCCTCACTCACACACTCCCTCACACTCCTCACACCCCCACACACACTCCTCACTCACACACTCCCTCACACTCCTCACTCACACACTCCTCACTCACACACACTCCTCACTCACACTCATTCCCTCACACTCCTCACTCACACATCCATACACACTCCTCACTCACACTCACTCCCTCAAATTCCTAACTCACACACCCACACACACTCCTCACTCACACACTCCCTCACACTCCTCATCACACCCCCACAAACACTCCTCACTCACACACTCCCTCACAATCCTCACTCACACACTCCTCACTCACACACACTCCCTCACACTCCTCACTCACACACCCACACACACTCCTCACTCACACACTCCTCACTCACACACACTCCTCACTCACACTCACTCCCTCACACTCCTCCCTCACACACCCATACACACTCCTCACTCACACTCACTCCCTCAAATTCCTAACTCACACACCCACACACACTCCTCACTCACACACTCCCTCACACTCCTCACTCAGACACCCACACACTCCTCACTCACACCCCCACACACACTCCTCACTCACACCCCCCCACACACTCCTCACTCACACACTCACTCACACTCCTCACTCACACTCCCACACACACTCCTCACTCACACACCCACACACACTCCTCACTCACACTCCTCACTCACACTCCTCACTCACACACCCACACACACTCCTCACTCACACACTCCCTCACACTCCTCACTCACACTCCTCACTCACACTCACTCCCTCACACTCCTCACTCACACACCCATACACACTCCTCACTCACACACTCCTCACTCACACTCACTCCCTCAAATTCCTAACTCACACACCCACACACACTCCTCACTCACACACCCACACACACTGTACACTCTCACAGACTCACAGTCACACATTCCCACTAACACACACATGCGCACGTGCACACACACACACACACACACACACACCACTGACAGTGCTGTCCCAGTGCTGGACACCCAGTCCTCCCTGACAATAGTGCTCTGCTCTCAGGGGGAGCAGGAGGGGTTCCTCTGGCTGTGAGAGGAGGGGTTTGGGGCATAGAAGCCCTGGCTCAGGGGCCTGGAGACCCTCTGGTGCTCACGGCTCCTGGTGCTATGCCCCTGGGCAGCCCCACCCCACCACAGGCTGGCCCCAGAGACCCCCACGCACTGGACCCTTCTCACTCCACCCCTGTGAGCGACAGCCAGCCAAGCTACCTCCAGCCGGTCAGCCCCAGGCCCCACAGCCCCTCAGCCAGCCTCCGCCCTGGACCTCACAGCTCCCTGCTTGCAGAGGCGGCCGGATGAGGATCAGAGCCCAGCGCTGCGTCCAGGATCCAGGCCAGGCTGCCTGCATCCCGCCCTGCCACTCACAGGACCCAGCTTCCACCATCAAGACTCACTGTGATGCTCCTTCCCGAAGCCACCAGCCGCCACCACCCACCCCGCCAGCATGTCTAGGACAGGGCCACAGGCCCAGGGCTTACAGGGGCCAGGGTCTGCTGGGAACCAGAGGGAAATCCCAGCATCAGACACACTGGGACAAGCAGACAGGCCAGGGCTTCCCCACGCCCGCCCACCTCCCCAGAGAGCCAACAGGCCGTGGCCAGGACTCCAGGGCACACCGGGGAGCGCCCGGGACAGCCTTTCCAGAATAGCAGGGGCCCGGGACTGCATCCCCTCACTTCTGACCCTGAGCGCCGACCCCTCGGGCAGGCTCCCCCAGCAGGCCTCCTTCCGTTTTCCAAAGGAGTAAATACACGGTCTGTCTCCCATTCTGAACACACCTGGGCTCACGACTCCTTCATCTGGCCCCGTGACTCCGTCTTCAACATCACACTCCCAGCTCACTGCCTAATATTGTCCAATTAAATGGAGCTGTGGGGCCTCTCGCCCAACCCCTCATCTTACAAATGAGGACTTGCAGCCCAGAAAGGTTCAGACACTTCCCTGATGCTGCACAGCATGGCAGGACCGGAATTCACCTCCTATTCCCGGCCCAGCCCTCCCTTCCCCGCACATCAGGGCTCAGGGCAGGAGGAAAGGCAAGGAAATGAAAGGGGTGGGTTGTAGAGCCCGCTCAGACCTGCCTCACGCACCTGACTGCCCGGTCCCGAATCCCCAGGCCTCGTCACCACCCCACCTGTGTCAAGTGAACCCACAGGCCTCAGCCACAGTCGCCAGCATCTCTCACCCAGAAACGCGCAGAGAACACGGCCAAGATCCTGGCACAGAAGGTGCTTCGGAAGGCAGATGAGGGAGCCCCAGACTGGGGCCAACATGGGCACATGACCCCCAGGTATCCCCTGGGAGTGGGGCCCCAGCTTTCAGCAGCATCTCCGTGACCCACTGCCACAGAGATGGTCCTGGCCCAGAGCCCTGGGCTCTAGAATCCTTGACCCCAGTGCCAGACACCTGTCCCGCCTTCTCAACAACAGCCCCCTCCCACGGGCCTGAGGCTACAGGCCTCCCTTGAACGGTGACAGGAGAAAGGAGCCAGGCTTGCAGGCCTCGGGTCGGATCCTCCTACAAGCCCTGTAACCAGCGTTACGAGCCAGGCCTCCCACCTGGAAAGTGGGTGTCACGTAACCCGCACTGGAAGATGCGATGTGTCCACACGCGTCAAGACTAGTGCCCGGTGGGTTCTCAATGCCTTTGCCTTCTCTCCCTCTGCCCCATCCCGGCCCTGGGGCCCGGTCTTGCTGACAGGACAGTCCCAGCCCCCAGGCAGAGCCGAGCCATGGACAGGCCACGGACCTGCCTGGGCCAGAACATTAAAGACAGTCCGGGGCCGCGGGCCTCGGAGGGTGACATGACAGGAGCCCGGGAGCGCCAGGCCTCGGCTCAGCGCAGCCCGTGCTCACCGGGCCGTGCTCGGCCGGCGTGGCGTATGTGACCCGTCCAGGCTCATGGAGGGGCTATTCTCCCCATTTTACAGGCGGAGCGGCCGAGGCACCTGTAGGACATTCCAGACGGCAGGCTCTCCCCGCTTCGCTCCCCAGCCTCAGGGAATCACATGCTTCACACAGAGAGACCAGGGAGGGGCTGGGCACAGCAAGGCGCCCACTCCCGAGGCAGACACTGCCTTCTCCGGGCACCGGGTATGTTCTGCCCATTTCCGGAGCATAAGGGTCAGCTCACGCGTGAAGCCAGCGCAGCGGGCATGCGTGAAAACACCACCAGTACCTCTGGCAGGAACCCGAGTGGCTCCTGAGAGGTAAGGTATGTAAGTAACACAAGCATCACGGAGCGTAATTACTAAACGTTGTCATTTCGGAAGAAAATTAATTAGCAATAGCTGTGGCTGTCTTATGTCTGCTTAAGCAGTGTGCATCTCAATTAAAATCTAATTGCACAGCGTCAATCACGGCAGATTAAATGGCTTGCGAATCCGAGCGGGCTCATGTCTACACAAAGCCTGAATTAGTGTAAATGGAAGACCTGTCTCAGAGGGGAGGCGCGGGGAGGGGAGGGGAGGGGAGGGGAGGGGAGGGGAGGGGAGGGGAGGGGAGGGGAGGGGAGGGGAGGGAAGGGAAGGGGAGGGGAGGGGAGGGGAGGGGAGGGGAGAGGTCAGACAGGCACGCTGGCAGGACAGTTAGGTCCTGGCATATTCACGTGCCGATGCCCGCTGGTCCTGGCAAGGGGTGAGCGCTTCCAGGCACAGAGTTGGATGGGAAGGGTGATTCCTGCACTCCCACACAGACCCACCCTTGGAAAACGAGACTTTAAGCCCAGCTAGAATCAGGTGAATTCTCACGGGAGCCCTGACTGTGGGCCGTGAGCCACATAGCAAAACAGGGTCCAAGGTGGAAAGGTCGGGAGATAGCTGACAATGTGCCATCCGATGGAGGAGGCAGAGGTCTAGGGCCAGGCCGGCCAGGCCGACAGCATCACACGGGGGAGCGGGCCAGGCCAGAGGCGATGGAGTGGTGAGGACTGTGGCAAATTGGAGCGCACAGGCCCCTGTGGAAGGCCAGCAGCCACGCCCCCCGCCGGCTGGCCCTGCCCATGCAAGGATGGGGGCTCAGATTCTCAACAGAGTCAGGGGTGGGTTTTATTATTCCAAGTTTCCTGAGTTTTAATACACAGTATAGGACTAGCTTAAGGGTTATCCACACTGGACCTCTTGTCTAGGAATTTCTGCAAATACACAGCAAAAGGTGCCATCTTCAGAGCAGATTCGTGGTGCCCGGGGATGGCAGGACTGCTAACTGGTCCAGGGTTCTTTTCAGGGTAATGAAAATATTCTACAATTACACAGTGATGCTGGTTGTACAGCTTTGTGAATATTCTAAAAGCCACGAAATTGTACACTTCAAAGGGTGAATTCTATGGTATGTGAAATATAGCTCAATAAAGCAGTTATTTTTTTGATAAAAAGGTCTGATCTTTGCCTCCAGTGTACCCAGCGGCTGCCAGATTTGTCACCAACGCAGCTTTCACTCCCACCTCAACACAGAGGGCCTGGTCGGGGCGGCTCAGGCAGGAGCTGGGCAGACAGCGCGGCCGTGGCCTACAGCCAACTGCGACGGAGCTGGGGACGCTCTTCTACCCCTTCAGGGTGTGGCGGGAGGCGGCCGCTCACTCAGTTGGGATGCTTACAGTGGAGGAGGGTGGGCGATGGGAGGAGGCGAGGAAGGTGGAAGGAGCCCAGCCCGGCAGGCCCCGGTGGTCCTCCAGCGCCCACCGAGTCCAAACTCACCGCCTCCTCCAGAGGCAGCAGCCCGCTCCGAGCCTCGCACGCCTTCTGCGGACGCAGCTACTTCCCCTCCCAGCACCTGGGAGCTGCCTGAGGGCAGGCGCTGTGCCTGCAGGGCTCCCAGGGGACACGCACGGGTGAGTGATGTTCATCACCCGTCGGCAGCACCCACCTGGCACCGAAGGCTCTCTGCCCGCGAGTGCAGCAGCAGACAGCAGTGGGGGCTGACGTGGGGGAGGAGCCAGGAGCCTGGCAGCACGGCAGCTGAGCCGCCTGAAGGAGACACACCACGGTCCCAGCCGACAGCGCCCATCCGAGCTGTCACCCCCGGCGGCACGATGCCACCCCCAAAGCTTCCCTCCTCAGCTGCAGGCTTCGCCTTTCCTTTCAACAGAGCAGAGTCAGATCACGCCGCCCGCCCTCCGGGAAACCGGTGTCCGACCCTGTAACTGACTACGGCCCGCACGCTGAGACCTCCCACCTTCCCCACAAGTGCCCTAAACCTCATCCAGGCCTGAGCGGCGTCTCCACTCGGACCCACTTGCTCCGCTCGGATAATCCACCCACGGGGAGACCTCGGCAGCTGTTCCCGGGAAGCTGTTTGGTACAGGAGAGTGCAGCACGCCAAATCCCGAAACCACTCCCAGTGACCCACCACAGGGGCCCGTTAAGTGATCACAGCATGTCCAAACGACGGAATATTCCTCATCGAAAACAACATTTACAGACTTTCTTAATACCTTGGGAAGGGCTCGTGTGAAAACACCAAGTGAGGAAACTCAGGGTGCAAGGTGGCACGCGAAGCAAGAAGTCTTAGCGCCGGCGAGCGCCGGAGGGGTCCTGGAAGGAGGTGCTGTGGCCGCGGCTGCTGCTGAGTGACGGCCGGGCGGGGAATGTGTTCCTTCTTCATTTATATTTTCCTAAACTTTCCACACTATTCCTTAGCACACGGGTTATTTCTTTACAATTAATAAAAATTAAACATTTGTCCACAGCAGAAGATATTAATGTCCCCCGCCCACCAAGTCAGGTGCCCAGAGCTGAGCCTCCGAGCCTGGGGCTGGGGCTGGGCCCAGGCCCGGGCCCTCCACTCGCGGCGGCTCCTTCCTGCCGCTCAGCCTGGAACTGGCACCCTGGCTGTTCCTGGGACTCCGGAGGCGCTGCCTCCAGGGACACCCTCGCTCTGCCATTCGCGGAGTGCGCCTGGCTGCGGGTCACCACACCTGCCGTGGACACCAAGGTGCGCGTGGTCGGGACCCTCGGAAGGCTTTGCTTTGTGAAGACAAAAACCCGGGAGGCAGCACTAAGCACAGACCAGGCGTGAGTCTCTGGGCGCGGGAAGAAGTGGAGAGGCCAGGGAGGGCCCGCAGGGGGAACCATGGGCGTTACCAAGGAACTGGAGCACCATCCCACACTGAGGCTGGCAGCAGAGGAGTGTCAGCCTCCGCGCTGGGCCGTGGCAGACTCTGCTGACGGACCCAGCTCACTTCCCAGCAGTCCTGGGCTCCTTCTGAGGCAGGACCATCAGCTCGCCCAAGCCCCTGCCCTCACGGGGAGGCGAACCCCTCCATCTGTGCGTGTGGGCCCTGCAGGCCTAAGCGAGGGAGTGGCGTGGACGGAGGATTGGAGGATCGGAGGATCAGACAGGGTAACTATGGAAACAAGGGAGCCGTCAGCAGGGAGTCCGGGCAGGAGTAAGTATCCAAGCACCAAGGTATAAAATGAGTGTGAAGCCCCTAAGCAGTGTGGCAGGCCCCTGGGACGGTGAGCACAGGGGGGGGAGGGCAGAGGGCCACGCCCTTCCTCTCTCCGAACTCTGAGGGGGTGCCCTGAAAGCCCAGCAGCCCCTCTGAAAGGAAGAAGACTGGGCACGTGGCTGAGCCGCTGGCGACAGGTCAGCATCGGGCAGTTCCTGCTGGGATGGGCAGGAGGCTCCCACGACGGCCCAGCGCCTGCCCGAAGCTCGGCCGCCCAGCCAGAGTGGCCGCCCAGCCACGCTCCCTCTCCCCGATCCCTCTCCCCAGCACCTCTTCCAGCAGCGCTGTCCTGTCTGCCCCAGGAGACTGCGCATGTCCTTGCGAAGAGGAAAGACCCCTGATTTACCCTGAGACTCACAGGTCTCGGAGGGGGCGCGAGGGCCCCTGGGAAACACCCAGGCAGACCGGGTCACCTTTCTAACGCGGAAGCCCAGGCTCAGACACGTGGAGACATCCGCCCGGTCGCAGAGGCGGAGGCACAGCACAGTGAAGTCCGGGCCGTGCTGTCCACTGCCCAGCTCCGTCCCGAATCCAGCACATCGCGGCGCCCGCTAACACGTGCTCACCGGCTGACGGACGCCAGGAAGGGCGGCGCAGAACCGACGCCAGCCCGAGCGCGGCCCGAGGCTGTGGCACCGGCCTCCGCCCCGGCCCCTCCGCACACAGGAGGGACTGCAGACCCGCGGAGCCAGGACCCACGCAGAGCCCACCGAGGGCACCGGGTCAGGACCGGACGCTGCCCTCGTGTCCACTCGGGCGGGCTTTCCCGAAGACCAGCCTGGCTGCCCTGGAGCCACTCGCGGCAGCGCAGAGCACGGCTCCTGGCGGCCGGGGCCTGGGCAGGCAGGGCAGAGGTGCCGGTCATGACCAGTGTCTGGGCTCCACAGAGTTCACTCCGATTTGGTGTCCTAGGGGCGTGGCGGGTGGCGTGGCTCACAGAGGCGGCCTCTTTCCATCGCGTCCCTACTGCCTGTCAGGCAGGTGGTCTCGGCGCCGACCGCGGAGCCCCAGTTGCCGTTGTTGTGGTTGGATTATTATTATATTGTTATTGCACGCCCAGCAGGCACCCAGCGCTCTGCAGTGTGTCCCACAGGCGATCATTATTATTATTGTTGTTGTTGTTGTTGCTGTTATTATTAATTAGAGGACGCCCAGCAGGCACCCAGCACTCTGCGGACTGCGTCCCATGGGCAACTCCCTGATACACACAACACTCCGAGGGGTCCCAGCCACGTTTTCAAGATGAGAAAACCCAGGTCCTGGAGGTTCACGACCTTGTCGAAGACCAGAGAGCAGAACGGGGCAAGGGAGAGCTTGGACCCGGGTCCCGCCTCGTACCATTCCTACTTCAAATCGCCTCAGAGCACGTGGCCACCCTCCACATCAGATGCGGAGCACCTCCGCCCGGGTCACTGGGTCACTCCCCAACACTCCCGAGTGCCTTGATGGCTGAACCAGGAACGAGCGGGACCCAGACAAGGGCTGCTCCCCAACCTCAATGCACCCCTGGTCCAGCTGGGAAGACAGATCGGTAAACCGTCACCAACGCTGCGTACGTGCCGGGGAGGGGGGGCTGAGAGGGGGTGCGACGGGGGCGGGGGATTAAGAGGGGGTGCGATGGGAGGCGGCAGGCCTGGGGAGGCATTCCAGCAGGAGCTGGGGAGCAGAGGCCTGGAGAGGAGGAAGTTGGGAGCACCAATGGGAAGCTGCGGATTCGGAGCGCAGAGGATGAGTGTTGTGGGGTAGGTGGCTGGGAACACGGAAGTTAAGGGTCAGGGAGCCCCATATGGCGCCCCAACGTTGCACAATTCCAGGGGATACCAAACAGTGTGTTCTATGCAAATTTGGCCCCAACAAGAATAATACGTGGTGCCTGGAGTCAGACCAGCAGGGCCGCCGCCTCGGCAGCAGAGCCTGCTTGAGCCGGAAAGAATGGGGACACGTTCTCAGACAACTTGGGGCTGGGAGTGGGCAGGAGAGGCTCCCAGCCCAGGGCAGGAAAGGCCCTGCACGGCTAGCTGTGGGTCCCAGGGTCCCAGGGACTCAGACACCAGCAGGGCTCCCTCCCATCAGCCAAGCCCACCGAGAGAGCACGTGTCCAAGGCCAAGCTGAGCACCCACTGGCCCAGGTTTCTAAGACCCACCTGGCACCCTGGCCACGCTGGTTTCAAATCAGCTGCTCCAGGCAGCTCCTCGTCTGCCGGTCAAGGGGGCAGGAGGCACAGCCCCCTACTCATCAGTCAGGACCTGTCCAGCCATGTCGACTGCTGGAGGCTGTGCACTCACATGCACATGTGTGCACACATATGTAGTGTTTGTGTACACATATTCTAACATACTCAAAATCCATGCACAACCAGAAATGCACTCACACACAAATGCATGCACACACAAACATACAATAACACAGACACATTCCTATATATGCACGCACACACACGTACATACTCGAGCACACACGCCAGGTGCACCCCGGGGCAAGTCTCTGAGCCTGCCTCCTCCACCTCAGGAACTCACTTCCCCAGCTCCAGGGCTCGAGTCCCACACGGTTTATAATTGCCTTGGCAGCAGCAGAGCCAAACTGGTGCCAAACTGGAGTCGCCCAACACAGGCGCAATGACCCCCCAGTAGCTGGAAGGGCCAGGCAAGGTCTCTAGGGCACAGAGGGGACTTTGTGCAGAGATAACTTCCCAGAGAAGGGGCTAAGTACACAGGGCCATGGAGTTCTGGGGTGCCCCCAAGCCCCTGACACCCAGGGAACCTGGAATCTTCCACTGTGCGGCAGAAAGAGTCCACTGGACTCGGCCACCCCGGCTGCCCAGCACTGCCGTGGGCTGGCCGGCGAGCGGTTGCATGCTTCTTTTGCCCAGGTCACCGAGGACGCTCGCAGTGCGGAGTGAATGTCCAGGGGCTCAGGAGCCTCTGCTGATTTCCCTCCATTCCTCCACCTGTGAATCTGCCTGTTCGTTTAACCAGTCCTGGCCGTGGGCGCCAGCACCAGACACCAAGCTGGGTGCCAAGTGGCCCCAAAGTCCGAGTGGCTCCTGGGTGGCTCCTGGGGGAGAAAAAGCTACTTCCTGCCCCAGAGTGTCCCACTGTCGGGTCATTTCCCAGTGAGGAACGCCCATCAGGGTGCTGGGCGACCTCCTCCTCCACCTGAAGAGCCAGAGGCACAGAGCAGAAAGCTCCTGAGGTCACGCGCTCTCTGGGCCGGAGCCAGGGCTGAGGCCGGCCACTGGAGCACGGCGGGGTGAGGGACCCAAGCGGGGTGAGGTGATGGGGACAGGAGGCAAAGAGGGGGGGAGCCAGGCTGGGCTACTGAGGAGAGGGCCAGCGGGGATAGGGCAGAGGGCCCCTGGCTGAGGGGGGAGAAGCCCCCTCGGCTCCCATGCCCCATGCCAATTTGGTGAGGGTATTAAAAGGTTTCTTTTCAATTACTTTTTTCTTGAAAATTACTAATAGTGCTCTGATAGAGATGCGAATTAATTTCCCAATTGGCTTGGAAATGAGGAGACCCATTATTGTTTGACCCTCTCACCAGCAGCAGACAGGGAGTGGGGGAGGCTCCTCAGAAGCCGATCATGGAGGAAAACATCCCCATTGCACATGCTCGGCCCCAGGCACCAGACAGCGGCGGGGTGCAGGCTGTCGGTCTCCCCCTTACGGCCCGCACCCTGCTCAGCACACCCCAGGACCCGGCCTCACGCTCTGCTTATCCTCAGAAAAGCTCTGGGCCCACCTCGCCAGGGTGACCACCTCGGGGGCCCAAGCTCAGCCCCTGGGAGGAATTCAGCCCCGAGCCCAGGCCCGCGGCCGGGCAGGTAGGTGGGCAAGCCCAGTGCACGCTGCGGAGGAAAGGAAAAGACAGAAGCCCTTGGGTAGAGCCTGCAAGATACAGAGACTGAGGCATGAAGGTTTTGAGAGCAGAGCCGGGATCCCACCAGGCCAGTCTGAGCACAGAGACACTCCTCCACTGCCCGCACCCCCTCCCTGGCTTCCTCATTCTTATGACAAACATAGAACTTCATGCCACAGGGGCGGGACTCTCTCTCCCATTCCTGTGGGGTGGTCCCTCCTGACCACCGTCTTTCTTTCTCTGCTGAGGGCAGCGTCCATGCCCCTTTACCCCAGAGCTCCTCCCTGAATCCTCTCTAGACGGCTGGAAGATGCTCCAGGAACCACAATCCTCTCCAGGTGAGGAGCCTGGGGTCAGAGGCCAACGGGCATGTGGCCCTCTGCATCCCTGACACGTGGGCACGTGTGTCGGGCCTGCGAGGCGTAGAGGGTAGAAGTCACGCACTGGCTGCCGCATTTCCTGGAGAGACTGACGTGTCCAGACTGAGGCGCCACAGCTGGACTGAAGGCTACGAGGTCAGGAGGGGTCGGCTGGCTCCAGACAAGCTGGGGAACAGCAGGGATGGCTCACCCGGCCCGGCCTCGCTGAGTGAGCCCTGACCCCTCGGGCCCTGAGGTAAGAAAGCACCGCCCAGCCCCGCGAGAGGGGAGCTGGCGGGAGAGCCGACGCCCCGAGACCCCGTCCACAGAGGGACTTTTGTTTGGAAAACAGACATGTGCACTGTGACAAATGCTGTCTAGATTCCAGTACTTTTCCTGCTGCTTTTCAAATTCCACGTTCTCTCTCGACACCAACATCTATCTCACTCCCCGGTCTCCTCGGGCCCACGCTGGCACACGCCAACAGGAAATCAGGCAGCAAGCTTAAAAGCAGAGGGGACAATGGTCTCAAAGACACCTGATGACCTTCGTCTCACCTCCACATGGACTTAATGGAACCGGAGCCTCGGCTGCCCACAGGCCCCTCGCCCTGCAGAACCTCGGGCCTCCCTGACGCCTCTTCCCCAAACAAGCCCTCAGGGGCCTGACGGAGGGGCCGCAGCTCCGAGTTTCAGCCCCTCCCCGCCCACTGCCCACCCAGCCCTGAGCAGCCCCCAGGCCCTCGCCCTCAGTGCCTCTCTGTCCCCTACCCACTCACGCGACATCTGCCTCTCCTCCTGCCTCGTTTCCACAACTGCCTTGTCCCTGCTGCCACATTTGGCTCCTCTGGCCAACACACTCTTTAACCGCTCCTGCATTCCACATTACTGAGCACCTCTGTGTGCCCAGCACTGAGGCTGGGGACACGATGAATAAGCCACAGTGGCCTGGCCCTCCGGGTGCTCTCAGCACACGAGAGCCAGAAAAGCAACAAGGGAGACCGTGGGGCGATGGGAACTGCAGCGGGGAAGCCTGAGCCACAAGCACAGAGCTGAGCCAGGAGGCGGGGCTTACTCATTCCCTGCTTTCTCTCCATCTGCTTCCTGCTGCCCCAACCAACCCCCACCACCCCTCCCCGCCCCTCCCCAGGATACTACCCATTACCAGATTTAGAAGGCCCTACCTCAAGATGCCCCCAACCTGTCAATTATTTCTCTCAGCTTGGAGCCCAAAGGGAGGCACAAATACTTTAGGACCTGCCCCTGCCTGGACAGGGAGGAGGAAAGCTGGAGGCAGGGAAGCACCTGAGCAGGGAAGCTGAGGGCCACCCCACCCTCTACAGGGTGATGACTGAAAGCAGCTCTCCTTCCCACCCTCCTGCCCTCTCGTCCCTCGACCCGCAGTCATACCGAGTCCAAGAAGACGTGTGCCCCCCCCCCACCCCAGAGTGCAGACAGTGCGAGGGCAGCACCGGGGCAGGAACGAACCCGGCCACCCCAGGGCGCAGGCCCTGGCAGCTGGGAGAGGCTCTGGGGGTGGGGTCCTCAACCC
Organism: Eptesicus fuscus; assembly: GCF_027574615.1. Lineage (NCBI taxonomy): Eukaryota > Metazoa > Chordata > Mammalia > Chiroptera > Vespertilionidae > Eptesicus > Eptesicus fuscus. The sequence goes on from NC_072483.1 coordinate 8,065,543, forward strand.
AGACTCCCTGGCTCACATGGTACCTGCAAAAGGCAGGTGAAGAGGCGAACGGCACTGCAGGAGCCTGCCTGGGCTCTCAGGGAAGGCTTCCTGGCGGAGGAGGCAGACACTGGGTCTCCAAGCACCAGAAGTCGCGACCAGCAGGAGCCAGGGGTACTGTAGGCATAGTGCACAATCGTATATTTCCACCAGAGGACACTTTATTTTTATCTCCAAGAGGATCGATGCCACTGAATCCCCGAGCCTTACTTCAGAATACAAAACCTGCAAATTCTGGAGCTTCCTAAAGGTACTAATATACACACCCCAACACAGCCCAGCACCTCACCCAGCCACGGGGACTGGCCTCAAGAAAGGCGGAAAGCCACGAGTCATATGCCTCATGGGAGGAGGCCACCAGCACAGTCAGCAATGGGCCTTGCAGAAGGGGGCTGTCTACAGACACACGGGGAAAACCACCAGGTCAGCCTGAGGTCACCCTCCACCTTCCCCCAGTGGCACCCAGGACCGGGTTTAGGGTATCAATGGGGGACCTGTACCCTACGGCACCCAAGAGAAGCCTAGTGGTCCCAAGAGGGTGGGACTGGCTGAGAGGAGCCCTCGGTCCCAGGGGCAGAAGGAAGTTCAAGGAAAGACCCTTGAGGACTGGAGACTAGATGGGGCCTTTAAGAGGACAGGGGCACATGCCTAGAACCAGGTAGTGCTCACTAAACACTGCAAAGTGGAAAAACAGCCATCTCAGCTCCTTTTTAAAAAAATCCTTACCCAGGATATGTTTTATTGATTTCAGACAGAGAGAGAGAGAGGGAGAGAGAGAGAGAGAGAGAGAGAGAGAGAGAGAGAGAGAGAGACATTAATAGTCTCCCGCACGTGTCCCGACCAGGCATCGAATCAGCAACCTTTTGGTAAGGGACAACGCTCCAACCAGCTGAGCCACCCAGCCAGGCCTTCTCGGCGATTTCACTGGTGTTCACTGCATGAGTAAATAAACAAGTGTTACAGCTCTTAGTTTCTTCACAAGACACAGAGCAGACAAGTCAGAGCTAACTTAGAAGCCATTCACTGCAGAAACACCTAGACACTCAGAGAAAGAACACTCCGCGTTCTGTTTCGGAGATGGTACCCAAGCAAACACGTTCTTTGGTGCAGGACTTCTGAGAGCCTTCAGAATAGCACCGTGCACTTTAAGATTCTGGAAAGCCAAAAGCTTTCCAAGCTCACTGCGCCCACCGGCCCTCTCTGCCTGCAGAGCTTGTGCACACCCTGGGGAGCCTTCCTACCTTCTCCCTCCCACCACACGGCGAAGGCGGGCTCCGTGCATGCCCTGCGGCCGGCCTGCAGCCCACAGTCCCGCTGGGACCCAGCCCTCACTTCTACTCCGAGTGAGGGTGACATTAGGGAAAGGCTAACCTAGAAGCATCAGTTCGTTAAAAAGATTTAAACATTCACATAAACACCTGTAGTGTATCCGTGTTAAGAGCAAATGGCTGTGCCCTGGCCGTTTTCGCTCAGTGGTTAGAGCGGTGGCCCACGGACTGAAGAGTCATGGGTTCGATTCCAGTCAAGGGCACGTACCTTGCTTGTGGGGCTTGATCGCTGGCCCTGGTGGGGGAACGTGTGGGACACAGCCAATCGATGTTTCTCTCTCTCTGTCTCCCCCCCTCCCTTCCACTCTAAAACAAAATCAATGGAAAAAATATCCTCGAGTGAGGACTCATAAAAAAAAGAGCAAATTGCTAGGACATGCCCAACAGCTCATCGGAAGTGTGCTCTGGAGGTGGAGGCCCTGCTCTTGACCACTGGGCGGCGTGTCATGGGCCTCTGGGCAGTCGGTCTCCGCTCCCCGGCCCGGCCCCGCGGGTCCTTGGCACAGCGTGGAGGCGTGCGTGCAGAGCTGCCCGTGCTCTGGCACCTCGCTGTGCCCGGGCCATCGGAGCAGGGCCTGCCGCCCTGAGGCCCCACAGATCCGTGGGCACGTGCAGGCGACAGCAGGAGAGCCCAGGAAGTGCGCCCAGCACGACAGGTCCAGGAACACGAGGTTCCACACCCCCAGCCTGGCTCCTCTGGGGATCTGACAGGAAGTTCTTAGAGCGCGATGTCGGCACGGGGCTGTGCAGTTTACCTCCGGCCCGGCCCGGCCCGAGGAGGCCGCTCGCACAGCCCTGCCCGCCCGCGGCTGGGGAGACGTGCAGGCCTGCCCGCTGACCAAGCCGCTCCTACAAAGGAACCCGCCCAACACCTTTACCCCGAGTTCAGGCCTGGGCTTTCCTTTCCGGGCCCCGCCCCTCGCACGCCTTACGGACGCCAAACCGTGCGCTGCCCCTGCAGGGAGGACAGTCCCGAAAGTCCCTGGGGACTTCCTCTGGGGACACGATGCCACATGCCAGGGAGAGCGCACGGCTCCCTGTCGTTCTGTCCAGAGGCTGTAATTAGGAGGCGGACTCCGCACCACCGGGTTCCGAGCCGGCCCCTCCCCGGTCCTTGCTGGAGAGCTCTCCGCGGCCGGAGCACCCGCTGGACACCGCCTCGCTGTGGTGAGCCTCCTGCCCAGGAAAAGCCGTCTGAGACCTTCACACAGAGCCTCACCAAGATCAGCTCCTTTAACTCCGCTTCTCTGCCGGCAGCCTAGTCACAGTGGGTCTCTCAAACACGTCCTTCTTTCCTTTTCCTGCCTCCCTCCCTCCCTCCTGCAGTAGACATTGAAGACGGCTAATGGATGGCAGAAGCTCTGCCAGGAGAAGAGGACAGACCTGAGACCCAGTTAGTCCCTCCCCAGGTGACAATGGTCTGACAGGAGTCTGTCCTGGGTCTGAGCCAAGGAACAAGGGAGGGTGTAGCCAACTGGGCCTATGGGGGTGGGGGCAGGGGTGCAATCAGGGAACCCGGGACCAGTTCAGATGGAGCAGTAGCCTGTACCAGGCCTCAGTGGTTGATGAGGCCAGAGAGGAGGCAGGGCCTGACCCCAAGGCCTCCTCGCCAGGCTCCTGGACCCCCCAGGCCTTTGCTCCTGTGGCCCATCTGGAAGGCCCTGCTCTTCTCCCATCCAGCCCAGCACTAACTTTATTTTTTTCTTTTCGTATTTTATTTTATTTTCAAGTCTTTCCTGTTGCAAGTATTACATATGTCCCCTTCCCCCCACCCCCACTGACCCCTTTTAGCCTGCCCCACTCCAGGCCTCCACCACCCTATGGTCTGTGTCCATGGGTTATGCATGTATGCATACAAGGTCTTTGGTTGATCTCTTCCCACCCACCCTCCCTCCCCCGCCTTCCAGCGTTAACTTTCACTTCAAAGCCCCCCAGTCCCAGGAAGGAAGTCCCTCCCCCTCAGACCCTCCAGCGCAGCATCCCAGGCAGGGCCAGGGCGGGTGCCTCCTCAGCGGCTGGCCTTCGCTTCCAGACGGAGGAAGCTCAGCCCTGCGAGGAGCTGGGCTCCGGCCCTCCGCAGACCTCCCCTTTACGAAGGGGCAAGGCAAACACGGAGCCCGGCCTGGGCCTGGGCTTGGCCTCTCGTGGGGAGGCCCTGGCCGGTGCCCCCTCCTCCCTGTGCCACCTGCAGCAAAACCCCGGCCCTTGACATCCTGAGAGTCCGTGTATCTGGCCGTCTTCCCCCACCGTAGCCCCACCACTGGGGCTCTGTGAGGGCAGGAATCGGTCTCATCCACTGGTGACCCCAGGGCTGCTCAACAATGATGGCGACAGAGAGAGAAGGAAGGAGGTGGGTGGAGAGGACGGCTGGGTCTGTCCCTGCGGACACGCTCTCTACCGGGTGTGACTCCGTCCCGTCTGTCACTCAGCTGCAGACCAGGGAGCAGAGGAGGAGCAAGGCCCCTGGCGGCTGCGGGTCTGGGTTCAAGTCCCAGCTGATGTCCTGGAAGCTGTGGGACAGGCACCTTGCTTTCCATCACTAGGAGCCCGAGAAGGGGGCGCTGCAGCCAGCTGCGGAGGCAGCAGTGAGAAGGCGGCCAGGTCCTGCTCCCGGGTGGGCGAGGCCCCATGGAGCTCCTGCCCCCAGAAGCCCTCCTGAGGGGTGAGACAACCCCCTCCCCCATGGAGCTCCCGCCCCCAGAAGCCCTCCTGAGGGGGGAGACCCCCCCACCCCGCCCCCCCGTGGAGCTCCCGAAGTCCTCCTGAGGGGCGAGACCCCCCACCCATGGAGCTCCCGCCCCCAGAAGCCCTCCTGAGGGGCAAGACCCCCCACCCATGGAGCTCCCGCCCCCAGAAGCCCTCCCGAGGGGCGAGACACCGCCCCCCCCCCGCCCCCCCGTGGAGCTCCCGCCCCCAGAAGCCCTCCTGAGGGGCCATGGCTGCCGCCAGCCTCAGCTGCTGCTCTCAGTCAGGCCCTGGGCACAGGTGACAACCGGCTCCTGTGCCTCCAGCAGCACCAGTGAGCACCAGTGAGCCCGCAGCGTGGGGGCCACTGTGCCCACCTGACTCCCTGCGCCTCTGCAGCGGCTGCGCTGGCGGGAAAGGGCACCAGCGCCTGCCTTACTGGCGACTTCACCTAATTCTCTCGTTCGCCCTCTGGAAGCTGCGCTCCCTGGCTGAGTGAGGATACCCAGTCCAGGCGGGGGGGGGGGGGGGAGGGCCTCTCTGGCCCAGCAGGGGCACCCCCAGGAATCACCCCTTCCACTGAGCACCCACCCAGCTCCCGCCCAAGCCGCACACCAAGAAGGCAGTCCTCTGCGCGGGACCCCCGGAGCCTCGTCCAGGGAAGGCCGCATCCCTGGGAGGCAGAGGCCGCTCCTGCCCCGCCCAGGTGCCTTCCTGCGCCCCCTTCTCACAGAGCGGCCCCGGTCAGGTGGCCAGCGAGAGCGGCGATGGGTGCCGACCACGGAGGAAACAGCAAAGACCTCAGCCATGGCCAGAGGGCCGGCGCTTTCTCTAAGGCCCCCACCTGGACTCCAAAGACAAAAAGGCAGGGGCTTTGATCCCTAAAAGCCCCAATTCTTAGAATAAATAGCACGGTCCCAGCACAAGACAGACCACTGGCCTGGCCAATGATGGGGACCACAGTCCAGACCTGGGCACAGGGAACCAGGGCTCCAGGGGAGGAGGGAAAACCCTGGGTTGAAGTGGCAGCTTTCTGGTGCCAGTGTTGGGGGAGGGGGGCAGGCCACGGTAACACAGACCTCCCCACGGTGGCTCTGAGCAGCGACAGGAACAGGCCCGGTGGCTCCGCCAAGGGCAGGCGCCAGGCCATGGTGGGTCTGAGCAGGGCAGGCGCCAGGTGCTCCCCTCATTCCACCCCCTGCCCAACATTTGCATGTCACCTCTGATGTGGCTGAAGGAGGAGGAACACCCCACAGAGCAGGCGCTGGGCTGACTGCATTACAGACTGTCCTTAACCCTCCAAAGACCCCCCAGGCGGCGGCCCCACCCGGAGGCCACCCGGCGGTTCCGGTCCATAGAGACTTCGCTGGTTAGAAGAGGGGCTGGCCGCTGCACAGGCTCCGGTCACGGTCACGGGCAGACAGCCCCCTTCAAGGTGGGGACACGACCCCAGGGAAGGCAGATGAGGGGCTGAAAGCCAGCGGACCCGGCCCTCAGTGGTGCTGTCGCTGCGGAGAGAGATGATGCGGAAAGGAGCACAGGCAGCAGAGGAGACAGTGGGCCAGGGGCTGGCGGGAAGCTCCCAGCCCTCTGCTCCAACCCCACCCCACACCCCTCTGCTCCAACCCCACCCCACACCCCTCTGCTCCAACCCCACCCCACACCCCTCTGCTCCAACCCCACCCCACACCCCTCTGCTCCAACCCCACCCCACACCCCTCTGCTCCAACCCCACCCCACACCCCTCTGCTCCAACCCCACCCTACACCCCTCTGCTCCAACCCCACCCCCTCACCCCTCTGCTCCAACCCCACCCCCTCACCCCTCTGCTCCAACCCCACCCCACACCCCTCTGCTCCAACCCCACCCCACACCCCTCTGCTCCAACCCCACCCCACACCCCTCTGCTCCAACCCCACCCCCTCACCCCTCTGCTCCAACCCCACCCCCACACCCCTCTGCTCCAACCCCACCCCACACCCCTCTGCTCCAACCCCACCCCACTCCCCTCTGCTCCAACCCCACCCCACACCCCTCTGCCTACAGCCAATCTAAGGAGGGAGAAAAGAGAGGGGAGGGAGCACTGCCCTGGGTGGGGCGGTGTGGCCAGGGGATAAAATGCTCCCCCACGAGGGCATTCTGGTCCCCACGGGACCCCCATGGCTGTCTCCCTGGTTCTTTTCTCCGCTCATCTCCCCTCGATGACAATCTCCCACCCCGGGCCGATCCCACAGCTTTCCCATGGCCGGTCCCCAGTCTGGAGGAAACGGGTGACGTCCGCTACACAAGGTGAGCTTTCCCCTGGGCCTCCTGCCTTTCTCGTGCCACCCCGCTCTCCTTCCTTTGGAAGAACAAATTGTACCAAGATACAAGCCAGCAGTGGGATGGGAAGAAAAGTCTAGACCGGTATTGGCTGCATCAGAATGGACGCGCGCCCAGTCTAGACCGTCCCTCCACCCCCTGCCCGTGCTCCGCGGCAGACGGGCCTCAATGCCAGCCTTCCCAGCGCCCGGCGGACTGGACCGCGGGGCACTCAGGGTCAGACTCCCCGGGCAGGCTCTGGAGGGGAGCAGTGTGCCTGCCGAAGAGGCACCGGAGGGCGGGGTGCCAGGAGGACCTGGAAACATGACGGCAGTTTTGTTTTGACTTTTGCAAAGCGGCAAACAGAACTTCAGGGCATGTGAGAACAGAGTAAAAAGAGACGGGTGAGGTCTGAGAAACCACCAAGAAGGAAAGACTGACTGCTGTGGGCCAAGAGCCAGCAGAGGCCTGGGGGAGGGGCCCGGCCCGGCCAGCGGCCCGAGGAGCCCAGGTGATGATTAAATGAGGCACCTCCCTGGAAGAAGCTGGAGACAGGCCTCCGCACACGGTGCAAAGCAGACAAGCCCCCGAATCTTCTCCTACCACCTCCCACGGTCACCTCAGGCCCCGAGGAAAGGGTGCACCCGCCTCACTTTCCTGGAAGGCTTGCCTCTTCGATCCTTGGACGGTTCAGACTTCTAGGCATCCTCTCAAAGGCTCGGGGTCGGTGACCTCTGAGAGGCGCCAGGCCCTCCTCAGAGCCCACGCCAAGGCCCCCAGCCTGGCTTAGAGTCGCGTGGAGCCCTGGGCCAGTCCCAAATATCCCCTTCTCTCCGCAGATGCAGCAGCCCAGGGCCGGGGGCGAAGGCCTTGCTCGAAGCTGCACAGCAAGCATGTCTCGCCGGCCCCTCCGAGGCTGATGGGACAGCGGGGAGGAGTGCCCCAGAGGACCGTGAGGGGCACCCTGACTCCATGGAGATCGCACAGGGTGCACAGCCATGTGGCCTCGCACGGGGGCCTCTATGGACAAAGGGAAACCGGCCGTGGGGTAGGGACAAGGAGAGTCACGACAAATCCGGCACAGGGGGCCCCGGGTGCAGGTGCTGTACCCCTTCCTTCCACTTGCTCTAGAGGAGGAGGGAGGCCAGCGATACCCTGGCTTGGAGGGGGCTGCTGTCCCCTGTCACTTGTGTACCATGACAGATTTCCTCTCGTCCAAGGAGAGGACCGGATGCTGAGACCCTGGCCCTCGCGCGGCCTCTCCTTCCAGATTTCTGGCTCCAAAGTGGCCGGCCCGGCCTTCGGACGGTGGCCTCCCCAGGCCCGCCCCGGCTCTCCCCCCAGCCCACGGAGAACAGAGGCGCTCTCCCCGCCTGCGGGTGATTTACGGCCTCTCCAGCCACCCTTCCCGAGGCTGCAGGCCCAGCAGATATTTTCCACTGCCTCAGCAGAGCTCAGCCGTCAAAGGGGCCCTGGGCCTGGGCCTTGGCCGAGCCCCAGCTTCCCAGCTCCTGAGCGCGCAGACAGGCCAGAGGCCCAGGCCAAACATCTGGGCCTGGGAACCAGCACTCCGTCCCCGGGAGGGTGAGACAAAGCCCGGGCCCCACAGCCAGGCCTCCCAGCGCCGCGATTCACACCAGGCCCTTCCCACTTCCGCTCTCCCCTTTCTCCCCATGACAACATCTTGAATGAGTGCCTTTGCTGGCAAGCCCAAGCACTCTGGGGTTCTCTGCCGGACGCGGCTCCCACGCTCAGCTGTACACTCAGCGCTTGGACAAGCTGCCGAGAGCGTGTGTGGTGCTCCAAGTGAAACCCAAACCTCCGGCCCACACAAATGTCCTCAGAGGCCGAGCTCCCAACAGGTGGGACCCGCCGGCGCAACTGGTGAGGTGGCCCTGCCTCCCTCAGCACCAGGCCCTTCCCCAGCAGCCTCGGGACCAGCCAGACTTCCCTGTCCGGTCAGGAGCACCTGGGGGTCAGGACGAGCTGTGCTGTGGCTTCTCTCCACCATTTAAAGCGGGAAAAGTCTCTCCAGGGAGAAAAACACAGATCAGGCTTCCTGCTTCCAGCCAAGATGGAATAACAGGGACAGGTTCCCACCTGAGACCACTGAATAACCAGACAAAATGTTTCAAACCATGGTTTCCAAGACACTGACCACCAGGCAGCAGACAGTGGTCCCTGGGGGACAGAACCAAGCCCCAGAATGCCCCCGGCTGCCAGGCAAGGGGGGACCTACCAGAACCTGGTGGATTCCGTGACCTGCGGAGAGGAAGCGGAAGTCTGGGAAGGCCAGGGCAGCTAGAGTGTGCATGACCGCGTGCCAGAGAGGGCTGAACTGAGACAGAGCCCGGAGATCTGCAGAGGTCTCCCTGGAATACTGCAGAGTATGGTCAGCATCTGCAGGCGCCCAGGGGCCAGGGAAGAGCCAGCTGAAGGGCTGAGAGAACGGCCTCCAGGGCACCCAGGGCCAATGCCTAGTCTCGCCAGCCTGGATGGAGAGCCCCAGAAGTCTCAGGGTATTGGGTAGGGAACGCCAGGATTTTGCCTCAATAGCAAGAAATAATTAGCCCTGAGCTCTGGCCCCATCTAACTAATCTTAACGGCAAGATTAAATGTTCCCAGTAAATCAGCCATGTCACAGAGAAAGGTCAAGAATGCTTGTAGGGCCTTGGCCAGTGTGGTTCAGTGGGTTGGATGTCATCCCTTGCACAGAAAGGTTGTCAGTTAGATTCCGGGTCAGGGCATGGCCTGGGTTGAGGACTCTATCCTCAGTAGGGGGTGTGCAAGAGGCAGTAGATCGCACAGATGGATATCTCTCTCCCCCTCTCCCTTCCTCTCTCTTTAAAAATTAATTTTAAAATCCTTTTTTAAAAAAAGAATATTTATAGAAAACAAAAAATAGTCAACACCCAATAAGATAAAATTTACAATGTCTAGCACCCATCAAAGATTATCAGGCATGCAGAAAGGGGGGCGGGGGGTCAGGAAAATACAGCCCAAAATGAGGAAATGAATCAAAGTGAGCCAGAGCTGACACAGACGTTAGAATTTACAGATAAGGGCCTTAAAACATTTTTTATTATTATTATATTCCAAATGTTCAAAAATTAAGTGGAGACACAGAAGATATAAAAAGACCCAATCAAACTTCTGGAAATGTAAAACACACTGGATGGGATTAGTAGCAGATTAGACACTGTAGAGAAAAGATTCATGAACTTGAAGAAATAGTAATAGAAATTATTCAATATATTAAAAACAAAAAACAGAGGGGAAAATTACAAAAGAAAAGAGCATGGAAGATGTGGTACAACTTCGAACTGACTAATATACGTGTAATTGGAGTCCCCAAAGGAGAAATGGGGAAGGGAGGTGGAAAGAAGAAATATTTGAGAAAATAATGGCTGAGAATGTTCTAAATTTGATGAAAACTGCAAATATAAAGAAAATGTTAAAAGTAACCAGAACAGAGATTACTACCTGCGAGTCATTCAGGAAGGAGTTCATCAAGAAGCTAATGTCAGAACTTCAAAAACATAAAGTAAAACTGGAAGAGTTGGTTTAACCTTTGAAAGCCAATCTATGTGATTCACCATATTACCATATCTGACATCAAGAACAAGATTCACCATATTACCATATCTGACGTCAAGAACAAGACAAGGATGTATATTCTATAGCCAGTAAAACAAGGCAAAGTAAGTAAATAAGACACCTGAACTGTAAGAAAAAAAAAGCAACTTTATTCTCAGATGACGTGAATATTTACATACAAAATCTGATCAAATTTACAAAACAGAATATAAGAACAATACAGAAAAATCAATTATATTCTTAATACTAGCAGATTGAAATTTTAAACTACCACTTATAATAGCTTCAAAAAGCATAAAATATTTCAGGATAAATCTGAAAAATATGCACAATACCTGTACACTAAAAACTAAAACACTGCTGAGAGAATTTAAATACTTTGTGGATTAAAGTACTTAATTTTATTAAGGTGTCAATTCTCCAAATTTATCTGTATTCATGACAATCTCAATCAAAATCTTTGAGGTTTTTGAAGAAATTTTCAAACTGAGTATAAAATCATATGAAAATTCAAAGGATTAAAATAGGCAAAGCAACTTCAAAAAAAGAACAAAGTTGGAGAGCTAACACTACCTGATTTCAAGACTTATTACAAAGCTCAGTAACAAGGAAGTATGGTGTTGGTGTAACACAGACAAACAGATCAAAGGAATAAAGAGAAAGTCCCAGAAGCAGGCCCACGTTTATTTGGGAAAGAGAATTTTTTCATAAAGGTGTAAAAGCAACTGGTGCAGAAAGAATAATCTTTGCAACAAAAGGTATTGGAGCAATGAGATAGCTATATGCAAATACCAGTAAATAAATAACTTTGATCCGTACTTTAGTACTATATGTATTAACATATTAACTCAATATGGATCATGGACCTAAATGTAAAACCTAAAACGTGAATACTTCTGAAGAGAAAACATAGGAGAAATCTTTGTGACTTTGGTTTAGGTAGGCAAAGATTTCTTAGATACAATACCAAAAGCATGATCTATAAAAGAAAAATTTGATAACATGGAGTTCAGTAAATTAAAATCTTTTATTCTACAACTAGAGGCCCAGTGCACGAATTTGTGCATGGGTGGGGTCCCTCGGCCTGGCTGGTGATTGGGGCCATCTCACCAGTCCTGATCGGGGCAATTGGGGCTGGCTGACCGGGTGGGGGGGTGGAGTTTTGGGGGGTAGGACCGCGGGAGATTGGCCAGCCACGGGAGGTTGGCTGTGGGAGCGCACTGACCACCAGGGGCAGCTCCTGCGTTGAGCGTCTGCCCCCTGGTGGTCAGTGCGGGTCATAGCTACCGGCCGGTCTCCTGGTCGTCTGGTCATAACAGTCGCTTAGGCTTTTATAGATAGATAGATAGATAGATAGATAGATAGATAGATAGATAGACACTGTTAAGTGAATGAAAAGATAAGCTACAGACTGGAAGAAAATACTTGTAAAGCTTATACCTGATAAAGGACTTACATCCAGAAAATACCAAGAATTTTCAACACTGAATAATTTAAAAAACAATCAATTCAAGGTTTAAAAAGAAGAAGAAGAAGAAGAGTTGTTCAGACACTTTACCAAAGAAGATAAGCAGATGGCAATGGAGCACACCAGAGAACATCACTCACTGGAAATGCACATTAAAACTACAATGAGGTACCACTACATGCTTATTAAAATAGCTAAAATTCAAAGTTGGCCATTCCAAGTGTTAGCAAGGATGTGGTGGGACCGGAACTCTCATATTCTACTGGTGGGAATATAAAATGGTACAATCCTCTTTGTGAAACAATTTTGCAGTTTCTTAAAAAGTCAATCATACCAACCTCTTGACCCAGATACACCTACCATAGGAGCCAGACATTCCACTCCTCGGGGTTCACCCAGGAGAAAAGAACACCTATGCCCATACAATGACTCGCACAGAAATGTTCACAGCAGCCTTATTTGTAACAGCCCCCAACTGGAAACACCCCAACCTCCATCAACCGGCACCTGAATAAACGAATCATGCTCTGTCCATATGATGGGGCGCTATTCAGCAACAAAAACGGAATGGGCTACAGATATGTGGTAAGTCTCAGAACGGTTGTGCTGAGAAAAGATGTACAGTTTCTTTAACTTAGAAAGGGCAAACTAATCTACAGCGAGAGAAAGCAGGTCTGTGGTTGCCTAGGGAAGGGGCAGGGGGTGGGAGGGACAGACTCCCCAGGGGCAGGAGGAAACTTCTGGGGATGATGGAGATGTTCGCTATCTTGTTGTGGAGATGGTTTACGTACATAAGTCAAAACTCACCAAATTTCACATTTAAAAGCTCCCTGCGTGTGAGAGCACTGGTCAACACCCCGGGGAAGGTCGGGGCGCCCTCCAAGGGGCTGAGGGGCCACAGACAACGCAGGATGCGGGCCTGAGGCTGGGGGCGGCTTTAACTTTCTTCTTTTAAAATCTTTTTTCATAATTATTTAACAAATGATCTGTTTCTGTTTTTGTTTTTTTTAAAAAAGAAAGTTAAGTATACTAATAATTTTAGAACATTTATATACAAATGTGTTTTTAGAAAAATTACTTATGATGTGAAAAAAAACACACACGTTATGTCCAAAAGAGAGGAATCAAAAAACACATTCCGACAGAGCCTAAAGCACATGCTTACCAAAAAGTATTAAGTGAAAATTATAGGAAGCAAACTGTAAACCATACAATCTCAACTCTGTAAAATATGGGGAGGGGGAATAAATACTAATAAAAGGTGAAGACTACAATTAAGTTGACCAAAAATAACAGGACACGTTTTTTAATCCAGGAGAACAAGGCCGGTACTGTCCTCTCTGGGTTAGATGGTCCCCAAGAGCAATGGCAATGGGGCTAGGACAGTCCGGGCCAGGGGCTTCCCACTCCGCAGTCCTCCCACAGACGGCCCACGAGGGCCCGGGGGTGGGGGTGGGGCTGGCCTGTGGGAGCCACGTGACCACCAGCCTCCTGAGCCCTGTGCCTCTTCTCTGGCCAGCTTTGAGCGGGTCAAAGAGCAGGACCACCATCCCGGCTTGTGGGAACCACGCTTGGAAACGGCCCCTCCAGAGCAGGCAGGGAAGAGGGGCACTGGGTCATCCCCTCGGGCCCGGGGCAGCCTCTGGCGGCCTGGAGATAAGGGGCCATAGGACTGTATCAGCACTTTCTAGAAACTCGCCCTGCTGGTGGCTGCTGCCTTCCTCGGCCAGGGACAGAGCACGAAGTGTCCCGGTGTGGGGAGCACGGGTCGGCCCTGCCACGGCATCTGCAGCAGACACGGTGCTCGAAGGCCCAGCAGGATGGAGACTGGCTTAAACCAGGAGCACGGAAGCACGTGCTAAGAGAATTAGGATTCGGGTTGACTGGAGTCCCATTGAGCCGCTCATGTGAGTCTATCCCACGATCTGAGCTAAACCACACGGGTGCCAGGAAGGTGCCAGAGCCATCCTGGGACTCACAGAACCTCCCCTTCCGGGCACCCGGGCTCTCATGAAGGGCCTCTGCAGAGCGCTCCCCTGGAGGTTCCAGAAATGCCTCCCTCTGCCCATGGTTTGCCCGAGTTCCTCTGCCTTGGCCGCCCTTCCTCCCCTGCCCCTCCGTGGAGATCCAGTTCCGCTCCTCTCCGGGGGAGGCCCTCCTGGCTACTCAGACACACATTCTGGTTAAATAAACGAGCCACTGCCCGAGGCCCAGACCCCAGCTCTTCATTACTCGGACCCAGGACTCTGTGATCCCTAACTAACAGCTGCCGGGAAGAGCCTGGTAAAAAATGCACTGTGAAGTGGGAAACGTATCAGCCTGGGCCAGGAAAACAGACAATTCCTGCTCCGGGCCAACATTCCTAGGTAGCTGCCTTGTGAGGTCACGCTGGCCGATTCATGACTTTCCTGCAGCAGCCTCCCAGCCAGGCACGGAGGGGACAAAGGAAGATGCACCTTCGAGAGACCTGCTGGGATTTCGGAGGCCTTCAGCTGTTAAGCAGGTTAGCAAGGTGTGCACCTGCGGCAGGGAGCTTAGTAAGTGCCAGGCACATACCAGCTGTTCCAGCGAGTGCTGGCTGATTGACTGATGGATTGCACAAGGAATTCCCTTTGATGGCGAGTGCCACACTGTTTCAAATGCAAGGCCCGGAAAGGTCTGAGATTGCCGCCTGCTGTGCCAATAGAAGAGGAAGCCCCATGCGGTCCTGTGTGTCAGGCGGGGGTGGGGCGCCCTGCTGGGCCTTTCTCCAGCGCAAAGCTGGTAACATTTGAGGCTGAATCTCCCCGTGGTGGGGCTGCCCTGTGCACCACAGGATGTGGAACGGCATCCTGGCCTCTACCCATTGGATGCCAGTAGCAACCTCACAGCTGTGACAACCAAAGATGTCTCCAGACATTGCCAGATGACCCCGGGGAACTCACGGCCCTGGCTGAGAATCAGAGCTGTCTGCAGTCCTTGCCTGGGGCATCGGGAAGCCAACTGCAGGAGAGGGTCTTGGGAGGTGTCCACAGGCCTGGCTCGGCTCAGGGCTCTGCCTCCACTGCCTAGGCCCATGGTTGGCAAACGGCGGCTCGCGAGCCACATGCGGCTCCTTGGCCCCTTGAGTGTGGCTCTTCCACAAAATACCACGGCCTGAGCGAGTCTATTTTGAAGAAGTGGCGTTAGAAGAAGGTTAAGTTTAAAAAAATTGGCTCTCAAAAGAAATTTCAATCATTGTACTGTTGATATTTGGCTCTGTTGACTAATGAGTTTGCCGACCACTGGGCTAGCGGACATGGAGATTGCCCAGTGTCACTGGGACTAGTTCACCCACCTGCAAAATGAGGCCGTGTTCTACAAGCGGCGTGCACGCTCTAGGCACGCGGAAGGCACTCAATAACGCTTTACATTGGCTTGCACCCAGCTGCTCTGAAACCTCAAGCTAGCATCTTCAATCTCTCAAAAGCGAGGAAGATTCTACTGGAAATCCACTAAGGCCTAACCAGGGCCTCAAAAACAGCTGTCCAAACACTTGGCTAAGTTATTCCACTTTTCTATTCTAAGGAAATAATCAGAATTACAGGTAAACATTTACACACCAAAATGTCTACTCCAGCGTTATCTACAGTAACAACACTGGAAACAATCGAAATGTCCACGGATGTAAAGAAAGTAAAACAAAATATGACAGAGGCAAAGAAATGTTATGTAGCCAATTTTTAAAAATCACATAAAATTATTCACTAATAGCATAGAAAATGTTCATAGTTACAAGGCTATACATAATGTAACTTCAATTCTGTGAGAAAATATAGAGCAAAATATCATTTCACACAAAATAACAGAGAGAAAGAAACTGAGAGACAATTTAATAAAGTTTCCCTCTTTATGCTGTTCCCTATTTTGCAAGTGTTTGGTAAAAAAAAAATGGCATGTCTTAGTTTTAAGCATGTAGAAAAATATTTTGTTGTTTTTCATATTTTCACATCAGAAGAGAAGATTCATTTGCTTGAATCACCAAGTTTTAAACCATAGTCCAGACCCTGAACAAGAGCCCTCAAGCCAAGCAAAGAAAAGAATGTTGAAACCTAAGGAAATTCAACCCAAGGAAACAAACGGAAGGAAGGGGGACCGGCAGGGCTTGGGCCCCTGGGAAAGCTGAGGCAGCCTCGGGGCGAGCAGGGCTGGCAGGGGGACAGTGAGAGCCAGGCTTGTCCGCTGCTGCCCGCATGCCTGTGTGCGGGCTGGGCAGTGGTCAGGCAGCTTGTGGGGCACACATGGTGCTCACTCAGGCAGCCAGCTCCGTGAGGATGCGAGGAGATGCTGTGCCGGGCAGTGGTCCGAGAGCTTGACGCTCGCTGCTGAAGTCACAGTCAACAGGACGCACACCAGGGGACGGGGTGTCCGTCAGGACCCTCAGGCCCTGCGAACCAAGGCTTCCAGTTGCTTCTATAAAGGATGCCACTCCTCCTTTCCGGCCTGCCACCTCCGCCCACTCATGGTGGGCCCCTGAAGGTGGACGTGGTGGCAAGGAGGGACCACGGGGGCCTCATCTGTGCTGGGCATAACAGCTGGGTTGGGCGCCTGGGGCCTGAGGGGTCTGGGGCTGAGGGGTTGGACCTAGAGAAGGATGCGGCACCGGCTCTCAGGGTTGCACACCAGCAACCGGGAGGAGATGGAGATGCCACCAGCCTGCATCCACTTCCCCTGGGGCTCCCAGTGCTGGGGAGCAGCCGGGCAGTGTGCCCTCATCTGCTTTACACGTTGCCCACAGGAGTGTGGACTGCGCAGAGGGCCTGAGCACACGTGGGCAGCCAGGAAAACTGCCTTCAGATCCGCTCAGTCCCCGGATGGCCACCCTCTGAACCAACCGCACAGTGGATGGGACGCATCCACAGGCCCCAAGTTCAAACATATGAAAGTGTTGTTTCATGTTCTCTTAAAGTCCTTGCTCACATGCACTCAAAAGATTAACATGAAGCTAAGAGTCTGCCCTGCAGGACAGTACAAATCACAAACCCCCCAAATGCTGGCCTAACCCTAGCCCACGCCTCCAAGGCGGCAGGACTTCAGTGATGGGAAGGCCACCATTCCCAGGGCCTGACCCTGAGAGGGCATGCTGGGCTCCTCCTCAGAGCCTCGTCAGTGCTCACACACACCTGTAAGACTCACTCTGCGCTGTGCGAGGGTCTCGGAGAGAAACCTGCGTGTCCTGAGGTTCCAGCAGCCGCACACCCACCCAGGCTCTTTCTCGCCCCCTCGCTCAGGAGACTCCAGTCACAGTAAGGAGGTTGCACTCCTGAAATATGCGGACACCAGGCCAGCACAGGGAGTGTGACGTGAGCTGCGGCCGGGGGCCAGCCTGGACGGCAGAGCGCGGGAACCACGGGCTGGCCGCAGGGTGGGCAGGGCAGGCTCCCAGCAGCTCTGAGGCTTGAGGCCACCCCAGCTCCTGCAGGCAGGCGCCAGCTCCTGCCACCCCACTCTCACTCCTGCCAGTCTATTTCCTTCCTACCCTTAGGGAACCCTAAAGACACCACAGGTAGGCCCTTGAGTCAAACCTCAGTGTGGGTCAAACTGCCCAAAGACCTGCTCAAACTGTGAAGCCCCAACTGGACCCGAAGAGGGTCCGATCGCTGGCCAGCTCAGCCATGAAGCCATGGAACAGCCACCGCGCTCCCAGCACATGCGGTTCTTCCACAGGGACCAGGAGAGAGCCACCCGAGGACCCTCAGGCCAGGCCACAGAACAGGCGGATTTCATAAGCTCACGCGCTGGTTTCTCAGGGCCTGAGTGCCGCCTTTCACAGAAAACCAGTGGCTGCCAGGCCCCTCCCAGCCCTGGCCACTGCCTCAGATGGAGGGCAGCCGGGCTGTGTGCCCCACCTCCGGCGGCACAGCTGGCCAGCCGCTGCCAGGCCCGGTCTTCGGAGGCCAGTCCTGGCTGTCCACCAGCTGTAGGTGCAAAAGTCACAAAGGAACATCCCGGAAGAAAACACATGGCCAATCGCTGCACCCTAAACATCCTAGACAAACTGCAGGCCCCGGGCCCCACGCCACAGGAGCTCTCGGTCAGGAGTTCTCGGCGGGGCCTGAGACTCTGCATTTCAATGAGCTTCCCAACTGAGTCCCAGCCAGGGGGCCCAGGCAACTCGGAGATGCCTGAGGCCCATTCTCGGCTTTTCCTCTGTCACTCACTCCCAGTTCTGACTTCATTCTCATGCTACTTCTCTTTTTTGTGTAAGTGCCTCGTAGAAGAAAAAAATCTTCTAATTCAAAAAGGGATCTGGTAGTTAAAAGTCTTACTGATATATGCTTTTACTAGCATAAATAACCATGTCCCATGTCCTTTGTCCCATATCCCATTATCCCACATTCCCACTCACCAGGAAGAGTAACCTGGCACACTCTATCATGTACCGCACCTATAGATGAAGACATCTGCACGGCATTTGGACCCTACTCCCTGCTCCATGCCCCCAGCAGCATCCTGAGAACTCCTGGCTGCGGAACTGCTGAGTCGGAATTCCTATAGAAACGGGCAACGCACGCACACCCTCCGCCCATGAACAGAGATGTCCCCTCACCTTGATCTCCGCAGACAGCGAGGGCCAGCCCTAAATATGCTGTCACTGCCTGACACAATGTATCACCATGGCACGCTGTCTGAATGATGTGCCTTCAACCTGTCATCGGACTGCAATGACCTCAATTTTTGGAGAAGTAAAGTCAAAACTCTACCCTTATCTTCAGAGATCCAAGACAAATGTATGTGTCAGCTCTCCCTTCCACTGGCCTGTAGCCTTCAGGAAAGTCTGAGAAGGCCATAAGGGCCGAGTGCTTTCCCCGCCCCCTCCAATGTCCCCAAGTGCAGCCCCATCCAGGCTCCCCCTGAGCACAGGGCCAGCTAAGGAGAGTGGCTGGCAGGGGAGGTGGGGCATACCCTTCAAGGTGCCTCCCTACACTGTCCCAGGAGCAGAGGCAATAGCAAGACCCCGCACGTCTGCAGGACTCTGGTCCTCACACCCGATTCTCAGAGAGGCTGCAAGGGCAGGGCTGCTGGCTCCAGGACTCTGAAGCTGGGGAGCCCAAGACCACGTTTGCCAGCCCCTCCTTCCACAGAGAGATCAAGCAACCTGCACCGGGTCACCCAGCTCTGGAGTGAGGAGTCTCGCTCTCCCTGAGGGTAACCCCATGGGGTTCAGGCTCAGTTCTCTCCATAGTGCTTTCCTCCATCACTCTTCCTCTCTCCCTCAGCTTTTTCCAGGGGGAACAGCCTGAAAGGATGCCATCCATGAGCAAGTCTGCCCAGCGGTTACGGCAGGGTGTGGGGGTCAGGGAGGTCTGCCCAACTTTCTGGCCCACCGCCACCTTCCTAGGCAGGTACCAATGCCTGACTGGCTCCAGGATGGTCTTAACTAGCAAACGACAAAGATTAAGGCGGGGGCATCCGAGCCCCTTTGCCCGCGTGCCCCTGGCTCAGTCGTCCTCATCTTTCAAGCCTTCCTTCCCTCCCAACGTGGCGCTGGTTCAGTCCCAGGGGACAGGGGACCTGCAGGGTCAGGGTGGAATTATGTACATGCCTTGGTGACCTCCCCAGACGCAGCTTGGTAAGACTTCTGTCCCCTGCCTCTCAAGCCCTGCTTGGGGAATGGAAGATTCTCAAGGAAAGCATCAGCCAGTGAAGAGCTGGTTCCTGGCCACCGAGGTCAGCCTGCGCTGCAAGCACCTGCCCACTCTTCTCCCCGATCGCAGGTTGGAAAATATGGACTTGCGCCTTTTTTTTAGCTCCCAATATAATGAATGAGTTTAAATATTAGAAGTTGAAATTATTAAGTAAATCATTTCACCTGCAAAGCTTCTATTTGCATAACATTAATTCATGATGGCAGCTGAAACAAATTCATCACATTCTGTATATTAGAAGCTGATTTATGCAGGAATTGAAAAAAATCATGAGCTCAAAATTATGTTGACATGATGTAGGTGCTCAATAGAGAAAGATTTTTCTCGTTCTTTTCCTTTTTTTTTTTTTTAAATCATCCAAACAACTGAATTATGGTAAGAAGGAAAAGGATTTGAGAAGAGGAAGCAGGCGAGGGACTGGCACCCAGGAAGATGAATAACGCTCCGCCTCACGTGTGTGGCAGCCTCTCGGTGCGCGTACAAACACTCTCCAGTTATGAATGTCAAGTACGCCAAAGATACTCCGGAAAATCATTACCATTCATCACCACTAGCCGCCATTAAATTTCAATCAATTCAACTTAGCACAAGTGTACTTGAGCGGCCCTTGCAGTTCCTTCTAAATGTGGCTCAAAAGTCGAGCTGACTTATTGCATTGTCCACCACACAAAGCAGCATTGCTAAGCATCGGCTTGGACGGGGACGGATGCGCTTTTCACATCCTAGGCATTCAGAGATCTTTCTTTTTCTGAGCGCCGAGAGTTCTCCAATCCCTACAGGTCAAGGCGAATTGGGGGGGGGAGGGGGGTTGGGTTACTATTTTGAGAAACCACCATTCCTTCTCTGCGTTTGGGTGTAGACGAGGCAAAAAGAGGCCTCTGACAGTCGTCTGTGATCCCTCACAGAAAGTTCCTGACGTTGGGTAACGTGGCCCCGTCTCCTGGCTCTGGTGAAAGGCTCTCAATTCACTCTGCAAACTCTGAGCTAAACTCAAAACCCCTTCTCCAGGGCAGAGGGAGAGCGAGCCAGGAGAAAAGGGAAGGGGAGTCGAAAGGGGACAGGAGTCGCTCAGTTCACGGGGTGGGAGCGCCCTTTGGAAAAGGCACCTTTCCCAGGTGGGTGCGGGCTTGCGGGGATGCTGGGACCACGCTCGGGTCTCTCCCTGGCGACAAAGGTGGTGGCACCGCAGCTTCGGGTCTGGCCTGCTGGCTTTCTTTCTGACTCGCCAAGAGCAGGGCCCGGCCTGTCCCCACTCGCCAGAGAAGGCCGGGAGGCGGCCGGGACAATGTGGCCATTGTTCAGCCACAGACCAGGCAGCAGGCAGGTGGGAACGCAGCGCCTGCATCGGGCACTAGGGCAACCAACATCCCCTGGATGTGGGCATGGTCCCCAAGGGCTGGGCACCCGCCTCCTCCAGGATCTCCAGGGCCAGTCCTTGGAGGGGGAGGGGGGGAGTGATGGGAGAGAACGCTGGAAGGAGAGCAGGAAGGAGAGAGAGAGGAGCAAGAAAGGAAAGACACACAGGAGGGGGGAGCAGAGGGAGAAAAACAAGGTGGGGGAGAGAAATAAAAAGATACAAAAGGAAATAGGAGCTAGAGGAGGTGAAGAGAGAAGAGGAATAGAAGGAAAGAAAAGAAGTAGGGAAGAGAGAAAGAGACAGAGAGAGGGAGGAGATTGTGGAGGGGGAGGAGAAAGAAAGAATTAATGGAGAGAGAAGAAGGGAGAAAAAAAAGAGTAGAGAGAGAGAGACTGACAGACAGATGGACGATAGAAATGTACCATAGGCTGCCAGGAAGCCTCTGGAAAGAGCAAGAGTTCACCCAGTTTCACAGAGGGAAGCCGCTCCAAACCCAGCCGAGTCAGCAAAGCATAATCACACCAGGGGCTTTGCTTAATTACAGGTTTGAGAGCGAGGGCTGGAGGAAGAGATACTTAACTGTGTCCCAGGGAAGGCCCAGGCACTCAGATGGTCTGTGTGGTTGGAGGACACAAAGACCCCACCTACACACACACACACACACACACACACACACACACACACACACACACCACTGAGCAGGATCCTGGACGGCCAGGCAGGGGTCTGCAGCCTGTAGACTGGGGCTGGCTGGAACAGCCATGAGGGAATGGGGGCTGTAATGTTCAGTTGGGACAGGAGTCCCTGGCTGAGGCGTCCTGGTCAGCAGTGAGGCCCCAGTGTGGGGAGGCCCTGCCTCTGCCTGCAGCAGGGCCACCCACCCTCGCCACCCCCCACTCGCTCGGGAGGCCAGGGGCCTTCCCCCAAGGGGGGAAATCAATCCCGCACTAATGAATAAAAAGTCCCCTTTATTTCACTATGTTTTTGGTTCATTAAATTTTCCACAGATTTGCAGAGAAGAAAACATAATCAATAAACCCTGACAAAAGTGAATGTGTGAAAAAGGACTGAGAATGGAAAAGCAAGATAAAAGTGATATCCGATCACAGATTTCAGCCACGACCAGCTGAGGCCGGAGAGGAATCAATGGACCATCACCCTTTTGGGCTTCCCTTCCCTTTGCTGGAACTCCTCATTCAAGACAATAGCAAATGCACCACAACTTTTTTCTTATGCTAATGCATGAAACCCGGCACTCGGCTAAGACCCTCTTCCCGGCAACCTGGTTTTTTAACCACACACATGCGCACACACAAAGCCACATTCACTTATTCAACTTAAACCAAAATCACAAAGACAGTTTACTACGTACTCTTTGGTCACATCTTAAATAAGTTATTTTCCCCCGTTTGTATAAAAGAAACTAGAATCAGAACAACACGGGATTGTTGAGGACGCTTTTGTGGATGAAGAAACTGAGAAAACAAGATGCTAACCACGCAGAAAGTATGCAGTTATGGTTGTCGGACTCTCCCGCAGCTTTAAACACAGTGTTGAAGGGTAAGGATGTGTCTGTCACCCTCAGAATCTACAAGCAATGATCGATGATTTGTTTCCTTAAAGCCTTTCTACTCCACAGCAAACGCTCAGATTCATTTCAGAGAAGACGAGTCACATGGAATCTGGAGTCCTGCGTTTATTTGAAAACCAGGAAGCTGTTGCTCTTCACCAAAGGACACACCAAACGCGGCTGCGCACCGGGAGCAGGCGGAGCAGCCTCCCGCCGTGCTCCTGGGCAGCCGCGAGCCTGTCCCTGAAACGGCCGTGTACTCTGCTTTCTGGGCCATCCCCGAGCCCGCCGCTCCGCACTTTCTGGAACCTGAGGACAGTCTTTCTCTTTGGCATTCCTCATGTGTTTCATGGGTCCATGCCTCTGCCGCTTACTGAAAAGAAGAAAGGGGGACTGCTTCCCTGCGGTTCCTTTACAAAGGGCACTGGCCCGGCGGGCACAGCTGCAGCTGTCCACCCCAGGGCCACGAGGGCCACCTGGTCCACCTGCCTGGAGGCCCTCGAGTCCCAGGACCCAGGCCCTGGCACAGGTAGAAACGCCCCCCGACCTAAAGCAGCAAGGCTGGTTTGCGCCACCTCCCGCAGGCCCGCGTCAGGAGCCAGCAACACTCAGGTGAAAGAAAGCCCCGCTGAACACACTTGCGCCAGGAAAAGACACGACGGAGGACTCGGTTTTGCCCTTGAATAAGCCAGCCACATGGGTAGGGGTCACACAGGCTTTCAAAGTGCCCATGACAACCTCCAGGTCCCAGTTACAGGGGATTGCTGGCATCTGTGAGGTGAAGTGCCCCCCCCCCCCCCCCCCCCCCGCCCCTCAGACCCCGATGGATGAAGGGTGTTTATTAGGCAAATATCCAATTTTGTCCGCCTGCTGCTGAATCCCCTGGTTTGCTAATCCAGTCCTAGGGGCTACACTGTGTACAGGGCACTTGTGGGAGTACAAAAAGCATGAAGTATTTGTGTATTTTTCAGTCTGCAGTGCAAACAAGCCAGCTTCAGCACACAGCTCCCAAGCCCCCTGAAGCCCGGCAACCAGCCGCTGACCGGTGGCCCTGGGGTCCCCTCTTGTGGGCTGGAGCACCCCTGGGGCAGTGCAGTGGCCTCCGCCCTCCCTAATGCTGTTGGGCCAGAGGGGCCTAGTCTACCTCTCACACACACTTCAAGGGGGGCAGGCCAAGAGTCCCCTGCAAGGCCGAGGAGCCTGGGAGGCTCTGTGGATGGAGCCTGACCCTGTGTGAAATCCCCTCAGAACAATTCCCACGGAAGGTAAAGACATCTCTCACAGCCCCACCTCGTTCCTCAGTGAGCAGCCCCGGTGTGGGAGTGTTTCTCTCCTCTCCTTCTCATTGGCACCTACTGACTTAGAAAACAGACAGCTCTGACCACACTCTCACCCGGGTGCCGGACCAAGGGAGGGCTGTGCACTGGAGGGCTGTCTCCTGGGCCTAGAATGGGACCGTCCTGCATTCGTTTCCATGCCCCCAGAACCACTAAACCTCAGGAAAGTCGCCTATTTCTCAAAGCAGAGGAGAAATGGGAAACCACCCTAAATATTTCAAAATACAACTTTGAAACTCTCCGAGACGTGACAACTGTCCCCCTGTCCGGGTTTGAGTGGAATTTAAATCCCGGAGAGGACATCTCCACAATTTCCTGTAACCCTCAGCGGCAGGAGGGAGCAGCCGCACGTCTAGGAAAAGGAAAGCAAGAAAGATGAAGAGGAGCAAGGAGGGAGGTCAGAGGCCCAAGAAGAGAGGCCCGGGAAGGCGCATCTGGGGGTTCCAGATCCTGAGTCTAGAATGACTGTCCCAGGCAGGCCAGAAGCTGGGGCAGCGTCCAGAGCATCCGACTCCCAGCAGCCGGCTCCGCCAAGGTGCCCCCCTCCCCTGGGAGGCCAGCCTAGGTAGCCACACAGCGAATTTCCTCCAGGCCGCGCCCAGGCCCGAGGCCTGCAGGACGCCGGGGAGAGGGCGGAGACCTGCCCGCCAAGGTGAGGAAATGGGCGCGGAGGGGCCTTGTAGGTGAGGCGGCGCAAACAAACAAACTTCATCAGGGACTTGTGACGAGCCCGCCTATTCCCCTGCTTTCCACCGCTGTATATTTTGGATTTCGCAGTTTGTTTACTTTACTTTTTGGCACCGAGCCCCCTGAGCATGCCAATACAATATTTGTTTAAACACTATTTTATGCCGCTTGCGAGGGAAACGTTTACTTTCAAATTCTCCAACATCCCCAGAGCCTCGTCTGCAAACAGCATGTGAGCGTTTTACAACCGCTCCCTTTATCTGAAGCTGTCGGGATTAAACCTCACGCCGCGGGGGCGGGGGCGGGGGCCGGACCGGGCTGCGGCCACCGGTGCGAAGCCCGAGCGGGAGGCGGTGCACCCGGCGCGCTGCCGGGGCAGGAGGGCAGAGCAGCGACCGAGACCCCCGCGGCCGGCGCCCGACGCTGGGGAAAGGCCTCCGGTTCCAGTCGGATCCACTCTGAGAGCCGCAGAAGAATCGTACAAAAGGGAGCGCACTCTAGGGGGACCCAAGGCCCGCGAGCGCCTCCGCCGCGGGTCACCGGGTGCAGCGCGCGGCTCCATCCCCAGCTACTCTCGCCGTAAAAGTCGGGTTTCCTAGGAAATGACAGCAATTCCTGCCGCGCTGAAAAGGCGCCGAGTTGGGTGGACTTCAGCTCCCGACTCGGCTGGAGTGTGCGCGCGCACGCACACACACACTCACACACACACACACACACACACACACACACACACACACAGCACACGCTCCTTCCTCCTCCCCTCCCCACACCCCCGCCCCCACCCAGGGAAAAGGCTCCCCTCCCTAAACCCTTAATAGGATTGGCGCCCAACTCTCTCCGCGCCTCTCCCCATCCATCACACACAGATCAAGTTCCAGTAGTGGATTTTTCAAATTCCTCAGCAAATATACTTGTTGAGAGATTGGCTCGGAGGGTAGGGTACGGGGGAGGGGGGGATGAGTGGGGGCGGGATGAAAGTGAGGGTGGGGGGACCCCAGGACCCGGCCAGGGATTACACGCGGATCCCTACGGGAAGTCCAGCGGCTCTCGGGGCGGAGGGCCGGAGGAGGGGGAGGAGGAGGAGGAGAAAAGCGGAGGGAGAAGGGAGAAGAGAGCTGACCGAGGGGGAGGGGGCGCAAGGCCTGATGAGGGGGAGGAAGGAGGGAGGAAGAAAGAAAGGCAGGGCTCCGGGACGTGTGGCGCGGAGAAGTGCAGTTAGAAGTTCACGATTGGAAGGCTGCAGCCCTCCACACACAGCACACTCACCTAAGGCACTCCCACTGCCCACCTCCCGGAGTCCAGCAGCATCCCAGCCTCCCTGCCACCGCCCCCCCCCAAAAAAATAAAATAAAATAAAAAAAAAAAACAGCCCCAGGTTCCGGCGCGGTGGTGAAGGGGCGAGGGCCGCCTGGCTGTGCACCCGGAGAAGAGAGGCTCTTTCCCCCAGGTAGGAAGGGGGATGCAATACCCGCCTCCCCCCCGCCCCCATCACGAGTTCCTAGCCCCGACCCCCTAAACCTGGTGTCCCGATCCCAGCGCCCCGGCCACCTCCGGGACGGCACAGCATCCCAGCCCGCCGGGATTCGGCCGGGGTAGGAGGCACTCCACGAAAGGCAAGCAGAAGAAGGCCAATGCAACTTTGCCGAGAGAGACAAAAGTTTACCTCTAGCACGCAGGTGGCCTCTGGGGAGCCAGGCAGTGGCTGCCAGCCCTCATCCCAACTTGGCTGGCGCGGCGACCGGCCGCTCGGCCGCCGGCTGCCGTGTGCAGGGGCTCAGTCCAGCCGGGCCCGGCGGGCCTGGCAAGAGAGGGGACGGAAAGGCGGGCGGGGGCCAGGCCGCCCCGAACGCCGGCGCGCGGGGGGCTCCCCGAGGCTCCGGCGAGCCGCGCGGCTCGCGCTACTTCCTCCAGCTCCTCCGGCTCCCCCGGCCCTTCCTCGCCTGCTTCAGCGGCCGCCGCCGTCGCCTCTCGCTCCTTCTCGAAGTCTCATTGATGGGAGTTTGGAGAAAAGTCCGCGGAGCCGTGCTGCCTCGGCTGGCGAGCTGCGGCACTCCCGCGATCCCGGCGCCGCCCGGACGGCGCAGCGCCCCCGCGCGCACGGCGGCAGCACACCGGGCGCCGCGCACCCGCCGCCGCGCACCCGCCGGGCCCGGGGACCAGAGGAGAGGAGGCAGCCGAGGACGCCCCTCCCCAGCCCAGAGGAGAAACAGCACACCTACAAGGAAAGTTCGATCCGAGGATGAAAGAACGCACCAGTCTCCAGCACTTTATTTTAGGCGCCGGGGTGGGTGGGGGTCGCTAACTCAAGTCAGATGAGCCCGGAGCGGAGGCGCGGGCCCTGCTGTTTCCAATCTCTGACATCACCGCGCTCCCCACCGCCCTCTTCCCCTCGGCCGAGAGCGCCGGGTCGCTGCTCCCGGGGCGCCGGCTTCTTAGGGCGCAGGCGGAAACCCGGAGGGAGGGAAGGGAGGGGTCCCTGGCTCCGGCGGACCCGCTCCAGCCAGCAGTGCAGGCAGGTGCCATGGGTCCTCCCTGGGCCCCCTGCCTCGGCGGGCCTGAGTGGCCCCTTGGACGCTGGTTGGCTAGAAGCGAGGCAGCCTTCTAGGGTTAGTGCTTGTGTGTTTTGCTGGGAGGACTTTTTGTTTTGTTTTGTTTTGTTTTGTTTTTAGAGACTCCACTGGAGCCGCCGCAGCCAGATGGAAGTAATCAGAACCCAACAACAGAGGAAGAAGGAAGAAAAAACCTCACTGAATTTCGGGGCCAAAATGTGTATGTGTGTGTGAAAGAACTTGTTAAGCAAACTAGGTGACTAGCCCAGGGCCCTCAAGCTGCACCACAGCGCAGAACCGGGCTTCCAGGCTTGGAGGAGCAGGGGGGCAGCTGGCCAGTGTCCCCCAACCCTTCAGGGACCACCAGCCTCTCCAGAACTGAGGGTCCTCACCCATTTGGGAGAGTTTTTAATTTTTCTTCCGAACATTTGTGGAGCACCCACTCTGTGCTAGGGGACAGGTTGTATTTCCTTTATTTTATTTAACCTACAAAACTCCGTGAGATAGGTTCTTTACTACCCAGTTTTACAAGGGGGTTTTACTGAGGTTTGAAGACGTTAAGTAACGCGTCCAAGCTCAGAGCACTGACGCCAGGCGTGTAGTAGGTGTAGCATCAGTTCCCCCAGGTTCACCCAGTCCCGCTTCCTGCCTTGGACCTTGTCTGGCAGCCGGGGACCCACAGGCTCCGAGACCCAACTCTGCCCGCCCTGTGGGGTGTGAGCTTCCCAGGCCCATTTCCTGATGTAATCCCTTGTTTCCAGTAGCCTTCTCCCTACACCATGGAGCTTCCCCTAACTTTATTTTTCACTTTTTAATCAAAGAAGGAGCATTCTTTTTTTTTTTTTTTTTTTTTTTTTTTAAATATTTTTATTGAGGTATTATATGTGTACATATCTTACTATTACCCCCCCCACCCCACACCCACACATGCCCTCCCCCCCCAGAGTTTTGCGTCCATTGTTTATGCTTATATGCATGCATACAAATCAAAGAAGGAGCATTCTGATTCCCATTTCCTCTTACCCTCCTTTGTCCTTACCTGCATCGGTATGAGAGAAGCAACAATTTCTTCTTGACCGAGAGAAAAAAATATGCAGACCAATATTAGAGCAACTTGATGCTAATTTTGTTTTTCTCAAATAGGCTATCCAGATGGGAGGAGGGAACCTGCAGGGATTTAAAAAGCAAACTTGCAGAAGCCAATGCATTTATTAACGGGAAGTGAAATTTGAAAGGGGCTTTTTCTTTAAATATGATCAGATTCACCATTCCTCCATGCTATTTGTTTAAATTCCTGCTGAGCTTTCAGAACACAGACTCCAAGGAGACAGAAAAAGTAAACGCTCCCTCCGTCCTTGGCCATATTTTAATGACCCTATTCATATCTACGGCAGGAAGTGCGGGGAAGCATTTCATGTTCCTGGAATATTAGCAGCGTCGGCTGATTACTTCATTACAAGCTTGTCTCCCTTGGTTTCCTCGTGTTGTTAAGTTTGTGAAGTTTAAACAAATCAACATTTTGGGATAGTTCCTTTTCTCTGTTTTGCTTCTCAGACCAGCTCAACTCCTGCTGGAATCCAGGCACTCCCATAACCATTCCTGGCTTATTTTGGCAAGAAGGTGGCTGTGGAGGTGAAGACGGAATGTTTTCAGTTTGAGGAGAGGCTGTGCCTTAACCCCTGATGGTCAGAAGTCTGGGCACCAGAAAAGGCAGCGGGAGGTTGGGAGCAGAGGCAAACGGATAGAGAGCAGAGACAGCCTTCACCCGAACCTCGGCGCACCAGCTCCTGGCCCACGTCTAGCACTACATATGGGGCCTTGTGCACGTCCAGTCCGTTCCCTCAGCAGCTTTCCGTGTGCCGGACGCTGTGCTCAGTGATGTAACATGACAGGGAGGGCGGCAGGCATGAGGGACCCTTTGCTTCATGAAGCTACTGCTCATTAGAGCTCTGAAAACTTGCTCACTCATATGCCTGCTGGTCGTGTTGGCTGTTGCCGGGGGGCCTCTCCATGTGGCCTCTCTGCTTAGACTGGTTTGGGCTTCCTGGAGCCTGGTGGGAACTGGGTGCCAAGGGTGAGCTTAATGAGAAATAACCAGAGGAAGCCCTGTTGCCTTTTAGGAAACCCTGGAAGTCACACAGCATCACTCGGCTACATGCTATTCATTGAGACAAGAAGTTCTAGGTTTGAAGGGAAAGGAAAACAGACTCTACTTCTTGATGGGAACGGGACTCTGAAGAGCATAATGGGGCAGAAATGGAGCTGTGGAAACAGGTCTGCCGCACAAAGCTAACAGGAGACGCGGGGAGAGGAGAAGGCAGCCCCCGGTGTGTTCCGTGGCTTGCTACAGAGCCGGGGAGCAAGCACTGAGCACTAGAAAGAAGTGGGAGACCAGCCTCTACCTTCCAGGAGTCCACACTCTGATCAAGAGACACACAAATATGGCCCCAATTGAAGGTCACAAAATGACATCCTAAGTGAGGAGCGGCCCGTGGCTGAGAAGAGCTGGTGGTAGACTCTACAGCCAGTCAGAGGCAAGGAGGAGAGGAAGGGGGGGCAGGGCAGCGAGGGCCATCCTCCCACGGGGATTGATTATGGATTGTTTTTAGGGCTCCTGAGCTGGCCCCTCCACTCGGCTGCATTCTATTCATTGAGACAAGAAGTCCTAGGTTCACAGGGAAAGGAAAATAGACTCTACCTCATTCATTCATTCATTCATCCTTGTTGAGCTCCTACCATGTACCATGCACTTTAGAGATAAAAAGGTGAATGAGGTACAGTCCTTGCCTCACTCCACCTGCTCGTCCTCACTGGGTGGTACTCTCATAGGTCCGTGCGTCAGCTTAGACGATAAGGACTAGGAAGGAGGTTGTCACGTGCAGGACAGCTTGGAAAAGGAAATCATTTCAGAGGGGACCATGGGAGATTGGTGCAGCCCTCCAGGGGACGAGAGGGGAGGGGAGGGGAGGGGAGGGGGTAAAACCAGCAGGGCTTAGAGGTCCAGTGGATGTTTGCCAGGCTTTCTCCCCGTCAGGGCCAGCCACTCAAGGACTTTTCTCAAGACACATTGTGGGTTTCTTAACCAAACTGAAAAAGATACCGTCATCTCATAGCCACTAGTGAGCCCAAGAAATATCAATATCCTCACCGGTCACATAACAACAAAAGACATTATTTCAAGACAGCTTAGAAAGGAATTATTAAAGATACCTAATTAAAATACAATGAAATTACTAGAAGATTCTGAACTGAACTACACATTGATTTTAAGGATAGCCTCCGTGCCCTCACTGTATTCCATTTACCTTAAATTAGCCACTTCTCTTGGGAATTTCGGGAAGCCATGGAGAGACAGTGGGAGACGGCCGTGTTCTAAGACATCTGCTTCCTTGGGTTCTATGCCCTCCATTCACTGCCTCCAGTAGGAGGAAGATAATGTGGAAGTCACCTGTGGACTGCCCTAAAGGACATTTGAACCCGAATCTTCCCCAATGGGTATAGGTAATTGCTCTTCTTTGACCTCCTTCATTATTATTTTATTAATGTTTCAACTTGTCTCTTAAAATGTTTGGTGTCAAAGGTTTGTGCCTGGGTTACTTGGTGAGCCTCATTTTGCCAGAAATCAGCTGGAGAGAGGCGAGGTCCCACTGCCCTTGAATAATTTGAAGAAGGAGAGATTGCTTGGGGAGCCCCGGTCAGACCTCGAGGTGGAGGGCCTGGGCAAAATGGGAGTAGGCTCCTAGTTCAAGAAGGCCTGAGCTGGTGAGTAGCTGAGGGTAGCCCAAAGCCCTCCCCCCCACTCCCAAATTAACATACGAATAAAAAGTTTTCATATAGATGAGCAAAATGTGCTAGAAGATAAAATGGAAGATA
This sequence comes from Eptesicus fuscus, assembly GCF_027574615.1. Lineage (NCBI taxonomy): Eukaryota > Metazoa > Chordata > Mammalia > Chiroptera > Vespertilionidae > Eptesicus > Eptesicus fuscus. Next base: position 8,096,001 of record NC_072483.1, read on the forward strand.
AAGATTATGATAGCAAAGAAAAAGTATAACCCGTCAAGGCTTTAATATAAAAAGAAATGTCAAAAACCTGAAAAGCCATAAAACACCAAAACATGTGAAAATAGACTTGAACAAATGGAAAGATACCTGTTTTTGGTTAGAAAGATTCAACATCATCAAGGAATTAGTTCTTCCTAGGTTAATGTGTAAATTATTGCAATCCAAATAAAAATACCATGTATTTTTGGGATGGGGGGACAAGACTAGATAAGTTAACAATTATAAAGTTCATTTGGATAAAGAAAGTGCAAGAATAGCCAGGAAAAATGATGAAAAAGAAACGCAATCGGGGTGGGGGGCAAATAAAGCAGCCCTATCCGACATGAAAACACAAAGCCTCTATAATTAGAACAATTGGACTTGAATGAAGGAAGGAAAAGACAGACAATGGAATGGAATACAAAATTCAGAACAAGACCTAACTATGTAAATTTTAATTTCGATAAAGGGGGCATCATCAATGAGTGCGTGAAAGGTGTGCTTTTTACGAAGTTGTACTGGGATAAATAGAAATCCAAAGTAGGCAAAGATGTCATTTCTCACCTGTCGTACTGACAAAACCCCAAGCTTGACAACAGAGAGGCTGCAGGGCAATGCCCTCTAACATCGCTGGTCGCAATGCAGACAACCCCGAAAGGGAAATTGGGAATATCCAGCACATCACACACGCATCCACCCCTTGACCTGCTCTCCTCTCTTCCAGGTGCCGCTCAGACACAAGGCAGAAAGGCTCGTGCAGAGGACTAGTAATAAGGCCGGATTTGGAATGTCAAAAACCGGAAACAACCCAAGTCTTTTTTAAAATATGTTTTTATTGATTTCAGAGAGGAAGGGAGAGGGAGAAAGAGAGAGAAACATCAACGATGAGAATCATTGTTTGGCTGCCTCTTGCACACCCCCTACTGGGCATTGAGCCCACAAGCCAGGCATGTGCCCTTGACTGGAATCGAACCTGGGACCCTTTCCCCAGGCTGACATGCTATCCACTGAGCCAAACTGGCTAGGGCAACCCAAGTATCTTTATGTGAGGACAGATGGAATGAACTATAGTATATTGTGCAATGGAGTATTATGTAGCTAGGAGAAGGAATGAGGAATATTTTTTAAGCTATTGTACATATTGTTTAGTGTTTAGCAAGGGGGGCACAGTGTGTGTGGTACACTCCTGTTTATCTTAAAATGAGTGTGATACAAATACGTGCATACCTGCATGTATGTAAGATTTATTTTTACATAGTTAAATCATAAAATGTTTTAAAATTCTCTCCAGGGGGAATAGGGAGTAAGATGGAGGGGACAGGGAAAGAAGCTTGTAATATTATGATTTACAAATTTATATATACTAGAGGCTCAGTGCATGAAATTCATGCACGAGGGGTGGGGGGGGGGGTGAGCAGGGCCTCAGCCCAGCCTGTACCCTCTCCAATCCAGGACATCCCTCTCACAATCCTGGACCACTGGCTCCTAATCGCTCACCTGCCTGCCTGCCTGGTTGCCCCTAACTGCCTAACTGCCCCCCCCCCCCCCGCCAGCCTGATCGCCCCTCATTAACTCTGCGTGCCGTCCTAATCGCCCGCCCCTAACTGTCCCCCACTGCCAGCCAGGTTTCCCCTAACTGCCCCCCCGCCAGCCTAATTGCCCCCAACTGCCCCCCCCCACTGGCCTGGTCACCCCCAACTGCCCCCCCTGCCAGCCTGGTTGCCCCCAACTGCCTCCCCCGCCGGCCTAGTCACCCCTCACTGCCCCCCCTGCCAGCCTAATCGCCCCCAACTGCCCCCCCTGCCAGCCTAATCGCCCCCAACTGCCCCCCCTGCCAGCCTGGTTGCCCCACGCAGCCTGCTTGTTCAGTCGTTTGGTCGTCCCTCGGGCCGGCCCTGGGTGGCTGGGCAGCTGCCATCCGAGGCTTGCCTGAGCCTTGGGCTGGCCCTGAGCGGCTGGGGGGCTGAGGGGACTGAGGGACTCCAGAGGCAGGCGCGTGGGGCAGGCCCAGCTGTGCTGCACGACTGCCGCCCCGGTGGGGCTGAGGGGACTGGGCGCCTCCATCTTGTGGCTGTGGGCGCTGCCATTTTTGAGGGCATGGCAGTCAATTACCATATTCCCTCCTTATTGGCTGTGGGCGCCGCCATCTTTGAGGGTGGAATAGTCAATTAGCATATTCCAACCTTATTGACTGTGGGCGCTGCCATCTTTGAGGGCGTGGCAGTCAATTAGCATATTCCCTCCTTATTGGCTGTGGGCACCACCATCTTTGAGGGTGGGGCAGTCAATTAGCTTATTCCCTCCTTATTGGCTGTGGGCACTGCCATCTTTGCGATGGCATGAAAGTCAATTAGCATATTTCCTCTTTATTAGATAGGACTAGAGGCCCGATGCATGAAATTCATGCAAGAGTAGGCCTTCCTTCCCCTGGCTGCTGGCACCAGCTTCCCTCTGGCACCCGGGACCTGGGCTTCCCTTGCAGCCCTGGCTTCATCTAGAAGGACATCCAGTCTAATTAGCATATTATGCTTTTATTATTATAGACTAGAGGCCCGATGCACAAAGATTTGTGCAAGAATGGGCCTTCCTTCCCCTGGTTGCCAGCACCACCTTCGCTCTGGCCAGAGCCGCCTTTCCGCCTTCCCACACTGCCCAGAGGCCCGGAGCAGCTGGGGACAGTGCGGAATGCCTGCATCGTTGCCATGGCAACGATGCAAGCGTCCCACCCCCGGCTGCTCAGTGCCTGGGTATGCAAATTAACCCACCATCTTTGTTGGGTTCATTTGCATACTCACTCCTGATTGGCTGGTGGGCATCATAAAGGTACGGTCAATTTGCATCTAACTCTTTTATTATTGTAGATATGGTCATTCAGAGGACCAACATATATTTCTCATTCATATTTGGTATTTGGTCTTTGTGCACAATTCCTGCCTCACAGCTTCTGAAACACTTGGAATTTCCTAAGAGTGAAAAAGGTATCTCTTATGTTAATGAGGTTGTTGTTGGAAAGCCCCTAAGGATGTGCTGGTTGTGATGGAGCCTAGGGTGTGATTAGAGGCTTGGAACTTTCAGTTCCCTACTCACCTCTGGGGATGGAGGTTGGTCAGTTGCCAGCTCTGGCCAGTGATTTAATCAATCATGGCTGTGTAATGAATCCTCCATAAAAACCCAAAGGATGGGGTTCAGAGAGCTCCCAGGTTGGGGAGAGGGCATGGAAGGGAAGCTCCACCTCCCTTCCCACATACCTTTCCCTATATACCTCTTTCCTCTGAGTGATATCCTTTTATAATAAAGTGATAATCTAGGAAGTTAACTATTTCTCTGAGCTCTGAGTTGTTCCAGCAAATTAATTGAACTCCCAAGGAGGGGGTCATGGGAACGTCAGATTTATAGCCAGTTGGTTAGAAGTACAAGTAACAATCTGGACTTGCAATTGGCATCCTGAGTTCCAATCTGTAGCAAGTTGGTCAGAAGCACAGGTAACAACCTGGCTGGCCCTGGTGTCTGAGGTGGGGAGGGCAGTCTGTAGAACTGACCCTTAAGCTGTGGAATCTGATGCTCTTTCCAGGTTGGTAGTGGGAGACTTGGGTTGAATTCTTGGACACCCTGCTGGTGTCTGAGAATTGTTGGTTGGTGTGGGGGAAAACCCCTTCCCCACATTGAAATTGGGTGCTCAGAACACCAAAAAGAAAATTAGGCTTCTTTTAATATACCTTGGGTTTTTAGACTTGACTATTAAAATAATTTACATTATTATAGAACAAAAATTCCTTTTTAAAAAGTATCCCCCCCCAAATGAAAGTAAATGAAACAAATAAACATAATTATGTGTCCAGTTATTAGATACAAGAGACAATATTCCATATGACTTTAAAACAATAATTTTCTATATGACTTTAAAACAACTGTGGAGGGATCTACCTTTAGGACAAAAAGAACTGGGGGAAAACACATTTTTAAAAAAATAATTATATTGTTTGTGGAGTGCTGGTATTCTGAGATACTGTATGTATAGTATGAAATAATGTGAGTGACTAATTATGTAGGTATCATTGACAACTGGGATATTTAGCATGAGAGGAAGGAGATATAGATATACGATGAATAAGGTTGAGTAAACTCTATGGTTCTGAATTTGAGTTGGAAATATCATTATGAACTCACAAATTCATATGAAAAATTTTTAATTTATAATATAAATGATTTCTTTCTTTTTACCTGTGTTTTCTTGCCCACCGACAAGTCTTAAAAACAACGACGAACCCAGTAGCAACGAGCAGCCCCAGGCGTAGAACTTGATTTCTCTAGCTTCCCACGCTAACGAACCAGAGCTCCTTGAAGAAATGGCTGCCTCCAGCTCTTGGGAAGAAAATGTCCAACGCAAACTTGAAACACATGGTCATACCACAAAGCAAGGCAGCGGTCAGTGCCATTCAGAGTTGTGTCAAAGGGCTCAGGACCCAATAAAGAGACTCCCCTGGCCAAATATGTTTGTTTCATATTTGCAAGTTTCAATAAGAATAACCAAGACAATGATATGCTTAAATCAGTGCCTGTGCAAAGATGCTTGAGAGAACCCCACCTCACTGGTTTCCTTGAACCTATACAGTCCGTTCAGTACCCACTAGTGGAGCTCTTCAAATGTGGCTAGTCCAACTGGGGAACTGAATTTTAAATTTTATTTAATTTTAAATTTAAAATCCGATACTCAGCCAGGCTGTGTGGTTCGGTTGGTTGAGCGTCGTCCTGTGCACCAAAAGTTCTCCCGTTCCATTCCCCATCAGGGCACATACCCAGGTTTCAGGCTTGATCCCCAGGTGGGATGCATACAGGAGGCAGCTGATCAATGTTTCTCTCTCACATCGATGTTTTGCTCTCTCTCCCTCTCCCTTCCATTCTCTCTAAAAATCAATAAAAACACATTTTTAAAAAAATCTGATAATTAGGTTATTGAAAAACTTTTTAGTGTGCTTGGGACAACTTGGACTTGTGAATCTACCTTTTTCACTATAAATTGTAAAGTCTAGATGTAGGACAAGTATTTCTGCTGGAAAGCTCCTTTGCATCCCTCAGAACTCTGCTTGATCTTTCCTCCTCTCTAATGCTTTCCCTGGCTCCCCTAGACAGGGCGAGGCAGTCCCATCTCCTCACAGTGATCACAGCAACACTGTGCTGCTGGTTTGGGGGTACAGACCCGCTGTCCGCACTGGCCCTCTGAAAGCAATGTCCTGTTAGCATCGGTTCAGGTCTCCAGCTTGGAGGAAAGACTACCTTCGGGAGCTTCTCGGGGGGGCAGGGGGCGGTGCTGAGTGAATAAACAGGCACATCCTGACCACCTCAGCCCGACTGCCGTCCACCCCAGCTTGCATGTCCGTTGGCTGCCTTGTGTAACGCCACAGCCTGTTACACGGCATCCCATTCCGGTTCAGAAAACTCCATTTCTTCACTCTGGCGGTGTTGGGAGTATTGAGTTCAAAGCATGAGCATAGTTTGAAATTCCAGAAACAGGGAACCGTGCCTTTTACAGTACGTCCAGGATGACGAAATGAACGAGGAGGGGGCAGGAGCAGTGTAGGGCCAGCAGGCCTGAGGCGGGGGCGTTGTCTCAGTTATCTTTGTCTCTCTGTCTCCCATGATGGGACATTCCATGCTGGGTGTTAAAGCAGATGAAGAGCAGAGAATCACCCAATTCTGATGTCACGCCATCTTAAACAATACTGATGGCCTTCACCCTGGAATGACATGGTTAGGAGCCAGTGGGCCACAGTGTGGCTGAGGCAGCCGTCAGAGACCTGAGAGCCAGGTGGGATAATCTGGTCCCCGCGTCCAGTAAACCACAGCCCAGAGCACCGGGAGAGCTGGCAGGCCGGGCGCAGGACGGCTCCCCAGGGCTCCCCAGCGGGTGTGCCGCCTCGGGGAGGGGCCAGGAAATGGAATATGCCGTCTGCTTCTTCACACAAGGAAAGGTGGGCTCTGAGAATGACCCGAAGGTTTGGTGACAAGTCCTGGTGCAAGGCCAGGCGGAGGGCTGGGTAGCCCCTCACAGACTGCGCGCCTGGCTGAGAACCCAGCAGGAGAGCGATGTCTGGATTTGCAGGGGGGAGTGTCAACAACTGCAGGGCGAGTGCTGGGCAAAGAACTGCTGCCCCGGAGCCAGGGCGCCCCTGACTGCACACAGCCCTCCCCAGCTCTGCGGTGCTGAGAGCCACTCGACCACAGGAGACGGAGCAAAGCATCCCATCAAATCTGGGGTGACACAAGGCTGACACCCAATCCTCCTGATCCTGGCAAGGCAGGATTTGAAAAGAGAAGAAACTGGCAACATGCAATCTAAGATTCTGAGCCTCACCAAACCCATCCCATAAGGAAAGAATGGAGAGATGTGGCTTAGGAGCAAAGAGGTGGAGAGAGTGCGAAACAGGAGAAAGCTGAGGGTGCCCCATGAAGCCCGGACGTTTAAGGGCTGTCACAGAAGCTAGTGGGCTGTGGTTCAGGGAAAAGCTCAGCTGTCACAGACCACCCCCAGGTGCTGCCCTGGCTGCAGGCCACCTGTGTGCCCCGTCAACTGCATTCCTCGTGGAGGATGCGTCGCGTCGGCCCGGTGTGTGATGCCGAACTACCAGCCACAAAAACGCCTGTGCACCTCGGAGACAGCTCCGCCTCTGGCCTCTCGCTCGGCCAGGGGCTGCGTCCCAAGGAGACAGCAGCGATCGAGAATAGTGCTGAGTGTGACCTGGAAGAGTGAGGCTCCAACCCTGCCCCACGGCCCGCAGCTGAAGGGGCTGGAGGTGTTTGCCGGGACCTGGGAGGCTTGGGGAACCGAGCGCCATCTCTAGCATCTGATGGGCCATTGCCGTGCGTGTGTCACTGTGCTGCACGCAGAGCAGGTCCTCGGAACACCGAGGGGTGTCCCACTAAGGACACGCGGCGGCCGGCCGGTGCTTCCTCTCCCCGATGCCCCCACTTCCAGTTACCCAGGCAGCTGTGGTGCCTGAGTGACTGGGGGGTGAGGGGTAGGTACCGTGAATCCTAAGGAGTCCAGGAGTTCGCTAATGTATGTGAAAGAAATTTCCCACCTTTGGAATTAGAAACTTTTCTTTAAAGCCAGCAAGTCCCATAGCTCCCACCACCCGGTCCCTGCCACACCTCCTCACTGATGTGGCAGGGGCTGGGGTCTTGCCTTGGCCGACAGTTTTTAAGCAAAAATTCGTTCTGCTTCTTTGCACGTTCACAGATGTCTCCTGGCTAGCTGTAGAAAGAACTGTGTTGCCTCCGCAGGCGTGGTGCCCTGCCTGGGGCCCGCCTTCGAGAGGAACCCTGACCCCCCCAGAAGCCTCTGTATTCAGGCTCTTCATTCCCTGGGGCCTGACGGAAGCCCTGCTCATTTCAAACACCCAGTGGCGTCGGACAACCATTGGTCTCATTTGTGCATTTAGTGGCATTTCCTGCGCACCTGTGAGGCGCCTCCCCGGCTGCTCCGCCGCACCCCAGGGTCCAGCACAGGGCTGGTGCGAGGGGGAGGCCCGCCGGAGGTCGGCAGGTGCCTAGAGGCGAACAGGGTGCAGCCTCCGCCCTCCCAGGTGCCCACACTGGAGCACAGTGGTACAGAGGGTGGGCACCCTTTGAGTCCCCAGGGCAGCCTGCAGGTGGGTGGCCACGTGATTTATCGCCCAAACTGGGACCCAGCTGGAAGGAACACTGGATATGACGCTGGGACATGAGAACTGTCAGACGCACTGGGACGCAAGGTCACCCTCCCGGCTGACGGCAAAAACTTTAAAATGGGTTCATGCTCTTGAATCCAACAACCCTTGCGCCAGGAAATGTACCTCAGATTGGGGAGTGCTTTACGCAAAAGGCATCCATCACAATGTCATTTTTAATGACCACGACCTGCATGTCCACGTCACGGAATTGTTGAGTGAGTTGTAACCATCCATGTGATGGACGATTAGGTCGCCATTTCAAAAGGATTTACAAATAATTTATTTCAATGTAGCAAATATGTCTAATATAATGCTATATAAAAAAGCAAAATAAAATTTTATTTCTATAATATGATCATAACCCTAGTCTTAAAAAGTCAACCCATGCACAGAATAAAAAAAAACACTCAAAGGAAATTCAGCAACATATGGACGGTGGCTATTTGGGAGCCTGGGGCCTTGTTTTTCTGCTTGTTCTCTCTCTCTCTCTCTCTTTTTTTTTTTTTGTGTGTGTATTTTCCAAACTTTCTTTAATGTTCATGAAATTCTTTCATAATGGAAAAGCCCATTTGTTGCATCCCAGAGAGTAGCCAAAAGCCGTCAGGGAGCCACACATGGGCAGGGCCTGGGTGGCAGGGCCTGGGTGGCAGGGCAGGGTGGCCGGGGCGTGCCCTGAGCTCTGCCTGCCCGGTTGGCTGCACAAAGCCGCCTGCTGAGGTTGGCTGTCACTCTGGGTCTCTGGCCTTCGTGAAAGGGAGCCAGGAAAGGCGGTAGGCAGAATCACGGGCCCCAGAGATGCCCAGGCCGCAGTCCCTGAGCCTGTGGCCACGTCGCCCCACAGGGCAGAGGAGACTCGGCAGGTGAGCTGACATTAAGGACTTTGAAGTGGAGATGCTTGGCCTCGCCTAATCTCAGGAGTCAGAGTGGGAGAGGCGCCCCCTGCGTGGGTCAGAGACTTGCCGAGAACCCATTGGCCAGTTGGGGCTGAGGGCTGAGGACGGGAAAGGCCCCGAGGCGAGAAGGGCCGTGGAGTGTCTCCGCTTACAGCCAGAAGAAAACCCACCAGGACTGCATTCTAAATAAACAGGGAGCAGACTTCTCCCAGAGCCTCCAGATGGGGCCAGCCCCGCTAACACCTCGATTTTACTTCTGATCTACAGAATAGCGTGAAAATAAATTTGTGTCATTTCAAGCCACTAAGTGTGTGACAGTTTGTTATGGCAGCAGTAGGAAACTGGACAGGCCTGGACGGGGCCCTGGCTGGGTCAGGACCCAGGGCCAGGCCTGGCAGCACTGCCGGTATCCCTGCGCCCGTCGATCCTGGGCTGTGGTTCCTCGGGGGGCAAAGTGAGCCCCTAGCCCGTCCTGATGGACCCTCTGTTAGGCGTGTGTACTTTACTGCCCTGAACTTTGGAAAGAGCTGTTTTTCCTTGCTGCCAAGCACAGGGTTCCATGGAAGTTCCTCAAAAAAATAAAATAGAATAACCCAGCAATTTCAGTTCTGGGCTTATACTTGAAGGACACAAAACCACTTTCTCAAAAAGATATCTGAGCCCCCATGCTCACTGCAGCATTATTTGCAATAGCCAAAACGTGGAAACCACCTAAGTGACCTTCGACAGTTGAATGGGTAAAGAAAATGTGGCATATGAGTACAATTGAATCTTACCTGGCCATTAAAAGAAGGAAGGCCTACTATTTGCAAAGCATGGATGGGACCTGGGAGACATATTGAGGTAAGTCAGACAAAGAAGACAGATACTGTGTGATCTCACTTATATGTGGAACCTAAAAACAACAACAACACGCAAACACTCAGAGAAACAGCAGATTGATGGTTGCCAGAGTGAGGGTTGGGGTGAGGGAAATGGGTGAAGGTGGTCAGAGGTGCCATCTTCCACTCTAAGTAAGTCCTCGGATGCAGTGCGAAGCACGGTGACTAGGTAACAGCGCTGCATTGCATATGTGAACGCTAAAAGATGGACCTTAGAAGTCACATCACAAGAAAATAAGTTTAGACCTAGGTGAGGTGATGGATGGTCACTGGACTTTTGTGGTGTCATTTCACAACATGTGCAAGTATCAAATCATTATGTCGTGCACCTTAAACTAATACAATTGTATGTCCGTTATATCTCAGTAAAGCGGGTGAAAGAACATTGGAAAGTGTTGTAAAGCACAGGACCGACAGCCTCCTTCATCAGCTGGGCCGTGGGGGGAAGGGGGTGCACGAGGGGACCCGCGGGGCGTGGGCCCGTGGCCTCCTGGTCCCAGAGCTGCCAGCTGGCCCTGCCTGCCTGTCTGGCCCTGCCTCGCGTTCTCCACACCGCGCTTCACCAAGAGGTCAGCACCTGCTCCCCGGCGCTCCCAGACTGCCCCTGGGCATGGCTGGGCAGCAAGCGGAAGCATGGGAGGGAGGCTCCACTGCGCAGGCAGAGCCCCCAAAGAGGCCTCATGGCGTTGTGCTCCTTTGCTGGGCACTGAGTGAGAGCGGGGCCCGGAGTGGGTCTCTAGGGCACTTTGGGGACTCCCGGCCGGGACGCCGCTGCTCCCCCTGCAGCACCGGGCTGGCGGCCCCCACCCTCGCACTTTGATCCACTGCAGACAGGCCCTGGGGTGCTCCCTGTCTCTTCCTGTCCCTGGGTCTGAGCCAAGGTGGAATGTGGGAGGCCTGTGTGGTGTGGGGCTCCCCACCCTGCCAGAGCTGCTCACCTCATCCTGGGGTGGCCGTGCGGGAGCTTGAGCCCTTTCCTCAAAGAGAAATCCCCCAGAAGCTCAGAGCCATACTTGGCAAGTTCCTTGCTGAGCCTCGGTTTCCCCATCTGTCAAAGAAAGATAGCCAACTGTACTGGCCTCCGAGAGTTGCTGTGATAATGAAATCAGAAACTCCCTAAAGAGCACTTAACATGCCAGTGCCCGCCAGGTGATAAGTAAGTGCTCAATAAATCTTAACCGTTTCATTATTAATTACAGAATTAATAGCAACGTCATGAAGTCATCGTGAGGACTGAAACAGCTCACTTCTCTCCCTGGGCCTCGGTTTCCACACTGGAAGGAAAAGTTGGGCCGGACAATCTCTGGAGTGCTGCCTGTCTCTGAGATCCTGGGCTGCCTCAGTTTCCCCTCCCTGGCCCTGGTCTGGTGGGCATGTGTCACGCACAGGCTGATGCTGAGACGAAGCTCTGTTGAGACAGCAGCACCAGGGGCCTGGGGCCTGCCCACCGCCTGCTGCCTGAGGGGCCACATGGAACGATGGGGCTGGCAGCACTGTGGACCCTCCCAGGCCCGCCTGCCTTCTGCACCAGGCACCCTGCGGGCCTGGCCCAGGGCAGCTGAGGAAGGGAAGTCTGGGGAGTGACCTTGGCCGTGCTAACAGCCCAGCGAGGCTGCGGCAGGTGTGGTCAGCCTTCCCCACAGAAACCCACCCCCCTTCTCTGCCACCTTGTCCCGCACCAAAAGGTGCCCTGGGGATGCATGCCGCTCAGAGAAATGAGAGCACCAAGCCTGGCCGCAGTAGATGGTGAGTGTGTATCAGGTTTGGACAGGCTCGGGTGACCGGGAAGGCTTTGGGGGTTGGCAGGAGTTGGGGTGACATGTGGGTGCCCTGCCCTTTTGTGCACGCCCCCCTGGGCCCGACTTCCAACTGTCCGCACCTGTCTGCTTGCCTGGGGTCTGTCTGGACCCTGGGGCCACTCTGCCTGCACCAGCTGGAAGCCCCAGGGAATTCTGTCCTTTGGGGGAGCCTCCACCAGTGACAAATGGGAGTTGGCGCATCAGTGGCCCAGCCCCACACCTCTTGGGTTCCCCCAGTCTCCCAGAATTCCACATGGGATTCCTCTTGCCTGCATAGCTCCTCCTGTTATGAGGATATGCTCATCATGGGCTTCCCTTCCCAGTCTCACTTCTGCACCCCTGTTATGGGCTGAATTGTGTCCCCAAAACTGGAACCCCCAGTACCTCAGAATGTGACCTTATTGGGAGATAGGATGTAATTAGGATGAAGCCAATAGGAAGCCCTAATCCCATCTGACTGTTTTTATAAAGAGGGGCCTGTGGACAGGGACACGCGGACATGGGAGAACACTAGGGAAAGACAGAAGGAAATCAGAGTGCTGCTTCCCCGGCCATGAAGTCCCAGCCGGTCAGCGGGCCACCGGGAGCCGGTCCGCCGGGAGCCAAGCCTGCCGACACCTTGGTTTTGGACTTCCAGCTCCAGGACTGAGAAAGGCTGTTGAAGCAGCGCAGTCTCCGGTGCTGTGAGGGCAGCCCGCGCTCGCCGAGGAACACCCCCCCTGGTGTTTTCTAGACTTGCCAAATAAAGCATCGGCACTTCTGATTTTGTACAGGGTCAGAGACAGGGACAGGGCGAGAAGAAGGCCCCACAGGGCAGGAGGATGCCCACCGCGATTACATTAAAATGACCCCAAGAACTCGGGGGGCAGGGACAGAGCCAAAGCCCCAGCCTAGCCTCTGAATCGGGGTGAATCTGTGCCTTGTCAGGTAGAGGACACCAGGGTGGGTACCGCCCAGGCGTTGAGGCAATTGCCCACTCAAAGCCCTCTTCCCGCCCCTTGTTCCTGGCTGCTGGAGAGGCTGCTGGCCCCCAGGCCCGCCCTGGGCATGCGCAGGGCTCGGTGGTTTGCAATGCTCAGCGCAGGAGCTTCTGCAGCTTCCTGCAAAGAAACGGCCTCCAGCAGTTGAGGCCGAGTGGCCGACATCCAGCCCCAGCCAGGGTCCCCTGAGATTCCCCCTGTTGAATAAGACAGAGACCACCAGCAAAGGTGGAGAAAAAGCTTATTGCCGAGTCATGGAAAATTAACAACTTGGTGTTTGTTAAAGACTTAATGTTAGCCCTAACCGGTTTGGCTCAGTGGATAGAGGCAGCTGATCAATGTTTCTCTCTCATTGATGTTTCTAACTCTCTATCTCTCTCCCTTCCTCTCTGTAAAAAATCAAGAAAATATATATTTAAAAAAAACAACAAAGAAAAAAAAAACCTTAATGTTAATTTGGGGGGAGCTAAATGTTCATCAATAGGAGAATAATTAAGGCCACGAGTTCAGCTTTCCGAGTGGCCAAGGTCCTAGCTCAGACTGCTCCCCAGCTCCTGAGTGAGAGGCCCTTCTCAGTCACAGGGCTCCCCTGACCGGCATCTGTGCCCCGCCTGCCAGTGGGTCGAGAGGCTGATGACATGAGAAAGAGAGAGAGGAGTAGAGCCTGGAGACTTGGCCAAACCTGTCTCCAGAAGGTAGGCCTCCGTTTCCCTCCCTTCAAATGGGCATGTCCTGAGGGGACAGGGCACTAAAAGCATTCTGTTCACCAACGCTGGGTGCAGCTGAGCCTCTGGCCTTTCTCCGAGATCCTGCTGGCTCAACCCCGGGAGGGCGAGGCAGGGGAGGTCCCTGCAGGTGGAGTGTTGGCAGGAGGGCAGGGTGGAGGGGCTATGCAGGAAGGGGTGGGGTGAAGGGAGGCTTGGGGCCTGAGGGCAGTCTGTGGGTACTAGAGACTGGGAAGGATTCCTGGTGGCTTGGGTGTAACTTGAAATTCTGCCATTTTTTTTTCTTATCTCATCATCAGAAGGAAATCTGACAAGAGAATGTGAGCTCATTCTAATAGAAGTCATTTTCACCCTTTGTTTCCTATCAATTAAATCCTCTCTCTTCTGTTGATCATTTCCAGAGACTCTGAAGGCCTTTCTGTGCCCAATGGTACGGAGCTAATTAGACCAGCGGCACCTGTCGGATGCTGTCCCTGCAGGGGCCACGGAGCAGCTGCTCAGCCACTGGTGCCACTTGTTGGATTTGAAACTCAAAGCTGCATTAATCAGCTGTGTCACTGTCAGTAGAGGATTTAACCAATCTGAGCCTTAACTTTCCCATCTATAAAATGGGAATAATAGCAGTTCAGAACCCTGTATCCAATACCTACTAGACATCACTCCCTGGGATAGCACAGGAGCCTCAGATTCACACTGTCCAAAACTGAACTTGACACTTTTCTCCCTTAGCCTGCTCTCTGTTGGCATCCTCCACCTCTGGATGCCATAGGCAGAGGCTTTATCTCCTGTCACTTCCTCCAGGAAGCCTTCCCTGATGTTAGAAATAAGGCGAGCCCCCAAGTCAGGGGTTCTGGTAGAATACAAAACACTGGCGAGCCAGGCAGCAAGGCAAACACATTTACTTCTACGTAGAAGGGTGCACACACATGGTCTGGAAGCGCGTGCACACCAAGCAGGCGCGCTGCTTGGGTTTATAATCCCTTACGCATGTGACCTGTCCTTTGCTCTTGATTGGAGCTCAGGCACACAGTCTTTCGCGATTGGCTAATTCAAAGGGAGGGGTTGGCCTTTGCTATTTCAAGATGGCAGCCCCCAGGGGAGCTGCAAGCCATGAGGCCAACATGGCGGCTGCCAAGTCACGCAGTCGAATATGGCGTCTGTCTAAACTGTTCTTTGACAGAAAAGATGACTTGTTTATTCTCACAATTATCACATTCCACCTCCCAGTGAATTGGCTAACTCTCCAACAGGCCTCCACTCCATCATGTGTGTGTCTCTTTGACATACCAGACATGTTACATTTTAATTATCTGTTGATGTGTCTCTCTTACTCAATTGTTACAGGCCCTTGAGGGCAGGGACAATGCCTTAAAATCTTCTTTGAGCCCCAGGCCCTAGTGTAGGAACTACTTGGGATGGTTTGGGAGAGCCTAGACTTCTATTATCTCCATCACCCATGCTCCCTCAACCCCAAATTCAAATTAAACAGTGTGTTGCCTGGCCAGTGTGGCTCAGGAGTGGAGTGTCAATCCATGCACCAAGAAGTCATCAGTTCAATTCCCAATCAGGGCATATGCCCAGGTTTCGGGGGGTGGGGGGTGGGGGGTGGGGGAGAGGGCATGCAGGAGGCAGCAATTGATGTTTCTCTCTCATCAATATTTCTCTCTCTCTCTACCTCTCCCCTCCTCTCTCTCTACTGGGGATCGAGCCTGCAACCCAGGCATGTGCCCTTAACCGGAACCAAACAAGGGACCCTTTAGTCCGCAGGCCGAAGCTCTATCCACTGAGCCAAACTGGCTAGGGCAATAAGATAAATATTTTAAAAAATTAAACAGTGTTTGCTTCCAGTCTCCTAGCCACACCCCTGGATCAGACTGCAGTTTGGGAGTCTTCTAGTATACAAGTCCAGTGCTGCCATCCAGGGTCTAGTATGCAGTAGGAGCTCAGTAAGTGCTCATGGAATAATTAGTGGATTCAAGAGTCACCCTAGTGCCCTTCCTTTCCCTCCGGTACCACATCCAACTAATTCCCAAGTCCTCCAGCCTCTTCCTCGTAGGCACCGTGGCTCTGTGTCAGCCCCTTGTGCTCAGCCCTGCCCTGTGCTGGCCCAGGCCCCAGCATTAGTGCGAGAGCTAGTTGCTCCACAGTCCCACTGCCTGCAGCCGTGGGAAATGTCCGAGGCCCTCTCAGAGGACAGGGCTCCAGGCAGGGCACCCGTCCTGTCTGTAATCTCTTGCCCTCTTCTCCTAACCACGTTCAGCTCAGGAATCCATTGTTCCCAAGAACCCTGCCTACCTGTCCCCTCTGCTTCAGGCCCCCTCTGCGAGGCCCACCCATGTTCAATCACCTGCTCTACATAGTCATGCAGTATCCACCATTCTGTGTCTCCCCAAAGACAGAACCAAGGTCCCAGCATCTAATAGCTAGAAGGCCTTCAATACAGCTTGTTCACTTTTTCATCTCTTCTCTCTTGACCTCTAGTCGTATCCAGCACAGAAGCTGCTGTGTGACTTCAGCGGGCACCTACGCTCTGTCCTCAGCATGCTCGAGGATCACACTGGAGGGCACTGGAGGGCCCTTCTGGGGTAAGCACATCGTAGGCCTGAAGAGACCTTTTTATCCACTTTACTGCTGCCATCCGTGTGCAGGAGTGACGTGGAAAGCCCATGTGGACCCGTCACTTCCCAGCTATTTACCGATGCTGGGATGCTACACGGCATACCTAAACCATCTTCCCTGCCCCTTGCCTCCCCTCACCCAAAGGGGATAGAGGGAACATAACTCAACATAATAAAGACCATGTTAACCGCCCCCCGCCCCCCAGCTAACATACATTCAACTGGGAAAAACTAAAAGTCTTTCCCTTAAGATGAGGAACAATACAGGGGTGTCCGCTTTCACCACTCAACATGGTACTAGAAATCCTAGCCACAGAAATCAGATAAGAAGAAGAAATAAAAAGCATCTAAATGGGAAAGGAAGAAGTGAAACTGTCATTATTTGCAGATGACATGATACTGTATATAGAGAACCCTAAAGATTCCACCAAAAAACTACCAGAACTAATAAATGAATTCAGTAAAGTAACAGGATACAAAATAAATATCCAGAAATCAGTTGCATTATTATGCACCAATAATGAACTATCATAAAGAGAAATTGATAAAACAATCTCATTTGCAATTGCATCAAAAGAAAAATACCAAGGAATAAATTTAACCAAGAATGTAAAAGACCTGTACTCAGAAAATTATAAGACACTGAAGAAAGAAATTGAAGAAGATATAAGTGGAAGCATATACCATGTTCATGGATAGGAAGAATTAACATCATTAAAATGTCCATGCTACCCAAAGCAATCTATAGATTCAATGCAATTCCTATCAAGATACCAATGACATATTTCACAGAACTAGAACAAATATTCCAAAAATTTGTATGGAACCACAAAAGACTGAGAATAGCAACAATAATCTTTAAAAAAAAACCTTTTTTTTTTTTTTTTTTTATTTTTGAGAGAGAAACATCGATTTGTTGTTCCACTTATTTATGCATCCATTGGTTGATTCTTTGTGTGCCCTGACCTGGGGATCGAGCCACAACTTTGGCATGTCAGGAGGATGTCCTAACCAACTGATCTACCTACCCAGGGCATGACAGCAATCTTGAGAAAGAAGAACAATATTGGAAGAATTATGCTACCTGATATCAAACTATACTACAAGGCCATAGTAATCAAAACAGCATGGTACTAGCACAAGAACAAGCATATAGATCAATGGGACAGAACAGAGAGCCCAGAAATCAACCCACACCTTTATGGTCAATTAATATTTCACAAAGGAGGCAAGAACATACAATGGAGTAAAAATAGTCTACTCAATAAATGTTGGGAAAACTGGACAGGCACATGCAAAAAAATGAAACGAGACCACCAACTTACACCATACACAAGAATAAACTCAAAGTGGATTAGAGACTTAAATGTTAGACTCAAAACCACCTGCTTTATTTTAGTAACAACCCTTCCCTGTTCCTTTGAGTTACTTTCCCAATCCCTGCATCTCTTTTCTTCTCCAGCCTGCCAAGTCTACCACAGACGCCCCCGGGAGGCAATGCAGACCCTGGGTGGCAGACATGTGCCCGTGGCACAAGAGAGTGCCCCTTGCCAGCCTGGGCTATGCCTGGAGCTGCCCCTCTTCCTGCCGGCTCCCTCCTGTCCGCCGTCCCCGGCCACCAGAGGAAGGGCGCTGCCTGGGCTACAGAGGATGCCCGTGAATTTTTCTTATCAACACAGAGAATTGATATTAATTATTTTTTCAGCTACACACTAGCAGTTCCACATGTTACCCTGTCACTCCTCCACTTACATGTTTCCAGGCCCTGCTCCTGCTGCCAGGACACACAGGTCCTGGGTGAGCCCAGCACACCTGCCACCCTCCCTCCTCTGCGCTCCCACCTCAGAGCCTCCACGCCTCCATTCTCTTGGCTCCTCACCCTCTTCTCCACCCTCCCTGTGTCCTCTGGAATGTTCTCCCACTTCCCAGCACCTTCCCTTCACTTTCTAGAAGTACCCATCCTCTCAACATAGGTACAGACATAAACTGGACAATCCTATAAATATTGGTCTGCAAGCGAATTTTTCCCTCTAACATTTTCCCTGGCTGCCGTTCTGAGAGGCACCTAATCTCCCACGTGAGGATGTTCAGGAGGTATCCACTGACTGCCCTGCAGATGGGCACCTGGGGTTCCCACTTTCATGGTTACATAGAACGTGGCAGAGGCGTTCCTGGGCGCACGTCTTTGCACAGAGGCGGGAGAAGGGCTTAGGACTGAACTCTGAAGGTAGGTGCTGGGTCAGATGGTATATGCACACTTCAAATTTAAAATGCAAATACCTGATTACAGTCCCACCTTCTGTGGAACCACTGTCACCACTGCTTCAAGCCTGTTGGACTTGAACCCTGGCACTTTTCCAGGAGCTATTCCAGAGCGGTGTCTCCCAGAAACAGAGGTTTCCAGAGCTTCCTAGGGCTTCTCCCTCCCCCTCCCAGGAGTGGGCCCTCAGCCTTCCAGGATCCGGATGTCTTTGGGGCAGGGCCACATCTGTGATGGCGATTAAACAGAAACCCAAGGCCTTCAGGACTTAATGAAAAATCCCTTTGTTCTGCTGATTGACCTCCTGGGTTTTGATGTGCTTTTTTGTTTTGACTTTTCTGTGGCTTTGGCACAGAGAACATGCCAGTGAATCAGCTGTGGATGAAGGGATGTGCAGTGAGAGAACATGTGTGGGAATCAGCTGTGAAGGGGTTAGCAGGGCAGAGAATATGCGTGGGAAACAGCTGTGGGTGGAGGGATGTGCAGTGAGAGAACATGTGTGGGAACCAGCTGTGGGTGAAGGGATGTGCAGTGAGAGAATATGCCAGTGAACCAGCTGTGGGTGAAGGGATGTGCAGTGAGAGAACATGCATGGGAACCAGCTGTGGGTGAAGGGATGTGCAGTGAGAGAACATGCGTGGGAACCAGCTGTGGGTGAAGGGATGTGCAGTGAGAGAATATGCCAGTGAACCAGCTGTGGGTGAAGGGATGTGCAGTGAGAGAACATGCGTGGGAATCAGCTGTGGGTGAGGGGATGTGCAGTGAGAGAACATGCCAGTGAACCAGCTGTGGGTGTAGGGGTGTGCAGTGAGAGAACATGCGTGGGAACCAGCTGTGGGTGAGGAGATGTGCAGTGAGAGAACATGCGTGGGAACCAGCTGTGGGTGAAGGGATGTGCAGTGAGAGAACATGTGTGGGAATCAGCTGTGGGTGAGGAGATGTGCAGTGAGAGAACATGCGTGGGAACCAGCTGTGGGTGAGGATATGTGCAGTGAGAGAACATGTGTGGGAACCAGCTGTGGGTGAGGAGATGTGCAGTGAGAGAACATGCGTGGGAACCAGCTGTGGGTGAGGAGATGTGCAGTGAGAGAACATGCGTGGGAACCAGCTGTGGGTGAAGGGATGTGCAATGAGAGAACATGCCAGTGAACCAGCTGTGGGTGAGGAGATGTGCAGTGAGAGAACATGCCAGTGAACCAGCTGTGGGTGAGGAGATGTGCAGTGAGAGAACATGCCAGTGAACCAGCTGTGGGTGTAGGGGTGTGCAGTGAGAGAACATGCGTGGGAACCAGCTGTGGGTGAGGAGATGTGCAGTGAGAGAACATGCGTGGGAATCAGCTGTGGGTGAAGGGATGTGCAGTGAGAGAACATGCGTGGGAACCAGCTGTGGGTGAGGATATGTGCAGTGAGAGAACATGCGTGGGAATCACCTGTGGGTGAAGGGATGTGCAGTGAGAGAACATGCGTGGGAATCAGCTGTGGGTGAAGGGATGTGGCAGGTAAGGATCCTAGTGGTGTAGTAATAATGGCTTCAGCCCAAAGTAGTTGCTGTGGGGTCTTCAATTTCCCCACATTCACATACCCATTCGTTACCAAACCATTCCTTCATAAAGTAATTACTGAGCACTTTCCATATGGCAGGCTCTGTGCTAGGCCTTAGGATGTTGGAGTCATTAGACAAATACGGGGCAGGGGTGGGGGGGCAACAGAAGGGGGAGCTCCTAGCAAGGACCCCAAGGTAGGAAGCAGAGATGAGGCTCGAGGGTAGGCAGGCGCTGGATCCCAGGGGTTTTGAAATGCATCCCAAGAGCTGAGAAACCACCCAGGACTTCAAGCATTAGGAATGAGCCTCAGTGGTCCATTTTCAACACATCTCGCCCTAAATGGAAAAATACTAAGAGCCATTTTGCTTAACCAGTTAATGCAACTGCGAAGTCCCTGAAACAAGCAGGGTGTGGGGGAGGGTAGATAGGCCCATGAAGACCTTCCCTCCCCAAAGAGACAACTGCAACAGGTACACAGCCCACTTTTTAAATAGCCCGATGGGAAACTTAGGCCACGGCAGGGGAGAGTGTACACCCCACAGTACTCAGCCAACGGGCACCGGGGAAGGGACTCGCACACTGGGGATAATTGCTGGTTGTAACCACTGGGTGTGCCTGTCCACCAGACACCCCATCTTGCAAGACGCCATTAAAAGTGTTGCTTTCACGGTAGTTGGTGCCTCCGAGTCCATTGTTTGAGTTTGGACAGGTGAGCGTGTTTCTCACAGAAGCCAGAGTAGTGACCAGGTTTGACTGTCGATACTAAAGGATCCCCACATTTGCACTGAGCCGTGAGGACGGAGGTAGAGGAAGGAGCGGTGTCAGCCTTGGGCAGCAGACTCACCGGGCTTCCACTCCTCTGGATAATTTGAATTCCACCCTCCTTCTGGGCATGGGGCTGGGATTGAAATGGCCTTGAAACTGGGCAAGTGTTGAGGAAAGGGTGGGCAGCCAGCCACCCCCTCCCCCCAATGCTGGGCCCCGGGACCGCATCCTCCATGACTGTCTGTGGAAGGGAGGAGGCCAGCCTGGGTGACTGGGTGCAGGATGGCGAGCCTGAGGCAGCAGGGCCCCCTTCCCTCCGACCCCTCCTCTCCTGCCGCGCTGCCAGCCCAAGGCCCGGAGAGACCTTTCCAAAGCACTCGCCCAAAGTTCCCCAAATGCAGCTGCTAAGCCCATCTGCTACCGTGAACTGAGTGGGTTCCCCTGCTGCCACCTCTTTTAACCCTCAAAACTGCCCCACAGGTGGGCAGCCTGCCCCGTGACACAGAGGAGGAAGTGCCCCTCTGAGAGGCTGAGCTGCAGATCCCTCATCTGCAAGGGCCGTCTCCCTGAAGCCTGTCCATCCCCCTCTGGCCCCTCAGGGGCTTGGGATTGCCACTCCCAGGGTGGACCTCAGCACTCCTGTGGGGCCTTCCGGTCCCTCACCTCCCCCTTAGCTGGGCCGCCCTGCTCACTGTCCTGGCGGGGAGCCACTAAGCCCTTCAGCATTCGGGAGGACCTGGGGCCTTGTCACCAGGCAGGCAGTTCTGGGGTCCTTGGTCCCCTCACTGGAGCCTGTGTTCTGACTCCACTGTGCCCCTCCCCCACTGCCCGGGATCCTGGCTGGCACTCAGATAGAGAGGGGGCACAGGGAGGGCCTGGGGAGGGGAGACCCTCGGCAGAGCCCCGGGTGGTTTGGTGTTTTTCAGAGTGGCCAGTAAAACGCGAGGCCCTGTTTCTGAGTCCCGGCCAGGCTGTCCTAGATTGTGGAGTGAAAGATGAGGCCTGAGCATGCCCACCTGGAGGGGGTGTGGTTCAGTGTGCGGCTGACTGTGGGCTTGACAGGCCACTCAGCCTCAGTTTCCCTATCAGTAAATGCAGATGACTCACAGGTGGTGAGGAAGAAGTGAGTTAATATGTACAGCATGCCTAGAATAGAGCCTGCAAATGCATTGTTAGAATACAAGCTGCGGCATATTAAAAAGTTTAAAGCCAATATTTGAGCAAAAATCGATCGACATGGGGAAGCATGCATCCAGCAGACAGAAAGGACTCTGAGGAACGGCACAGCATGGAAGCGCTCACAGGCAGAGGAGCAGGGACAGGAAGCGCTCACAGGCAGAGGAGCAGGGACAGGAAGCCACGCCGGACATGCAGGCTGGTTACCGCGAGGTCACTTTCCTGGAGGCGATGGCGGGGGCCTGCGGCAGGTGCTCCCTGGTGCTGACCAGGCGATCCTGATTGGCCGACGTAAGATCCGATTCTAGGAGAGCCCGAACTGTGACTCAGTCTTGGTTTGGTGACGTGGGGCTTAGCACCTGCAACTCCGTTTGGGGCCTGTTGTCTTGTTTCTACCCACACGAACACCTGTTGTGACCTCAGAAGACAGGTTTGGGAGCGGGGTCGGCCTACCATGTGGCAGCGTAGGGCACCCTCCCGACGAGGGGCCAGGGCCTACGTGCGCCTGGACCCCACATCTCTGAAGCCATGAGCTTCGGGCCGTTCCCATGTGAAGCCTCTGACAGCTTCTGCTTCATAATTGGGGAAAGACTGCTCTTTGTTTGGGGAAAAATACTTACCATTTAAAGCCAGTAACGTCCCCCATGAGCTAAATTGTTCTGTTTGTGGCTGTGAATGGCTGTCCTCACAGGGAGAAGAATGTGCAGCAGACGGTGATCCAGGCCACACGCGAGAGCGCTGACGACCAGGATGAGGGCGGGAGGAAGAGCGCATGGCCCTCCTGGGCAGGGAGGCCGGGCAGGCGGGGCTGGACCTTTGGGAGGGTCTTGGTCAGGAGGAGGTGGGGACCAATAGTTGGCCAGGCCCAGACACAGGGCAGCAGACCAGACCTAGAGAGCACCCTTTGGGCTGGCAGGGGCACCCCGAGTGAAGTTTTTCTGTCCTTGCCGTCCCCACACCTTTCTAGAAAAGTTTGTTTCTGGCCTGTGCAGCACAGAGGACCCGGGGCCTGTGACTGGTGGCAGCTGAGCCAGGAAAGAGGGGGCAGGGACGAGAAAAGAGGTGGCAGAGCAGAGAGAGGTGGCTCCGGGAATGCCACCAGCAGGGGCAGCAGTGGCGGCTGGGCTGGGTGTGTGGAACCTGAAGACCAAGGTGTCCTCAGAACTCCAGGGAGAGAAACTGGCAACTGACTGGCCTTCTGTGGTCCCAGCCCAAAGCTCCTTGAGCCGTTGGAGAAACCGTGGAATCAGGGTTGACTCAGCTGCGGAGTAAGGAAGGTGGGGCTCAGGGAGGGCTGAGCAGAGGAAGGGAATTTTAAGCAGAGTTTTGAAGGATGAATAGGAGTTTGACAGTGAACCAGATAAAGAAAATTATTCACACTGCTCTCTCATTTCCATTCATCGCATACCAACTTGGAAATTCACACAGGCCTTCAAGAAACCCCCAAATTCCAGCAGGACTAGGCCCCACTTGGAGCAGAAGAATGGGGCGCCGTGGGCCCGTGGAGGCACCTGTGGGGAGGAACCGGTTGCTGGCTGGTTCAGTTCAGTCCGTCCAGTCCCATCGCAGGCCCTCATGACGCAGCGCAGTGCTTACAGATCGCTGCTGTCAGAGCGCCGGTTCTCCTGGGGGCGAGAGATTTATTCAGTCTCCATCTTTGCAGAGTTGGCTCTTATTTGCCGCTACCTGCAAAAATATGTTTCTTGGGCCCAGCTCCCAGAGGAGTGATGCTAGGTCATTACTGCGTGAATTGTTGGGCCGTAAAGGAGCCATTCCTCACTCACCCGCGGCTCAGGGTGTGCGGGCACCGGGCACCGCAGGCACTCCCGTCAGGACCATCTGCCGCGGTGGCCGCTCAGGAGGGCTCTGCACGCGCAGAGTGGACGCCTGGGAGCTATTTGTGGGTGCGCGCTCTCCACTTCTCCCTGCCTGTTTTAACGGATGTGATGCGACAGAGCCAGCGCGGAGCGAAGGAACGGAGCGGGGTTGGCATTCAGTGGATCAGATCCCAGGAGTGTCCCTGCCTTGAGGGGGAAGGAGAGGGGGCCGGTCAGTAACCTGGGGTTACTTCTGCAACAGTCACCCCCTCTTCCTCCCAGGCAGCCCCTCCTAATGCAACCCTTTGCATCCTCCTTTTCTGCTCAGAGCTCCCCAGAGCCAGCTCCTGTCGCCCCAGGCCCGACTGGAGACACTAGAGAGAGAGGGGAGAAAGCATGACTAAGCAGTTATTCTGGGGGTGCTAATGGCTGAGCAGCCTGGCTATATCCCCTTCTCCCAAGGATGCTTCCGCCTCAGGATTAACAGCCTTTGTAGTTAAACCAATGGCTCTCAATCAGAGTGACTGTGGTCCCCACCCCCCAACACATTTGACCATGTCTGGAGATATTTTCTGGTCACAACTGGAGGGCGGGAGGTTACTGGCAGCTAGTGGGTGGAGGCCAGCCAGGCTGCCAAACACCCTACAATACACAGGACTGCCCCTCAACAAAGATCACATGATCCCAAATGCCCACAGTGAGAACCCCTGGATCAGAGAGTTAGATTCCATCTGGCAGCAAAGCCACCGCTGTCCCCTCAAGGAGGGTGAGCCTGGGAGAGGGCGCTGCAAAGACTCCTTCCCGACTTCCAGCCAGTGAGGGTTCGGGTCGGAAGTCAGAGGGCGAGAGCGGACGGCGCAGGGGCGCTGCCCAGGCGGCGCAGGGGGGCTCTGTGCCCTTGCAGCCTGTTTGTGGAGGTGCCTGCCACCCCGCGGCATCAGAGCCGGGCAGCTGGCGCAGACCGGAGGCGGGCCGCTCTGTGTCAGAGCTTGGACCCCACTCTGTCCCCGAGGCCTCAGAGTTTTCAGGGGCGCTGGCTCCTGGGCCAGGCCCAGAAGGTGCAGGGAAGGAACCGGCTAAGGGGGCGGGGAAGGACCGCCCTGGCCGGATGCAGAACATTCAGGGCCTAACCCAAGGTTTTGGAGGGCAGATCCCCAAAGCTGGCTCCCGGCAGGGGTGCGGCCCGGCTCCAGCACTCTCACCCCAGGGGGGGGCGGGAGCCCCCTGGGAGCACCAGAGGGCTGAGCGGCCAGAGCCACACCAGCTGTGCGGACCATGGCGGGGGTGTCTCAGGCTCCGTTCACAGCTCAGTTGTTTGTAGGAGGTTTGGGTAGCTTGGAAGCACCTGATTCTTACCCTAATGTCTAAGGCTGGTGATAAATGTTGGTGCTGACCACAGGCAAGGGCGAGGCTCCTGGGTAGGACCTGATTCTGGAGAAGAGTTGGCGGTGGGCTCAGCTCTCCCGATTGCTGCTCATAAGCATGGTTTGAAAACGCAAAAACAATTTAGTGAGAGTGGATTCCCGCAGCGATGGCTTCCTGACCGCCTCTGTCTTCCCTCACATACCACCCTCCCTGCCCCTCATTTCCGGGCTGCCCTCTGGAAGTCCCACTCCACAGGGGCTGACTCACTCGGTGAAGTCCGCATCTGCCTTGCCCAGGGCAGCTCAGCTTCTCCAGGCCAGGCTGGCCCGTCTGCTCCCCTCAGCAGCCCACGTGCTGAGCGGCCCCATCCGTCCAGTGTCCAGTGGAGGATGGGCAAGTGAGGGAGGCCCGGGCTTCGGGGACCGGCCCAAGGTGACGCGGCAATTGTGTGGCAAGGTGGGGGGCCAAGCCCCTGTGCCCGCCACCCAGTGCTCCTGCCTCCGTCGGTGCCTTTGCCCTGCAGGGCCAGTACGGTCACAGCCAGCCCCGGTGGCACCTTGGCCTGGCACCCACCATGCCTCCTGCAGAGACCCGAGCGTGCAGAGGGGGGCTGGGACCCTCTCTGAGTGAGAGGTGCTTGAGCTCAGCTCCCAGAGGTGCCTGTCCATGAGCTTCACCCGACAAAGGCCAAGCAAACAGACCGCGGCTCTGCAACAAAAGCGCGAGCCGGTGGGAAGATGCTGATGACGCAGCTTCGCGTCGCTCCCAGCCTCCCAAGGGAGCGCCTCGCCATGACGCTGGGGGAGCCGATGTTCAAGCACAAACCCAGAGGACATTTCTGGGCAGAGTTCTGGACTGTTCCTTGGTCATTTAACCGGGGCCACCCGCAGAGAACGTTATAAATGTTCTTATACGTCTATCTGTAGGACGGGAGGCGGGAGGAAGCGTCCAGGAGAAATGGGGGGGGGGGATGTCTGGAGCCATGTCACAGGGACACCCACGCAGACGTGTTCTAGGTGCCAGCGTCCCCCCGACTGTCCCTGCGGAATGGCAGGACCTCAGCGCCTGACACGGCTCCTCATGCTCTTGGAGTCCGTGGGTCCGGAATTCTTGGGGCCCCAGGAGGGGCTGGCTGGTCTCTGTGCCATGCGGTCCGGACCTCAGAGCAGGCGCGCGGCGCTGCCTCTCACGGGGACCGGCTGTGGGGGCTGCTCAGACTTCTTACTTGGGGCTCAGGGATCCAAACCCAAGAGACCCAGCAAACGAGGCAGAAGCTGAACGGACTTTGCTGACCGGTGGCGGTCACTCTGCCACTCGCCACACTGTGTACAGCTCAGGGAGGCGGGCAGACCCGTATCTCAGAGAATATGTAGCCGCAGAGAGCAGGACAAACAGCTCTGAGCCAAGTCGCCCAGAGTCTCCCCAAAAATGTACACACACACTTGGAATAAGTATAAAGGCAGTGTTTATTAAAACATATTTCATTTTCAAAATTGAGCTATCAGCTGTTTAAGTGTGTATACACTTTTTTGGGACACCTGTATATATGTATTTTTTTAAAAAATATTTTTTTATTGATTTCAGAGAAGAAGGGAGAGGAAGAGAGAGAGAAACATCAATGATGAGAGAGAATCGTTGATACGCTGCATCTAGCACGCCCCCTACTGAGGGTTGAGCCTGCAACCCAGGCATGTGCCCTGACTGGGAATCAAACCGTGATCTCCAAGTTCACAGGTCAACACTCAACCACTGAGCCACGCGGGCTGGGCAGTATATATCAACCACTGGGCCACACTGGCTGGGCAGTATATATCAACCACTGGGCCACGCGGGCTGGGCAGTATATATCAACCACTGGGCCACGCGGGCTGGGCAGTATATATCAACCACTGGGCCACGCTGGCTGGGCAGTATATATCAACCACTGGGCCACGCGGGCTGGGCAGTATATATCAACCACTGAGCCACGCGGGCTGGGCAGTATATATCAACCACTGAGCCACGCCGGCTGGGCAGTATATATCAACCACTGGGCCACGCGGGCTGGGCAGTATATATCAACCACTGAGCCACGCGGGCTGGGCAGTATATATCAACCACTGGGCCACACTGGCTGGGCAGTATATATCAACCACTGGGCCACACTGGCTGGGCAGTATATATCAACCACTGGGCCACACTGGCTGGACAGTATATATCAACCACTGGGCCACGCGGGCTGGGCAGTATATATCAACCACTGAGCCACGCGGGCTGGGCAGTATATATCAACCACTGAGCCACGCGGGCTGGGCAGTATATATCAACCACTGGGCCACACTGGCTGGGCAGTATATATCAACCACTGGGCCACACTGGCTGGGCAGTATATATCAACTACTGAGCCACACTGGCTGGGCAGTATATATATATTTTGTTTGTTTGTTTGTTAATCTTCACTTGAGGGTATTTTTTCCATTGCTTTTCAGAGGGAGTGGAAGGGAGGGAGGGAGAAGGGGAGACAGAGGGTGGGGAGGGAAACATCAATGTGAACTGGTTGCTTCCTGGGGGGCGGGGCGCGTGCCCTTGACCGGGAATGGAACCTGTGACCCTTCAGTGCGGGGGCTGAGGCTCTGACCCCTGAGAACATCATCCAGCGCTGTAGCATTTTTTTGACTACCTGTACTTAGCCTTTTCACAATGTGTCAATAGTTGTGGTCAAATCCATATAACATAAACTTGACCATCTGGGCCGTTTAAGTGCAGAGGAAGTGCAGGAGGGCATCCACATTGTCATGCACCGTCAGCACCATCCATCTCGGGGCTCTTGTCATCTCGCAACACTGACTCTCTGTCCCCAGGAGACAGTAACTCCCCGCCCTCCGCCGCTCCCCCTGACCCCGCACCATCAGCCCACTTCCTGTCTCCATGAGCCCGTCTCAGGCCCTCCCATAATGGGAGTCTCACAGCACGTGTCCTTGTGTGACTGGCGTCTTTCACTGAGCACCCAGTCCTCCGTTCGTATCCGATGTCAGCATTGCCTTCCCATCGAAGGCTGAGGGCCATTTGGCGGTGAGGTGTCCGCCACGCTCTGTTTGTCCGTTCATCTGCCGATGGCACTTGGATTCTCCCGCGTTTTGGCTCCGTGAGCAGTGCTGCTGTGGACATGGGTGTGCACGTATCTCCCAGACCCGCTTCAATTCCCTCGGGACATGCCCAGAAGGGGAACTGCTGGGTCATATAGTAATTCCACTTCTACTTTTTTTGAGAAAACTTCATACTGGTTTGCATAAGTGCTGCCCAATTTATATTCCCACCAACAGTGCACGCATTCCGATTCTCCACGTTCTCGCTGACGGTGTTATTTTCTGCTTTTTGACGGTGGCCATCCTAATGGGTGTGAGTGGTAAATGCACTTTGTTTGTATTTAATCCTGAGAAAACATCCCACAGTGCACACCAGGATGATGGCCCGGTCTTACAAAGCAGAGCACAGCCTGGAGAGCGGTGCGTGGTGGTGCCGCACAGAGCCAGCCTCCTTCAGGGGGACCGTCTGGAGCTGAGACCCCTCCCCCACCCTCTCCAGCTCTTCTAGGAAGTCCCGCCCCCTCCCTCCCTTCACCTGGGCATCGGCCCTCCTGCTGGGTTCGCTGACCCTGGAGGTGGAACCGAGGTTCTAACCAGACTCGGTGCCGCCCACCTGGGTTCCCCACAGCGAAGCAGTAGAGCGTGTGGTCTAGAGCAGAGGCTGAGGGTGGGGGCTGAGGGTGAGTGTGAGGCTGGGCGACGGCCCCCCCCCCCGCCCCCCATCTCAGGCTGCGTTGGGAGGGAAAGCGCAGTGCGGGAGTGAGACACAGGGGAGCCTTGCTGTTTGCATCACGCGGGTTTGCTGCTGTCTGAGGTTGTTTCTCTCGTGTTGTCTTCAGCTGTCCCTTCGCACCCTGCCAGGTTCCAGGCCCGACCCCACCCCCACGTGGCCTCGGAGGTGAGAGCTGAGCTGACTTGTCTCCTGCCCTTTGGAGGCAGCACAAGGGGCCGGGCGGACAGGAGCTGCGAGTGCTGGCAGGTGCCTGCGTCAGGCCGTTAGATGCTGGCCTGTTTCCCCTGGACAGAGAGGGGCCGGTGGTGCCCAGTCCCAGAGGCTTCCCCAGCCGCCTGGGGGCATTGCCTGGTCCCTCTGCGGGTCTCTGTCTGCAGGAGCCCCAGGCCTGCCGCAGGGGACAGCGGTGGCCTGATTCTTAGTCCCGCCCTGCCACCTCGCGGTGGGTTTTGGAGATGCACTCGGGTGGGTCCCATAGGCGGTCTGGCCGGGAGCTATGGGAAGTGGCAGGCGAGTCCCCACTCCCTTGCCACCGGCTTAATGATTTCAGTGGCTCCTCCAGCTCCTCTCCCTGCCCCCAGGTCCCCAGGAAACACCCCAGAGCTGTGAGGCTGTGTCTGTACGGAAACATTTCGGGGTGCTTCCTCCGTGGGCTTCCTGCGCTCAGAGCCCAGGAGAGGGCAGAGGGAGGAAGGGGCCAGGTGGGCCTGGAGAAGAAAAGACCTGGGGGCTGGCACCGGGCCTCCAGCCTGCCTCCCACTTCCAACGGACCCTCTCCGACAGGAGTTACGAGGACTCCATACCAGCTGCCTTCGTCCCAAAATGCCCTGCGCATGGCCAAGCTGGACACATCAGCTCCCACCCAGCCCCCTGCGGAGTAGGAGCAGCCTCCGTCCCTCCCATTCCCGGGGTGTGACTCAGACACCTGCCTCTGTCCCCAGACTGCAGCTCTCCACGCCTCTCCTAAAGGGCTGCTGGTAAAAGGGGGGTGGTCTTCCCCCAACAGTTTTCCAGGGAAACCTCCTTCCCCTCCTCCCCAACCTCTACTTCCTTTTTAAAAAAATTATTATTTATTGAGTGACTGCTTTTAGAGAGAGAGGAAGAGAGAGAGGGAGAGAGGAGAGGGGGGAGAGAGAGAGACTTGTTCCACTTCATTCATTGGCACCTGTGTGTGCCCTGCGGGGGTGGAGCCCGCAGCCTTGGCATGTCAGGATGACGCTCTAACCAGCTGAGCTCCCCACAAGCGCTCGGCCTCCCTCGGCCTCTTTCCCACCCCTTGCAAGCCCTTCATGGGCTCTCGCGCCTCCCCTTTACCATGAGGCGTCTCCTGTTCTGTGGCTTTAGCCAAAATGGAAAGCCAAACGGTGCCGTGTAAATGCCCGTCGGAGCTGCTTCTCCTCCCCCCTCCGCCGCTCCACGCCCTCCCGGGGCTGGGTCTGTCCCCTCCTCTCCAGCCCTGGAGGGGCTCGGGCGCTGTCTGTGGCGACATCAGCGTGACAGGAAATGCTCTCGGAGGCCCAACAAATGGTGGCAGGTGGAGAAGGAGCCTGAGCCAGGAGGGGCAGGTGTGAAGAAGCTGTGTCCTCAGGCGGAAGCCCAGGAGCAGGCCAGTTCAGGGCTGGACTTTGAGGAGGTGAAGGTGGCCACGGGGTGCACGCTGGGGAGCCCTAGAGAATGCACAGCCTGGGGAGTCTGCCCAGGAAGGCTGCTCTAGTTCAAGGCCAGGGGCAAGGCCAGGCTGACAGGTTCCCGCCTGTACCAACAACATTCCCTTTCCCAGAGGGTCTTTCCTCCTACTCCATCTCGCCGGTAGTGAGGGGCTCGGGGCAGGAGATGGGCCCACAGGGGGTCCCCACGACTATGTCCATGAGAGCCCCTCACCCTGGGCCTGGCACAGGGCGGCACCGACCACACATTGTCTCCTTTGTCTTCACTGACCCTGACTGAGCCAGAACGAGGTCAGCAAGGGTGACAGGGTGCTCAAGAGACTGCTGGTCAGACCCCCAGTGCAGGTCCCAGGAGCCTCGGACCTTCCTGGCAGGTGCCCACCGCCCTCCGTATCTCACAGTCGCATTGAGTCCTTTCCCTTCCTCCCTCTCTCCTTCCCTTTCCTTTTGATCTCTCTATCCCTCTTTCTGCCGCTTTCCTTCTCTTTCCTACTTTTTTTCAACTGCGGTAAAATATACATAACGTCAAATTTACCATCTTAACCACGTGTAAGTGTGCAGTTCAGTGGCATTAAGTACACCGCATTGTTGTGCACCACCCACCGGACTCTTGTCATCTTGCAAAACGGAAACTCTGTCCCCAAGGAGCAGTGGCTCCCCCCCCCCCCCCCCCCCCGGGCCCTGCAGCCAGTGCTCTGTGTTCAGTCTCCCTGATTTAACTCCCCAGCACCTGGTGGAAGTGGATGCACACAGCACCGGGCGGTGTGCGGCTGGCCTCTCTCACTTCGCCTAATCAATGTCCTCAAGGCTCTCTACAGATTCTGCATAGCAGGCCCTCAGCAGATGTAGGACTTACAAAATTGCCCCATTTTGGGGTGCCTTTTTACTGTTTTCATGTTTGATGCACAACATTTAAAAAATTTTATCAAGTCCGATTTGTCTATTTTTTCTTTGTTGCCTGTGCCTTCAGCCTCGTAGCTAAGAAATCATTGCCAAGTCCAGGATGTAAAGCCCTGCCCTGCGTTTTCTTCTAAAAGGCTTACGGTGTTAGCTCTTATGTTTAGGGCTTTGATCCACTTCGCTTTTACCTTCGTGCATGTTGTTAAGGGAGGGTCCAGCTTCATCTTCCGCACGAGGATATCCAGCTCGCCCGGCACCGTTTGTTGAAAGGACTGTCCCTTCCCATGAAATGGTCTTGTCCAAAGCCCTTAGGCCACACGTGTGCGGCTGTACTTCCGGGTTCTTTATCCCGTCCCGTTGGCCTCCACGCCTGCTGTCGCCGGCACCGCGCTGTTTGGGTTACAGTCGCTTTGTAGTAAGTTTAAGACGAGGACGTGTGAGTCCGCCAGCTCTGTGCTTTTCCAGGATCGTTTTCCCTGTTCAGGGTCCCTTGAGATTCCGTATGAATTTTAGGATGGGGTTTTCTATTTCTGCAAAACAGTCATTGGGATTTTGACAGGGATTGCCTTGAATCTGTAGGTGGATAGTAGTGACATCTTAACAATATCAAGTCTTCCATTCCATGGGCCTGAGATATATTTCCATTTTCTTAGTCTTCTTTTTCTTAAAAAATATATTTTATTGATTTTTTTACAGAAAGGAAGGGAGAGGGAAAGGGAGTTAGAAACATCGATGAGAGAGAAACATCAATCAGCTGCCTCCTGCACGCTCCCTACTGGGGATGTGCCCGCAACCAAGGTACATGCCCTTGACCGGAATTGAACCTGGACCCATGTGCCCGCAGGCCGACGCTCTATCCACTGCGCCAAACCAATTAGGGCTACTTAGTCTTCATTAATTTCTTTTTCTCTTCGTCCACCTACCTAAGACAGACGAATTTTGTTGACCTAGTAAATTTTCTTAATCTCTTTTCTGTCCTTGCTTAATTTAGTACAAAATAAAATTAAATGGCTGACATAACACATGTGTACCCAGAACACAACCCCATAAATCCATCCACCCACACAGCGGACACCCCAGGCATCGCTCCCCCTCCAAAGGCCCCGCCCCGAGCGCGGTGCTCACGTCCACAGGCATGTCTTCGTGTTCTCTAGGTACGGGCCTCTCCAAACGCTCACGCCGTTGCTTCGCGAGCTTTCAGGTTCCATATGGACGCAGCCTTTGTTCTTCTGCAGCTTGCCTCGGTGCTGTCTGAGAGCCGCGGCCTGGTTGCAGTGTGGGAACCGATTGGCTCATCCTCATTGCTCCGTGGCAACGCGTCCTAGGATTACACCCTGAGTCCTCACCCCGCGGACGGTTGTCCTCTAGGTCGGCTCTGATGTTTTGCTATTACACACAATGAGGCTCTGACCAGGTGGGCGTGCGTCTGCTGGTGCATCTGGGGGGGTTTGGCTAAGGTGTGGGTACCAAAGAGGCGCACTGCTGGGTGACAGCACGGTTACAGGATCATCCTCAGCTGTGCTCCACTGTGCAAACGCTGCCCAAAGGGGTTGCACAACTCTACACTCCCAGGAGGGGGCGCATGAGAGCTCTCCAGTAGGAGTTCTATCACCAGACTTGAATGATGGGTTAGTTACATAGTATAATCTGGAAACTTTCAACACAATTTAGTTCGGCTCTTCGATGGAGCACCGACAGCCACGAAAATGGTGTTTCCACAATATTTAATGATTCTGAGATTGCTCTTCATGTGTTGCTAAGTGAAAAGAGTCCAAGAAACTGCATACACCCTGTGTATATAATCAAAGAACAGAGTGAGACAGGAGGGAATGCAATGGTGGGTGAGTTTCATTTTCTTTCTCTTTTTTTGTATTATCCAAAATTTGCACAAGATGACCCCATACTGCTCTGGATGTGAGGGAAAAACAGACAAAGGTGATGATGGTTTCCAAGCAGCAACAATGAGTGGGGAGGGAGACCTCCAAGCTGGTGAGAGAGGTGCCATGTTGGGGGACAGGCTTCGGGACGCGCAATGGAGGTAAGATCTCAGGCTCAGGGTGCAGATCCTGCTCCGAGCGGACAGCCCAGGCCCTGTGAACAGGAAAGAGTAACGGCATTTACCTCACGGCTGCTGTGGGCCGATCAGGTGTGTAACGTGCTGAGAATCAGGCAAAGCCACGGGTGCTCCATGGCGGGCGGCGTGGTGGTCAGCAGCGGAGAGGTGTGTCGGCAGAGTGGGGAGCAGCCCTGGGACCTGGGGCCCCTGAGATGGGCTGGGGGGACAGGTGGTGAAGCCACCTTGCACGGCGCGTGGGAAGGGGAGGCTGGGT
The DNA here is from genome assembly GCF_027574615.1 of Eptesicus fuscus. NCBI lineage: Eukaryota > Metazoa > Chordata > Mammalia > Chiroptera > Vespertilionidae > Eptesicus > Eptesicus fuscus. The sequence continues at coordinate 8,129,246 of NC_072483.1, forward strand.
TCTGAGGGCCCAGGAGCCTCGGAGAGCGGGAGGAGCCGGTTCTGGGACGGCCGTGGCCCTTGAGCCCATCCGGCTCCTCTGCTCCAGGCCCCACCCGAGCCGGGCTTCCCCATTGCCGCAGGAGGGGCACACTTCCCGAGGGGAGGGGTCTCCTCAGGTCGCAGGGTCGGGCCAGCAGTTCAGCACAGAGGCCCCTGCCGGGTCCGAGGGGCCACCTGCCCCGCAGGGAGAGAGGACGAGGCTGCGCCAGCGCCAGCTCACCCCGCACAGGAGGCCCCACTCCGTGGAGGGGGTTAGAGTGCAGGTTTGAGAAGCAGAGGCTGCGGGGGCCTGACTCTACCTCCCCCACGGCCCCCAGGGGCTCTGCTGCTTTCTCCTCGGCAGGGAGGAGCCAGGAAGCCCCCCATTGCCACATCCACTCAGCAGTGTCCACAGGGCGCTGCCCACCGTGCGCCGGGCCTGCTCCGGGCGCTGCGATCGCCTGGAGGAAGAACAGGGTCCTCTCTCACTCACTTGCCCATGTGCCCCGCGTGGGTGAGGGGTGCTCCTGTGTGCTGAGCCTGGCTGCCCTCCGCCCTCCCAGCTCACCCCCTTTGGAGACCGTCCAAGCCCAAGGCTAACCTTGAGCCCGCCTCGGTCACGGTGGTCACGGTGACCCCAGGACAGCGAAGCAAAGGAAGCCCGGCCCGGCCAGCTCCCGCCTCCGGCCCTGACTCGGTGTGGTCGGGGCCGCGGGAGGGAAGGAAGCCGGCTCCCTCGGCCTGGCTCGCGTGGGTGGCCTCGCGTGGGTGGCTGCGCGCTGCTCCCCGCACAGCCCGCCCGCCCACACCTCTGCCGGGAGCTGTCTGCCTTCCGGAGAAGGTCCGGCTGCTTCTCACCAGCTCCGGCCAAAGAGGAACACACCACCACTGAGCACGGGGAGTTTCCACTTCAAAATGCTGCTGTTTCCAACGCCACGGCGCACGGGTAAGTGGTTTTCACCAGAAGGATGACAGCTCACTTACCGCTCCCACAGGAGCCGGCGGCGGCGGCACAAACAGGAGCCAACGGCAGTGCTGGGCCGTGTGGGCTCGGGCGGCCGAGGGGCTCGTGCCGAGCGAGCACTGCCCTTGCCGAGGCGCCGGGCTCGGGCCTGGGCGTGGTGGAGAGGTCGCCCCGTTCCTTCAGGTCACGCTGCTGTTTCTCCAGAAAGTCACCGGCCTGTGGGATACAACACTACCTCCGGGCTGCAGGAACCGGTTCCGGACAAACTCAACAGCGGGCACAGGCGGGCGCTGGGGAGCACAGCGGGCCCGAGGGGACACCAGGACGAAGGGGGCCCTCCTCACTGCGCCCGCGACCCGCCGTGGCCCTTTGCGTTGACCTTCAAAGCCTCCCAGAGGCGGACAACAGCGTTTGCGCGTAGAAGCCCACGGGCCGACGAGGTGAGCTCGCCACTCACAGCGCAGAATGCTGGCCGGTGGCTCTGCTCTCCCAGGGGCTGCGACGGGCTGTTCCTTCCGACGCTTCAGTTCGCCCCTTGGGTGTCACTCAGCCTGTGCGTCCTCCCTACCGCCCGGGCGGAGTTCGGCTCCTGTGACTTTGTGCTGGCTCCTCGCTCCCCCTAGGACCTGGGCCCCCGGAGGACACCGAGTGTGTCCGTCTCAGTCACTGCGTCCCAGCCCTGGCCATAGACCCTGGTGCACAGAAGGGACAAAGGAAATGCAGGGCAGGGTGCCCTGGACTCAGCCATGAACAGAAAAGTCCTGTCTCCCTCCTCCCTCCCACCTCCCTCCCTCTCCCTCCCACTCTCTCTCCCTCCTCCCTCTCCCTCCCTCCTTCCTTCCTTCGCTTATCCCTGTCCCTCCTCTCTCTCCCTCCCTCCCTCCCTCCCACCTCCCTCCCTCCCTTCCTCTTCCTTCTCTCCCTCCTCCCTCCCACCTACCTCCCTTTCTCCCTCTCACTTCTCTCCCTCCTCCCTCTCCCTCCCTCCTCCCCTTCCTCCCAGGCAGGATGCAGTTCATCTCAGCGAGCTACGCACCTGGGTCTTCGGCCATTGCCCTCCTCTCTGCCCCCACCCCTGCAGTCTGTGCCAGGTGGGCTTCCCCGCTCACCTCTTCCAAGGTCAGGCCCGGACGCAGCCTTCCCCCACAGACCGCAGGTCAGGGCTCATGCCTTCCCTAAAGGACACTGCACTCCCCAGAGCTCCCTCTCCAGAGCTCACCCTCCTCCTTCCCTGGGCCATGAGCCTCGGGGAACACGATTCACACAGGCTGCCTCTGCCCTGGGCAGTGTTTCCACAACCTCGCCAGTGCTCCCAGCGGTCAACGCTAGTGCTCCCAGCCGTCAGCATCAGTGCTCCCAGCTGTCAGCATCAGTGCTCCCAGAGTCAGTATCAGTGCTCCCAGCCATCAGTATCAGTGCTCCCAGCCGTCAGAATCAGTGCTCCCAGCCATCAGTATCAGTGCTCCCAGCCAACAGTATCAGTGCTCCCAGCAGTCAGTATCAGTGCTCCCAGCCAACAGAATCAGTGCTCCCAGCCATCAGTATCAGTGCTCCCAGCGGTCAACGCTAGTGCTCCCAGCCGTCAGTATCAGTGCTCCCAGAGTCAGTATCAGTGCTCCCAGAGTCAGTATCAGTGCTCCCAGAGTCAGTATCAGTGCTCCCAGCCGTCAGTATCAGTGCTCCCAGAGTCAGTATCAGTGCTCCCAGAGTCAGTATCAGTGCTCCCAGCCGTCAGCATCAGTGCTCCCAGCCGTCAGTATCAGTGCTCCCAGAGTCAGTATCAGTGCTCCCAGCCGTCAGCATCAGTGCTCCCAGAGTCAGTATCAGTGCTCCCAGAGTCAGTATCAGTGCTCCCAGAGTCAGTATCAGTGCTCCCAGAGTCAGTATCAGTGCTCCCAGCCGTCAGTATCGGTGCTCCCAGAGTCAGTATCAGTGCTCCCAGCCGTCAGTATCAGTGCTCCCAGAGTCAGTATCAGTGCTCCCAGCCATCAGTATCAGTGCTCCCAGAGTCAGTATCAGTGCTCCCAGAGTCAGTATCAGTGCTCCCAGCCGTCAGCATCAGTGCTCCCAGCCGTCAGCATCAGTGCTCCCAGCTGTCAGTATCAGTGCTCCCAGAGTCAGTATCAGTGCTCCCAGCTGTCAGTATCAGTGCTCCCAGAGTCAGTATCAGTGCTCCCAGCTGTCAGCATCAGTGCTCCCAGAGTCAGTATCAGTGCTCCCAGCCATCAGTATCAGTGCTCCCAGAGTCAGTATCAGTGCTCCCAGAGTCAGCATCAGTGCTCCCAGAGTCAGTATCAGTGCTCCCAGCCATCAGTATCAGTGCTCCCAGAGTCAGTATCAGTGCTCCCAGCCGTCAGCATCAGTGCTCCCAGCCGTCAGTATCAGTGCTCCCAGAGTCAGTATCAGTGCTCCCAGCCGTCAGTATCAGTGCTCCCAGAGTCAGTATCAGTGCTCCCAGCTGTCAGTATCAGTGCTCCCAGAGTCAGCATCAGTGCTCCCAGAGTCAGCATCAGTGCTCCCAGAGTCAGTATCAGTGCTCCCAGCCGTCAGTATCAGTGCTCCCAGAGTCAGTATCAGTGCTCCCAGCCGTCAGTATCAGTGCTCCCAGCCGTCAGTATCAGTGCTCCCAGAGTCAGTATCAGTGCTCCCAGCTGTCAGTATCAGTGCTCCCAGAGTCAGCATCAGTGCTCCCAGAGTCAGCATCAGTGCTCCCAGAGTCAGTATCAGTGCTCCCAGCCGTCAGTATCAGTGCTCCCAGAGTCAGTATCCGTGCTCCCAGCCGTCAGTATCAGTGCTCCCAGAGTCAGTATCAGTGCTCCCAGAGTCAGTATCAGTGCTCCCAGAGTCAGCATCAGTGCTCCCAGAGTCAGTATCAGTGCTCCCAGAGTCGGCATCAGTGCTCCCAGAGTCAGTATCAGTGCTCCCAGCCATCAGTATCAGCGCTCCCAGAGTCAGTATCAGTGCTCCCAGCCGTCAGTATCAGCGCTCCCAGAGTCAGTATCCGTGCTCCCAGCCGTCAGTATCAGCGCTCCCAGAGTCAGTATCAGTGCTCCCAGCCGTCAGTGTCAGTGCTCCCAGAGTCAGTATCAGTGCTCCCAGCTGTCAGTATCAGTGCTCCCAGAGTCAGCATCAGTGCTCCCAGAGTCAGTATCAGTGCTCCCAGCCGTCAGTATCAGTGCTCCCAGAGTCAGTATCAGTGCTCCCAGCCGTCAGTATCAGTGCTCCCAGAGTCAGTATCAGTGCTCCCAGAGTCAGTATCAGTGCTCCCAGAGTCAGTATCAGTGCTCCCAGAGTCAGTATCAGTGCTCCCAGCCGTCAGTATCAGCGCTTCCAGAGTCAGTATCCGTGCTCCCAGCCGTCAGTATCAGTGCTCCCAGAGTCAGCATCAGTGCTCCCAGAGTCAGTATCAGTGCTCCCAGAGTCAGCATCAGTGCTCCCAGAGTCAGTATCAGTGCTCCCAGAGTCAGCATCAGTGCTCCCAGAGTCAGTATCAGTGCTCCCAGAGTCAGTATCAGTGCTCCCAGAGTCAGTATCAGTGCTCCCAGAGTCAGTATCAGTGCTCCCAGCCGTCAGTATCAGTGCTCCCAGCCATCAGCATCAGTGCTCCCAGCCATCAGCATCAGTGCTCCCAGCGATCAGTATCAGTGCTCCCAGCCGTCAGTATCAGTGCTCCCAGAGTCAGCATCAGTGCTCCCAGAGTCAGCATCAGTGCTCCCAGAGTCAGTATCAGTGCTCCCAGCCGTCAGCATCAGTGCTCCCAGAGTCAGCATCAGTGCTCCCAGAGTCAGTATCAGTGCTCCCAGAGTCAGTATCAGTGCTCCCAGCTGTCAGCACCAGTGCTCCCAGCCGTCAGTATCAGTGCTCCCAGCCGTCAGTATCAGTGCTCCCAGCCGTCAGCATCAGTGCTCCCAGCCGTCAGTATCAGTGCTCCCAGAGTCAGTATCAGTGCTCCCAGCCGTCAGTATCAGTGCTCCCAGAGTCAGTATCAGTGCTCCCAGCCGTCAGTATCAGTGCTCCCAGAGTCAGCATCAGTGCTCCCAGCCGTCAGTATCAGTGCTCCCAGAGTCAGTATCAGTGCTCCCAGAGTCAGTATCAGTGCTCCCAGCCATCAGTATCAGTGCTCCCAGAGTCAGTATCAGTGCTCCCAGAGTCAGTATCAGTGCTCCCAGAGTCAGTATTAGTGCTCCCAGCCATCAGTATCAGTGCTCCCAGCCGTCAGTATCAGTGCTCCCAGCCGTCAGCATCAGTGCTCCCAGCCGTCAGTATCAGTGCTCCCAGAGTCAGTATCAGTGCTCCCAGCCGTCAGCATCAGTGCTCCCAGAGTCAGTATCAGTGCTCCCAGCCGTCAGCATCAGTGCTCCCAGCCGTCAGTATCGGTGCTCCCAGAGTCAGTATCAGTGCTCCCAGAGTCAGTATCAGTGCTCCCAGAGTCAGCATCAGTGCTCCCAGAGTCAGCATCAGTGCTCCCAGCAGTCAGCATCAGTGCTCCCAGAGTCAGTATCAGTGCTCCCAGAGTCAGTATCAGTGCTCCCAGCCGTCAGTATCAGTGCTCCCAGAGTCAGTATCAGTGCTCCCAGCCGTCAGCATCAGTGCTCCCAGCCGTCAGTATCAGTGCTCCCAGAGTCAGTATCAGTGCTCCCAGCCGTCAGTATCAGTGCTCCCAGCCGTCAGTATCAGTGCTCCCAGAGTCAGTATCAGTGCTCCCAGAGTCAGTATCAGTGCTCCCAGCCGTCAGTATCAGTGCTCCCAGCCATCAGCATCAGTGCTCCCAGCCATCAGCATCAGTGCTCCCAGAGTCAGTATCAGTGCTCCCAGTGTCAGTATCAGTGCTCCCAGCCATCAGTATCAGTGCTCCCAGAGTCAGCATCAGTGCTCCCAGAGTCAGCATCAGTGCTCCCAGAGTCAGTATCAGTGCTCCCAGAGTCAGCATCAGTGCTCCCAGCTGTCAGCACCAGTGCTCCCAGCCGTCAGTATCAGTGCTCCCAGCCATCAGTATCAGTGCTCCCAGCCGTCAGCACCAGTGCTCCCAGCCGTCAGTATCCGTGCTCCCAGCCGTCAGCATCAGTGCTCCCAGCTGTCAGTATCGGTGCTCCCAGAGTCAGTATCAGTGCTCCCAGCCGTCAGCATCAGTGCTCCCAGAGTCAGTATCAGTGCTCCCAGCCGTCAGCATCAGTGCTCCCAGCCGTCAGTATCAGTGCTCCCAGAGTCAGTATCAGTGCTCCCAGAGTCAGTATCAGTGCTCCCAGAGTCAGCATCAGTGCTCCCAAAGTCAGCATCAGTGCTCCCAGCCGTCAGCATCAGTGCTCCCAGCCGTCAGTATCAGTGCTCCCAGAGTCAGTATCAGTGCTCCCAGCCGTCAGTATCAGTGCTCCCAGAGTCAGTATCAGTGCTCCCAGCCGTCAGCATCAGTGCTCCCAGCCGTCAGTATCAGCGCTCCCAGAGTCAGTATCCGTGCTCCCAGCCGTCAGTATCAGTGGTCCCAGCCGTCAGTATCAGTGCTCCCAGCCGTCAGTATCAGTGCTCCCAGAGTCAGCACCAGTGCTCCCAGAGTCAGTATCAGTGCTCCCAGCTGTCAGTATCAGTGCTCCCAGCCATCAGTATCAGTGCTCCCAGCCATCAGTATCAGTGCTCCCAGCCGTCAGCATCAGTGCTCCCAGCTGTCAGTATCGGTGCTCCCAGAGTCAGTATCAGTGCTCCTAGAGTCAGTATCAGTGCTCCCAGAGTCAGCATCAGTGCTCCCAGCAGTCAGCATCAGTGCTCCCAGAGTCAGTATCAGTGCTCCCAGAGTCAGCATCAGTGCTCCCAGCAGTCAGCATCAGTGCTCCAAGAGTCAGTATCAGTGCTCCCAGCCGTCAGTATCAGTGCTCCCAGCTGTCAGCATCAGTGCTCCCAGAGTCAGCATCAGTGCTCCCAGCAGTCAGCATCAGTGCTCCCAGAGTCAGTATCAGTGCTCCCAGCCGTCAGTATCAGTGCTCCCAGCTGTCAGTATCAGTGCTCCCAGAGTCAGTATCAGTGCTCCCAGAGTCAGCATCAGTGCTCCCAGCCGTCAGTATCAGTGCTCCCAGCCGTCAGCATCAGTGCTCCCAGAGTCAGCATCAGTGCTCCCAGCAGTCAGCATCAGTGCTCCCAGCAGTCAGCATCAGTGCTCCCAGAGTCAGTATCAGTGCTCCCAGAGTCAGCATCAGTGCTCCCAGCCGTCAGTATCAGTGCTCCCAGCCGTCAGTATCAGTGCTCCCAGCCGTCAGTATCAGTGCTCCCAGCCGTCAGCATCAGTGCTCCCAGCCATCAGTATCAGTGCTCCCAGAGTCAGCATCAGTGCTCCCAGCCGTCAGTATCAGTGCTCCCAGCCATCAGTATCAGTGCTCCCAGCCGTCAGCATCAGTGCTCCCAGCTGTCAGTATCAGTGCTCCCAGAGTCAGTATCAGTGCTCCCAGAGTCAGTACCAGTGCTCCCAGAGTCAGCATCAGTGCTCCCAGAGTCAGCATCAGTGCTCCCAGCCGTCAGTATCAGTGCTCCCAGAGTCAGTATCAGTGCTCCCAGCCGTCAGTATCAGTGCTCCCAGCCGTCAGTATCAGTGCTCCCAGAGTCAGTATCAGTGCTCCCAGAGTCAGTATCAGTGCTCCCAGCCGTCAGTATCAGTGCTCCCAGCTGTCAGCATCAGTGCTCCCAGAGTCAGCATCAGTGCTCCCAGAGTCAGTATCAGTGCTCCCAGCCGTCAGTATCAGTGCTCCCAGCTGTCAGCATCAGTGCTCCCAGAGTCAGTATCAGTGCTCCCAGAGTCAGCATCAGTGCTCCCAGAGTCAGTATCAGTGCTCCCAGAGTCAGCATCAGTGCTCCCAGAGTCAGTATCAGTGCTCCCAGAGTCAGCATCAGTGCTCCCAGAGTCAGTATCAGTGCTCCCAGCCGTCAGTATCAGTGCTCCCAGCTGTCAGTATCAGTGCTCCCAGCCGTCAGCATCAGTGCTCCCAGAGTCAGCATCAGTGCTCCCAGCCGTCAGTATCAGTGCTCCCAGAATCAGTATCAGTGCTCCCAGAGTCAGTATCAGTGCTCCCAGCCGTCAGTATCAGTGCTCCCAGCTGTCAGCATCAGTGCTCCCAGAGTCAGTATCAGTGCTCCCAGCCGTCAGCATCAGTGCTCCCAGAGTCAGCATCAGTGCTCCCAGAGTCAGTATCAGTGCTCCCAGAGTCAGTATCAGTGCTCCCAGCCGTCAGCATCAGTGCTCCCAGAGTCAGTATCAGTGCTCCCAGCCGTCAGCATCAGTGCTCCCAGAGTCAGTATCAGTGCTCCCAGCAGTCAGTATCAGTGCTCCCAGCGATCAGTATCAGTGCTCCCAGCCGTCAGCATCAGTGCTCCCAGAGTCAGCATCAGTGCTCCCAGCCGTCAGTATCAGTGCTCCCAGAGTCAGTATCAGTGCTCCCAGCCGTCAGCATCAGTGCTCCCAGAGTCAGTATCAGTGCTCCCAGCCGTCAGCATCAGTGCTCCCAGAGTCAGCATCAGTGCTCCCAGCCGTCAGTATCAGTGCTCCCAGCTGTCAGCATCAGTGCTCCCAGCCGTCAGCATCAGTGCTCCCAGCCGTCAGCATCAGTGCTCCCAGTCGTCAGTATCAGTGCTCCCAGCCGTCAGTATCAGTGCTCCCAGCCGTCAGTATCAGTGCTCCCAGCCATCAGCATCAGTGCTCCCAGAGTCAGCATCAGTGCTCCCAGAGTCAGTATCAGTGCTCCCAGCCGTCAGTATCAGTGCTCCCAGCCGTCAGTATCAGTGCTCCCAGCCATCAGCATCAGTGCTCCCAGAGTCAGCATCAGTGCTCCCAGAGTCAGTATCAGTGCTCCCAGCCGTCAGTATCAGTGCTCCCAGAGTCAGCATCAGTGCTCCCAGTCGTCAGTATCAGTGCTCCCAGCCGTCAGTATCAGTGCTCCCAGCCGTCAGTATCAGTGCTCCCAGCTGTCAGCATCAGTGCTCCCAGAGTCAGCATCAGTGCTCCCAGAGTCAGTATCAGTGCTCCCAGAGTCAGCACCAGTGCTCCCAGCCATCAGCATCAGTGCTCCCAGCCGTCAGTATCAGTGCTCCCAGAGTCAGCACCAGTGCTCCCAGCCGTCAGCATCAGTGCTCCCAGCCGTCAGCATCAGTGCTCCCAGCCATCAGTATCAGTGCTCCCAGCCGTCAGCATCAGTGCTCCCAGCCGTCAGCATCAGTGCTCCCAGCCATCAGTATCAGTGCTCCCAGCCGTCAGCATCAGTGCTCCCAGCCGTCAGTATCAGTGCTCCCAGCTGTCAGCGCCAGTGCTCCCAGCCCTTGACCAGAATGGAACCAGGGACCCTTTAACCCGCAGGCCGACGCTCTCTCCACTGAGCCGAACCAGGTAGGGCAAGAATGCTCAGTTTTAAATACTTTTAAGGATGCGGATTTTGGAAGACCCGGGAGTAGTGTCAATTTCTACCACAGCCATCACGTCAGACCCCACACTCCTGGGGCCGCCACGGCCGGGAGCACTGTATGTTCAGGTCCTACACAGCACACCAGCCACGAGCTCCCTCCAAGGGCTCGGGCGCACCCGCAGCTCACCCACCCGTGACTCACACGATGTGGGTAACAATGGCCGGCGGTAGCCACAGGTGGGACAGGGCAGGCTTTGCTGCCAAATTATTTGCCCCCCAAAAGGGAATGTTTGGGGAGCTTTTTGATTTCTGATTTGAGGGTAAAGAGCTGGGGTCGGGAGTGGAGGTAAGTTGGTCGGTAACGCTCCCTGGTCTGGCACCACCCGAGATACAGCCGAAATACTCAGGTGTTGCTCCGTGTTCCAACTCACAAAACATGTGCCGTGGGGCCTCGTCGGGTGACGGCAGGAGTCCTGAGCAGGTGCTGGTGCTCCTGGCGTTTGCAGTCTGTCACGGCCAAAGCCTCTCCTGGTTTCCCATGATTCCTGCGGCATGACCTCGCGCCCACCTCTGCTTGCCTCACCTCCCCGGCCTCGCCATGGGTGCCGACCGGCCTGTCCTGCCAGCCAGCTCCCACCTGTCCTTTAAAGGAGCAGCTTCCCCCCAGCTGCTGGGCATGAGACCAGGTGTCGTCCGGCAGGATGCACGATTGCGAGTCCCTGGGGTGGCCTGGCCTTCAGCGGATGACGCGGACGCAGTCCCCCCTGGGACGTTAGCGGAGGGTCAAGCGGCAGCAGCAGCAGCCAGAGCTACGCAGCCTGCTCGGCCAGCACCCGGGCTCCTGCCTGCTCCCCTCTGGGAAGTTACTTTCACTTCCTCACTTCCGAGGGCAGACCTCTCCTGCACGGAGGAAGGCGCCTCCAAGCCCCTGCCTTGCAGTTGGCCCGTTTTTGCCGGTTCCCCCTTGCAGCAAGCCTCGGGCAGCCCCCCGCAAACAGAGGCAACTCATCTGGCAGCCCGTCTGCTGCGCGGCCTCACCCTGATGCTGCCTCCCACCCCTCACCTCACGCGGTGCTCTCCGGAGGACAGCGCTCGGGACAGTCCAGGTCCTGCTCCGCGGCCTGACCTTCCCAGGAGCCGCTGAGGGGGCTGTTTGGTACGGACCCAGCCCGGGACGGCAGCGCTCGGTTAAAGCAGGAACAAGGAAAGCACCAGAACCAGCTCCGGAGCCGCACTTTGTGCTGGGCACCCACAGACACGCCTCGAGCCTCGCCAGCACTCAGCATTGCAGGGGGGTGTGATGCTGAGGCGGCGGCACTGGCTGGACAGCTACTGGGCTGACCCTGGGAGAAGAATCAGTAGTGGCTTCTGCTTATGACCAGCCTCCTCCATGCCACAGACTCACCCAGCAGCCCTGGACGGGATGGAATAGTATTTCCATTTCCCCGGTGAAAAAAACAAGTCCACAGACTTGTCCAAGGTCAATTACTAAGTAAGTGCAGAATTATGATTTGAAACTAGGTTTTACAGACAAAGCCTGCCTCTTCCCAAGCTGCTCCTGACCACCCACTCCTTGGGGGGGCTCTCTCATACTCTCTCTCTCTTTCTCTCTCTCTCTCTCTCTCTACACACACACACACACACACACACACACACACACACACACACAGCAGATGGTTTGGGGGAACAGTAATGTGCATGTTGGCCACCAGGTGGCACCCTGATGCCACAGTCGGGACACCTGATTCCAGAAGAAAATCAAAGGCCACCTGGGAGGCCAGGGATGGTGGGTTTTGTGCACCTGGCCTCGCTCTTCTCCAGGGATCCAGGTGTGCTTGAGGCGGGGCCAGGACGAGCCAGCACAGACCTAGATCCAGCGCAGAGGGCCCACCGGCCGTGGTCTGTGTTCCAGTTACCTCCCAGGAAACCTACAGGAGGGAGGCTTAAAAACGGGTTGTTTTGTAAACATTGATTTTAAAAGTTTGATATATTCCCAGACCCTCACCATTCAACACTTCTCACCAATACACTCTGCGCCAAATACATTAAATGACATTTAAAAGGCCTGACATATGAGGCAATAGTAAAAAACCACACTTACCTTTTCTCAATTGGAGTTTACACACACCAACCCACAAAACTGCCTGCGTGGCTTACAGCAGGGGGATGCCACATCGCGGGGCCTGGACCCCGGGACAGCCCACTCTCCAGGCTCCGGGCTGAGCCCTCAGGCTAACTCTCTCCATGGCTGGCATTTCATGACACCCTGTGGCCTCCTACTTCTGAATCTGTTATAAAGTACAGGCTCAGGTATGCAGGATGGGTCACTTGCTTGATTTCCCATCACTCAGCCTCATTTCTGATTCATGTGTCTGTTCTCCCGGGTGCTGATTTCTGATCCCCACTGGCTGCGGGCTGAGAATGAGCAGGAGGAGTGGGAGTGTGTGTGCGGATGTGATGTGTGTGTGTGATGTGCGTGTGCATGTGTGTGTGATGTGCATGTAGCATGTGTGTGAGAGGAGAATCTGGTCTTGGATTCCATTCATGCCCCACTCTGTGAGCCCCTCTGTCACAGTTCCCAACCCCTCAGGGTTGAAGACCCCCTGTAGCTTCTACGCCACCCCCGAGAAATCCCGGGTGACCACTGTGAGGGCACGGGGACACTGAGCTCGGGATGCAGCCGACCCTCCTGGGTCCAGGACCCACATCTACGCTCCTGTCTGCCTACACCCTCCCCTCAGCCTGGGCAACCATTTCTGGTCTAGGTGGGGTGAAAGGATAGCCTTGGCCCACCTCTTCCTCGCCAGCATGTCACCTGACCAGGACGGGCTCTCTCCCACAACGCAAACACCAGGAGGACAAGGCCAGAGAGAGGAGAGCCTGGCGGCTCTCCATGTGGGGGCACGTTCTGCTTGTCCCAGGGACTTGGGGTGTGGCTGGCTTAGAGGGTGCGAGGCATCCTGCAGCATGGAGGGTGGTCTGTACACAAGGTGACGGCCTCTTAGTGTCCACAGTGTCCCCATAATGGCCACAGGACCTGAGGACACTGCCTCCCACGCTGCAGGGTCCCGCCCCAGTCTGAGTAAGAGGGAGGGGAGCGAGAGGAGGAATGTGAGCTGTGGTTAAACATGCATGCTTCTGGGAGAGGAGGTGAGAGAACCTGCTGAGGTGGGCTGTCCTTGGGGGGCAGGTGGGGCAGGCTAGTGGGGTTCCTGACTGAGAAGAGCCTCCAAAACAGGGTGCAGGCAGCCGAGGGGGGCTCAGAGGGGTCCGCTTGGGGAGGGCCTGGGACAGCGGACCAGGGCCCACACTCAGAGGGGAGGGATTGGAGGGTGAAGCAGGGAGAAATACTGGTGATCCAAGTGGGCATCCTCCTTCTGCCTGTCCAGGCTGAGACCTGTTTGGGGGCAATGTTTTAAAACACATTTTTGGAGAGAATTTCAAACCTATACTAAAGTGGACAGAAGAGTATAACGAACCCCTAGTCCCACCCTGCAGCCTCATCGGCCATCACCCCGTCAGCCCGCCCAGCAAACCTGCACCCATACCCCTCCATTATTTATTTATTTATTGTACATTTTAAATCTTCGTTGTAGAGAGCATTACAGATGTCCCCCTCTTCCCCCCCCCAAAGCCCCCTTCCACCCGGTTCCCACCCCACCCCAGGCTTTGCCACCCTACTGTCTGTGTCCATAGGTAAGATCTTTGGTTAATCTCTTCCCACCCCCAGCCCCCTTCCCTCTGAGATTCGTCAGTCTGTTCCATGTTTCCATGCCTCTAATTCTATTTTATTCACCAGTTTTTTTTTGTTTATTAGATTTCTTATTTGTTTATTTTGATTGTTTGTATTTTTATCTTTTTTCTTCTTCTTCCTCTTCTTAAAGAATACCCTTCAACATTTAATGTAATACTAGTTTTGAGGTGATGAATTCCTTTAGCTTTTTCTTGTCTGTGAAGCTCTTTATCTGACCCTCAATTCTAAATAAGAGCTTTGCTGGTGTGGGCCTCTTTGGGTTCCTCTTATTTGGGACTCTCTGTGCTTCCTGGACTTGTAAGTCTATTTCTTTCACCAGGCAGAAGTTTCCTGTCATTATTTCTTCAAATAGATTTTTGCTCTCTTTCTCTTCTCTTTCTGGCATCCCCATAATGTGAATGTTGGTACACTTGAAGTTGTCCCAGAGGCTCCTTCATTATCTTCATACTTTTGGATTCTTTTTTCTTTTTGCTCTTCTGATTGGGTGCATTTTTCTTCCTCATATTCCAAATCGTTGATTTGATTCTCAGACTCCTATGTTCTACTGTTGAATCCCTATAAGTTATTCTTTATTTCAGTTAGTGTATGCTTAATTTCTGACTGGTCCTTTTTCATGTCTTTGACTTTCTCAGTTGAAGCTCTCATGAAGATCCTCAAATAACCTCATAACCATGGTTTTGAACTCTGTATCCAGGAGTTTGCTTGCTTCCATTTCTTTCATTTATGACATGTTTATTTGTCTCCAAATTTTGGCTACTTCCTTGTGTTTGTTTCTATATATTAGGTAGACCTGCAATGTCTCCTGGAGTTGGTAGAGTGGCCTTGTGTAGTAGGTGTCCTGTAGGGCCCAGTGGCTCAGCCTCCCCAGTCACCTGAGCTGAGCACTCTAGGTTCCCCCCCTGTGTGGGCTGTTTATAGTCTTGTAGTTGAACCTTGATTGCTGTTGGCATCACTGGGAGGAATTTACCTCCAGGCCAATTGGCATGAGGACCAGCTGTAGCTACAGTGGAAGAGCTGCTGTGCAGGAAACACTCCTACAGAGCAGGACTTGCTTCAGTGGGGCCTTGGTGCTCACTGAGTCTGCCTCTTGAGTGTGTTGCTTGTGGATGTGTAAAGTCGTAATCTGCTATGGTCTGAAGCCAACCACTGGATGCACTGGCTCTAGGGCCTCCAGAGAGCTGCAAAGTCAGCCACTACCTGGGGCCACTTGGCAGGAGCTACAGAGAGATCTACAGATGGCTGCTATTTGTATTGGGCTTGGAGGTGCACAGGTGAGGCCCAGCTGTGAAGCAAGGCAGGCTCATGCTAGTGCATGGTCTTGGGCCTTTTATTGATAGGTTTGGGGCACATTAACACCAGCTGAAGCTTGTTTGAGAGATTTTAGCAAAGTCTGAAGCCTGAGCATGGACAGGCCATTCATATGGAAAAACTGCTGTAAACAGCTAGGGTGGGGCTGCAAATTGAATGGGGTGGGGTCTCAGGGAATCCTCAGGGCAGAGCAAACAGTGTGCTTCAGGCTGATGGAGACTTAGATATGGCTGCCAGTCAGCCCTGAGACAGGGTAGGTCCCAACACAGGAACAATGACCTCTGCGAGCACCCCATCTTGGAAAAGCCACCCCCAAGTTCCTGCCCTGATGCCAAACAATCCAGTTCCTCCCCATATGTGTCTGGGTCCCCCAAAGCCACCAGTACTGGAGTTCAGAGGGATTGAGTCTGAGTAAGTTCATGTGCCAGCCCTTTAAGAGGAACATTTGGGTCTCCAGCAGCCTCTGTGTCACTCAGCCACAATCTCAGCTGATTTTTATAGCCCAGAGTTATGGGGACCTCTCTTCCAAGCTCTGGAACCCTGGGCTGGGGGTCTGGTGTGGGGCTGGGACCCCTTGCTCCTCATGGTGGCCTCTGCAGAGATAATCTCCCTCCTGATTAAAAAAACGGCACATGTGGGTATATGACCAGCCTGTTTCGTATCTCTGCCCTTCCTACCAGTCTCAGTGTGCTTTCTTCTTTACTTCTCTAGTTGTAGGACTTCCATTCAGCCAGCTTTTAGGCAGTTCTGGATGATGGTTGTTCTGTATTTTAGTTGTAATTTTGATGTGGTTGTGGGAGGCGGTGAATATAGGTGGTTACCTATGCCACCATCTTGGTTCTCCTCCCCACTCCACTATTTTGAAGCAAACCCCAGGTGTCATCATTTCACCCAAAAATATTTTAGTTCCCATCTCTAAAAGGTGGCAGGGCCCCAGCAACAGCATCCAATGCCCAGGCTCAGACCTCCAGTCACCCGAGGGGCAGAATGTCCTCTCCAGTTTGTTTGAGTCCGGATCCAAATGAGGTCCGCCTGAGTGATGGAGTGAGGCATCTCTAGTTTCTTTCTTTCTTTCTCTTTCTTTCTTTCTTCCTTCCTTTCTTTCTTTCTTTCTTTCTTTCTTTCTTTCTTTCTTTCTTTCTTCTTTTCATTTTGAAATACTTTCAGACTTACAGGAACGTGGCAAAAATAGTACAAAGAATTCCCACTATACTCTTCACCCAGATTCTTCAAATGCTACCACGTTACATAACCACAGTACAGTGAAAATCAGGAAATTAACATGCTTACAACCCTATTATCTCATCTTCAGGTCTCATTTACATTTTGCCAATTCAGTGGTCTCCTTTAATCTGGAAAGTTCCTCAGTCTTGCTTTATTCTATTTTGGGGGGAGAGTAGCAGCCAGTCACTTGGTAGAATGTTCATTTGTTTTGTAGGATTTGGGCTTGTCTGGTGTCTCCTTGTGATCAGATTTGGGATAGCTTTTGCAGGGACTCCACAAAGGGATGCTGCATCCTTCTCCGAGTTTCAGTGGGGGCACAAAATGTCCGATTTCTCTGCTATGAAGTCACTATTTTCCCCTTCGTAATCAATAAGGACCGACGGGGAGGTGATTTGAAACTATGGGAATGTCTTATTTCTCATTATATTGTTGCCTGCTAGCTTTATCATTCATCGATTCCTAACTCCTGCTTGAAGCAGTTATTTCTGGGGAGTTTACTAAGTAGTGAATATTCTATGCCCATCATTCCTTCTACATTTAACCCTTTGAAATTCTTCTGAGAGGAAGAGCTTTCCCCATTTCTCCCCCATTTATGCATTTACTCATTTACCTCTTTATACCTGTGTAACTGGTGGATTCTTATTTTATTCTATGGCTGATGGGCCATTACTATCATTATTGATTTTGTTGTTCAGATTGTCCCAGATTTGGCCACTGAGAACTCTTTCAAGTTGGTGTCTATGTCCTTTTGACGTGTCCTTATCATTTTTTGAGCATTTCCTTGCTCTCTGACATTACAAGATGTTCCAGGCTCATCTTGTACTTTTGCTGGCCTGGCCTTGGAATAGCGGTTTCTCTCCGGAGCCCGGGTCCTCTTACTGACAGCGGCTTGTAGGAACAATACGGTGCTGGTTGTGCCCGCGGCTCCTGGGCCCCAGCAGATAGAGGGAAGCATGTCAGTGCCCCCTTATCCTCGGGGACATGCTCCAAGACCCCCGTGGAGGCCCCAAGCCATGGATAACCCCGAACCTTGTCTACACCGTGTTTTTTTCTATACATGCATACATACCACATACCTATAATAAAATTTAATTTGTAAATTCGGCTCAGTAAGAGATTAACAACAATAACTAATAATAAAATAGAACAATTATAAAATATGCTGTAATAAAAGTTATGTGAATATGGTATCTCTCAGTGTCTCGACATATTTTACTGAACTGTACTCACCTTTTCGCTTAAGGGAAGCACTTTACGGCTTCTCCCTGGCAGATCCAAATCACCAGGATCGCTACTCCTGTGTGATAGGGGCGTTGGGAAGTAAAATAAGGGCGACTTGGACACAGGCACTGAGATGCCACAATAACACATACATTCCTGTACATAATTCATATAGATTAATATAAAAAACATTTCCATATGTACATTAAAAACCATGGCTTCTTCTGATGATACATGTAACTCCAATCCAGCACTTTCTAGCTTCTTTCTCTCCTTATTAGCAACTTCTTTGTCCAACTTGGATCTTGTTGTTACTCATGTGCTTAGATCTAGGATGCACATAAAGTAATTCCAGGATTGTTCTCCCAAACCCCTGGGGAAAATGCACCTGCTAACTGGAATGTAACGGGCATGTACAGGTCTTCGTGTCTTTAGCCTCAGAGGATGTACAGAAACACCATTTCTCAGTCTTTCCAAGACCAGTGCTCCCCTCCTGGTCCCTCGGTGTAGGTCTGTGTTTCGTTGGAAAGTACCGTGTTCCCTCTGTGTTCCCTCCATCTGTGTTGATCTGCATGTAGTGTTGGCGGGCAGGCACAGGAGGCCCGGCGCGGACGAGGCAACGCTGTGTTCACCTCCGGTCTCCGCCTCTTGCTCACTGTGACCTTGGGCAGTCAGTTATCAGTTACCTCCTCATCCACAAAGTGGGTCCGAGAAGAGCCACCTGGGGGACCCGAGGCTGGGAGGGCACAGGAGGCACTGCCCATCCCCGTGGCTCCAGTCCTCCAGGGGCAGGGAGCCGGGCCAGAGCGCGCTGAGCCTGAGGGCACGCTGTCGGGAAGGAGGGGAGGCCGGGCCCTGGTCCCCCCCGCCCCCCGGGTTGGACTCCATGCCAGCCTTGGCGCAGAGCCTGCCTTCCTCAGGAAGGCCAAGTTACCAAAACAGATAAATCAATCTGTCAGGAATCTCTCCCCTCTCTCAGCCAAGAAGCTCAAAGGGGGAATTGTTCCTGGGGACGAAGAAGGAAACAGCAGACACCTTCAGGAGCTCCTTGCCGCAGGGCCCCTCCATGCTCCCTGCCCCATCCCACCACGTGTCCCCACTGGGCCCCTGCCGTGAGCCAGCCCAGGGGCAATCACCACCTCCTGCCACCAGCTCCTGGGCAGAGCCACGCCCAAAGCTGCCTGTCCAGGGAGGTGGGGGGCCCCACCCCAGTGTTGTCTCTGAAACGCAATCCTTGTCTGCACCGTGGAGGCCTAAAGACCTGAGCCGCCACCCCCACAAACAGTGAGGGGCTCGTGGGGAGTGAGTGACCCCCAGGCAAACTCCCAGTCAGTGTGCCCATCAGAGCCCGGGGAGGGGCGCGGGGTGACAGGGAGACTGGCTGGGGGGGAGCAGGAGCCTCTGGAGACCACCGCTCCCTCATGTTCCCTCAAGCTGCAGAGAACGGGGAGGCTTCTCCCTGAGGGGACGAGGTAGATTCCTGGGTTCACAGCCAGCTCTGCCACTTAGCAGCTGTGTGACCTGGTGAAAGTTACTCGACCTCTCTGTGCAGAGATTGCTCATCTGCAGGGATCTCCGTGTGGCTTTGGGCGAAGACACTATAAATTAGTCTGTGTGCCATGAGCTTGGCACATTATGATGGGGTCGTAAATACGACCCTGAGGTGTAATGATGTGTCATGGGGCAGTTCTTCCCATTTAGCCCGCCTGCCGCTCTGAGGGCTGGGTATGGTGCCCTCACTCTCTAGGTGAGGACACGGAGGCTCGGAGGAGGGCACAAGAGCTTCGGGCACCACGGCTGAGGTCTGCAGCCCTGTGTGAAGGTCCTTCTGGTTCTGAGCACTCTGCAAGCAGGTGAGGGGACAGGAGGCTTGGACACGAGCCCAGTGCCCGTGCCAGCTCCCCTCCCCATGTGGCTAATCACAGCTTTGTCAAAGGAACTGTGACCAGAAGTTGTCCCTGGAGGAGGAGTCGCAGGGAGGGGAGAGGGGAGAAATGAACATTGGATCCACAGATGAGCCCCGGATCAGGGGAGAGTGTGAGGACCTGAGTGCCAAGCTTGGGACTTGTGAGCTGCGTCCCAACTGGAGGGTAAGCAATAAGGAGACCCCCTCCACGCCCACACTGCCCCCCCCCCCCATGGCCCCGGGAAAGGCAGTAGTGAGCCGACAGGCATTTGTTCAAAACTGGGAAGAGTGCCCCAGAGCGGCAGAACGGGAAGCCCTTCGTGGGTGGAGAACCCGTGAGTCAGCGGCTGGGGTCCTGGAGAGGCAGGAGGGGGAGCGGCAGGGACACAGCTTGGCCACCTGGAACCCCACACAGCGACAGCTGTGCACACATGAAAGGTGACTGCGGAGTGACATCAGCCAGGGAGTGCCAGCATCACGTCGCCAGGGCAAGGGGGGCGCGGGGGCGTGGCAGATGCCCCTAACTTCCCAGGGGGAAAGCTTGCCACTGTCGGGGACATGAAAGCACTGTCAAAGATCCGCGAAACGAGCTGTGGGTTGTGACACATAGACTCGCTTCTGTTTGTTTTGTGACAACGTGGAAGCCACAGATGTTCGCTCAAGATGAAAGAGAACCACGAGGGACATCTCTTAGCATGGCCTCCATCACCTCCCCACACCACCTGTCCTTCTCTCCCACTTCTCTCCCCACCCCATTCCAGTGGAGCTGCACCCAAGCCTGGAGTTCCGGGGTCAGGGGTCACATGAGACGATGAGCCAATGGTGAAATCTTGGTGGTGGGGTGGAGGGAAGAGCAGGTATTTTAGGTCAAGGATCATAGTTCAGATGGGAGGCTATATCAAGACAAAGATGCGTGACTGTTCAAAGCTAGAGGCCAAGCACCGGCCAGTTAGCAGGTGTCAGGGGCAGGCCAGTGGTTGAGGAACGGCAAGGCCTTGAGCAAGGAGCCACGGTCAGCAAGAGGAGAGGAGGGTGAGCTCCCACCCGGAGCGGTACCTTGCCAATAGTTCCTTGAATAGTTCCTCTCCCAGGCCTTGGGAGTGAGCATCACTGGGAACCGAGACTCAGAGAAATTAAGTAAATTACCAAAGTTCTCACAGCTTCTCCGTGGTAGGGCTGAGGTCAGAAGTGGCCTGTCTGACTGCACAGTGGGAGGCCAGGCCTGCCAGCGAGGATGGTGTGTGCCCTGAGAACAGACTCAGAGGCCGAGAGCTCATCTCTGGAGAGGAGAGGCATGACTGAGGACTGGAATTGCTAAGGCATCTTATCAGAGGAATGTGGAATCCATCCCATCATACTCTGGACCAGGGATTTCCAAAGAAGCGCCAATGAGAATTAATGATGCCAGTAACGACTAAGTCCTACTTTAAAGACACATTTTGGAGCTCACTGCTTTAGAATATGGGACAGGCGGAAATCAGAGGAAAGTTTCAAAATCAACCTGTGGGTGTGAGATACCAGAGAACCCGGGGTGTTCCCGTGCACCGTGAAACCGTGATGGGGAGATACAGGAGGCTGATCGGGCTTGACGGCTGAGCTGCCGGCAGGATGGGCTGGCTTTGGGAACGGGCAGGCTTCTCTTTGAGAGGACAGCTTCTATTTCTGTCTGATGTCTCCTTCTCCAGTGTAAGCACCCCACCTTGCTCAGGGACCGCCCTCCTTCGCTCGTAGACGATGTGGCTCTGTGGGCTGCCCTGGCCCTGGCTGCAACGTTAAGCTTGCTTTTACTTGAAGTAGTTCTGAATGGAGTCAATGGAGAGGAGATTCTCGTGCTAACAACTTGAAATACAGTGGGACCGCGTTTCTCAAACGTCTCCCATCTGGAACACTTCGCTTCTCAACCCGACAACCCTTTCATGCTGATACTGTGTGATCAGTCACGCGTCTCCTGGTGACAAACAAAGGAGAATCGTGAACCGAGTCAGTTCACCACGTTACAATCTCAGGATACTGTGCTGTGAATATTGTCATGATTCTTTGCTTTTGTTGCTGCTTAGAATTATTGTAAAATTTTCATTTTTTTTTTTACTGTACCTTTCCTTTCCTTTTTGTTAAATTTTCATTTACATTACATGTCATTTTGTTTTTAAATTGTTTGTTTAAAGATTAAACAGTAAAATAGACATGTACTATATATGAGAAAGGTTAAAACAGGGAATCAATTGGGGGTTTGGAACGGATTAATTCAATTTACATGATTTCTAATGGGAAAAGTGATTTGGTTTTCGAATAGCCTTCTGGACTGAATTAAGTTAGAGAACTGAGGTCCCACTGTAATTAAATAACCTAGAATTGAACAGAAAGAGATTGTAAAGTGAAGATGACACCGAGGCTCGGCTCTGGGGAAGCGAGCTGCCATATGGAGAGTAGTCTATGGAGATGCCGCGTGAGGAGAAACCGAGGTCTCCACACACAGCTGGGGTGGATGAGGCCTCCTGCTAACTCTCATGGGCAGGTATGAGCTTGGAAGTGGATCCTATGACTCAGACAAGATTTCAAATGACTGGAGTCCCAGCAAATATCTTCATTAAGACCTCATTAAAGACCCAGAACCAAAACCTCCCAGCTAAGCCACTGAAGACGCCTGACCCCAGAAACTGCGTGAGGTAATAAATGTTTGTTGTTTTAATCCACAAAAAATAAGTAAAAATAAAAATAAATATGATTAAAATATTTAAAGAGGTAAAAAAGAAAAAAAACATAAAATAAGAGACAAATTTGAAAAATAACTAAATAGACCTCAAGAAATAAAAAAATGTAATAATTAACATTAATAACTCAATGCATCAGCTAAATAGAGAGAAGCAGGGAGTTGGTAGATACATCTGAGAAAACTTCAACAAAAAGATATAGGCGGGGTGAGGGGGATGTGACAGTGATGTTAAGAGACTGGTGGACAGAGCGAAATGGTGCAGATACATGTTCTCTCCAGAAAGAGGGAATAGTGAAGAAAGATTGAAGAGGCACATGGAGTTCCAAACAGGCGAAACGGGAGCGCCTAGACACCTCATTTATAAACTGCAAACAGCAGACAGCAAAGAGACAGAGTAATGAAAAAGAAATGTTAGTTAGGCTGACAGCAGACTTCTCAGCAGCAAACACTGATGCCAGGAGATGATGGAAAAAAAATCAGCCCAGAACTGAAGAAAACTAAACTGTCAATGTGATCACTGATGTCCAGCTAAACAATTATTGGTGAATGAGGATGAATTAGACAGCTATTAAACAAAAGTTGAATGAGTGTTTACTCATAGTCTCTCACTTAGGAATTAATAAAGGATTTTTTTTCCTTTTGCCTTATTAAAACTTTATTTTTTTATTTTTTTAATTTCTTTATTGATTAAGGTGTCACATATTTGTCCTCATCCCCCCATTCCCATCCCATACCCCTCCCCACGGATGCCCCAACCCCCTGTTGAACTTAGCCATTGGTTAGGCTCATATGCATGCACATAAGTCCTTTGGTTGATCTCTCCCCACTCCCTCCACCCTCCCCTATCCTCCCTCTGAGGTAATAAAGGATTTTTTCAGTAACAACGAAGTTGAGTCCAGAAGAAGGGGTGTGACAAAAGCAGCAAAGCAAGCAAAGAAATTAGTGAGCATGTTGCTAAGTCCACATAAGCACTTGTTATTTTTAAAAATATGAATTTGTGGGCGGGATTTAAAAGTCAGATGGAAGTGAAATACTATACAGTAATAACATGATAAATGTTCAAAGGTTGATTGAAGTTAAACAATTGTAAACTCTATTATAGGCTGAAGGATAAAGATACTGATTAGCCTTAGATACTCATGTTAAAATATAGTGGGTTAAGACTAAAATAATAGAAATAGAATGTATAACTTTAAAACTGGTGCAATGGGAGAACAGAGAGAATTCAATACAATGAAGACAGAGAAACAGAAGGAAAAATAAGCAGAGGAAAAGCAAATATCAATAAAGCACAAGACCAGATGGTAGAAGTAATTCCAAATAACTCAGTGACCATAACATGTAAGAAAGTCCCGATGGATGCAGCCTCCTATCTCCTCCTGCCCATGCCACATTGGCCTTTTGGTCCAGATCAGTGGTCGGCAAACTGCGGCTCTCGAGCCACATGCGGCTCTTTGGCCCCTTGTGTGTGGCTCTTCCACAAAATACCACAGCCTGGGCAAGTCTATTTTGAAGAAGTGGCGTTAGAAGAAGTTTAAGTTTAAAAAATTTGGCTCTCAAAAGAAATTTCAATCGTTGTACTGTTGATACTTGGCTCTGTTGACTAATGAGTTTGCTGACGACTGGTCCAGATGTTTGCATCCCTGTCTGCCCACTAGAGGGTCCGTCCCCCCAGGACAGGCTGCCGCACTTGAGTCCATGGCTCCTGCCCTCTGCAGCAGAGTGCCTGACCCTCAGCCTGGTGAGGCTTGTGAAAACGCACTGGCTCATTTGAGTTAAATTGAACAATGGAAGCAAGGGCGGGGGGGCGGGGGGCGGGGGGGATGGAAATCACAGGTCTTAGTGAATCACAGCCATAGAGAACACACAAGACAGGAAATTCAAATGTTAATAAACACATTAAAAACTCAACTCCAATGGAGATATCAGATAGGCAAATTAGAACTAAAGGTAACATTTTATCGTTTTGCCTATCAGATTTCAAAACAACAAAACTAAATGTTGGAGTGGGTGCAGAGGCCCTTGCATACACTTCAGGATAGATATGGTTTCATACTTTCTGCAAAGTAGTTGTATTTCCAAAATTTTATATCGCTTAGGGTAGCGTTGGTCGTAAGCATCCACAAGCAGATCAAACTGGCTTAAAAAGAAATTGAAACACCCAGTTAATCAGGTGTGCATGCGTGTGTGTGTGTGTGTGTGTGTGTGTGTGTGTGTGTGTGTGGTTGGCTTCAGGCATGCCTTAATTGGGTGACCTAA
The DNA here is from genome assembly GCF_027574615.1 of Eptesicus fuscus. NCBI lineage: Eukaryota > Metazoa > Chordata > Mammalia > Chiroptera > Vespertilionidae > Eptesicus > Eptesicus fuscus. Next base: position 8,152,990 of record NC_072483.1, read on the forward strand.
GCACTTTTTCTGTGTCTATGATGTCACTTTCCTCCCAAGCCTACTCTTTTCTGCTCCAAAAATAGTTGCAGCAGTTCCAGACCTTACATTCTATTATCCAAGGAAAGAGGGATTCTCCCCTTCCTTATTTCTCCACCCCCCACCCCCACCCCCAGGAAATGCTGCCTCCTGATTCACTAATGTTGCATGTGGTCAATACCTGAACCATAATTATTTTCAAAAAGCACCAATTAGGAACAAAAGATGATGGGAAATAGAATGGGGAGAGCAAAGACAAAGGAACCCGGGAATTTGAATAACTTGGAATGAATTAAATGGGAAGAGCACACACCTGGGGAAACCCTCAGCTCCTCTCTGTTCAGATGGGTGTCCTGCTCCATCCTCCCTCTTCTCTCCTTCTTAGATTCCCAACTACAGCCCTGACATCTTAACCATATTCCATGTGTCTCTCATGCTCTTTTCCATTTGTCCCATCCTTTTATTTCATTGAGCTTCCCTCTGGATATTTTCGTTCATTGTATTTTTCAGTTCACTAATTCTCTCTACAGCAGTGCCTAATTAGCTCTTAAATCCACCCAAGGTGCTCTCAATTGTCTCTTTTTTCAGTTTTAGAATTTCAAGTTTTTCATAGATAATGTTCTTTGGTAAAATTTCAACCTTATCTTTTATTTCCTTGAGCTCATTAAACAGGAATTTAAAGTCTGGGCCTGCATTCTGCATTTCTTCAGGACCTCCTGGAGCAGTGGTCGGCAAACTGCGGCTCTCAAGCCACATGCGGCTCGTGAGCCTCGGTTTGCCGCACTGTTGACTAATGAGTTTGCCGACCACTGGGATAGCGGCTTAATCACAAGGAACAACAACAGCCTGTAATTATTGGAATCGAGAGTCTAGGTCAGCGGTTGGCAAACTCATTAGTCAAAAGAGCAGCAAACCACGGCTCGCGAGCCGCATGTGGCTTGCGAGCCGCAGTTTGCCGACCACTGTCCTGGAGGAACGAGGCCCTGCTGGAATCACCACTCCAGGCTTCTCTCTTCTCAGTTTCGACACCCCAATTCCTCACTCCTTGGAAGCTCTCTGAAGCCTTCTAGCGATACTTATTTTCTCTCTCTCTGCTGTGCTGGTGGTTCCCAGCAGGAGTCCACCATCACCAGAGTGGAGATCATAATGGACTTCAGAATCCAGTTAGGTATGTGTTCGAATTTCACGTCCACCTTTTAATGCCTGGATGGCCTTGGGCAAGGTGTTTAATCGTTCTGAGCCCAGTTATCTTTCTGGAAGAAGGAGTTAATAGCTGCCCTGCAGGATTGATTTGAGGTTTAGGTATAATCTATGCGATGTACGTAAGAATGTCTGACAGTTGGTAGGTACTCAAGACATTTAGCTTTGTTGTTGTTGATATTCTCAGGGAGTCTGCCTGGCTCCCACCCGGCAGCTCTGGCCCTCTGCACGGGGCTCTGGGAGCCTGTTTGCATGGGGTCCCGGAGGCTTCCAGCAGCAGCGATAAGTGGCTGGCCTGGGGTGCAGTTGGTGGGAACCAAGCTCTCTGGGTTAATACCACTAAGGGTCTCGGGGCTTGTCTGGGCCTGGAGAGTTGGGCTGTGAGACGCAAAGAGAACACTTCAATCATAATCAGGGCTGGGAACGGGTGAGGCATCGGTAGCAGAGGGTAAGAGGAGGCTGTGAAGGGGAGGGGAGGCTGGAGGTCAGACTCAGAGATGGGGCCTGGACTGGGAACAGGCCGGGATGCGGGAAGGGGTGGGTAGAGGGCACTCAAGGGCCCATTGGAGGTGACATGTGCATTATGTCCTCAGTCTTTTGGCTCTGACATTTTCACTCAACCCCTTTAACATTTTGACTCTAAAACTATTTTAATATTTACACTTTAATAGGATTATGCCAATACTGATGACATCTCATTGTGAAACTATTTTTCAAATACCATGCCAATTTAATTCTAGGTATTTATACAGTATACTTTTGTTATTTTTTCACTCTGGTATTTTGTTGAAATTCTATCCTATCTAATAAAAGAGTACTATGCAAATTAACCATCACTCTGCTACACCCATAAGCCACGCCCACAAGCCAATCAGGAGCGAATATGCAAATAAACCCAACCAAGATGGCTATAGCCACAGAGAGCAGGAGGGAGGCTTGGGTTTCCCAGGCAATGGAGGAAGCCAAGCTTTCCGCCTGCCCTTGCCAGCCTAGGCCTCCACTCAAGGCTACAAAGTTTCAATTATAGAAGGTAAACAAATCTAAACAGAAATGGCGGCAGCCATGGAGCTGGAAAGAGCAAGAGGCTAGGGTTGCCCCGGCAATGGAGGAAGCCAAGCTTTCCGCACACCCTGGCCTGCCCAGGCCTCTGCTTAAGGCTACAAAATTTCAATTTTAGAAGATACATAAACCCCAACAGAAATGGCTGCTGCCACAGAGCAAGCAGAAGGCTTGGCTCCGCTCCAGGCTACAAAGTTTCAGTTGTAGAAGATAAATAAACCCCAGATACCAGGACCTCCACTTGGGTCGCCAGGGGGTGTGGCCAGCCTGCAAACCACCACAGGCCCCTCGCTCAGGCCACCCCACACCCCAAGGGAACCCCCACCCTGATCTGGGACATCCTTCAGGGCAAACCAGCTGGCCCCCACCCATGCACCAGGCCTCTATCTTATCTAATAAAAGAGTAATATGCAGATTGACCATCACTCCAACATACAAGATGGCTGCCCCCATGTGATGAAAGATCCTGCCCCCATGTGGACACAAGATGGCCACCACAAGATGGCCAGCAGGGGAGGGCAGTTGAGAGGGACCAGGCCGGCAGAGGAGGGAAATTGGGGGTGACGGGGCATGCAGAGAAGGGCAAATGGGGGGGACCCAGGCCTGCAGTGGAGAGCAGTTGGGGGGGACCAGGCCTGCAGGGAAAGGCAGTTAGGGGTGACCAGGCCTGCAGGGAAAGGCAGTTAGGGGTGACCAGGCCTGCAGGGGATGGCAGTTAGGGGTGACCAGGCCTACAGGGCACGGCAGTTAGGGGCAAACAGGCTGGCAGGGGAGCAGTTAGGCATCAATCAGGCTGGCAGGGGAGTGGTTAGGGGGTGATCAGGCTGGCAGGCAGAAGCGGTTAGGGGCAATCAGGAAGGCAGGCAGGCGAGCAGTTGGGAGCCAGCAGTCCTGGATTGTGAGAGGGATGTCTGACTGCCCATTTAGGCCTGATCCCAGTGGACATCCCTCGAGGGGTCCCAGATTGGAGAGGGTGCAGGCTGGGCTGAGGGACACCCCCCCCCTGCACGAATTTTGTGCACTGGGCCTCTAGTTCATTAAATAAGATCTTTTCTGTTTAATTTTTATAACAAACTTTTATAAGTAACTCAGACGTCAGATTTTTGTGCATTTAGTTTCACTTCTGCTGCTGTTGTGTGAGTGTGTGTGTGTGTGAGTGAGGATGTATATGTATGTGTGTATGTGAGTGTGAGTGTGTATGTGTGTGTGAGTGTGTGTGTGTATGTGTGTGTGAGTGTGTGTATGTGAGTGTGTGTGTAACTATGTGTGTGTATGTGTGTGAGTGTGTATGTGTGTGAGTGTGTGTGAGTGTGTGTGCGTGATTGTGTGAGTGTGTGTGTGAGTGTGTATGTGTGTGAGTGTGTGTGTGAGTGTGTGTGTGAGCGTGAGTGTGTGTGTGTGTGAGTGTGTGTGTGTGAGTGTGAGTGTGTATGTGTGAGTGTGTGTGTGAGTGTGTGTGTGTAGCCATTATTTCTGCCTGTCCAATTTCTCTTGGGCATGTTGTGCAGATCTAAACATCACAGGATGATGATTCTTGTGTTAGTTGTTAGTCGTACTTTCCCCCTCAACTGCTGATTTAAACCTCGTGTTGCGTACTTTGTGTTGATTATTTCTCCTGGTGATGTGCCTTATTAATTGTCTAAAAAGCAGTTAGTTCTATTTTTTCTTCGTTAATCTTCAGAAACTGGTGAACAATTTTGTGAAATGGAGAAACCAGAGGGGAAGTGAAAGAGGGGAGAGGTTAGTGAGTAGGGAAAAGACGGAAAAAGCAAATGAGAGGCAGATCCAGAGACAGAAATTGGGGAGGGGCCTGAGACAGGCGGGGTCACGGGCCAGTGAAGTCAGAGCGCCCTGCTTCCCGGAGGACGGCAAGAGCTTTGGCCAGGTGACAGGTCCCAGCCTTGGTGCGGATGGACGCAAGGCGAGCCCCAGTCTCTGTGGAAGACCCGGTGGTCAGGGGCCTGCACTGAGGTAGAGTGCCGAGGGGTCACGCTGGTGCTGCGATGAGGGGGGCTGACCCAGGGTGCTGGTGATCCCTGGACTCCCAAGGCTGCCAGCTGAGACCATGCTCCCCCAGGAGGCCATGCTCCACCAGGAGGCCATGCTCCACCAGGAGGCCATGCTCCCCCAGGAGGCAGTGCAGCGCAGCAGAAAGCGGGTGGCTTCTGGGAGGCACCTGCCTGTCTCTCGTCCTGCTTCCCAGTTACCAGCGAGCACATTGGACACGTTACTCAGCACCTGTCACTTTGGTTTCCCTCATCTGGAAAGTGGGGACCCCTTCCTCAGAGGGCTGCTGTGAGGCCTATGCAAATGCACAGGTGAGAACTGTGCAACACGCACAGGTGAGAACTATGCAACACACACAGGTGAGAACTATGCAATGCGCACAGGCGAGAACTGTGCAACGTGCACAGGCGACAACTATGCAACGCGCACAGGTGAGAAATATGCAACATGCTCAGGTGAGAACTATGCAACGCGCACAGGTGAGAACTATGCAACATAGTCAGGTGAGAACTGTGCAAACGCACAGGTGAGAACTATGCAACATAGTCAGGTGAGAACTGTGCAAACGCACAGGTGAGAACTGTGCAAACGCACAGGTGAGAACTGTGCAAACGCACAGGTGAGAACTATGCAAATGCACAGGTGAGACTATGCAAACACACAGGTGAGAACTATGCAACTCGCACAGGTGAGAACTATGCAATGCGCACAGGTGAGAACTATGCAACGCGCACAGGTGAGAACTATGCAAACGCACAGGTGAGAACTATGCAACATGCTCAGGTGAGAACTGTGCAACGCGCACAGGTGAGAACTATGCAACACGCACAGGTGAGAACTGTGCAACGTGCACAGGTGAGAACTATGCAAACACACAGGTGAGAACTATGCAAACGCACAGGTGAGAACTGTGCAAACGCACAGGTGAGAACTGTGCAAACGCACAGGTGAGAACTATGCAATGTGCACAGGTGAGAACTATGCAAACGCACAGGTGAGAACTATGCAACATGCTCAGGTGAGAACTGTGCAACGCGCACAGGTGAGAACTATGCAACATGCTCAGGGGAGAACTGTGCAACGCGCACAGGTGAGAACTATGCAACACGCACAGGTGAGAACTATGCAACATGCTCAGGGGAGAACTATGCAACGCGCACAGGTGAGAACTATGCAACATGCTCAGGTGAGAACTGTGCAACATGCACAGGTGAGAACTATGCAAACACACAGGTGAGAACTATGCAAACGCACAGGTGAGAACTGTGCAAACGCACAGGTGAGAACTATGCAATGTGCACAGGTGAGAACTATGCAAACGCACAGGTGAGAACTATGCAACATGCACAGGTGAGAACTGTGCAACGTGCACAGGCAACAACTATGCAACATAGTCAGGTGAGAACTGTGCAAACGCACAGGTGAGAACTGTGCAAACGCACAGGTGAGAACTATGCAACACGCACAGGTGAGAACTGTGCAACACGCACAGGTGAGAACTATGCAACTCACACAGGTGAGAACTATGCAACGCGCACAGGTGAGAACTGTGCAACACACACAGGTGAGAACTGTGCAACACGCTCAGGTGAGAACTGTGCAACACGCACAGGTGAGAACTATGCAACATGCACAGGTGAGAACTGTGCAACACGCACAGGTGAGAACTATGCAACACACACAGGTGAGAACTGTGCAACATGCTCAGGTGAGAACTATGCAACATGCTCAGGTGAGAACTGTGCAACATGCACAGGTGAGAACTATGCAACATGCTCAGGTGAGAACTATGCAACGCGCACAGGTGAGAACTATGCAACATGCTCAGGTGAGAACTGTGCAACTGCACAGGTGAGAACTATGCAACATGCTCAGGTGAGAACTATGCAACGCGCACAGGTGAGAACTATGCAACATGCTCAGGTGAGAACTATGCAACATGCTCAGGTGAGAACTGTGCAACATGCACAGGTGAGAACTATGCAAACACACAGGTGAGAACTATGCAACACGCACAGGTGAGAACTGTGCAAATGCACAGGTGAGAACTATGCAAACACACAGGCGACAACTATGCAACGCGCACAGGTGAGAACTATGCAACATGCTCAGGTGAGAACTATGCAACATGCTCAGGTGAGAACTATGCAACATGCTCAGGTGAGAACTGTGCAACATGCACAGGTGAGAACTATGCAACATGCTCAGGTGAGAACTATGCAACATGCTCAGGTGAGAACTGTGCAACACGCACAGGTGAGAACTGTGCAACACACACAGGTGAGAACTGTGCAATACGCACAGGTGAGAACTGTGCAACACGCACAGGTGAAAACTGTGCAAATGCACAGGTGAAATGCTGGCCGCAGGAGCCTCCTGCGAGCGGCAGCTCCTATTACTGTTATCCATGTTCCCTGGAAAGGCCGGCCTGGGCCAGGAAACAGATGGACGCACGATGTATGGAGAGTCGAATGGAGGCACTGGACAGGGTGTCCGGAAACCACAGGGACCAGCGCAGCAGCCGAGGCTGGTCACAGAGGCCCTGACCACCCAGAGGCCAGGGGCAAAGGGCAGGAGTCGCTGAGGCCTGTGTGCAGAGGACGGCTAGCCTGAGGGGCTTACTGGCGAAGACCCAGAGAAATAAGTACCCCAATCTCAACCTCCTCTCTCCCTTTTCCTGCCGGGGCTTCCACGGCCAAAGCAATAGGAAGGCAGAGGGCCAGGGGGCTTTGGGGGCTCTAATTGGTTCCTATTCTGGGGCAGAGATGGGGGTGGGGCAAAGGCCAGGAGTGAACACTGTGTGCACCTGTCCTTTCTGGACAGAGCCTGCTCCCTGGCCAGGGTTGGGGAGGGAGCCCGGGGTCACAGGGTCTGTGGGGAGTGTGGGAAGGCTCATCTATCAGACCGTCTCCCAAGAGACGGGCCTTGGCCATCCAGCTGCTCTTGGAAAGTCAGGGGTAATGCATTCTTCCTCTCCAGACTCAGGGTGCATCCAGAGCCACTCCCGTGGGCCCTCCATGCTCAGCTCAGAGTAATTCAGACAGGAGTTCGCCTGGAATTCATCTTTGTTGTATTTACACAGAAAAACCTTAAAAAGCTAGTCGAGGCCCGGCCAAAGCAGCTCAGTGGTTGAGCATCGACCTATGAACCAGGAGGTCACAGGTTGATTCCCGGTCAGGGCACATGCCCGGGTTGTGGGCTCCATCCCCAGTGTGGGGTGTGAAGGAGGCAGCTGGTCAATGATTCTCTCTCATCATTGATATTTCTCTCTCTCTCTCCCTTCCTCTCTGAAATCAATAAAAGTATATTTTTTAAAAAAGCTAGTCAATAGTGTAAACAAAAATAATTATAATATGCCCAAAGGAGGGAAAAAGAATTTTTAAAGCAGAGCCCATTTCTGGAAAACAAGAGAAGGAAAAACTGTTCTTTTTAATAATAATCCCTCCATTGGCTCCTGACGGTGATTCTGGGACAAGGCCACTCTCACATGGTCCTGTCTGGTCAGTGTCCCAAGAGGGTGATGCCTAGAGCGGTGAACAGGGAGTTGATTTCCTGTAATTTTGCTACTGTTATGAATCGTAATGTAAATATCTGTGTTTTCCGATGGTCTTAGGCGACCCTGCTAGCGGTTCTCAACCTGTGGGTCAAGACAGGTTGAGAACCGCTAGCAGGGTCGCCTAAGACCATCGGAAAACACAGATATTTACATTATGATTCATAACAGTAGCAAAATTATAGTTATGAAGTAGCAACGAAAATAATTTTATGGTTGGGGGTCACCACAACATGAGGAACTGTATTAAAGGGTCGCGGCATTAGAAAGGTTGAGAACCACTGCTCTAGGGTGTGAGGCAGGCCTTTCCATGCCGACGCAGTGGGGGGCAGCAGTGGGCACGAGTGGGGAGTCCTCGGAGTCCACAGGTCTGGATGGAACCGGCATGTCTTGGGTCCTGTGACCCTGCAAAGCTTTTATTTCCCATCTCTGAAATCGATAAGGCAATACCCCTCTCATGGGCTTTCTCTAAGGGCCTGTGAGGATGGCCCTATCACATAGCAGGTCCTCCGTTCCCAATTCCCTTCCCGCATTGGTCCTTGAAGGAGGCACTGAATGCTCCCCCAGGACCCACCCAGCTCCACATCCTTTGCTTCGCCTGGGCCCTGCCACAGGGAGGCCAGCCAGGGAGTGCTGGCTGGGAAGCTGGAGGCAGGGAGGCAGGGAGGCAGGGAGGCTGCCAGCCCCTGTTATTTGGCTTAGGTCGACCCAGTTCCTCCCAGGCCTTGAGTCCAGCCTCTTATTTCTGCCGCATCAGATTCTGCCCGCTGACTCGCGCGGGCAGTGCCGCTAATGGGAAGAACATGGTGGACTTTGGGACAAGATGGGCATCATTTGAACGCAGCTCTGCCATTTACCTACTAAGAAGCAAGTTTCTTAGCCTCTCCAAGGCTCTGGACAGGCAAGAGGCCAAACCTGCTTTGCAGGTAGTGTCAGGCCCCTGGCCCAGCCCTCGGTCATTACAGAGACGGGGTAATGGGGGCGTTATTGTTATTGTTTGTGCAGTGTGTTCAGACATTTCTACGTTGGTCAGGAATCTGGCTTTGCCTTTTGGATTTCCTCCTTGACGGGAAGGTGCAGACTGTTGGTAGAATCTGCTGATTTGGGGGAGAGGTGATGGTCGCAGGGAAGAGGCGATGGTGGTGAGGGAGACATGGTGGCTGTGACATGGCCACGGTGGCCTGGAAGGGACCCTGGTCTGTTTTGCCCAAGCCCTGCTTCCAGGCAGGGGCGCACTGGGCTGCCAGCTCTCCGGAGAAAGAGCGTTCCGAGGTCCTGCTCCCGCATCCTCTATTCCCAAGATGCAGGTGTGGTCCCCAGAGCTGTGTCCTGGCCAAAGGAGCACGGACACCCTCACACGGCAACCTCTCTGGGGAAGAGGTGAATAATAAAGCTCAATGGCTCGCCCAAGGCCCCATGGAAAAAGGCGTCCATCATCTTAATGGCATCTTGTAGATGTCTGGCCGACCCGCAGCCTCTTTCTCATGAAGCCCCTCCCGAAAACGCTCTATGTGCACTATTCCTGGCATGGCCTGTGGTACAAAACCGCGGTTCATCTTTTCAAGGAGACATGGGGAGGTTGAAAGTCAAACCCATTGGAACAAACTTGGCTTTGGAGATGAGTCAAGTGCTTATTATGCAAGTCCTTGCTCTCCCCGAGGAGAAGTCAGCATGATGAGCAAAACAGAATTCGGGGGGGATGTGGCGATAAGGATGAAAGGGAACAAGATCTATGCGGTACACGCTGTCTCCGTGGGGAGGCCGTGGCTGCTGGGCAGTCGCCATCTCCGGGAGGAACGCAGTCTCCGCATCACCTGGGATAACCCAGGTGGGAGGGGCTGTGCTGCGTCCCTCTGTCCTGAAGAGGTCTGGGGAAAGACTTGGGGTTCAGCTAGGCTTGGTTTGGGAAGGGGAAGGCGCATCCCCCTGCAGGCCCACAGCCACCGCCTTCACGCATGAGGGGCGGAGCAGGGGATGCTGCTTGAGGACGGGCTGGGACTGGGCTGCAGCAACCTCCGCTCTTCCTTGCTGGGAACTTGGACTTCTTTGGGCCTCAGTTTCTCCATTAGGGCGACAGGGATTATAGAGAGTTGCCTCCTCTCTGCCTCAAAGGTGAGCTGGAAGCAGAGGTGGTAACGATGTCTCTTGGCGGAAAATGTGTACCAGCCTTTCAGGGGGGCTGGCTGGGCCATGACCCTCGTGTCCTTTGGGGAAGGAAGGCAGGGTGTCACCAAAGGATGTGGGTGCTGGGGGCACCCAGGGCCTCTCCCACCTGCAGAAAAAGGAAGATGCTCAAGTGTGTAGCTCTCGGATGTGTGGAGGCCCCGCATGGCCACTGCGGGCACAGCACCGGGCGTGGCCAGGATGCCCCGTGCAGGTGCCTGTGGGTGAGGAACATCTGGGCTGGAATCTGCATGTCCTGGGAGGGCAGGGGGAGCTCGTTCACTTCCCAGGGGCTGCTGCAGGGGCTTGTGGGAAAGGAGAGACTGGTCAGGGTCTCCCATCCTTTGAAAGAGAGCTCCTGTGCTTTCATTTCCTTCACGAGTCAGAGTCTACTTGGGACTTCCCCCGGACAGAAGGCTCCCTGGCTGAATGAGTTTAAAGCCCCGGCTTGGACCACCGGCCAGCTGGGCGGGGACCCCTCGCAGAGCCCTTGCTTCCCCAGGCCAGGGCCTCTTTCTGGGTTTCGTGCGCTGCATTACAGCACACTCCAAAGCTTAGTGGCTTACAATAGCAGTTTATTAATTTGTCAAGAGTTGGCTGGACTCAGCTGGGTGGTTTTCACGTGGGGACTCTCGTGGTTGCAGTGTAGGTGGTGGCCGGAGATGGGGTCACTGGGCAGGTTGTCCAAGGCGGCCTCTCGCTGCAGGTCTGGCGCCCCGCTGGGGCGGCTGGGAGAGCTGGGACCGCGGGGCCCTCCTTCCACATGGCCTGCTGTGCAGGCTCCCCCAGCGGGGTGCTCGCTTGCACTCAGACCTCCTGCGGGGAGCCTGCTGCCTCCAGGCGCGAGTCCCAGAGACCCTGGCGGAGGCGGAAGGCTTTCCGTGAGTAGCCTTGGAAGTACAGGTATGGCTTCCCTCACATCCTAGCGGTCAAAAGGCCAGCCGCATTCAGTGGGAGGGGCTGAAGGCAGGGCAGCCAGGAGGCCATGCTCATTGGAGGCCAGGCCGTCTGGGAGCCTCGCTACTGCAGCCCTGGCTCCCAGAGGAGGGGGCCAGGTCCCACCTCCCACGCTGCCTCCGCAGCCTGGAAGAGCTGATGGGGGGCCTTCGTCAGAGACCTGTCTAAGCTCCATAATCAGGAGGAGCAGAAGGGCCGAAGGGAGCCCACCTTCTCCTTGTCTCAGGTTGTTTTCACAGGAGATGAGGCTTCTATTCCCTAATTACTGAGATGAGAAATGTCCCTCCCGCTCAGGATAACCCAAATCCCCAGTTCCACCTCTGCTGGGGAGTCAGTCCCATTTCCAGACACACCTTTGATATGATCTGGCAGGACATCCGGGGCTGAGGGTCACCATCAGCTGGTCCCTTTGGCAAATGCACAGCAGGAGTCAGCTCCTGGGCGAGCAGGGCAAGACGCGGCCGCGGTCTGTCCGCCTCGCAGGCTGCGCTCCAGCAGGAGGCTGGCTTCCTGGGATTATTGCTGAAATTCAGGCTCAGGTAACAGTGAGGCTCAGACGCCGGACCTCCCGCCAGTCCTGGGAGGCCCAGCTGGAAACCTAATCCCTGTTTTGCTGTCGCTGTCATATTTCCCAGGAATGTGAAGGGCGGCCACAAACAGCCAGGCGTCAACACCGTCTGGGAAAAGCAGGGCTGAGGGAGCTGTGGGGAGCGCAGTGGCCTCTCTGCCACCTCCCCCGGGAATTCTCCCCGGGAGGCACTGCGGTGCCTGAGCACCCTCCTTAGGGGCCATGACCTTGCGGGAACACGGAGAACATCTGGGCAGAGCTGCCTCACGCTGCGAGCGTGGCGGCTTCGTGGGGATGAGGCAGGAGTCCAGAGGCAAAGGGGCAGGGTTACTTCCCCTCTCACCAAACTGTGGGGACCACAGGGGAGCTCCTGGCGCTGAGGGCAGCACGGGCATTTTCAGGGTTTCCACCTGATCTCTCATTTCCTGGGGACCCGCTCCTTCCCCTCCCACCAGGAGAGGGAGAAGGCCCTGAAAGTGCGAGCGCTGTTTGGAAATCAGTGAGTGAAGGGGGAGGGTGGGCAGGAGGCAGAAGGTCTCAGAGCCCCACGAAAACAGCTGCCACTTTATCTTGGGAGGGGACCCCAGGGAGCCCTTGAACTCGATGTCATTTCTGTCCTGCATAGGGAGAGGCGCGAGCGAGCGTGTGCGGGGAAAGAGAAATGCCGAGAAAACAGTTAGCCTCTGTTAATATTTGATAGGCAGCCAAAGCACTTTTGTTCCCAAGCCCGGCAAGCTACCCGGGAAAAATAAATTGCTTTTCAAGAACATTCATCACAGCAAGTGGCTCGTTTCCTTGTCCTCAAACAACCCCATTGGTAGGCCCTTTCTCCTGTTAAAGACTTCTCGGATGTGGTAAAATCAATACAAAAACAAAAGCGAGGTGTGTGTGTGTGTGGGGGGGGGGGGTTGGGGGCCATTGTGGAGAAGGTGGAGGTGAGGGGGAGGCCCCGTGGCCAGCGAAGCAGCCAGCACTGGGACCTGTGATGTGGATGCCCCTCTGAACACAGGGCCTTGAGCCCACAGGTGTGATTCTGAAATGCAGGGACAGGGCACTGACCTTCATCGCTGTGTCCCTCTCAGAGTCCCTGGCCTGTCTCTTGCTCTGAGGGACTCTCCTGACCACCCATTGGCAGGAGCGCTCTCCCTCCCCATTGCTCTACACCCATCATTTTGCATATCCCTGACAGCGCGTACCCCAATATGTAATTATTAATGCATCTGTTCACTGCCTACTCCCCAACTAGAGGGTCAGATCTGCCAGGGCAGGAACCATGCTGCTTGCTCACTGCTATATTCCTCGGCCCACTAGACACTCTACAAATCCTTGTGGGAATAAACAAATCCAAAATGTGATGCTTAGGGGAAAAGGTAGTATCCAACTCAGGATATCATTTTTCTGAGGTTGTTTTCAGCAACAAACTCCATGATTGACTGCCAGCCCAGCCAGGCCCCAGGGCTTGTTGTGCGATCTCTGTGTGACGGGGTGAGTTAGCAAGTTTGCAGGGACAGCTTACTACAGGAGGAGGCCACTGACCTTTGGTTTTACTGTGTGACCTTGAGTAAGTCACATCACCCCCTGCACCTTGGAGTCCTATTAAATGCGGTTAGTCCCTTACTTTGTGGCATTTCCATAGATTAAAACTGATATAGGGAATGTTGTGGACTGCGTGTATGAGTACCTCCCACACCCCCACGCCCAAGTTTGTATGCCGAATCCCTAACCTCCAGTTGATGGTAATAGGAGGTAGGCTCTTTGGGAGGTAATTACGTTTATCTGAGGTCATGAGGGTGGGGACCCCATGATGACATTAGTGCCCTTAAGAAGAAGAGGAAGAAACACCAGACCTCCCTCTCTCGCCATCATGGTGAGCACCCAGCAAGAAGGTGGCCATCTGTAAGCCAGGAAGCAGGCCTCACCAGGAACTGAGTCTGCCAGCACCTTGATCTTGGACTTCCCAGACTCTAGAACGGTGAGAAATAAGTGTCTCTTATTTAAGCCATACAATCTATGGAATTTTATTATGGCAGCCTGAGCTGACTAAAACAGGATTCATGCCTGGTATAGGAACTCAATATATAATGATCATTTTCATTATTATTTTGACAAGTGTAAATCCTCTCAATACAAATGAAATATCAATAAGATATTCATGGATTTCTGAGCATCTAGTCCATGATGGCTCTGGAAAATTCCCAAGGTTTGGGATGTTGGCAGGAGCTCCCCAGGTGAGCTGGGATGACTAGTCCTTTTCTTCTGTGAGGTCATTTGCTGAGTCAGCATCCAGTCTGAGTGTTGGGCCAAGAGGTCTACCAGGAGAAGGAGAAACCAGCTGTGAAAATGCAGCAGAGCTTTGGGGTGTGTGTGTGTGTGAGGGGGGGGGGGGCATGCAGACAGGTCTGGACCACAGCCTCACTCATGCTGGTTTTTAGTAGAGGGTCCCCCAATAGCTCCACACCAATGATGGGCATTTCTTCAGGTGGGTGTGGAGAATAAGACTATCAGTTGGACTCGTTAATCTGCAACAAGAAGGGTTCCAGTGGGTCTTGGGCACCTAAGTACCGTATTTTGGATTTGCTCCTTCATTCAGTCAACATGTGTTTGTTAAATGTCTACTCTGCAGTAGGACAACAAGCCACGTGGTCCCTGCCCTGGTGGAGCTGACACTCTAGTTGGGAGTAGACAGTGCACTGAGGAATGAGCAATTCCATATTGGGACATGCACCACAATCGTGGGGCTCCTGGACTGTGAGAGGGCACAGGCCAGGCTGTAGGACCCCCCCCCCCCCTGCAAGTGCACAAATTTCATGCATCAGGCCTCTAGTACAAATATAAATAAATAGATAAGTAGATAATCTCTACTAATAAAAGGGTAATATGCTAATTAGACCAGAGACCTTCCAGGAGATCTTCCGGACAAAGCCATGGTGGCGGGGCTGAGGCAGAGGTGGTTAGGGGTGATCAGGCTGGATGTGGAGGACAGTTGGGGGTAAGCAGGCCAGCAGGTGGGGACAGTTGGGGGCAATCAGGCCAGCAAGGGGGGCAGTTGGGGGCAAGCAGGCCAGTGGCAGGGAGGGCAGTTGGGGGCAATCAGGCTGGTGGGGGGGCAGTTGGGGGTGAGCAGGCCAGCAGGTAGGGACAGTTGGGGGCGATCAGGCCGATGGGAGGGGCAGTTGGGGGCAAACAGGCCGGCAGGGGGTGAAAGTTGGGGGCGATCAGGCCGGCAAGCAGGGGCAGTTGGGAGTGAGCAGGCCAGCAGGCAGAGTGGTTAGGGGCAATCAAGCAGGCAGGCAGGTGAGCAGTTAGGAGCCAGCAGTCCTGGATTGTGAGAGGGATGTCCGACTGCCGGTTTAGGGATCGGGCCTAAACCGGCATTCGGACATCCCCTGAGGGGTCCCAGATTGGAGAGGCCAGACTGAGGGACCGCACCCCCCCCTTGTGTACAAATTTCGTGCACCGGGCCACTAGTCCTACCTAATAAAAGGGTAATATGCAAGTTGACTGCACCTTCACTACACCTAAGCCATGCCCACCAGCCACGCCCACCAGCCAATCAGGGCGAGTATGCAAATAAACCCAACCAAGATGGCTACAGCCATAGACAGCAAGGTTTCCCAGGCAACGGAGGAAGCCAAGCTTTCCTCCTGCCCTTGCTAGGCCTAAGCCTCCACTCAAGCTACAAAGTTTCAATTATATAAGGTAAACAAATCTTAACAGAAATGGCAGCAGCCACGTAGCTGGAGAGAGCAGGCCAGGGTTGCCCGCAGCAATGGAGAAAGCAAAGCTTTCCGCACACCCTGGCCAGGCCCAGGCCTCCGCTTAAGGCTACAAAGTTTCAATTATAGAAGGTAAATTAACCCCAACAGAAATGGCTGCCGGCCGCGAAGCAAGCAGGAGGCTTGGCTCTGCTCCAGGCTACAAAGTTTCAATTGTAGAAGGTAAATAAATCCCAGATACCAGGGCCTCCTCTTGGGTCACCAGGGGGTGTGGCTGGCCTGCAAACCACCACAAGCCCCTCGCTCAGGCTGCCCCACGCCCCAAGGGAACCCCCATCCTGATCTGGGACACCCTTTAGGGCAAACCAGCTGGCCCCCACCCTTGCACTAGGCCTCTATCCTATCTAATAAAAGAGTAATATGCAGATTGACCATCACTCCAACACACAATATGGATGCCCCCATGTGGTCAAAGATCCTGCCCCCATGTGGACACAAAATGGCCACCACAAGATGGCCAGCAGGAGAGGGCAGTTGAGAGGGACCCAGGCCTGCAAGGGAGGGAAGTTGGAGGCGATCAACCCTGCAGGGGAGGGCAGTTAGGGGTGACCAGGCTGGCAGAGGAGGGAAGTTGGGGGCAAACAGGCTGGCAGCGGAGTGGTTAGGGGGTGATCAGGCTGGCAGGCAGAAGCAGTTAGGGGCAATCAGGAAGGCAGGCAGGCGAGCAGTTGGGAGCCAGCAGTCCTGGATTGTGAGAGGGATCCCAGATTGGAGAGGGTACAGGCTGGGCTGAGGGACACCCCCCTCTCTGTGTACGAATTTCGTGCAACGGGCCTCTAGTTAAATAATAAAGTTCAATGAGGACCAGGACTATTTACATAGTTTCAAAGTATTTCTCCACAAAATACTTGTTAATTTTAAAGGTGAAAAGACTAACTTTATAGTGTTTAAAAGGCTGGCAGACCCCCCTTAATCAAATGAGCAAAGTGAGTATTACCAGTAATGGTGCAAATTGACATGCACTGCCTTATGGGATGCAGTGGGAAGAACTCAGCATCACTCCTGTGATGTTCCTGTGAAACATGTATAATCCCGATGTAATACTGACAAATCAGATTATTAGACAAAGACACATGGAGGACCATTCTATAAAATATCTGGGCTGCAATCTCCGAAAGTATCAAGGTCATTAAAGGTTGAGGAGCTGGCCGAAACCGGTTTGGCTCAGTGGATAGAGCGTTGGCCTGCGGACTCAAGGGTCCTGGGTTCGATTCCGGTCAAGGGCATGTACCTTGGTTGTGGGCGCATCCCCAGTGGGGGGTGTGCAGGAGGCAGCTGATCGATGTTTCTCTCTCATCGATGTTTCTAACTTTCTATCCCTCTCTCTTCCTCTCTGTGAAAAATCAATAAAATATATTAAAAAAAAAAAAAAAAAAAAAAAAAAGGTTGAGGAGCTGGTCCAGACTGAAGGAGACCAAAAAGGCAGGCTGCCTCATGACAACCGAAGTCCTGATCTAAAGCATGATTCCTCCTCTAAAGGCATGACTGGGACAACTGGCCGATCTTAAATGGGGTCCTGGATAAGGTGGGAGCGAATCATTATTGATTTCCTCATTTTGAAGTTTGCGCTGTGGTTATACCAGAGAACACTTTATAGGAAACATACTCTAAAGAAGTCAGGGGTATTAAAGCACCAGGTTGGCGAAATATTCTCAGATGGCTCAGGAGAAAACAGTTCTTTGTATTGGACTTTGCACTTTCCTATAACTTTGGGATTGTTTCAAAACTTGAAAAGGCTAAAAAAAATTTTTAAATGAAGGCAAAGTAAAGGCATTTCCACACTAATAAAAGCTGAGAACAATACCAGCAGACCCACCTCACATGAACTGCAAGAGCAATGACCCCAAGTGGGAACGCAGGCCTGCAGGACGGAATACAGAGCACCAGGAGGGCAAGTGTGAGGACAGATGGAAGAGGATTGAAGCTGCTTGTGGGACTGAAGCATGTGCAGAAGTAAAACAAAACAGTACAAAACAGGCCCTAGCTGGTTTGGCTCAGTGGATAGAGCATCGGCCTTCATACTGAAAGGTCCCAGGCTCGATTCTGGTCAGGGCCATCAACACAAAAACAAAAATTAAAAACAGGATGGGTACACATGAATGTGAGCTGTTTTAAGTTTTTTTTCTATTACTTGTGGAATGGTAACGGTATCAATTTAAGGTAGACTCCAAAATTCAATGCATCTCTGAGTTAACTGCTAAAAATTAATAGAAATATAACTAAAAATTTAACAGAAGAGGTAAAATGAAACACACACACACACACACACACACACACACACACACACGAAAAATGAAGGTTAAAAAGAAATGAGATTACATTTTAAAAAGAAACAAGATGGGCCCTGGCTGAGAAGCTCAGTTGGTTAGAGCATTGTCCCAATACACCATGGTTGCTGGTTCGATTCCCAGTCAGAGCACATATAAGAATCAACCAATTAATGCATAAATGAATGGAACAACAAATCGATGTTTCTCCCTCCCCCCCTCAAATAAATAAATAAATAGAAACAAGATGATAGATTTAAACCCCGCTCAACACTCCTATTAAAAGACAATTTTTAGCTAGATAAAACGAGAACAATCATGTGGTGTGATGAGCTGCACTTTAAGTATAGGACATAGAAAAAAGTAGAATGTAAAAAGATGGTAAAAGTTGTAACATACACTCACCAAAAGAAAGGTGTGGCTCTATTAATATCAGAAAAGTAGATGCTAGAGTCAGATACTAATGAGGGTTAAGAGTGAAATTTCATAGCAATAAAAGGGTTAATTCAACAGGAAGACATAACAATCATAAGCTTGTATGTGAGCTTCCCAATACACAAAGCAAAAAGTTGACAGAAGAAGAGAGACAAATAGGCAAATCTGTAATCAGAGTTGGAGATTTTAACAAATCTCTATCACAACTGATAGAAAAGGCAGATAAAGAAGTCAGTAAGTATATGGCAAACATGAGCAACAGAATTAACCGCCTTGACCTAATTGACAGTTCTAAAACATTGCACCCAGCAAGTGGGAACACACATGCTCTCCAAGTGCATATCAGAACATGTGTTGGACCATAAAGGATGTCTTAACAAATTCCAAAAGGCGAAATCATGCTGGGTATGATCTCTGACCAGGTGGAATTAAACTACCAATAAGCAAAAGAAAGATTACTAGAAAGCCGAAATATTTCCACATTAAGCAGAAAATTTGTAAATAACTAATGGGTCAAAGAAGAAATTACACAGAAAATTAGAAAATATTTTGAACTGAATGAAAATAAAAATACTACATAAAAATATCCAAAGCAGTGGTTAGAAATAATTTTATAGTTTTAAAGGCATAGGTGATAAGATAAAGTAGTTAAACCTAGTTATCTAAATTTCCACCTCAAGAAGTTTCAAAAAAAAAAAATTATCTTAAACCCATGGAAAAAAGACAAAAGGAACTAATAAAAATAAGAACTAAAATCAATTAAATATAAAGCAAATATACAACAGAGAAAGATAGCAAAGCAAAAAGTTGGGTTATTAAAAAGATAATTAGATTGATAAACCCCAAGATAAAAAAAGAGATAATATAAGTTACCAATATCAGCAATGAAAAAGATTCTACAGATATTAAAATTTAAAAAGAGATTATAAAAACTTTATAGGAAATTTGAACATTTTGATGAAGTTCAATTTATTTATTTCTTTTGTTACCTATACTTTTGGTATCAAATTGAAATTGTTGCCAAATTGATGGCAAACAGATTTCCCCTATGTTTTCTTGGAAGATTTTAAAATCTTTAGCTCTTAAGTGTAAGTCTTTGATCCATGTTAAGTTTTGTTCATGGTGTAAGGTAAGGGTCCAACTTCATTCTTTTGCAGGTAGACATCCAGTTTTCCCAGAACAGTTTGTTGAAAAGACTCCTCTCCCCATTGAATGATCTTGGCAACCTTGTCAAAAATCAATTGGCTACAGGTGAGAGGGTTATTTCTGGGCTCTCTATTCTATTCTATTCCGTCGGTCTGTATGACTGTCCTTATGCCAGTACCATATGGGTTTAATTACTGTAGCTTTGTACTGAGTTTTGAAATCAGAAAGTGTGAGACTCCAACCTATTCTTCTTTTTCAAGATTGTTTTGACAATCTAAGGCCTCTTGCAATTCATATGAATATGAATTTGAGGATCATATTTTCCATTTCTGTGAAAAAGGCTGTTGAAATTTTGATAGAGGTTGCTGTGAATTTATAAATAGTTTTGGATCATGTATGCAATTTTTGAAATACATAGAATAATATCTATTATGTGGAAAGAATAAACACTAAAATTGAGATAATGGTTTTCTCCAAGGGTGAAAGGGTTAAGTTTAGAGAGTGGGGGAAAAAACCCGAGACTTCAATTAAACCTGCAGTGTTATATGTCTTTAAAAAAATTGGAAGCAAACTTTGTTAAAATTATCACTACTGAGCAGGTGGTAAATGGATGTGTGCTATTTTGTTCTCTACACTTTTCTGTAGTTTTCTGTAATTTCTCATTATAGAAAAGAGATGAGATGAGTGTCCTTGACAAGCTGGAAGAGCAGACTTAGTAGGTGAGAAAGAACTGGGAGGATGGGAGATGGCGATCAGGGCCCGGGAGGTCAGGACTTCAGAGTCCCCGTGGGGCTGGAGCTCCAGGTGGTCCCACCTGCGTGAGGCCCACTGGGTGGGGGAGGGGAGGCCACCTCCTGAGAGGCTCTTGCAACCTTAACTCCATCAGCAGCCTTAATTCATCTTTGCATGCAGCCTAATATATTCACAGGTTCTGGGGATTAGGACATGGACAATTTAGGAGGGCCATTACTCGTTCTACCACACATACCAATAGGAAAATGGACAAAGATTATGAATAATCAATTCACAAGAAAAGTGCAAAAAGCACATAAATCTATGAAAAGATGACCACTTTCACCAATAGTCTTGAAAATGAAAGTGGGAACAGCAATGAGATGCCGTGTTTACCCTCCTGAGGGCAAACGTTACAAAGGTTAAGGCTGTCCAGGCCTGCAGAGGTGTGGGAACCGGGGGCATGCCTGCCCAGTGGGGAGCGTGACATTTGGAGGAAAAGAATCGGTGGTCTATCAAAATTAAAATGTCCTTCCATTCTGACTTAAAGGAATGTATTCCCTTCAGAAATAACACACTGTCACTCCATTAAAAGAATGGTGTGCCAGGCTCTGAGGTGCAGTCACAAACAGGACAGACAAGGCCCGGCTCTCACGGAGCTGGCGTTCTCGTGGGAGAGGCAGACCGCAAAGAAACAAAGAAAGAAACTAGAAAGTACTGGGCTGGGATTAGGGCTGTGCCCAGTTCCCTGGGGTTGCAGCAACAAATTACCCGACGGGCTGGTGTGAACAACCGCAGCCCTGGAGCCCAGAAGCCCAGAAGCCAGTGTGGGCAGCGCTGGCTCCTTCTGGAAGCTCTCCGGAAAAATGCGTCCCTTTCCTCCATTAGCTTCTGGCGGCTGCCAGCAGCCCATCTCTGTGGTCATCTGTCCAAATGTCCTTCTTTTTACGTGGACCACAGTAAGTAAACTAGGGTTTATCCTCGTCCCCCATGACCTCATCTTAAGGTGATTTCACCTGCAAAGACTATTTCCAAGCAAGGCCACAGGCACAGGTGCTGGGAGTTAAGACTTCAGTGTGTCTCTCGCAGAGGCCACAGTTCCACCCCAGCAGGAGGAACTGACATCACGACTGGAAGTGGGATGAGCAGGACGGCCTCAGAGGAGGCAATGCTGGCCTGCGCCTTGAGTGGCGAGGGAGGACGTCACTGAGGATTGGGGGGTGGGGGAAGCTGGCACAATGGCCTCAAGGCAGGATCCAGCCGGTGCAACTGTGCTAACGCCCCCAGAGAGGGTGTTCCAAGTGAGGGGTGTTCCAACTCAGGCCTGATCCACGGGGCCTCCACATCCAAACCCTGGCTGTCAAGAGACCCTGATCATCATGTGTGCAGCCTCCTCCGAGCGTCTCTCCCCAGAGCCTGTGTGGAATCACTGAATGTCAGAGGACTAACGGCCCTGAGGGGTCTGCTCTGCTGGCCCCTCATTCCACGGAGAGAGCAGTGAGGCCCAGGGAGGGCCATGCTCACGGAACCAGCCCATGTCAGGGATGAGGCCCAAATCCAGACCCTCTCTGGAACTGGCCCCTCTTGCCCTGCCAGCACTCGGCCCCCTTTAGTCCGGGTTTTCCAGTCCCTGTCCTGTGGCATCCAGACCACACCCAGGCGGCCACGCCCAGCACTGGCACACTCCAGCCTCTGAACTCGTGAGCTGCCCGTGAACACAGTCAGATTCCCATCCTTGGAACCCAGATGCTCAGACGCTCACTTGCAAACGCCCAAATTAGAAAACATTTCCACAGGAAGTTGGTTAGCTTGTGCATCACCCTCTCCCTGGAGGGGCTCCGTGAAGGTCCTTCTTGTGCAGCCCCCGCCCCAGGTGCCATTGCTCTCCGGGTGCAGACAGCGGGTCTCAGTGTCCACAGGTGTGGGCCAGGTGCCCCTTCGGTGGGGCAGAGAAGGTGACCGTGCCCACCTGGCCTGGGGGGACAAGGAAGCCAGGAGGCTCCGAGGTGTGTGGGGTTTCTGTACAAAGTACTACGTTAAACCAACAAGTCCTTTAACTCTAAATAAACCCTCCTTCTCATCACAGCCCGACTGCTTCTTCCCGGAAGCCCTCCCTGACTCCGGAGCCTGTCTCTCACAGCCTCCTGCTTAGAGGCCAATCCTCCCCTCCCATCCCAACCCTACATGCTCAGCAGATCTTTGCTGATTTTCAGTCTGGGAAGTGGACTGAATCTGAACCTCCATTCTCTGAGAGGCCCAACGAGCCCAGAAGAACCCAGGACCCCGGCTGCCCCGGCTCTCTTTGGCTGCCTGGGGCTGCGGAGCCCCCAGATCCTGTTTTCCGCACTATCCTGTGGGTCTGGCTCCCACTCCAGGTCTTCATCCACCCGGGAGCCAGGTCCTACCCGTGTGCGTTGGCCGCCGTCTCCAAAAACCAAGGCCTCAGCCCTTCAAGGCAGCTCGTCCATGGGGAGCAAACATTGGCATCTCCCCCAAACTGTCTTTTGTGTTTTTTAAATATTTCTCTTCTTTTTGCCTTGCCAACACCTCCCCCGGTCCCCCCCCCGCCCCCCCCCCCACCCCCACCCGCCCCTGCCCAGCACAGCCCCCTTCACTGGGTCGGCTAGGAAGGCTTCCGCAGCCCTCTCTGCCTCCCCCAGCCGCTCTCCCTGCCTCGGGGCCTCCCGGCCCCACCCTCTCCTGTGAGGGCCCCCCTTCCCCTTCTCTGTGGACTGCGTGCATGCTCCACGTGGCTGTATTTCCACGCGTGGCTCGCTGATCCTCCAACTGCTTTCTAAAGAAGGACACTGACAGCAGCCGAGACGAGATCGTTACTGCTGAGCACCTGCTGGCACACACAGACCTGGTGCCGCGCCCACAGCCCTGCCCAGGAGCACCCCCTCTCCCAGCTTTGCACCCGAGGCCTGGAGGGCTCAAGCGATGCCTCAGGGCCCAGCGGCACCTCAGTGGCTGCCTGGATTCACGCCCTGGGCCTGCCCACTGCGCGAAGCTGAAGCAGGGTCGCCTGTGCGTAGCCTCCCACCCCCCCCTGAGAGGCAGACCTGTTCCCATCACTCCCTTTTCACAGAGGAGAAGACTGAGGCTCGGAGAACGGCTAGGCCCCACAGGAACCTCCATTTCCCCCCTCCCCTTGCCCCCTCCACTGCCTCCACTGCGGCAGCGTGCTCTCCGGCTCCTGTTCTTCTGGGGACAAGGACTGGCCTGCGTGCTCCTCCTCCACAGGAGCCCATCCTGGGCCCGTGGGGCTGGGTGGGTGCTCTGTCTGTCTCCCTGTCGCCCATCCACCACCCATCATCCACCTCACAGCCGTGCCATTGAGGAACTCACGGTCCAGAGGACAAAGGTGGGCATGCACACACATGCACACATATGTGTCAGCAGTCACAAATACACACATAGAAATAGTCACTACAGACAAGCTTAACATACTGCTGAGGCTTTGAACTTGCACCAGTAAACAGGGAGTCAGAAAGCTCCTTCAGCAGCCTGTCCTGGCCTCTGGCCAGACACAGCAGGGGGAGGGGACAGGAGCAGACCGAGGGCAGCGCTCAGGGGGCTCCTCCTCTGGGGGAGCCTCTCAGACCTGAGCTGTCCGGGTTTGGGGGAGCCGGAGGCCGGGCTGGCCACAGAGCCCTGCATTTCCTGGGGAGAGGCTGCCGGCGAGCGGGCTCAGGAGAAGGCCCAGCCGCCCTTCCGTGCTCTGTGGCATGGGAAAGGGACGCCGCATCTCTGGGCTAGGAAGGTCCCTTCTGCAGAGCACACGGCTTAGCAGCAGCTGCCACCAGGGCTCCGGGGCTGCTGAGCTCCCGTCCCCATCAGCCATAAAGCAGGGGACAGGCGCCGGGCTGGGGGCTGGTCTGGGCTCCCCTGCGGCCAGGAGGTCTCTCTAGCCTCCAGCTTGCTGGACTTTCTCCCCACTGAGGAAGGAGTACCCCTTGTCTCCAGCAGGAGGCCTGAAACTGGGCTGTGTCTCCCCCTGCTCCACACCCTCTCCACTGGAAGCAGGATCGAGGTCCCTCCCGAACGGGGGAAGGAGAGCTGGTGCCTGAGTGCTGTGCTGACACAGAACACTCGAGGTTTAAAGGGAGGAACTGAGGGGGAAGCCAGAGGAGAAGCCCAGCGGCCTCCCCCACGCCTTCGCCTCTGCGGCGCTCTCTGGTCAGAGCCAGCTGGCTGAGGGGAGGGGACAGACCCCTTCCCTACCCCACCCCGAGGAAGGAGCCCCAACAGAACAGGGGGTGTAAAGGTTTGGCTTGTTTGCAATCTACCTCTGGTCACCGGAGGGCTCTGGTCAACACCCAGCAGTGTTCCTGTGCGCCGAGGGTGGGAACAGGGCTGTGAGTGTGGGCAGAGGGCTGGGTAGGACTGTGCCAAGTTCTGGGGCTGCAGTCTGAACTTGCTCAGCCTGGGTCAGCAGCCTCTTCCTGAGACTTTAAAGACGTTGATGTGAAAATGCACTCAGACGTGTTCCGGGCATCGGCACAGCCCGAGTCCCACAGGAGCGTCAAGGCACTCAGGTGTAATTCCCTCCCGTCTGTGGGCTGGGGAGCGTCCAGTTCTGATGGTCACGGGAGCCTGAAGGCAGTGGCAGCCAATGTCATCCAGGCACAGGGCATGAACACGGCTCCCAGGAGCTCAGGAAGACAAAAGCAGGGGAAACTGAGTCACGGCATGACAGAACTAAGCTGGGAGAGCCTTCTGCTAGCAGCTAGGAGTGTTTCCACATTGTCAGTGCGATTTCATACCCGCCAGTCACGGCACCTGCCCTCCGGAGGTAACGCTGTGCGTGTCTGGGAGCAGCAAGGCTGGGAGGAAACACGGTGGGCAGTGAGGGCATGTGTTTGGATGGAATCAACTTGTGAAGGAGGTTGAGGGTGGTGGCCGGGTTTCAGGGGCATCTGAGTCCCAAGGGCCTGACCAAAGGAAGACATTGTTGCTAACAGCAGCCACTGTTGCCTGAGCCTCGGGTGCCAGGCGACCATGCTAACCCTCCAACAACCCAGCAAACACCCATGCTATTTCCACTTAGCAGATGAAGATAGTGGGTTCAGAGAGGTTAAGTAAGCTGCTCAAAGCCACACAGCAGTCCTATCCTACTTGGCAGCGAGGAATCTTCCAGCCCCAACTCGGCCATCTCCTCTGGGTTGCTCCTGTCTTGAGTTGGGCAGCCCGCCTCCCGAGACGTCTCAGGGCCCAGGGGAGAAGCAGAGGTATGTGCCGCACCTTCGCCTTTGCCAACCTGCCAGGCGATCCAGCTGTAATTAGGTAATTAAGTCTAGTAAACACTGGAGAAGTCCAACCAGTTTTTATTTCGTTTCAGGAAAACAAAGTCCCTGAAGCTTTCCAGTAAGTTCAGAGGGTTTCTGGCTCAGCGGTGAGTCAACAGGACAAGTGGTTTGGTCCTTCCCCCCCGATGCCACCCCTCCCGCCTGGTCCTTCCCACGTCAGCCACCAAACCAGCAGGTGTTTGTTCTCCAGAGTGGTTTGGCGAGGGCGTCCCGCTCCCCGGGGGCTCTGCTCTGGGAGTCCGGGGCAGGACCTCAGGGTTAGGGATGTCAGCCTGGGTGCCTGCCGCTCTCCAGGCTGGGCTCTGCGGGCCAGCGAGGGGCTGGCTGGGGCCGGCGGGGCCGGGGGACTCCCGGACTTTCTGGATCCCCGGTGACCAGCACGCGGATGAGCCACGGGAAGGGCTTGCTGAGCAAGCACATTGAAGATGCCTCCCAGAGCACTACCTATTTCGTAACTACCAATTAGTACTTCTAATCCCTTCACTTGCAGGCAGTGGCTTCTGGGGCTCCATTCCTGACTGCCGTCCTCATGCGGCCGGCTGTGCAGAGCTCTGGGTGCAGGCTGGGCCCCTCGGGAGCACCGGGAGAAATGGGAACGCCCGCGCCTGTGTGTGCGCGCGGATGAGCGCGCACGCGTGTTTGCAGTCGTGAGCCACTCTGCTGCTTTCTTTGGTCTGCAGAGGCCGGAGGGCACGCAGCGTCTCCCGCACCAGGTGCCGAGGCATCTGTGAGCGAAACTGAGGAGACAGGGCGGGGCGTTCAGCCTCTGGAGAATACCATTAAAATCAGCCCAGCTCTGCGGCACGTGCCTGATTGCAAGCATCCTGTCAAGTTCGGCGCCATCGTGAGAAACAGACCTAGGGATTGAAGAAGCAGGGGGAGAAGCTGCCTGCTCTGAAGATGGAAGCCCTGTGGGCGGAGGGGCTGGTCCCGAGCCTCCCTGCTCCCTGAGTGTGGGCTCGGCCACCTGCCTGTCAGACTCTGGATGCTGACATCTGGGCGCAGGTGGCTGACCTCCGGCGTGGTCTATGGGGACTGGCCAACGTTCCCATTGCTGCCTGCTGTCTACATCTCTCTTGCCTCTCCCTTGTCCCTCTTGAAGAATTTCTTCAGCCCCGAGAGCAGGGCATGCGGCTCCGAGAGTGAGATAGCCTCTGTGTCCTTGCTGCTGGAGGCCGTGCCCTGCTGTCACCTCCCCCTCTTTGGGAAGGGAGGGTCGCCTGCCGTCCGGGAAGCAGAGGTGACGTCATGTGACTGGCATCAGTGGCGGGGCAGCTGACCTGTGGGGGTCCAGGAGGGGTGCTGGCTCCCGAGCAGGTGAGCTCTCTGCTGAACAAACATCCTTGGACTCTGGCCCAGAAAGGCACCGGGAACCCAGGTGGGGAAGTCCGGCCGCACCTGGGGAGCCCTCTGGACAGGAAGGGAGTCAGACTTGTAAACATTACAAGCGTTTTCTGCCAGAGAGGAAGTAGCTGTGTGACCTTGGCCACTTAGCCTGTCTGCCTCAATGACCTCATCAGTAAGATGAAGATACTAATGTCTCTTCGTAGCGTTGTCGTGGGGATAACTTGAGTTAATACCTAATTCCCTCATTATGGTCAGGCCAGCGTCCTGAAGAAACCAGAGGAGGGCCCACGGGCAGCCTGGTGAGGGGCAGAGGGAAGCTGCTGCTTCTCAGAGGGGCTGGCGGTTCGGAGGCGTTTGCCAGCGGGGGGTGGGGGCTGGGGGAGAGAGCATTCTACCACTGGCCAAGGCACCAGGAGAGAGCTGTGGAGCGAGAAGAATTCAGTCAAGCTGGCGTGGAGAGGGTAGGGCAAGAGAAGTGGCTGGGCCTCATCCAGACCCTTCTGGACACTTAGGCCCAGCCCGGGCCATCTGGTCACCTCTGCCCCAAAACAGTGCTTAGCTGGGCCCATTCCCGGGACCTCTCAGACAGACAGCGCCTGCGGGCACACGCCTGTGTTGACCCCCGGGTCCTGGTCCGCAGGCAGCACAGGGCCATTGCACTCCACCTCCGAGAAGTTTGTCACGCAGATCAGGTTCTCACCCTGGCTCTGCTGAGCGCTTCTCCCCCTACAATGCCCTGCCTACTCCTCCACTTGCCCAAACCTCCTAATTCTTGGGGACTCAACTGCCCCTTGCATGAAGCCTTCTGAGATGGCTCAGGCTCCCTCTGACCTACTGTGTCTCCTTCGTTCTACCTGGGCTGGCCTTGCACTTCCTTGTGTGGGCCCTGTGACAGGGCAGAGCTGGGGAGAAGCCTGCAGCCCTGAGGGCCCCGCCAGTGGGTGCTCCTGTACCCCCATTCCACAAAAAGCTTATGGACAGGAAGTGAAGAAGCTGCTGAGGACCAAGTCTAACTCCCCTGGCAGCCATCAGGCAGCCCAGCGTGGCCGTGCGTGAGTCCTTGTTCCCATCCTCAGGCACCGGCTGCAGGTGGCTGTGGGCACAGTGCTGGCGCTGATGCCGGGGCCTGATGTCCGGGGCACGCAGCCAGCGATCCTGGGCAAATGCCAGAAGGAGCGTGCAGAACCCTCCCAATGCATCAACCTCCGACCTGGTCCCATGCTTCCTGGGTTCAGTGTTGCATTTTGTCCACGAAGGGGACGACAGGCTGACTGAAATGACCACCCCTGGGCGGGAAACAGCAGCCTCCCGCGGCTAGCTTGCTTGCCTCTGATGGACAGGCATGCTTGGGCTGTGAGCGCTGGGTGGTCTCAGGACAGGGCTTTGCCATCTGGTCGCCGTCACGAGGTGGGAGTGCTGTCATCGACCTATGAGTCAGCGTCTCCTCCTCTCTGCCCTGTCAGTGCTCACAGGGGGGCGTTGGGCCCACCGCGTGCTCCCTGCAGCATCCTCCTGCAAAGAGCCATGGAAGCAGTGTCCACCCGGGCAGGCGGCGCTCCCGATTAGCTGAGGGGGAGTTTCATCGAGGAGGGTCACTATAAAACCGGCCGCTGTTTATAAGCAAGTTTTACTGAATCCTTAACAACATGGCAATCAGGTCAAAATAACTTGGTTTTTAAAACCTTCCATCTCAATGTAGCTTACTTCACTCTTCCACTCAGACTTGACCTCATAACTGGGAGGACCTGAAGTGGGGTGGGAGGGTCTGGCCTCTTCTGACATATCCTCCCTCCCGCCTCCCCGACCCTGACTTATGGCCATGGCTACACGAAGGCAGGGGGCAGGGGAGAAGGCCGGAGGGGGAGGTTGTCCTAGGAGCCTGGTTCCCTGCTGGAGGCTGGAGGCATGGTGTCTGGAGGCTTCCCGGGCAGCAGGAGTCTGGCCTGATTGTTGGCCGCTCTCTTCAAGTCGTGGGTACATAGTGCCTCCGTGTGTTCACATGTGAATCCTGGTCACCAGTCCTGAGTGACGGGAAAAGCCCCTTCAGCACAGCCTTCACCAAGGTTTGCTGAGACGCTTAGCAAGAAGCTGCCGCCGAAAGCGCTGCGCAAGGTTAACTGTGGATTCTGCCCGGAAGCTCTTTTCCAAGAACGTTCACCAACGCGTTCTCTCTTCATCTTGATTGCCTGGAAATCATCTCGACTGCGCTGCTGACATCACACTAGCAGCCATGGACAGTAGCGCTATCATCAGTTCTTTGGACTTAACCAGTTCATTAGCTTGTCTGAGCTTCCGTTCCCCCATCTGTAACATTGGGGGTAATAGAGTCTACTTCATAGGGATGTTGATAGAATTAAATTTGAAAGGTTTGCCAAGTGGAATCCACAAAATGTTCTGTGGAGGCACCGCCTACCCTACCGAGGGCAGGGCAGACGGCAGGCGGCAGCCCCAGGAGGCAGGAGGGGAGGCGAGGGGGCAGAGCTGGGCTTTGGAGCCAGGCGACGTTGACTCAGAGCCCACGCGGTCACTTACTGATTGTGTGATTTTAGGCAAGTCACTTAGATGCTTTCATCATCAGTCCCTCTCCTGCACAGGGGGTGTAATGGAAGCATGTACGTCACACCTGCATCCCTTTCAGCTTACACGCCTCAGTGGCATTGCCATCCACCAGTTGCTCCTGACAAAGCCTGAAGTCATCTTTGAAATCTCTTCTCCACACTCCACATCCGGTCTATCAGCATGTCTGTCGGTTCTAGTTCTAAGCATCTTTCAGACCAGTTGGCTTTGGAGCAGGTGGGGCCCTTCGAGACGCGGCCGCCCTGGGAGGCCCGGCTGCCGAGGCAGCTCTTGTCTCCCTTTGGCTGGTCGATGGAAACCCGGACTCAGGACGGCCACACTGAGCCGCCAGGCATTTCTTGTTAAAGTACAGCTCCAACGTGAGTTTATTATGCACGAGTCCTTCCCATTTTTGTTCTCCAAGGAGGCCCCCTTGTCACCAGAAACATGTGGGGGAGGCATGCTCGCATCTTGGGAAAGGGCTGTGTTGGCTGTTCTCTGAAGGCGAGGTGCAGATCAGAGAGGGGTGGGTGACCTGACCAGGCACTGATGTCAGGGATGGAGGCCTGAGGGGCAGAGGTCAGGCAGTGACACTTGACCACCAGAGGCAGTGGCTATGGTGACCGTTAGGTGGGGGAGGGGCTGCTGTGATGGTGGCCTGACCCACAGGGATCGTGGTTATGGCTCTGTGGCAGTCTACTAAGATCCTCTTCTAGGACATGACTTAAATCATGATGATAGAGAACGGTGGCCTCTTGTCATTCAGTCCCTAAGCCTGATTCAACGCACAGACCCAGAACCATGCAGTAAACCCCCCATCCTTAAAGCTGGACCTTATAATACGGTGAGTCCCCCTGGCACAAAGAGAGCTGGGTCGTTTGCGGGTAGTTCTGCATTGGAGAAAGGGCTATTAAACATTGGCTCTGAGCTGAGACTGATTCTTGGAAACTCAAAACATCGCTGTGGTCAGCCAGCTAGAGGACCGGAAGCTAAGGTGTTAACTGGGATTTTGACGCAAATCTGCCTCCGGGACGGCAGCGGGAACCAGAGCCCAGCCCGCGTTGACTTGCTAAGGTCTGGAGGGAATGGTTTGCTTGGACGTGCTTGGGGATTGGCAGGCTCTCCACGCGGACTCCTTGGTTTGTGGAATAATGGTTATAACAGCAGGGAAGGGCCAAAAGGAAGCCTCTGGAACTCCACCTCCCTGTCAACGTGATTCGCCATCCGAGTCCACATCCTCAGGGAACTGCAGATATGAGTGCCAACACCGAACGTTTGAAAGCATCCAGCAGCAGCGGTTTCGGCTGTGCTCGCACGCAGCGGCCTGTTTAGTGGGTGCGGAAGTCAGGTCCATCCTGGAGAGTGACTGCAGGTCATTGTAAGCCTATTCAAGTGGCGACTTCCATTTCAGCCGTTATTTTAGATGAATTTACACAGCCCGTGGCACCACAGCTGGCAAACCCCTTCTTTTCGCTAATCCCCATGAGCACAGAGGCATCAGGAACTTGGAAAGGCCACGGCACGTCTCCACAGTCCGCCCTCGGACCACAGCTCTCATGCAGCCTCCACAGGACGCAGCGTGCGTCGACTGCGCTGCTGACATCACACTAGCAGCCATGGACAGTAGAAAGTAGCAGGTACATAAATGTTTTTGCAAGACAGATGTGTGCTACAAGTTAGGCAATAGTCCCATAAAAATACAGGGTCGTGGCCGCCTCTCTGAAACTTCTGGGATTCTAGTGTCTTGGACACATTGGAATATTCCGTCCGAAGTGAAAGGGAACTGGCTCACTGTATCTCCATCGAAGGAGGAGGTATGATGCTTTGTGAACTCCTTTGGAAGAAACATGGAAAGACCCAAACACCAGGATTCATTACTTATGAGTAAGATGACGCCCCCGCAGTCTGGGGTGCCGCTCGGTGCCCCTTCACCTGGCCCGGCTACAAGGAAAGCAGCTCTGCCCTTTGGGCCTTATCACCCTGTAGAGACAACGGTGCTGAGAGTCTTTAATTGATTACTGATTGCACAAACAGCGAAAGTCTTAAGATACCGCAGCAAAGCTATGATCTGCTCAACAAGCAGCTATTCTGCTGACAAGGAGCTTCGGCATTGCACTGA
Source organism: Eptesicus fuscus (assembly GCF_027574615.1). Classification (NCBI taxonomy): domain Eukaryota; kingdom Metazoa; phylum Chordata; class Mammalia; order Chiroptera; family Vespertilionidae; genus Eptesicus; species Eptesicus fuscus. The sequence continues at coordinate 8,184,202 of NC_072483.1, forward strand.
GCGTGGTGAGTCCTGGTACCTGGCCAGAAGATGCCGAGGGACAGAGCCTGTGCTTCCTCCTGCTGGCTGGGCGTTATCCGCTCCACCGGACCGTACAGTGCGGGCCGGCAGCATTCCATCACCTCCTAACAGGGTCCGCAGCGCCGCACCCAGCATACTTGGTGCCCCGTCGGAGGCGTGCTGGTAAATATTAACAGCCCTCTTGGTGGGGCGGGGCATGCTTTGTCCAGTCTGAAGATTTCCGTGGTGTAAATAATACCACCGCGGCTATTTCAAGCTACCGACGTGACGTCATGAGCACCGAGCTGGAAATGACTCCTGGCCGAGGGCGGCACACGCTCCCTCTGCGCACGCCCAGTGTCGCTCTCTCACCGCCACGCAGCAAGGCTGTTTTCAGAAAACAATTATGAAATACAATGAATAATTATGGCCAGAAAAGAAGGACAGCGAAAAGATTTGATTGTAATCATGCTGGTAAACATTTTTAAATAAAAAGTAAAATTATTACGTAGCAAACAAGGAGGGGGAAATAATGGAACACGTGTTTTCTGGGTCAGCATTTAAGGAGCTGAGAAGTCCCCACTTCATCTTAATAAGTAAATACTGAAAATAGAAATATCAGCAACTCTTCTTGAGTCTATTAGAGGAGTGAGGTCACAGGGCAAGCTGTCCCCAAGTTGGAGAGACTCATAGTTTCCAGAGCTGAGATCTCTGAGGGAGGCAGGGCTGGGGGGGTTGGGGGGGGGGGGGCGGGAGGGGGGCGGAGAGCAGGATGAAACCCACAATTGCTGGAGGCCGTGTGGACAGCTCTGAGAGTTCCACCTCCCGGGACCCAGGCGTTGGGGGTGGGAGCGCGGTTCTGTGAGCTCACCGCTGGGACCTCCACCAGGTCCTCACAGTGAAGATCTGGGGACGGAGCCTTCTGGAATGCAGCCCACCATCCTGAAAGGCCAGCCCACAGGAGGGGCTTCCCAGTGCCTCGCCTGCTGGATTAACAGCTCCTCACTGACCTGGCATGAAAAGAGAGGAGTAATGCATTAATGCATTGAAATCACAGCCGTGTATTCTCTATTTTTTGAAAGGGGGATTACACTTTTATCTAAATATTGGTCTGTCACAGTAATGAAGAACATTAGTTTCTGATTTTGAGCCGTTGCAAGTTTGTCAGTAACTTCATCAGAATTGATATTTGAATATTAATATTCAGTGAATAGTATAGTCACAGCTGACAATCTCTATGTTCAGTGCGGATCGAAGAACACTTTTTGTTCATCTTCAATTTCTTACACATGAAACATAAACAAATGGTTTTTGTAACTAAAATTTTATTGGAACACAGCCACAGGCCTTTATTTATATTTTTTTTATGATTGCTTTACAACAGCAGTTAAATGGCTGTGACGGACCGTGTGGCCTGCAAACCTAAGGTATTTATTATCTGGTCCATTAAGAAAAAGTTGGCCAGCCCTGACCTAAAGGATTGAAAATAAGATGTAACTGTGTACAAAATTAAAGTGGGTAAAGTTTGAATATATTTTACCAAAAAATCTAAATTACTTTTCTCAAAAACATTTATAATTATTTAATGCAATTAAAGGATGAAATATAATAGCCATTATGTTTAATAACTATTAAAATCTTAAATCAAAATTATTAAGGTAAAGCTAAAAATTTTAATTTAATTTTTCAAAAATTCAAATAAATTATATTGTGTTTTTATAAAATGAAAACCACCCACAGTTCTGGCATTCTATGTTTATCCTAGCTGCCAGTATAAAGAATTGGTATTATACTTCATATTATTTCTAATGTAGACCTACCTATATGCAAATTGAAGAGTAAAATAAATTAATATTGCAAACTATTTCTCAACCGCTCATGCAAAATATCAAGTCTACTATGTAATTAGCATGTACCTTCAGATGAGTTCAAACAGGAAGGGATGGATGCTCAATAATCTTTGGTTACTAAAAATGTGTTGTAAAAAATATATATTGCCTTCATGCTAAGAGGCTTTAACAAGTTAAATCATTTGTATTTCCTCTCAGAGAGGACTTCCCACAGCTCAAATCCTTCACACGTTTGGAAGCAGTGTCTGTCTCTGACATCCGCTGTGGTGTGATCCTCAAACCTTCGTGAGTTCAGAGACCTTTTGTGAAAGTACACTGGGCAAGAGATCCAAAGATGCATTTCCCTAAGGCCTGAGCGGGGTCAGCCATGAGAATGGATATTTTGAGCTATGGCTGCAATCTGGCAGCACTGAGCACTGGGTCTTATGTGTTCTCGTGTGTGTGTGTGTGTGTGTGTGTGTGTGTGTGTGTACTTATAATAATCTAGAGGCTCGTTGCACGAATTTTTGCACAGGCGGGGCTGGCCAGGGGAAGGGGCTGCTGGTGGTTGGCCGACTGGCCCCGCCCCCTGATTGAACTCCCGGTTCAACTCTTGGTCGAACTCATGGTCAAGGGGACAATTTGCATATACTCTACTACCTGCCTTTTATTATATAGGATAAGGTCATCTTAAGCATGATCCTGAGAGCAGCAGCCCCTCTAGCAGGGGGTAGGGTATACTAGTATAACATAAACCTTTACCTGCGTACTGCCACAGATCTGGTAACTGCCCCCGGGTCCACAGCAGGATGTCAGCAGTCAAGCTGTCATATGCAACCTGACCCCCAAGGAACAATTGACAGAAGAAAGAGCCGACATTTGACCCAAGCTATCCAATCATATTCTTCCCCCTCTTCCTCCCTCCCTCCCTCCCTCCCTCCCTCCCTCCCTCCCTCCCTCTTTTCCTCTCCCTCTCTCTGTAGTTTGGAAATTTTACTGAGGGTCAAGAAACCAAATCAAGCTAATGACAGCGTTCTGGATGGAAGACCATGAACTTCACCTTTGGAGCCCTCACAGTTGTCCCAGACAATCCTGATTCTGTCCTTCTGTGGGGATGTCCAGTTCCTTCCTCGGATTCTGCCAGGACTCTCAGAATCCTTCTAATGATTTATTATTCTTTTGCTGGTTTGGTCTCTATAACTTAAAATCAAAAGAAGTCTAACACATCATGAAAGGGATGCCCAAATTGTAAGGCTGGGTCAAGCATAAGCCAGCCTGTGAGACATCCTCTGGCCAGACTTCTTTATGAGGCTACAGTTGGTCTAACAATAACCTTCTGTGCCACCAACACTGTATGGAATGGAGTCGGATAGACCTGAAATTGTCCTGGCTCCACCACATACATGTGGTGTGACCTTGAGCAAGCTCCTTAACCTCTCCTTCTATAAGACCATCCCTCAGAGGGGTTAGGCATCTGGGCATTGCTACCTGGAGAGCATCTTTGTGTGAATGAGAAAAAGTGCCCCTCTGGGCACAGGGCCTGGCTAGTGGACTGCAGGCTGGACCTGCGCCCTGCGGCCTAGCTGTCTCGGTGCCGTGCAGTCTGTTCGCTGGGGGCTGGGGACCCACCAGTGGGGAAAGCACAGAGCCTGTGTGCAGTGACTGTAGCCCCTCTTCCTTTTCCTTCCGCATCAGCCCAACCACAAACAGCCCAGTAACCAACTTGCAAGATGTGGGTGTTGGGACAAAAGGAATGGAGTGATCACAGGCAGGAAGGCCAGGGGGTCTCCTCACAGCTGGCTGGGCACCATGTCACGCTGCTCACTGATTCTGGCAATTATTTCATTCATCCGGCCGGTGTGAGCACCTGCATCCAGGCTGGTTCTGCCGACCAGAGGGAAACCCAGATGTGCGGCACGGATCCAGCTCCCCAGCTGGAATCGGGGGAGGGAGGCAGACGGACTCGTGGGAACGTTCCACATCACATAATGGTAGGCTCCTGCGTGTGTACCTCCTCATTACTCACCACCTTCCCTCTACACCTCTTGAGGCAGCCTCATCCCAGCCCCATGAGGTGGGCAGGGTGGGGCTACTGCTGATTTTCACAGCCAACAAAGCCGAGGTTCCTAGGACTAAAGCATGTCCACCTGATGGTCTGAAGCTGAGACTGGAACTCCTGGGCTTGGTTTCAAATCCGAAGCTGAGGGGAGCAGCCCTCTGCACCCCACAGGCCCCCCTGCTCGCTTCCATGCCCACGTGAAGGGAAGAGAAGCTGCTGGATGGCCGAAGCCAGCAAGGGCCACGTTTGCCTGGGCAGGACCCTGTGCACTTGGAGGTGCGCGGACGGGTCTGCTTCCTTCTGCGGCCGCTGCTCTCTCGGCACAGGAGGCGGCCCAGAAGGTGACCTTGGTGCCGGCACTGGGGGCGGGTGTAGGATGACGGGCTAGAAAGATCTGGACTCATGTTCAGGGGAAGGTAGGAGGCCTCCCCCTGCTGAGGACCAAGTGTGTCCGCCACCCAGCTCCCCGGAAGCTCTGCAGGTATACACTGGCGAAGAGGCCAGTTTTTAATAAAGTGGCTCTTTCTTAGTTTCCTGTTGGCAGGTGTCACAGGGAGGCGGCCTGAGGTGGAGGTCTGCCTGAGGGAGGCTCGATAGGGACGCCGTGGGCATCACGCTGTGGACCGGAAGGGAGGAGGCAAGAGGGGCCGAGGGTGGGGTCCGGCTGCCAGGCAGTCTCCACAGAGGCCACCCAGCCTTTGTGTCCCTGCACCGCCAACCAAGGAGGGGAGCCCTGGGTGACAAGTCTCTCCCGCTAGAGGGGGAGGGCAGGGAAGTTGCCTGTGGAGCAGCCCAGTGGCGGGGGAAGGAGCCTGCGCTCCTGAGGGAGAGCTGGGCAATGGGACCGGGTGGCCACTGCTGTTGGGACCCCGTGGGCCTGGGCTTCCCTGGGGACAGAGGCCCTGAATCAGCTGCGGGCTGGGATGCGTTTGGAGAGGAGGCGCATGTAGGGTACAAAGAAGGTGCCCTGTGGAGGGAGTTGGGATGACCACGGGGCACAGGGAAAGCGTGAGGGGACTCGGGGGTCCTTCTCCAGAGGGAGGCCCTGCCGAGGGAGGGAGGCCTCACGTCTGGCCCTGGGAGAGCAGGCCGCAGGGGCAGGGCGAGGGCGCAGAGCAGGCCTCGCTCCAAGGTGAGGCTGAGTCCTGCCCGGCGGAGGGTGTGGGAAGCCCTCCCGGCCTCCGTCTACCCCAAGGAGACTGGCTGCTACTGTAGAGACCCAGGGGCCCTGGGGCCTGGGCCTTGGGGTGGCAGTGGGAGGAACTGCGGGGCAGGCCCAGGGCTGGGGCCAGTGGGAGAGCGGCAATGCCCGCTTCCTCCAGCCCGGGCTTTCCCCAGCGGGAAGCTCGGGGGCCACGGGGAGTGGCCCGTGGCCTTGAGGTCCCTCCGTGACTCAGAGCGGCTTCTGACTCGCTGAAGCGGGCTCTGCTGTGTGGGTTCCCCTGTGCGGGATGCATGACGAGGGGGATTTAATCCATATGCTGCCGGTTCCTTTCCCCCGAAGCCATCCACAGGCGGCTCCCTGGGAGCCTTTGATGTCCACTGGGACTCGCAGCCTTTTTACGGGATGTTTTATGCTCTCTCCCCACCACTCCCCACCGCCTGTTGGCCTCTCTGTTTAAGGAACAGAAGTTGTGATTTTCCCAGTCTAAATGGACTCAGACTTTTGAAAGGTTCCAGTTCTAAATTCTAAGCTCGTGGGGTTCCCTTGGCCTCCAGCCCTGGCAGCCTCCTCTCCTCCAGCCGGGACCTTGGGCCCCGTTCAGGAGGCCCCCAGGCCAGGGTGGGCAGGGCTGGGGGGCAGGAGGCAGGGTCCTGGTCCTTTCTCCTGCCCCCTGGCAGGGGGCTGGCTTTGTGCAGAGGTGGGGGGGGGTTAGGGGGACAGGGGTGGTGGTGCTGGTGTGTGTGATGGAAGGAACCCCTCCCCCACTCACCCTGGCCCTGCCCCTCCCTGTCTCAGTGCCTCTGTAATCAGCCAGTCACCTATTGGTTCACCCCTTTGGGCCAGGCCTCCTTTTCCCATCCTTAGGAGCGTTGCAAGCGTTTGATTGGGCAGCGGGTAACACATACCACGGTTCACGGTGCAGCTGCGAGAGCATCTCGGGCAATGGGGCCCAGGAGGGTGCGTGCTGATGCCAGAAGAGGAATCGCAGTGGGAGAGAGGGTGTTGGGAAAGGGAAGGAGGGTGTTGGAGCATGAAAGGCAGCTCCGGGACTTCCGACGTGCCCTGGGCTCCTGCGGGCGGTGGGAACGGCTGACAGGCTGCAGTGCGTGGAGGCCCCAAACTAGAAGGCTCTTCAGGAGAGACAGGGCTCCACGCCGGTGCAGTCTCCGAGGGCTGCTCCTCAGGGCTGTGAAGCGCAGGGCCCCATGTGGCCAGGGGCCCGAGCTCAGGCCTACCTGGGCCGGCAAGCGGGAAAGGTTTCTGAAAGAAGGAAGAGGTTGGGTCTAAAATTTGGAGGAGCCCTGGCCGAGCTAGTCAGTTGGCTGAGCTGGTCATCCCAGGCCCTGAGGGGGTGTGGGTTTGATTCCCGGTCAGGGGTTCTCCTGGGATAGAGAGCAAAGGCACATAAGGGGGCAGCAGAGGAGACCCAGAGATGGCTTCCATGGTGGAGGAGGTGTGCTTTGCCCCGGGGATGCCGAGGGAGGCCACACAGGCGATGGAGAGCTGGAGGCTCTTGGCTCGTTCCCGCCTGGTGTGCTCTCCGCTGGCAGCGCCCCTGCTTTGTGTCTCCTGGACACATCTTGTCCAAAATGTGTGGGCGCTGTGACCCCACACGTCCTCACCATTTCATGTCGTCACAGCCCCACCCAGAGATGAGACCGGGACACAAAGTCTCATCCTTTCACTCTTATGAAGATTCAGAAATGGAGGGTCAGAGGGATTATGTGGTTTGCTGAAGGTCACACAGGGATCAAGAGGCAGAGTCAGGGTTCGAACCGCCTGTGCCACGCTTGGTGCTGCTCCCCACGTCCCGGGTGGGCCTTCTCAGGAGCTCCCCAGGGCCTGCTGGTTCTGGGTGTGTTTTCAGGCAAATCTGCATGCAGAGCGGCCACTATGCACAAGCACTGGGCCAGACACGGCCGAGCGAAGGTGAAGCAAAAGTCTGCGTCCTCAGGAGCCCGCTGTCGGGGGGGGGGGGGAGGGGGGGACAGACAAGCAACAGACACAGAGCACATGGTGCCTTCGGGCCGGGAGGACGGTGAGCACGCCTGGGGCGAAGGGGGAGGGTACCTGGGACCTTGTGCTGCAGCAGGAGAGGCCTCGGCTAGGTTGAGGGCAGAGGGAAGCAGGGAGAGAAGAAAAGGGAGCCATCGGGAACAGCGGAGCCAAGGCATGAGCCAGGAGAGAGCGGCAGGAGCAGGCGGGCTGTAAAGGTGAAGTACCAGGGTGGGGCAGTCAGGGGCAGGAAGCTGGGGAGAGGGGTCAGTGCGGGGAGATGAGTCTTCTGGCCGGCAGGATCTGGATTTTGTTTTGAAGGCAAAGCAGATGGTCTCATCATGGCCAGGTTGCTTCTAGAATGGCCTTTCCTCCCAGGAAGAAGCAAATTGGGGAGGGGGAGGGAGAAGGCAGAGGCAGGGGAGTAGCCACGCCCCACCCCCACCCCATGAGGGAGGCAGTGGGGACAGAGAGAAGAGACAGAAGGTGGGGACTGGGTGTGGGGCTGGGCTTCACAGATGACTCCCAGATGCACACAGGTGAAGAAGCGGTGTGGGCAGGTGGTCGTGGGCACGGTTTTGTGGCCAGGCCAGGGGAGCTGGTCAGGGCGAGAGACCCAGAGCAAGGCCCCATCTGGAGATACATGCCCAGGGCTTTCTGCAAATGGGTGGGGATGAAAATCCTGAGCTGGCCCGAGGTGGTCCAGAAGAGAGGGTGATTGTCATTAGGGGAGGCCCGGGGTGGGGATGGGGATGGGCTTTGGCTGGGCCTTAAAGGTGGGGTGTGGCACTGAGAGAGACCGAGGCCCTTGAGGGCTGACACTGTCTTCCCTGCCAGCCCAGCCCGACGCAGCACAGTGGAGTGAACTAGAGACAGGTTTTGTCCCTTTGGAATAATGGGCTTTGTCGCAGGGCCAGTGGCTTAAGGATGGGGATAGACCACGGGCAGCTTCAGTGGGCTCCCGCCTTGTGGGCCCGGCGGGGAGGGCGAGGGCGAGGGCTCCCGAGCAGAGGAAAGCCAAGATCACCTCACCTCTGCTAATCTCTACAAATCTATGGCTAAACACCAGCCCGTCTTACATTGCAAACATGGCACTGCAGCTAAATTAAAGCATCGCCAATAAGCCAGAGTGCGGCAGCCAGCTTTGCTGGTCCCTCGGGAAACAGGTCCTACAAGGGGGCGCTTATTTGGGGACCAGAACAGAGGGCAGGACGTCCCAGTGCAGGGCTGCTCACCATGGACGCATCATGAAGGGTGCCGTCCCACGGCCCAGGGCGTGGTGGGTTCCAACCTCGGTTCCATCGCTGTCAAAGGGGCATAAACAACCCTGGGTCGACCATCTCACAGACTGTGAAGTGAATCAAATGAACTCAAATATGAAAAATGGACTTTAAAATTAGTTACAAAGCACTTGGGCTTCCAGGTTTCCTCGGTCCCTCTGCCTGCTGACCCTGAACTCTCTGAGGGCTGCAGCACTCAGGGCCTGTCTGGGCTGTTCCACTGCCGTCCTGGGCTCCTGTTAAAAACCAAAGGAAACGACGCCAGGCATCGGGAGGAACCAGCCCAGTTTCAGCCATGAGCTAAGAGCAGATGACAAGACAGGGAAAACTGGCTCTAAAAGGGAACAGATTTCTCCACACGCCACCTTCCACTCAAGGGTCGCGTTTGACTTTCCATCAACGGCAGCTAATGATGTGGGGAAATATGACCTTGGGGGACCCGTTTCTGCCTCTTCTCGTGCAGACATGCCTCATGGCCTGCGAGGGCCTGGGAGTAGCAGGGGAGCCGCAGCCTGTAGCCTCCTTGCTTTCCTGGCAGGAGGCGGATGTGGTCCCAGAGGCGGGGCTTCTGCCTCACTGGCCATCGGGGATGCTCCTGTCTTTACTGGGAGCGGGAGAGGCCCGCAGCTGCTTGGGCTGCGCGCTTCCAGAGGCGGAGGCCCTGGCTTCTGAGCTGAGGCCAACCTCGTCAGCCGGGACTTCCTCCCTCCTGTGGGCACTCTGGCAAATGTTTATGGAGCCCCAGCCGAGGAGAAGGCCCTAGGCTCCTCACCGAATAAGCATCAGTCCAGAGGGCAAGGTGTCCGGTGTGTCTGACTCACAAGCTCCCTCGGCTGTCAATTTGCAGCCCTGACCCAGCAGGGGCTCCCACTCTGCCATGTTCGACAGGCCAGTGTGGTCACAGGTGTGTGTTGCTGTGGAACCCGAGGGCCAAGATAAGGGCTGGATTTCAACTCTTCCTTGGACTCAGCGTGCTTGGGGCCTTAGGTCCTGGCACACGGAGGTTCTGAGCCCTTCCCTGTGCTCTCTGCCCGGGGCCAGGCCTTTAAGAGGCCTCTTGTTCACCAGTAAGACTTGGCTTTGCCGGTGTCCACACACGTTCCACCCAGGGCCTGAAGGTAAATCCTAGTCTTCTTCTTCTTCTGTTTGTTTGTTTTTGTCAACCTAAAATTTATTTAAAATTCTTTTTTAAAATGAAAGAGCTACAGGAAATTCATACTACAGAGAAGTGTCATTAGGCAAATACATTAATAAGATCTGGTAGGGCTAGAGGAGACAATGGATGGCCCATGTTATTCTCTCAACCACAAGAATCCAAGTTCTGGAGCCAACTTTCTGTATGTCCACAGGAGACCGGTGCGTGGCACAAAGCCAGTGAGTGTGATCTGTACATGAGAGCTCAGGTAGAATGAAGCGATCTAAAACATGTCTAAATACCAAGCAATTGAGGAAATCGAGAGGCATTGAAAGTGATTACACTACCATTTATTCTTTTTTACTTTTCATTGAATTTATTGGGGTGATATTGGTTAATAAAATTATATAGGCTTCAGGTATACAATTCTATAATACATCATCTGTAATATTGTGTGTTCACCACCCCATGTCAAGGCTCCTTCCATCATAATTTATCCCCCCCCGCCCCATACCCTCTTCTACCTCCCCAAACCCTTTTTTTCTCTGGTAAACTCATGTCTATGAGGGTTTTTGTTTGTTTGTTTTTCTTAAAGCCCTCACCTTTTTCACCCAGCACATCCTAACTATTCTAAGCCAAACATGGTCCTTCCAAGCTTCTTGTCAGTGATTGGTTGAGAAGCAGGCATGTGACACAATTCTGGCCAATAGGATGTGAGAGGAAATGAGCTGGGAGAGGAGGTTGGGGAAGGGTTTCCCACTGACTAGGGGACACAAAGGAACACGTATGCTCCCACCTTCAGTGGTGCTGGGTCTGCAGACACGCCTGGAACTGGGCAGCCATCATGAAACCATGAGGGGAGCTAATCTGAGGACAAAGCTAACACCCCAAGGAACCCTCAGGAAGAGCTGGGGTCCATGATGTTGTCACTGAATCACTAAATTAATCAAACCCTGGTGCTGTCTTCCTCAAGATTTCTTGTGATGTGAACCTTTCTTCAACACCATTTTGTTTGGGTTTCTGTGCATTGTAGCAGCAGCATCCTCACCCAGTCCCTGTCTCCACATGCTTCCGCCCCTCTGACCTCTTTGTGAGCCAGAGATTAGATTCAGGCGGCCTCATACTCAGTAGAGAAACCAAAGCTTCCAAAGTGTTGGGGCTACATTGCCTGGGATTACCCCAGAGCTGTGTGATTTGGTGATGTGGGTACTGGTCACAACGAGCCTCTGCAGCTCCCCAAGGCCTTCTCCAGAAGTGAGGTGGGCCCAGGGTCCCCTCACCTGGCCATCCAGGGAATAGGGACTAGAGGTCCTCAATCTATCCCCTGCCCAGTGAGCGTCATCCCTCTTGAGTTGGCTCCCATGTGACCCTCCCCTCCCAGGGGCCTTGCAGCTATTTGCTCACCTTCCTGGAGATGAGGGCTCCCCCACTTCTGCTGGCTCAGGGGAGTCTGCCTCTCTCCCCACCATTCAGCCTAAGGTTGGTGTCACCTGGTGTTCCCTCCAGCCAGGGAAGAGCAGGGCTCCCGGAACAGCAGGATTGTGGCCTCGGAACAGGCCCAGTGGGTGAGGAGAGTGCAGCGGGAACCTCCTTGGCTCCTACTCAGGAGTTCCCACCAGAACCAGGATACATGTGGAGGAGTGGGGCTGGGTGCAGGAGGGCAGGGCAGCTTGGAAGCATGGGAGGAGGCTGCTTGTCAGAGCTGGGGTTCCAGGGAGGGACAGGCTTGAAATGGGGAGGAGCCTCTGGGGGTGGGAACCCCATCTTATTCACACTTGCTGCTCATCTGCCTGACTTGTTCAGTAGGTGCTCAGAGTGTGTGTCCAGCGGATGCACTCATTCATTCATTCATTCATTGCACCACCTAGTGTGAGACAAAGAGATTAAGTGCTAAGTAGGACAAACAATGTTCTTGACCTCTGACCTGGGCCCTTACGAGCAGGTTGGGAAGATAGACATAAACCAGGAGCTAAATAACAGATTGACAAACCAGCTGACTATGGGGGTATGTAGAAGTTTGGGGTGTTAAGGAGGGCCTTGTCAAGGGCAGAGCCAGAAGGATGAGCAGAGTTGGAGGTGCAGTGCTCTGTGGGAGGTGGTCTGGGGGAAGAAGCAGCCGACAGAGGCAAGTCTGCGTGTCTGGGAAGTTCTGAGGGGCCCGGGGCATCTGATGCTGAAGAGCAAGACCTGGGGTCTAGGGAGATGGTTGGGTGGTCCTGGCTCCAGAATGTTATATGGAAGCACCTGGGATCCTTTGCTGGGGAAGGTCGGAATTAGTCCTAGAGATCTAAATGGGCTGTGTCTGCACCCTGGGACCAAGGACGCCTGTGGGCTGGAGACTGCAGCACGCTGAGGCCAGGTGACAGCCACCATTGCAGGCGTCCACTCCTGTAATTACCGTGGCGGTGATTTCTGATCTCCAGGGGGCTTCCTGCCTCGCTCCCCTCCCCCCACCTCTCACCCCGTCTGTCTGGCCAGAGCCTGAGCTCTGCCTCCAGCTCACTCCCGGGTGCTCCTCTCCACGCGACCTCCTCCTGGGAGATGATGGACACCAGCTGGGGACAGCAGGGAGCCCTCCCGGCCTGCATGGGCGACTTCCCAGTCCCACATCCCTCCCTCCCCTGCCTCGGCACCCGCCAGGCACCTGTGCCTGCCCTGCCCGGGTCACCCTGAGCTCCAGCTTCCAGTCCTCAGGAGCTGGCCTGGCTCTCGTTCCCCAGGTGACACCCCCCACACCCCGGCCAAGTCGCCCAGGAAGGGCCTCACCTGTTTCCTCTGCTGCTGCCCGCTCCCTCCCTGGCGCAAGGACAGATGCCTGCGTTACAGGAAGCTTTCGTTCGGCACTCCTTAAGGAAGCAGCTAATAAGGAAATGAGAAGAGGCCCAGAGGGAGGGCAGAGGCCTGGCTGGAGTCCCTGTGGAAACTGGCCCCTGCCCTGACCCGCCAAGCTCACGGTGGGACAGGCCGTGCTGCCCTGCAGAGCGGATGCTGGTGCAGGGGCCGGGGGGAAGGGGGGACTCGGGTCAGCCGGCTCCTTAGCCTGGTGTTGGCCTGCTGTGCTGAGAGGGATCACGTGGTGCAGAGAGAGGGCTGGGGATGGATCCCAGTGGGCCATTAGCTTGTCACCTCCGCAGGGGCAGCCACAGAACCATTCAGGGCCTTGGTTTTGTCGCCTGTGGAACAGGAACAACAGCTCTCTGGTGGGACAGATGGAGGGTAAAGATAAGGCTGTGCCCTAGCCCCGGCCCTTCTCCGGCTCCCTCTCCTGTCCCCTTTCCCCTCTGCTTTAGTGTATAACCTCGTTCTCCCCACTTAGATTCCAAAAAGGCACGATGGCCGAACACGCGGGGCAGCCCGTGGAAGGCGGGTGGGGGCGTGTGCCGGCACCACGACAGTCCTGGGAGGCCGGAGGGTGTGAGCTGTGGGACCAGCACAAAGACCTCCGCTGCCTGCTCGCCAGCCCCGGCGGGGACCCTGCGGCTCTGCTTCCCAGTCCCAGGGACAGGCAGGCCTGGCCCCACAGTGCAGCTCTGGAGACAGCCTGGCCTCCGGGGCCAGTGCTCATCGGTCAGTGCGGCCCCTGAGGAACCCGGGGCCTCCGACCCCGGAGAAGCCGGTGAAGAGAGGGACCCCGGGCAGCGGGGCTGTCCCTGGTGGGGTCTGGGGTCACTGTGTGTGTCTGTGGGCGTATGTCTGGGTGGTGTGCATGTGGATGGCATGTTTGTATCCATGGTAGATGTGGTACATATATAATTGTGGTATATGTGGTGTGTATGTATCCGTGGTCTGTGTAGTATAAGTGAGTCTGTGTGTGTAGTGTATGGTATGTGTGTCTCCACATACCACAGTGTGTGCATGGGTGATGTGTGTGCGGGTATGTAGTGTCTGTGATGTGTGTATGTTATGTCTGTGGGGGTTATGTATAGTGTCTGTGGTATGTGTGTGGTGTGTCTGTGTGGGAGGTATGTACAGTGTCTGTGGTGTGTGTGTGGTGTGTGTGTGGTGTGTCTGTGGGGGGGTATGTACAGTGTCTGTGGTGTGTGTGTGGTGTGTCTGTGTGGGGGGTATGTATAGTGTCTGTGGTGTGTGTGTGGTGTGTCTGTGGGGGGGTATGTTTAGTGTCTGTGGTGTGTGTGTGGTGTGTCTGTGGGGGGGTATGTTTAGTGTCTGTGGTGTGTGTGTGTATATGTATAGGTCTGTGGTGTGTGTATTATGTCTGTGGTCTGTGCATGTGTTATGCATGTGTGTGTGCATTCACCCATGGCATTGGTGAGAATAGCACCCTCCCTACATGTGAAGTCATGATGGTGTGAGTGATGTCATGGAGTCACTTTCTTGTGTCCCCACTTTTCTGAGTCCCTGTCCCTCTCTGGGCAGCCCCTCTTGCTCCTCTTTCCGGCTGAGGTCCTCCTTGACCACCTTCCTGCTGCCTCTCAGGGATCAGCCTCAGGCCCCAGGACTGGGCCATCCCTGCCGGCTCCCTCGGCCTCTTGGGCGGGCTCAGGGCTCCCTCCCCATCCCGCACCTCAGCAGGGCGTCGGCCACACCTCCTTCTGGCTCACCTGTCCATCTCCCGAGCCAGCGGACACCTCTCTGGCCCGGCCTCCTCCTGGTCCAGGTGGTGGCATGCTTGCTGTCCCTCGGTGTGGCTCTATGGCCATCAGTGCTAGCGTCCATTTCCATACTCTCCTCTGGAGAGTGGGGAGGGAGGGACGGATTTATAGTGGGGCATGTTGTCTGTGAGGTGCTGATGGGTCAGAGGTCACTGGAGGCACTGGGCTGGGACCAGCGTGTGGGAAGGAGCTAACTGGGTCACTCTCAGATGCTCGTGGAGGGCCCTCACCGTGCCAAGTGCACCACTGCACCTAAGACCATAGAGAGGAAAATGAGTGTGAGGAGTGAGGCCTGGGATGGGCCCCCCTGCACCCACATTGAAACACTGACAGGAAAGAAATACACACCACTCACCCCCCTCCTCCCACACACCTTCTGCATCAAGACCATCCATCAGAGACTCCCTCTTCTGTGGCCCCCACAAGCTTCATGATCTGCTCCTCCACGCTACCCTGCCCCCTCCCCCCGCCTCGGGGCCGCATGGCCACCCTGCAGCTCCCACCTCGGGGACTTGGCCCTTGTCTGGGGCAGTCTTTCCCCCGCAGCCCTGGGCTCATGCCCTCATTTCATGAACATCTCTGGCTCCCACTGTCTCCTCAGAGAGGCCCTTCCTGACCCCATTACATAGAATATCACCGGTGTCAGCCCTCTTTCCCCTTATGCCAGTTTAGTGTCCCCGGAGGGCCGTAAACGCATTCTCTAACTGCGCTTATCCGTTGCTGCGTCTCCCGCAGCAGAGCCCCTCGGGCTGACTCTCCGCTGGGTCACCAGCACTTGGCTCCTAGCAGGGCTGAGAACGCACCGCGGGCGGCTGCAGCAGCACGGGGGCTGGGAAGACGGGCGCCCTGGGAGCACTGTGTGCCGCCGCAAGGCCGGGTTTCACAAGATAGGGAGTGTCATGCTGCAAAATGCATTTCAGATGGCTCGAGGCTGCAGAGGGAAAAACAAAGCCATAAAACCACTGGATGAAAAGAGAGAATGTTCTCATGATGCTGGAGGAGGGAAAACCATCCGAAGCAAGACACGGAATCCAGAAGCTATAAAAGAAGAGCCTGCGGATTTGACTACATGAAAATAAAAAGCTTATGCATGGCAAGCACACGATAAACAGAGTTAAAAGATACTTGACTGCCTGGGATAAAATATTTAAAACATGTGTAAGGGCAACAAATTAATATCACAACATACAATGAGGCTCCAATAGCCGATAAATAAGATACCTACAGCCCAGTAGAAACAAGTGGGTCAAGGAGAGGAGTGGGTGATCCCCAGGCTAAGGAGTGCTCGTGGCCAGTGAGCGCGGATAGGTGCTCACCGCTCACCAGCAGGAACCAGCTGGGTGGGGTCGGAACTGAAAGAGGGGCCAGGCCGCACTGGTGAGCTTCTCATACACGGTGTCTCACACATGGGAGGGCGTGGAGCCTGCAGACGGTGGGCAAACTGGGCAGGCTTGGCGACATTCAAAACGCACGCTCCTCATGACCCAGAAATTCCACTTTTAGGCTATCTTTGCAAAATGCCAAAGATGGTCAATGCCTCACGGAGTGTTCTAGCACAGGACCAGCGGGGAGCCGCCTCCCTGCTCCCAGCGGGGTGGTGGCTGCACGAAGAACATGCCAGCATAACAAGACCCTCCTCTGGCATGAAGAAGCGCTCCCAACTCATTCAGTGAAAATAAAAGCGAGACACAACCACAGGAGCGACCGGTCCCACTTGTTTTTCCTCAAGTCCCGCGTGTGGAGCCAGCGGGACTTGAGGAAAAACTTGAGGTCTCGTATCCATCCATCGAGATGAATACGAGACCTCAGGCAGACGGCACAGCGACGGGGAGAGGCCTGGCTGGAGCAGGCCCCTCTGTGCGGCCTGGACTCGTGAGCCGGTGTCGAGAAGAGCGATGAGCCTGGGCTGGAGCCCTGGCTTCCTACTCAGAGGAGCCTGTAGCAATCACAGCAACAGCCATAATGGTCCCTGAGCCCCAGGGGACAGGGCACGGGGAGGTGAAGGGCTTGCCTGAGGCCACCTACGTCTGCTTGGCTCCACCATCCGGCATCTCCCGACAGGTCACTCCACTCACTGTTTCTGTCAGACCTACAATCTCTGTTTTCCGCCCTCCCACACACTCCGAGTGGTGAGTTAAGACAGCCGGATTGTTTGTCTTTATTCTGCCTCTAACCTTGGCTCATGGAGCTGATCAGCTGGAGGTTTGAGAAGTTGGAAGGGACTTGGAACAATCAAGAGGCCAGCAATGGAGGACGGCCAGCTGGGGACAGTGGGCAGCCTCCCCACAGTCCATGCCCGTGCTGGGGGCTGCCTGGACAATGGAGCCCGTGGGCTCGTCGTTCTCTGGGTCGCACTGCCTCACTTCATCCTCAATGCCCCCAAGGTGGGCACCACGACTCTCGCTCTCAGCGGTGGGACTCAGAACACAGACTGCCTGGAGGGGTGGGGCCAGGCCTACAGCCACCAGCCAGTGAGAGGCTCTGCATAAAAGGTCAGCATCTGCACCCACGTTTTCCTATCAGTGTGCACGTGGGCCTCACACTGACTCTGAGCTGGGTATTATTGGCTCCATGTCACAGACAAGGGAACAGAGGTCCAGAAAGGTCAACTAAGGTCACCCAGCCTAGCTCCACGTCTTGCATTCCAAACCCAGTGCCCCCACACTGCTGCCTCTTGGCACAGCCCAGTCAGCCACCTAGGGAGGGCCCGGGAACTGAGCACTGCCAGGCGGGTGTCTGCTCAAGATGGCACCTACTTCCTTGTTTGATAAACTCAATGATGACACTTTTTACATTTTGGCATTTTTGAAATCTGGATGCATCTTACAATCTTTGCCAGGCCGCTTCCCAGCTCACACATCAAAACTTGCAGGAAGTGCCCTGGCTGGTTTTGCTCAGTGGATAGAGCGTCGGCCTGCAGACTGAAGGGTCCCAGGTTCAATTCCGGTCGAGGGCACATGCCCAGGTTGCAGGCTCAATCCCAGGTAGGGGGCATGCAGAGGCAGCCAATCAATGACTCTCATCATTGATGTTTCTCTCTCTCTCTCTCTTCCTCTCCCTTCCTCTCGGAAATCAATAAAAATATATTTTTAAAAACCTTGCAGGAAGTGTCCAGTGTCCGTGGCTAGGGAGAACCCCTGCAGCCAGTGGTGGAGCACACTTAGAACGCACGCTGATCGCTGCGCTTTGGATGGTGCAGAGGACAAGGCTGTGAGAAATCCCCACTTCACCCAGGAGCCAACGGCCAGTGTGCAAACACGCCTTCCCAGGTGCTCATGCCTCATCTGGAAGGAGGCAGAGAGAAAAGATGCCCTCTTGCTCTTCCTGGGTGTCCATAGGTGGCAAAGTGGGTGAACTGGGTGGTTGCTCTCACGGTTTGGAGGGCTGACGATGAGCCAAAGCAGAGCCCCCATCCTTTGCCCTCTGCTGAGCTAGAGCCCGTGGCCCTGCATGAGTGTGGCTCACTGCTCTGTCCTCAAGGCGCCTCCCAGAGCCCAGCACACTTCAGGCATTTGACCAGTGTTTGCTGAATGAATGAAAATTACACATGGCTTTTGAGTCTCTACAACACAGGTTTGAATTATACGTCTGCCACTTCATCTCTGAGCCTCAGTTTTCTCATCTGTAAAATGGGGATGAGATGCTTTTATGATAGGGTTATTGGGAAGATAAATGAGATATAAAGTGCTGGGCTTAATGGCCAGTGAGCAACAATCAATTATGGGAATGGTTAGGAATTTTTTTGAGGAGAGTAATTACAATTGTTTTGTGTTCGATGACCTCAAATACATCCCTAATCCCAGCTCTTGGTCACAACAAGCATGAATGGCTCAGTGTAAATCCATCCTCTGTGCAGGGACAAATGCCACAGCTGTGCCCTGCATCTGGGCACAGGTGCTTCTCGCTAGCTCTGGGCGTGATGCAGTCTGTACTATCTTGTGCTCACCCCAGGGAGTGTCCTGAGCAACCAACGTCTGAGGTCTGTTCATGGCACTAGACGGCTCCTCCAGGGCAGGGTCGTGGCTTGTTCACCTCCGGTGGGCTGGTACCAGCAGGTGCTCACCATGCTTTTGATAGATAAGTGAGTCCCTACCCACAGGAGCGGGACCCAGAGAATAGGCCTGTTCTCTCTCCCTCTCGTGCCTGTGTGTGCATGCCCAGGCACACACAAGAACACACATAAGCACACACACATGCACACAACAGGTAGGCTCCCTCACCTGGCTGGAGGCTTTTTGCAGGCGTGGGGCATACAGCGTCACCTGTCCCCCCACAGCCAGCCATAAACTCCTGCTCCAAAGTGGGAAGCCTGCCTTTGCATTTCCCCCAGCAACCAGCACAGAAATGCTAGGAGTCACTAAGTGGATGGATGGGTGGATGGATGGATGGATGGAAGCATAAAACTGATCCAGGGTAATTTATTGGAATGAATTCCACACAAGAATATAGGCTGGGTATTGCCATAAAAAACAGGTTTGCTGAAAAGATGCCAAAGTAACAAGATCCAAGCCTACTGATCCTCCTGATGAGCTGATTGTAAGCATGATGAACTGCTAGGGCAGCTCCATGGTGCCGGGGACCCAGGCTCTGCTAATCCTAAGAGAGCTTTCATCTGGAGGTGTAAGGTGGCAGCCCACATCCTGCCATCACGCCCACGTTCCTGCCAGCAGGCAGGGGGAAGGGAGGGGCGGGACTCCTTTCCCTCTGAGGGCACAGCCCGGAAGTTCCTCCCATGGCATCCACTTACACCTGACTGGCCAGAACGTAGTCCCAAGGCCACACCTTGACGCAAGAGCGGCTGGGGAAGGGGTTTTAGCTGGGTGTTCATGTGCCCAGCTTGCACTTGGAGGGTCGTTTACGAAAGCAAGAAAAGTGGGTATTGGGGCAACTTGTTTGCTCTCGCCACCTGTTTTGAAAAGATAAAATGGTCTGTTTGTTGTCAGGCATGGTGGGGCAGAGGGGTCCTGCCAGCTTTGAGTGTGAATCTGGCGG
Organism: Eptesicus fuscus; assembly: GCF_027574615.1. Lineage (NCBI taxonomy): Eukaryota > Metazoa > Chordata > Mammalia > Chiroptera > Vespertilionidae > Eptesicus > Eptesicus fuscus. The sequence goes on from NC_072483.1 coordinate 8,203,270, forward strand.
AAATGGTGGGAGAAGCAGAGAGAGAGGTGTTGTCTTGAATGGATGAGGCTACTGAGGGGCTCCTGGTGGGCGGCGTCTCTCAGGTGTAGGGTGGAGACGCTGAGAGCCCTCTGAGAGGTACAAAGAGGAGCAGAAGGTGGCAGGGGCAGCTAGCCTGCAGTCTGCCCAGACACACGGATAGATGCCAAGGATGAGGGTGTGGGTGAGTGGGGACCAGGCTCACAGCCTCACCAAGAGCAGGTGAGTTTCACGCACCCCGATCAGAGGAGCCACACAGTGTTGTCAGAAAATCTGAATCAGCTGCCAGCATTCACAAAAGGACAAGTTTTCCTGTTTCCCTTAAAATATCAGAGGCTCGGACAAGGCTGGCCAGACTCATTGCAGTGGCTGCAGGCTCTGGCTTCCCTCGTCTACACCCCCTCCTGCCGATGTAGAAACACCAAAGTGGGTGACCATCCCATCCCCACCAAGAGGCTCTGTCACCCAGGGCCCAGCAGGGCACCTCCGTCCCTGGAGGAGTCTAGCTGGTAGTGGCTGTGGCTCATTCCCAAACACTCTATGCCAGGCGTGTGCCCAAGAAAAGGGTCAAATAATGTAAGTCAAAACCTCACTCAGCTTGTGGGTGGCTGAGCACACACCTGACACTCAAATTTGCCCCCAGAGCTGGAGCCCCCAGCTGACCTTGATTCTTGCTTGAGTCTTGTGTCTCTGATCTCAGAGAAGTCCAGGCGCCCAGGGTCATATTCACCTTCAAGGGTTCTTGCCACTGAGGGGCTGGGCCTTTTTCTTCGTATTCAGGGGTGGTATTGGGTGTGATTTGGCTCATGCTGCAGTGGCCGAGTGCACCTCTGGGACACTGAGTCCTGCCTGGACCCCAGGCCGTGGGGGCAGTCTCTGGGGTGGAGGAGACTGTGAGATGAAGGGGTCTCCGCCTGGGGTGGAAGAGCTGCTCCCACAGGCAGAGAACCCCCAAAACAAAAACAGGTTGATTTAAGCCAGCCACTGGTTACTTATTAGCTCCATTGTTTTCAACATCGCCCTTGGCCAGAACTCAAATGTGGCTGTATTTTGCAAGCGACTCTGTGGACACATCCGGGCTTGATAATGCTGCAGTCCAGGATATTTTGGTTCTTCCTTATTTAAAGGGAAGATCTTGCTGCCACCCGGCCTGGCCTCACCCTTCAGATTGGAAACTATGTGACCCTCACGATGAGGTTTCGCTTGGACGTCTCGGGCCAGATTTCCGAGCTGAAAGGAACAGAGGGCTGCGCCGGCCAAGCACACACTGCAGACAGCTGGGGATGATGTTTTGTCCTTTCCCTTAAAAACAAAGCCTAAACTGAGCAAAGGGTTGCTTTCAAATCAAATATTTGCTGGCACATGAGTGTTAGAAAACATGTGTTTTGTTTTAAAATTAGACTTCCCTGGAAAGAACAATGGCACAATCAAAGGAGACAAGTGTTTGGTGGGGCAGAAAAGAACACATTCTTTTGCCCAAAACGACTTGAAGTTTGGTGAGAAGCTGCTCACCGCGCCTGGCTCCCTGGCTTGGGTCAGAGGACAAGGCTCACAGCTTGTCAAGAGCTGTGTGGCTGCCACCTGGGCCTCTTAGAGGCCCTGGTGCAAAGCATTCTGGGAGCAGTGCTCAGATTGGTCAGCCTCTGTTCCTGCCTGCCTGCGGCTCTCCCTGAGCGTGCCCAGGGCCTGGCATCGCTGGGTAACCCTGGAAGTGAGGGGTTCTGAGGACACACCTGCACGCACACAGGACTCTTGCGACCAGCTGCTTCCCTGCTGGGTGTCCGCACTTCCATGCAACCGTGGTTCTGACCACAGCTGGGGAGACCAAACTTGGAGTCTTGACCCAGGGCAGCTGTCGGTAGCCTGGCTCGAGAGCATGGCCCAGAGCCCAGTGTCTGTCCAGCCAAACCGATGCTCCCTCTTGGGGCTTTGGATGCAAAACACACAGAGAGGGATCCAGAGAGAGACTCGTTGAGTGCGGCAGCGAACAGAGGTCAGCCGTGGACGGGCAGTCCCGATTCTGAAGGGTAGGAGTGGAGGGTGCGGAAGGTGGGAGAGAAGGAAGAGCAAGGAGCTGAGACACACAACAGAGTCCGGGGCCCAGGGGCGCACAGAGCTGCCGCTGCATGGAGAACAGCTCCTGCAGGTGCTCCCTTGCACAGGCTGAACCCCGCGCCCTGAGCTCCCTGCTCAGGTCTACGCTACTGGCGCGTGGGGGGACAATTTCAGAATTGGACTCTGAACAGAGGGCGAGGCGAGAGCAGCAGGCATGTGCACAGACAGCTCGTTGCTTTCAGAGTTGTGGTCCCCTCCCCACCTCTTCCAGGAAGCTCTCCACCGCGTCCTCAGCCCTCTCCCTCCCTGGGGTCCCAGAGTAGCGGGGCTGATGGGCCCCTTCCAGTCCGGTCACTGAGGGCTCTTTGGGCCTCTTCAGACCTGTAAACTTGGCCTCCGCCTTGGTTTCCTCTGTGAAGCTCAAAATGCAGGCAGGCTGTGGTAGGCTGTTACCTGTCTTGAGGCTACGGGGAGGGGCTAGCTCTTCAGGGGAAAAATGGCCACTTAGGTCTGGAAGGTTACGAATGTCCCAATGCAGGAGTCCAGCCACGTCCCCCTGCCCTGCTTCCCTCCCCAGCCTCTCCTCAGGCACCTCAAGTCTGTGCCTCTCTCCCTGCGCCGAAGCCTCATGGGAGTGTTTGCAATGGAGAAGTCTTACGTTCTGGGTTGAGTGAATAAAAGCAAAGACAAAGCAAAACCAAACAACCACAAACTGTAGGTTTCTCCCGCCCCGGCACCACGCGGCTGGGGCCCCTCAGCCTTTCCAGGCTGTCGTCTGAGGCCCAGATTCCCCGCCGCCAGCAGCCCTGTGGCGTTTCCTTTCCACAGTTGGACTAAGCCTGTGGCCAAGGGACGCGGCTTTGGTGCCACACAGCTGCCTCCTCCCTCTCGGCCGCCGGCCGGCTGGCCCTCTCCAGCCCAGGGTCCCGCTCCTACCGCTCCCCAGGCGTCCTCTGCCCTTCCCTGCACATGGTCTCCTCTGCTGTGTCTAATTTGTTCATTCCGGGTGGGTGTGCTCCGACTGCGTTGCTGTTCCAGCCTGGCCCCTGAATGAGGTGCGCGACACGTCTACCTATTCTGCTGCCATTTTGAGTCTTTTTATATCCACATTCTTGATGGCCCAGGGGTCCATCCAGCCAAAGATTAAAATTCTGCTCTTAAAGATGCTGTTAGCTCGGGGAGGCAGAACTGCTGTAGCACACAGACCCCAAAATGTCACAGCTGAGCCCCGGAGAAATGGGTCACGCTCTAGTCGGACAGTCTGGATGGAGGGCCTGGGCTGGCAGGACTTCACTCCACACAGCCCGTCAGGGGCCCACGCTGGCTGTAGCTGTGATCTTCAGCACGGGCCTGCGTGTCAATAGCCTGGTCATGGGAAGGAAAGGGGTCCGAAGGGCGTGTTCAGGGGCTGGGATTGAAAGTGGCGCAGCTCATGTCTGCGCATGTTCCTTTGCCTAGAACTCGGGCCCGCGGCCACATCCCGCAGAGAGGGGGCTGGGAAAGGGACCCTGGCAGGCGGCCCCGTGCAGACAGCAGCTCTGGTCCTCCGGGTGAAGAGGAGCGGCACGGAAGGAGGGCCTGCCCCTGTGTCCTTGGCTTGGCTGGGATGAGGTCGGAGGAGCCCAGGCCTCACTCAAACACCACTGCGTGGGGAGAACAGGCAGGGCGCTGGCTGCCTGGCTCACGGCTGTGCATCCCTGGGCTGGCCCTGCATCGCCCCCCAGCCAGGGCAGCTTCCACACACTGCCCACACCCCAGGGAGCACAGAAATTGAGTCCTGCTGTTCCTTAAATGGGCACGGGTCCAGTTTCATTCGGCTCAAAGATCTAGTCCACAGTGAGGACCGGTTTTGTCCCAAAGCCTGTGCCAGCCCCATGGGCAAAGGATCGCAGTCCAGGAGGGTTTTCTGTGTTCAGCTCTGGGCTCTGCATGGGCTGGTGGGTGGAGCAGGGTTCTGGGCTCTGCATGGGCTGGTGGGTGGAGCAGGGACTCTGGGCTCTGGATGGGCTGGTGGGTGGAGCGGGGGGGAGGGGCTCTGAATGGGCTGGTGGGTGGAGCGAGGGGAGGAGGGGCTCTGCATGGGCTGGTGGGTGGAGTGAGGGGGGGAGGGGCTCTGCATGGGCTGGTGGGTGGAGGGGGGGTGCTCTGGGCTCTGCATGGGCTGGTGGGTGGAGCGGTGGGGGAGGGGCTCTGCATGGGCTGGTGGGTGGAGCGAGGGGGGAGGGGCTCTGCATGGGCTGGTGGGTGGAGTGAGGGGGGGAGGGGCTCTGCATGGGCTGGTGGGTGGAGGGGGGGGTGCTCTGGGCTCTGCATGGGCTGGTGGGTGGAGCGGTGGGGGAGGGGCTCTGCATGGGCTGGTGGGTGGAGCGGGGGGGAGGGGCTCTGCATGGGCTGGTGGGTGGAGCGGGGGGAGGGGCTCTGCATGGGCTGGTGGGTGGAGCAGGGTGGGGGGGTGGGGGGAGGGGGCAGACAGAAGATGCAGGAGAGAGATGAGCCTCACAGACACAGAGCAGCATGGAGTATGCTGTGACCGCAGAGGGCAGAGGGCAGTCAGAGCGTGAGACCCCAGAGGGGCAGGGGCCTGTGGAGGGACAGAGAGGCCATGCACCCGTCTAAAGAGAGGAGCCACTTTTCAGCACCAGCTGCTTGGCTGGCCGCTGGCGGGAATTGGCACCTAGGGTGGCCCAGAGTTCCAACCTCTGGTCTGGAGAAGCTGGAAATGCAGAGTGAGAGTGTGTGAGTGTACATGTGTGTGAGTGTGTGTTTGAGTGTGTGTGTTTGAGTGTGTGAATGTGTGAGCATGTGTGTGTGTTTGAGTGTGTGAGAGTGTGAGGGTATGAGTGTGTGTGTGTGTGAAGGTATGTGAGTGTGTGTGAGAGTGTGTGTGTGTCAGTGTGTGAGAGTGTGAGGGTGTGTGAGTGTGTGTGAAGGTGTGTGAGTGTGTGAGAATGTGTGAGTGTGTGTTTGAGTTTGTGAGGGTGTGAGGGTATGTGAAGGTGTGAGTGTGTGTTTGAGTGTGTGAGTGTGTGAGGGTGTGAGAGTGTGTGTGAGGGTGTATGTGAGAGTGTGTGTGAAGGTGTGTGAGTGTGTGGGAGGGTGTGAGTGTGTATTTCAGTGTGTGTGTGAGAGTGTGTGTGTATATGTGTGTGTGAGCATGTGTGTGAGAGTGTTGTGTATATTTGTGAACGTGTGAGAGTGTGTATGTGTGTGAGGGTGTGAGGGGGTGTGTGTGTTTGTGTGTGTGTGTGTGTGAGGGTGTGTGTGTGTGTGTGAGGGTGTGTGTGTGAGGGTGTGAGGGTGTGTGTGAGGGTGTGTGCGTATATGTGTGTGAGCATGTGTGTGAGAGTGTTGTGTGTGAGTGTGTATATGTGTGAGCATGTGAGAGTGTGTATGTGTGTGTGTGAGGGTGTGTGTGTGAGTGTGTGTGGGTGTGAGTGTGTGAGGGTGTGTGTGAGTGTGTGTGCGTGTGAGGGTGTGTGAGGGTGTGTGAGTGTGAGAGTGTGTGAGGGTGTGTGTGTGTGTGTGTGTGAAGGTGTGAGGGTGTGTGTGTGAGGGTGTGTGTGAGTGTGTGTGTGTGTGTGTGTGTGAGGGTGTGTGTGAGTGGGTGTGAGTGTGTGTGTGTGTGTGTGTGGGTGTGTGAGGGTGTGTGTGTCTGAGGGTGTGTGTGTGTGTGAGGGTGTGTGTGTGTGTGTGTGCGTGTGAGGGTGTGTGAGGGTGAATGGGAGAGAGATACCGGGTTTTTAGACACTGACGAGTGAGGAAGGTCTGCTGCGGGTGGGGTGGAGTGCCGGTCTGCCCTGATCCTCTGCAGCAGAGACGCCCGGGACTGAAGGATATGACTTGAAGGGGATGCCTGGGCGGGTGGAAGAGGGCAGGACCAGGTGTGTGACCGAGGCCACTGCAAACCTGCATCGAAGGGTCAGCTCTCCATTCCAGGTGCCAGTCATTTCATTCTTGCAAGAAGTCTCTGCACGGCTGTTGTGACTGTCCCTTTCTATGGCTGAAAAGCTGAGAGCTGGAGAGGCTAGGTCGCTGGGCAAGGTTACACCACTCCTGCTCAGAAGCAGCTTTGAGAGGCTGTGCTGAGCCTGAGGGGATGGAGAGGAAAGCCCTCCAGGGAGCAAAGCGGAGCTCAGATCAGGGCAGTGATTACCCCGAGTGAGCAAAGGTGGGACCAGGCCACCTTCTTTCCTCTCAATCGTTGCTCGTGCCTGCTCAGCCCCAGGGCTCCCTGAACAACAGTGACTCAAGGTGGAGCCCCATCTCGGGGCAGGGCCTGCTGGGGAGCGGTAGCCTGGGGGACCCCTGTGTACTGGAGAAAGCACAGTCACCTGCTCAGGTGTCTCCTGGCTAAGCCTGAACTTTGTCCACCTGGTGTCCAGGCCGGGCCACCTGCACTGCACGTCTGGTGGGAAGGCAGACCACCTCAGGCAGGGGATCGGCCTGAGCGCGTGGCGTCTGCGGATAATTAAGGACACGTGCGGCCTACATTTAGGCTGGCGCACATCTGTCCAGCATGGCCCAGAGAGGTCTTTGCCTCAGGCAAGGGGCTGGCGGTGGCCTCAGGTAACCCTTCCCACTGGGGAGAGCATTGGCTGGAGGCGCTCAGAGCCGCTGCCTTGCACCCCTAGAGGGGATGGACTCTGACGCCCCTGGTGGCATGGCTGCCATGCCCATTCTTCCATCTTTCCTGAGCTCCCTGCAGCGCTGTCCTCCCTGATGTGTTTGTGTCGCCCCTCTCCCCCCTCCCCATTCAAACCTGCCCTGATCAGCTGCTGGTCTCATAAACGCATACCCACTGAGCAGCAGGTGGCTCAGAATGGCTGGCAGGATGCTCCTCCCAGACTTGACTGCATTTCAGAACCACCGTGGCCACTTTCACCGAAAGAGCCATATCTCAGCACGAGCGTTTAGGAATTTTGGAGACACTCTGGGACATTTCCCAGTTCTACTCCATTTTTTTGTAGTGTCTGTCCTGATAGCCCCTTGTCAAAACAGTATTTATGTCTTCTTCTCCACCGGGTTCCAAAGCCTTTGAATCCACTTAACAAACATCTACCCTAAAAACAGCTTTGGATGAAGTTCAGTCTTGCTTTCATTTCAGGGCCTGGCAGGACCTGGGCGCCGCTGATGGGGTCCTCGGGGTCAGAGCCTGGCTGAAAGGGACGCCCACCGTGGCGAGGAGCGCGGGGCTCCGGGAAGCGTCTCCTGAGTCAGGGAGCGAGGCAGCCCGGTCTCTGAGCCAATGAGCCCCGCCACTGTCCGCGGCGCACAGACTGGCCTGCGGAGGCCCTGCACCACCTGGCTGCCAGCTAATGATGTTGATTAGGTCTCAAGTCAGCCCATAAAAGCACTTTAAGTCCAAAATGTGTTTGAAGCTTAAAGCCATTAGTTCTACAATACATATTTTACTCATGTATTCATTAACTCAATCAACAAGATATTTATGAAGTGCCTTCCATGTACAGTGTAGACCAGTCAGGTTTGGGGTATGGTTGCTGTGACATAGACCCAGGATGACAGTGACACAAACAAGACAGAGAGTTACCTCTCCGTCACGGTTAATTTTGTGTCAACTTGCCTGGCTAAAGGAGGCCCAGACCACTAGCATCACCCGGGGTGGGCGGGGGAGTGAGGGCGTTCCCGGAGGAGCTGGGCTTCTGATCAACAGACTGGGTACAGCCCATCCCACCCGTGCCGCTGGGCATCATTTGACCCAGGAGGGTCGGGATGGCGCAGAAGCACCCAGCTCTCCCGTCCTCGGTCACTAGGGTGCCTGGCTCTTGGTACCTCAGAGGCCGACTGGGACTTACCACCACTGCTCTCCTGGCTCCCCGCCGTGGGCTGGGACTGGAGTCACACCGCCGCCTCCCTGGGCCTCCAGCTGGCAGACAGCAGGTGGTGGGACTTCCTGACCTCCATCCTCACATGGGCCGATTCCTGTCATGACTCTCCTCTACGGACGTATCTATCTATCCTACTGGTTGTTTCTCTGGACGACCCTGACTAGCACATTCTCTCTTGTCAAAGTCCCAGCCTGTGTTGTTGCTCTTTGCCGCTCGGCAGTTCTGGAGCGAAGCTCCTGTTGGCATGGTCCCAAGTGGCCCCCGTGTCCCACCTGGATCCTCCGTGGGAGGGGGAAGGAGGAAGGGCACAGCCCACAGTTGTGCACTTCATGTCCCCTCACACTCCATTGGAAAGGACTGGCTTATGGCCACACCCGGCTGCAAGGGATCCTGGGAAATATAGTCTTTATTTTGAGAGCACATAGGTAAGCTAAAAATCAGGAGGCCTGTGACTGTGAGAGGATGTGAGAATCAATAATGGGGGACAAGTACTAGGCTCTGACGCAACTGGAGAATAAAACGGATGCACCTCAGCCCGATGTGCGTGTGAGCCCTAAGGGAACCCCCAGTCCAGGAGGGGAGGTGGCTATTAAGTGGCAAAGGAGCCCGAGTTGCTGCTTCCACTGTGATGAGGGCTATTGCAGACACTCCGAGGGGGTCGGCCGGCTCCTCCAGGAGGACCTCAGAGCAGAGACCGAGGCTGGTCTGGTTGGGGGGGGGGGCGGGGAGACAGGGGGAGCAGTGAGGCAGGTCCCGCCAGGCAGGGGGTGGCACGCACCAGGATGCTGTGAGGAAGGAAGGCGGCGCTGAGGAGGACTGGCAGTGAGGCTGCTGAGGCTGGAGCCCAGGGAGACAGGAGAGGGTGGGTGACAAGGGGAGAGGGCTCACTGGACAGGCAGAGCCTTGTCATTGAGGTGATGTTTGCAGACGTCCCTCTCAGGGCGATGGGGAGCCACTGGGGGGTGACAGAGGGGGTGGCACAGCTGCGCTGCAGTTTCAGATCACCCCACCCCATTGCCTGGCCTCTCTGGCGAGGTTACAGGACGCAGGGGGAAGTGGTCCCACTAGCCCTGGGCACAGAGGGTGGGCAGAGAGGCTTGCTGGGCTCTTCCATGTGCCTGGCAGCTCGTGCCAAATCGGCATCGCAGAATGTCGGACTAGAGAAGATGGAACACCCAGCGCTACTACTTGAGGGCACAGATGAGGAGGCAGGGACAGGGGCTCCGGCAGGCCCCGCAGCACAGTGGTGGCAGAGCTGGATCCAGAACGGACTCCTCCTGTCTCCCTGGGTGCTGACGGGCAGAGAAAGGCTGGTGGGCTGGGGTCCCTGGGTGCCACCTGGCTCCTGGGAGGTGCCTATCTGAAGCAGCTCCAGAAACATAAACCTGCGAATTAATTCCTAATTCCAGCCTAAGACATAAAATCACACCACACACTGAGCTGCCCACAGTTGCCTGGCAGCTGCCTGTCTGATCCTGGCTGTCTGCTCACAGATCGGTATTAATGGCACCGAGCAGATTATCATGGTGATCGGGCACCCAGCAACTTGATGCCACGGCCTGTCAGTCTCCACCAGCTGCTCAGCTGCCCAGGCACCCACATTTCCCCAACTCTGCCGGGGAGAGCAGCTCTGGGCCCAGCAAGGAGCGAGTCCTCCCCGGCCACCAAGTGCGACCTCTGGTCCAGCCTAAGGAATGGGGAGTGTGCAGGGAAGCATGGCTGGGAGGGCAGCACTCACGATTTCAGGGTTAGCACAGGACTGAAGCATCAGTGGGGCCCAGGGGCATCTAACGTCTGAGGAAACCCCACATTGCACAGCCATAGAACTGAGCCCAGAGAGGTAGGGGCTATGCCCGAGGTCGCAGAGCACAGGGCTGGGGCTTGAATTCCCTCCCTGTCAAGCTAATGTTTTCCTGTCCCACCACATTGAGGACATATCTTTCACAACATTTACTAATCTGCGTCTCTCTTCTACAGTTTCATCAGCTACCGTTTCCTACACACCTACTGGATGCCAGGCACTGTGCCAGGCCCTGGGATGCAGGAAGCAATCCCGTGGGAAGGACTAGAGCGGGAACGGGGCCGCTCACCGTGTGCGTTAGTGAACATGGGAAAGGGGGTGGTGGCAGGGAAGACATCTCCGAGGGATGAGCCACGATGCGGGCTGCATGAACAGGACTGGAAACACCACCGCACAACGGCGTAGGCAAGGCGCTTCTCTCTCCTGCGGCGATCTGATCTGCAAAGCCCTCAGGGACTCAGGATTCCTGCACCCCACCGAAGAGAAAAGCCCTGGTCCTCATGCGCCAAAACGATGACGAGAGCTCCAGCCACCACATCTGCACTCCAGGCAGCAGGATGGAAGGAAGGAGGCAAGCATGTGTTCACAAAAACGCCTGGATAGGAATGTTCGTTGTCCAGAACTATGAGGGGCCTGAGGTTTTACCCAACATGAAAGCTAGCAACTGAGCCTGCCCTGTTTTGCAAAGGCTGGCAGGAGACGTGAGAAGCACGGGTCAGAGACAAAGGGCGTTTTTACTCACAGCACAGCAAGCACCCGCTTGTTTGTGTCAGTTCCTCTAGTGCCCAAGTCCAGGGGAGGAGGGTGGAAGGCCCAGATGGGTGCAACAAATGCGGTGAGTTGCGTTATAGGAGAGAACCCTGAGCTTAGGGAACCTGGGCTGTTTTTTGTTTGTTTGCTTTTTAATATGTTTTTATTGATTTCACAGAGAGGAAAGGAGAGGGAGAGAGAAACATCAATGAGAGAGAATCATTGGTTGGCTGCCTCCTGCACGCCCCCTACTGGGGATCAAGCCTGCAAACAGGCATGTGCCCTGAGTAGAAATGGAACCCGAGACCTCTTGGTGCTCCTGACAAAGCTCAACCAACTGAGCCACACCAGCCAGGCAAGGAACCTGGGCTCTTTACACAGGAAATAAGCATACCTGTCCTTTGCACCACTGGGGGACACTGCACATTCCAAGACTATTCGCAATAGAAATGTCCCTGGAAAGAACAAAAGACAGTCAGTGCCTCACTCACACGATGCACAGAGATGTGAGACCACAGGGAACTGTTTCCCAATACATGGCACCTTTATACATGACAGCCCCAAACCCTAAACAGCCCAGGGGCCATCAACAGGAGACGGATGTATTCACACAGTGGACTACTACTCAGCAATGAAAAGACACGTCGGATAGTTGCAACAACAAGAATGATCCTCAGGAACATTATGCTGGCCGAGACATATCAGATACAATGCAGCACACACCGTGTGATTCGTTTAAATGAAGTTCCAGAGCAGGGAAAGCTAACAGATGGTGGGGAAATCAGAACAGTGGTTGCTTAGCTGTGGGGAGAAGGTCAAGGTCTGACTGGGAGGGGGCACGAGGGAACTTTTCTGAAGTGATGATCCTTATCATGATGTATTTGTCAAGATTCTCCAAATGTATACTTAAGGTTTGTTCATTTCATTACACGTACATTTTACATCAAAACATGGTAAACACTGAAGTATTTACACTGATGTTTGCAATTTACTTCTGAAATGAATCAAAAATGGGATATTTGTGATGGGTAGGAGGATAGATAGATAGGTGATAAAACAAGTATCATAGAATCTAGGTGATGGGTATGTAGGTGTCCACTATATAATTCTTCCAACTTTTCTTCATATTTGAAAATTTCTATGATAAAATGTTGGGGGGAAAGAGAGGGCAGAAGTTCCCAGAAGCTGCCACATGATATTTCTGCTTACATCCTATTGGCCTGAACGTAGCCACATAACCAGACTCAGCTGCAAGGGATGTTGGGCAATGTAGTCTTTATTCTAGGTGACTTTGGATCCAGGTAAAACTTCCAATACTGAGAAAGAAGGAGAGAACAGATCAACCAGCAGCCCCTGCCATGTGCAGAACCGCTCGGAGCCCACACAGGGCCTTTGTGTCAATTATGAAAAGGCACTCCTCCCTCCGGGCACATGGGCCTAGCGCTGGGTGCAGCCTGGAGTGGAGCAGGGGCTGGCTGCAGCCCTCCGGACCCCTAGCCAGAGGCCCCTCAGCAGGGGTGAATGCGCACAGCATATCCTTAGATTTGCAGCACAAAGTTTGGCAACTTTTTTTTTAAGGGCTTAACAAAATCAGTTTAAATGTTTCAGAAATCTAAGAACAAAAATGGATGTTTCTGTGTTGGTTTGGTTTCCATTAAGAAAGGTGTGTTGGTTTGGCTCAGTGGATAGAGTGTTAGCCTGCGGACTGAAGGGTCCCGGGTTTGATTCTGGCCAAGGGCACATGCCCGGGTTGTGGGCTCAATCCCCAGTAGGGGGTGTGAGGAGGCAACTGATCAACGATTCTCTCTCATTATTGATGTTTCTCTCACTCTCTCCCTCTCCCTCTCTGAAATCAATAAAAATATATTTTAAAAAAAGAAAGCTGTATTAGAATTTAGAACTTCAGGAAGACTACTTACTGGGTCCCATAACCTTAGCCTTTACCTCTGGAAACCTTAAATGTGTACCAAGAGCCCGTAGACATCTGGAGAAATGACGTCTGTTTGCCAAGTCCCACTCCTTTCTCCTGAGGGCTTGGAGTGGCCTCTGGCCAGCTGCTTCTTGCTGCGGTGAAGCGGTCTAGGTGTGGACGCTGCCACCGTGGGGTGAAGAGTCCCCCCGAAGTCTCTCTAAGAGCCAGCAGATACCTCAGGCGTGAGCTGTAGCCCCACGGAGCCAAGAGCCTGCCGCTCCACATGGGTTCCCGCTAGCTTATCAGAGCGTCAGGTCCCACATCTTGTTTGAGATTTTGAAAACGGGGGTGAGGAGCAGAGCATACCCGGGTAGGCTGTCAGCAGTAATGTCCGTGTAGGATGTGTGGGATGTGGGTTCGGGCTGCCATGAGGTGGATGGTGCCTGGGGGTTTTGAGGAAGGTGTGGGGTGACCCTATGCTTGGCTTGTCTGAAGCCGGAGCGCCCGGGCCCTGGCCAAGAAGCAGAGCGGATGCTCAGGAACACGGGGTGTGTGTTGGGGGTGGAGGGGGAGAGTGGAGCCCAGGGGCATTTGTAGCTTAAAAACCTCCTTCCTTCCCTTTGAGACCTGCTGCCCTAGAGGGAGGGACAAGCACCCAGGACTCTCGGCGAGTCCCCTTCTCAGCGAGGGTCCTTGCGGCCACGGAGCTGCTCAGGTTAGAAGACAAGTGTCGTCCTCATTCCCGGCTCTCCGGGGCCTCCGGAAGTCGGAGGCTGTGGCCCTGGGTCAGAGAGGCCGGCAAACCCATCTGTGGCTGAGTGATTGCCAGGGTCCCTGCCTGGTCTCCCAACTTCTACCTTTGACCACGCTCAACCAGTCGTGAGTACATCTGTGTCTCACATCCTCTGCCTAATCCTCCGGGCTCGGCGCCTCGGCAGAGCCACGTTTGAACTTCCATCCTCTGCCTGCCGGGCCCGCTCAGTCCTGGCTGCCACCAGGCCACCTGGGAGCTTTAGGGTCCGTCACCCAGGCTGTCCCGGGCTGAGTGGCCGCAGTGGCCGCCCGGCCTGGAGCAGCGGGCACGGGGCACCGCGGGGACCGCCCTCAGCCGTGTCCGCGCTCTCCTGCTGCCCGGCTCACCTGTCACCTCCCGGTGCCGCCTCAAGGCCACGCCTCTGCCCGGGCCTCTCTGCCTTCGGGCTGGGCTCCAGGCTACCTCCTCAGAGGCCCTCCCTCCCTGCCTCCCTCCCTCCCTCCCTCTGCATCCTGCTCTTTCCTCCTGGAGGTGCTCTCCCCCGGTCGCAGGGCTGGGCGCCTCCTGATGTGGTGGGGACCCCGGTCTCGGAGAGCGCAGGCGCTCTTCCGCCCGCCCCCCAGTTCCCCGCGGCCCTCCCGGCTGAGAAGGCCTGGGCGGCCGGCTCCACGTTAGGCTCCCTGTGCGGCCAGTGAGCGAGGTCCTGCCTCCCCCGAACAGCAAAGGCCGGGGACCCGCGTGACGCCGTCACCCTTTCTTTCTTCAGCCGCGCAATGGGGATGCGCGGACTTGCTTCTTAGTGTGATTTCGAGGATGAAATGCAGGGATGGAGGCGAGGCTTTAGTCTTCTTCAAGGCTCCGTCGCCTAAGGACGGGTCAGGAGCAGCAATGAAGGGTCTCCTTCTGCGGTCACCTGACGAGTGATGAGGGCTCCCCGTTATTCCCCACGGGGCGCGGCGGCCGGGAGGCCCGGGGTTCCCCCCGCCCCCGGCGCCCCCAGCGCAGCCCCGCAGCCCCGCAGCCGCGCCGGGTCGGGAGGCCGCCGCAGGGTCGCCCGGGGCCCAGCCGGCTGCGGGGCGCCTTTGTGTGCCCCTCATTTCCATTTCCCCAGATAAACACGCAGCGGGGGCCGCGACCTCGCTGCATAGTCAGTGCCAGGGCTCCCGCCCCGAGCGGGGCCGGCGACTGAGACGATTTACTCCTGTTTTGCATATTAATTGTCGGAACGCCACCCGTTCCGGGGACAATTAAGAGGCCCGCTGGCTCTGGGGCCGCGCCTCGGTGGCGGCTGCGAAGTGGCTAGCGCCCCCCTCAGGCCGCGAGCAGGTGGGGGTCGCGGGGGTGGAGGGGGGGGTAGGGCGCGCACCGGCCCAGAGGCGCGAGCGGGAGTGGGGGGCGGGGAGGGTGGGGGACGTGCGGACCCGCCGACACCGGACGCGGCACCAGTCGCCCTTGGTGCGGGCGCCCGGCGGGCATCCGACACGGGCACGCTCCCCGCCCTCCCCGCCGGCACCCCTGCCACCAGCGCCCGCACCGCCCAGGCGGGACCAGGAGAGCGCCCTCCTTCGGAGACGCAGCGGCTCCTCTCCCTCGGCCACGGCCGTTGGACCGTCACTGTCCAGAGGAGCCGGCTGCTGGGGGAGCAGGTGGCATCTGCCTCGCACCCGGTCTCTCAAAGCGCCCTCTCACGGGGCCTCGCCGCGGCCGGGCAGGGCTCTGTGCGCAGCCTTAGCTTTCCAGCCTCTCCACCCCCAGAGCTGAGGATGGCAGTGCCCGCCGCCCCGCTGACGCCGCCTCACTGCAGTGGCCCTCAGCCTCCTCCAGGTCCTCGGCGGAAGGGGCTGGAAGGCTGGGCTTCAACAAAACCCGCTGCTCCCAGCACCGTCCTGGTGCTTCTCCTTCCCTGGGGCCTCCACCTCGGACCCTGCCCTGGCCCTGCCCTCTGCCGGGGGCGCCCCACACCGTCAGCATTTCCACAAAGCCCATAATGCCATCTCCACCAAGACAAGTGCCCAAGCTCTCTGCTGCCACCCTGGCCTGTGTCTCCTTCCCATGTGGGTGCTAGAGGCAGCTTTTCAGGAGGAAAATCAGATCCAGTTCCTGCACCTCCCAGCCCCACCCCAGCCCCTTCAAACCTTTCCTTCCACCCGGGAGTTAGCTTTCCGGGTCCCCAGGGCCCCTGGGAACCAGCCTTTTTGCTGTCCCCTCAGTCAGCCGCTACAAGCATATCCCAAAGGTGTTTTAGGAAAGAGTATTTAAGAGGAAACCTGAAGGAAGAGGGGAGCCCACCAGCTAAAGAGTCGGGGGAACAGTAAGGGCCAGGGAACACAGAGCCCTCAGCAGCTTCTGGTGGCCCCAGGCCTGTGGCCTGATGTTCAAGGTGAGCACAGCGAGGAGAGGGTCAGAGAGATGGGCAGCGGCCAGGTGGCTCAGACAAGGAACCTGGTTCTTAAGCAGGAGTGTGACCTCATTTTGGTTTACATGTTCAAGAGCATGTGCCTCTGAGTAAGAATCTTGAGGTCTTTCCTTACTTCCTCCTCCAGCAGCTTGCCTGCTTACCCCATATTCATTCTCTCTTCTCTTCTCTTCTCTTCCCTTCTCTTCCCTTCTCTTCCCTTCTCTTCCCTTCTCTTCCCTTCCCTTCCCTTCCCTTCCCTTCCCTTCCCTTCCCTTCCCCCCTCTCTCTCTCTCTCTCTCTCTCTCTCTCTCTCTCTCTCTCTCTCTCCCCCCCCCTCTCTCTTTCCCTTTCTCCTCCCCCACCTCCTCCCATCAAGCCCTGTGGATTCAACCCAAATTCCCTCTGGAGGATCCTCTCCCCCAGGACTTCTTGCCTGAAAGACCACAACAGCCTTGAAACTGCCCCTCCCCCAAGCTGCAGTCTCGTCCCCTCACCCCACCCCAGGGCTCCGGGTTCAGGGGCCACACTCCCCTTCACCTGCTCTGCTCACTGGGTCCTGTTAGCTCCTGAGAACCAGGAGCCCATGGTGCCCCATCCTCAAGGCCAAGGGCAGTGGTTCAATTGATTGTCCCATCAGGAATGAGAGCCCAGACATTTAGACATTCCAGGGGAAATCTGAAGTCAGATTTTTATGTGAAATCCTCCAGTTTTAAAATATTAGATCAAAACCAACAATGTCTAACACTGGTAGAACCAAACAAATCATGCTTAGCAAATCTAGTCCAGGCCTTCCTGCTGGCAGCCACTAACGTGAAGCTCCGGGGCCTGCCAGTGGATCATTATTCACTCCACCAGGCACAGGTGGGGCTGCTCACTGTCACCAAGCACTGCTAGAGCAGACTCAGTGCACGAGTGTCCCCATATCCCCCATGCTCTTCGGTGCTGTAAGGATTTCATTTTAGCTTTTGATTCATGTGGAATTTATTTTGGTGTAACATGCAAAGTGAAGGGGTAAATTAAATTCTTTTATAGTTGGGTAGCCAATTGTCCCAGTACCATGAATGGATTAACCCTGTTTTTAAAATGCCATCTTGATCATATAGTAACTTCCTATATATATTGGGTAACTACAATTTCTCAAGTATCTATCTACCCATGTGCTTTTGCCATAGTTTTAATTATTTGGCTGTATAAATAGATTTAGAATACATGTAGATACTTGATGGGGTTATTGCTGCCCTTTACATTTCTTTTTTAAACTTTTCCTGGATAATTGTGGTTGTGTATCTTTCCATATTAACTTGTTAGTGTAGTTCCATGAAAAACCCTGTTGGTATTTTCATTATGATTGTGTTGATGTGTAGATTAATTTAGGGAGAACTGACATCCTGTAATGTTAAATTTTTTTAGCTAAGAAGTGGTATAAATTCATGTCTGTACCCTTCAGTAGCATTCAAAATGTTTCCTTCACATACGTTCTGCACATTTTTTAAAAGGCTAGTTTCTAGGTTACTTTTGCAAATGGAGTCTTTCATCTATGGTATTTCAGTACTGGTCATTGTCTGTATATTTGAAGGCTATTGATAGAATACTAATTTTATATTCAGTTAACTTGCTCAATTATTTCAGTCATTTTTTAACGAGTTTTTCAATTAAATATTGTGAGTTTTCCATGTAAATGGTCAAAGAATCTCCAAACAGTGATAGGTTGCCTCCTCCTTTCCAATTTGACACCCTCTCCATGCATTGCCTGGGACTTAGAGTGGTGACGTGATGGCAGTGTTTCTACCACCTCCCTCCTGGTTCTGGGTTAAAATATGAAAATGTCAATTTATAGCATTATCTAGCTAGCCTAGCTTATTAAAAATTTTTATCAGAATGGAGATGGAGATAAAGAGAAGACCCTAGAAGCTTTCAAAGACTGAAAGGGTCACATAGTGAGCACTGAGAACCAAAATGGTCCTGGACTTCTAAACATCAACACAAGACGCCGCTGCCAGTGAGCACTGCCTTCAGCATTCCGAGGAAGATGAGTTCCAACCAAGGTTTGTGCATCCAGCCAAACTGTCAATCAATTATCCGAAAACTGAACTCCCATATGCAGTTTCTAAGGAAGCTCCTGGCATGCATATTACAACAAATGAAGGGAGTAAAGCAAGAAAGAAGGTGGCTTAGGCTCTAAGAAACAAGGACCCATCACAGGAGAGCGATGAAGGGAATTCTCAGGATAATGATGAAGACGAATTTCAGGACTTCTCTACAGACCGCCAGGTAGGAGCAGGAGCACAGAGGGCTTCAGAGGAAAATAAATCTGATAGGTTCCCAAATGTATGTGAATATTTTGCTACAAGTTTAGACATGTTTGTGGGAAGAAGTAGTGATGTTATGTAAAAAACTAATTAAATGAAAAACTAAAGTCATCACTAACTTCAGGAAAAACAAGAAACTGCAGAAGACAGCAATTATAACCATAATATAGTATTTGTTTATCAGTGTATAATGTATATGTAGGTATAACAATGTGAAAACTCAGTATTGGTTAGCAATTGTGAAAGAATTATATTGGAAGGGAAAGTGTGGGCTTGTGTGTGGTGTCTGGTGGAGCATCTGAATCTTCTACGGGAGGAAGTCTATTAAAAATACCTAACATTAATAGCAGAGAATAGTAATCAGAAATATGGAGGTACATGTCAGAGGAATAGCTAAAAGGGTTAAAAGTGGCTGCTCGGAGGAGGGAGCCGGTGGTAAGAGGAAGAGACAGAACCGCTGTTTTCATTACCAGCTTCCCGGTACCTTTTGACTTTAAATTTTTCTGTATAAATATTTTAATAAAAATAGAAATCTAGTTTAAAAATGGTCACTGCCTCTGCTCTTAGCAAAATTTGGACAGACCAAGATGCTAGTCCCAGTTCTGCAGAGTCCCAGCTAACGTGACCCTAGGCTGGTTTCTCAGTCTCTCTGAGCCTCTGTTTTCTTCTTCTGGAAAGCTGAGATCATGCAAGTACCTATAGCATAGAATTATTGAGAAGATAAAATGAGATCACACCTGGGCCTGCACATAGACGTATCCAATAGAAGGTGTCTACTATCATGATTACCATTTCAATTTCACTGCCTTTAATTCCTAAGTGATTATCCATGAAGTTAACTCAGTTAACTTCACCTTTAAAACTGAAACAAATTGCTTCAAGCCTCTGAGCAGGTAGATGGGACAATGAGTGTGGAGTACCCATCCCTCTGAGCCTTACATTGCTCCTTTTTCAAATGGGAAAGTCCATTCAGGGTTTTGTGAGGATGAAGTGAAGCAAGACTGCAGAAGTCTCTAGCACAGTAGCAGGGACGTGTTTCTCTACTGAAGCAAAGCTAGCTCGGCCTAAGACTAACAACTTCCTTAAATCATAAGAGGAGGTACCCCCCAAACTTATACCGTGCTGGATGTCAATTGCATATCAATAAAACTGAAAGAAAAAATCATAAAAGTACAATATGCTGATCATACAAAATTTAGAAAAGTAATCTTTTCTAAATTGTCTCCTGATGATATTTTTTGCCTCTTTTTTATATATTTACTAGAGGCCCAATGCCAGACATCCCTTTCACAATCCTGGACTGCTGGCTCCTAATGGCTCACCTGCCTGCCTGCCTGGTTGCCCCTAACTGCCCCTCCCCCACCACCAGCCTGATCACCCCTCACTGCCTCTGCGTGCCGGCCTGATCATCCCTTACTGACCCCCTGCCGACCTAGTTGCCCCCAGCTGCCCCCCTCTGCCGGCCTGGTCACCCCTAACTGCCCCCCTGCCAGCTTGGTTGCCCCTCACACCGCCTCCCCCCCCCCATAGGCCTGGTCACCCCACACAGCCTGCTTGTTCAGTCATTTGGTGGTCCCTCACTAACCTCCCTGCTGGCCTGGTTGTAGGCAGCCATCTTGTGAGGGCATGAGGCTCAATTTGTATATTACCTCTTTATTATATAAGATTATATCAGTTGATAAAGGGTTGATCATACTGCAGGGCAAACCATATGAAAATCCCAGTGGTTTAACAATCCAGAAGTTTATTTCTGCTCAGACCCAGATCATTAGAGTTCGGGTGACAATCAGGGGTGCTGTTCCCCATATGGTGGCTTCTGTGATCTTCTGGGCCCTCCATATCAACCACACCCCTATGGCTGCCAAGGAGGAGAGTGCCAGAAATTCAACACTGCCATCCCCAAGTGCCGTGGTCAGCAAACTGCGGCTTGCCAGCCACATGCGGCTCTTTGGCCCCTTGAGTGTGGCTCTTCCACAAAATACCATGACCTGGGCGAGTCTATTTTGAAGAAGTGGCATTAGAAGAAGTTTAAGTTTAAAAAATTTGACTCTCAAAAGAAATTTCAATCGTTGTACTGTTGATATTTGGCTCTGTTGACTAATGAGTTTGCCGACCACTGCCCAAGTGACAGCGATGTGGTTACTTCCCTCTCATTTCATTGGCCAAACCACGTCCTATGGCCATGTCTGAGGGCAAGGGCTGAGAAAGTGAAATTCTCTAAGTGCCTGGAAGTCAAGGGGAACTGGGTATGGGGAACAGCAGTCACGCCTACCCCACACATAACTGAGATCTCATCGTGTGTGGGTTCTGCCTGCTGCTTTTGTCTCTTACCATTATACTAGTGGCATATTATTTGAATGTGGCGAACATGCAGATTCAATAAAAGACTTGAAGTGTTATGGTGACATGATTCCCCTCTTCCTTTTGCTCTTCTTCCTCATTTTCTGTGAGTCCTTCCTGGGAGAGCGTGTGCAGCTCCGCAGTGCCATTCCCTCCAGAAGTAACACGTTCGGAGGTGAGGCCAAGAGATCCTGCTGAACAACTGCCGGTTAACAGCTCCACTCGCGGGGTGCGGCTGCACGAGGCTCTGCCGGGGCCTCCATGCGCGTCAGCTGGCGGTGTGAACGTGCAGTGTTAAAAGTGACACCAGAGTGGTGGAGGCGTCACTGTCAGCTGTTGCAAGAGATGACACCCAGGCCTGCAGGGCTGGGGGAGAGCTCAGGCGCTGCGGCCCCTCCTGGCGTGGGCGCCAGGATCCAGGGACCCACGGGGAAGGGGCCAGGAGGAAGTGACTTGGCCAGCCCGCTGGAGGGAGAGTGTGTCCAGGCCTGTGAAGTGCGGGAAACTGAAGCTGTAGGATGGTGAGGAACATGTCAAGGTCAAGAGGCTGGGAGCGGGAAGGGAAGGGGCGGGCGGCCAGGAAGCCTCGCTCTGCAGGGCTGCTCAGTTCGTTTCCTCCCACAGCTTTGCCAGGTGCCCGCTCTGATCCAGGAGACAGAACAGTTGTGATTCTCACACAAAGACAACCTCTAAGCTTTGCAAGCCAGGTGTGAAGACGTCACTAACGCACTGGGAACACTTAAAGGGGAACATCACGTGCGCTTTCCCCTGGCGGTGGGGGTGTGGGAGCCGGCCAGGGCTTCGGAGCCGCTGGAAGAGGAGGATTGTTGAAGGCTCCTTCCTTGTCCCCTGCTGCCATCCAGGAAGCCCCAGAGAGGCCAGCAGAGAGGCCAGCAGCGAGGAGGGGGAGTTATTTAATCCTCCGGCAGTATGTGAATGGGGCCAGGCAATCATCTCAATCCAATTTGCAGTTGGGGAAACTGAGACCCAGATGCCTAACCAGCTTTCCCTGGGGCAGCGCTGCCCTGGAGCGAGGACAGTGCAGCCCGGCGCGTTCTGCAAGAAGACGTGGATGCATGTTCTCTCACAGGCCGTGGATGCAGGTGCAAGATGGGGCCTGTGCCCCGCATCGGCCGGGGACTGGACAGAGATCCACTGTGAAGCAGTGAAATAAAGGGGGGTGAAATAAAGCCACTCACCTCTAGCGTTCCGGTTTACAAAACACTCTTACTATTTCATTTTCTCCTCACAACAACCGTGACAGACATCATTATGTCCAGTTGACAATTTAGGAAACAGGCTGAGAGAGAGAATGCAGTGGTTCTCAGTGCTGGCTAGGGATGGGTGGAGCCCAGGTGGGCCAGCCCCCCTTCCAGGCACTCCTCTGTCTCACAGGTCAGGCAGGACAACCCAGACGTAGCTGATGGACTTGCCCTGTCCCAGCTCTTCTTCCAGGGCGATGTGCCCTAGAGCTGACGGGCCAGGAGGAGATTTAGAGGGAGCACCCACTGGCCGGTCAGCAGCCAGTCAGATACGCCTGTAGATCTGGCCTAAGTCGCCCAGGAAGGCCCAGGGCTCTGTGCACAGAGGCAGATGTTGGGGGTATGTTAGTGTGCAGCCTGCGTGTGCCTGTGCTCACAACTGCCCCCATTTCTCCCTCACGCCCCCCCCCCCCCCTTCCAAGCCCTCACACACCCTGGAATGTGTGAGCCCTGGAGACCCGGAGACTTTAATGTCTCTACCCAAGGTGAGTAGGGTTTCCTGCTCCATGGAAGTCGGGTGGCCCGAGGCACCAGGAAAGCTGCCCTGCAGAACCAGGAGCCCGCGGGCCCGCCAGGCCTCCCTTGGGGGCGCGTGGTGCCGCCTTCCTGTGCCCTCGCTGTGCTCATGGCCCGGGCTTGCTGTCACAAGCCTTGCAAGCTCCCTTCTACTATGATTTGAGAAATGTTTGTTGAGTGCCCCCTGGGTGCCAGCCACCATGTTTAGGCTCACTCCCAGCTGTAGCCCTGGATCTGTTCTCCTATTAACCTGGATCTGTTGCCCTGATGCTCTCAGGCCAGTTTTCATTCCTTCTTCACATGAACTTCAGACTCTGGCTTTGCAGCTCTGGGTCAAATGCCACCACCTCCGCTCAATTCCTGGAAAGTTGGGTTTGGGCCTGTCCCTCTGTGGGGTTGGCTGTGTCCCAGCCCTGCAAGCGTGGCCTGGACTTCGAGATCGAGTCACATAAAGATGGCCGCCCAGAGGCTGCGCAGGAGCCCGGCTCTGAGGTGCTGCTGGGAGAGCAGGGCCTTGGGTGCCAGAGGCCATTTCACAGCCTATGGATACTCTCAGCCCCCCCTCTCCCCTCCTGCCCATCCTGCCCTCTCCCTCCTTCCCGCTCTCCTTTCCTCCGCACCAAGTGTGGTCCCCTCCCCACAGTGACCCTGCCTGCCTCCCCCAGGTCTTCCTCTCTCAACCTGGGTGTTACTCTGATTCTTCCTCTCCCCTGACCACATCCTAATCTTCCCTGGAAGCACGTCATGGCCTCAGCTGACAGAAGAGAAAACGGAGGCTCCGAGAACACAAGCGCTGCCTGCGGCCCGGGGGTGGGAAGCGCGGAGTCTGAGAGAAGGTCCACCCAGGTCACCTGCTCAGCCCGCTGAGCTCACCAATGTGCCCGCGGGGGGGGGGGGGGCGGCCTCCCACCCCGTGGAGCCCCCACAGCCCCTCCCGGGCCTTTTCTCCCACGAGGCCACACATCTTGAAGATGTTTACCCAGTGTAAGCCCAGATGTCACTCGTCGCCCCCACGCTTCTGCGGTGGTAAGGGGGGCTGCGCATCTCCTCATCTGCCCCCCAGAAGCTCCTTCCCCGCCGCCTGCTGCTTTTGCTCGGTTCCCTGGGGTGTTGGTTCCCACTCACTCTTCGAGTGCTCTAGCATTTTAGGAAACTCACCCTTTGCCATATGTGTTGCAAATATTTTTCCAGTTTTTTAAATTTTTTTAACAGTGGGATTTGAACATAACATGCAGTTGAGTTTTCAATATTTGTTTTTTGGTTTGACATTTACTGTCAACCAGTCAGCCTTCTGCAGTGTCAGGGCTCCGGGGACCTGAGGTTCCCTCTCACCCACCCTGAGCCACGGAGGCTGATGGGGGTGGCCCGAACTCGGCTCTGCCGGCCCCCTGGTGTGTTACCTTCCGCTTCCTCCAAACTGGGCGAAGGACAGCGTGAGCCCCTGCCCCTGAGGATGCCCTGTGAGGGGCAGGCACCGCGGAGACGTGTCTGCGTGTCCATCTGCCCAGGCGGGTGGGGCTCAGCAGCGGAAGGCACAGGACACCGCCGGGGAGGGCAGGACCGCAGCGGGTGGGGGGTGGGGGTGGGGTGTTGGAGGTGAAGGTGGGGGAGGGGAATAGAGGAAACGTGGAGGGGGCTGGAGGCGGGAGAGATCTGCGCCAGGAGAGAGCACAACCCATTCCGGGCCGAGCCACCTGAGAACAAAGTGTGCGAGAAGAGGGCCTCCTTGGAGGACAGTAAGAGTCTGCCTTGGCCCTGAGGGAGGAGGGGGGAGGGCAGGCAGGGGACACGGGGTCCTGGGCTGGTAGCGGGGGCCCCGCAGCCCTCGATCCGGGTGGGAAGCGTCCGGGTCCGGGCGCAGGGAAGGGCGGGGAGCTTCCTGGCGCAGCCCGGCGGTGCCCTAATCGAGCCACGGGTGCATTTCCCAGCCCAACTGTCACCCGCGCGGCGCAGGCCAGGAATGAATATTCCCAAAGCGCCAACAGAAGGAAGTTCTTCATAAAAACGGAGCCCGAGGGCGTCGCGAAGGGAAAACAAGCCCTGTTCACACGCAGGCAGCGCATCCGCCCGGCACAGCCCGCGGGGCGGGGGCGCAGCGACACCCTGGGCGGCGCGAGCTCCCCGCGCGCAGAGCTCCCCGCGCAGCTGGTGAGCGTCCCGGGAGCCGGAGGCCCTTTTGCTGCTGAGCCCGCGCCCCTCTGGGACCCGCCAGGCTCCCAGCTCCTCTGGGGCCGGGGGCAGGCCGCCCCTCCAGGAAAACACGCCCAGAGGGGCCGCTTGCCACAGCCTCCCCCCTTACCGGGCGTCTTAGCCTCAGCAGGGGCCAGGGAGCGCCCCCTCTGGGCGCCCAATGCCCTGTCTCTGTGTCCCTGTGACCCTGTGACCCCCAGCGAACCACTCCCCCTCCGGGTGCCTCCCTTTCCTCTCTGAACCCGGGGTAGTAACAAGCACTCCTGGCGGGTCAAGGACTGAAGGGGACGGTGGGTGCTGCTAGCCATCATCAGGGCTCCATAAAGGAGAGGCGGTTTGAGGACTGGAGAGCAGAAAAGATCTTTTTAAAGAAATTTCTTCTTTTCCTGCTCTGGGTGTGAGGTCTGTTCCTCCACGCGCCTCCCACAGGAGGTCATCCCATGGCACCCCCCATCTAACCCCGCCAGGCCTCCTTCACCCACAAACAGCGGTCCAGCCTTCATCGCCCTTGGCTCCCGCTCCTCAGGGAACCTAGACCCCAGCCAGGCCTAGATCTGGGGGTTCCAGGACTAGCCATGCTGCTTTCCCCTCCCCCCTCCCCCCTTCCCTCCCCCCAGCACCTGACCCTTTCAGGACTACATTGTTATTCACTCCCCCCCCACCTGCCCCCTGGAGCTCCGTGTCACCTATGTTTTTACCCTCCAGTCTCTCCTCTTGATTGGCAGCTCCTGGGGCAGGTGCCTAGCCTCCTTCATTTTGCTTCTCCAGCACCTGTCACAGTACCTGGCACACAGTAGGTGCCCACTGAGTATAACTGGCAATGCGAATAGTGGCCTGGACGGTGTGTGGGTGGGCAGCACCCACTGGAACCTCTTCCCACAGACAACCACTAGCTATAAGCCTACAGCTCCACCATTGGTCAGTTCTTTGGGCAGGACAGGCTACATAATTAGCAGAGTCCATTGATATGGCCCCTTTGTTTAAAAGTTAAGAGTTGCAAGATAACAACAACAGCATTAAGCTAAGCACAGAGCCCTCTGTGCACTGAGCCCTTCTGAGTGTGGGCCCTGCACCTCGGCACAGGCCACACACCTGTGAAGCAGCCCTGTGTTTGGGTCTTGATAGCTAGATGCTTTGGGTATCTCCTATTAAAATATTACCACCCCCTCCACCCCCCTCTGGGGCAATGCCTGTAATGTGTCATGCTCAGCTGAACAGCAGCATTTCCCTTGTGAGGGAAGAGCTGAAAATCATGGAATCAGTGCCTGGGGATGTGGCCATTCTTCCAGACAGGCCAATGAAGCTCTGAGTGAAAACACAAAGAAGATCCTAAGTGGATTCTTCTTCAGAATGACTATTAAGCTCTAAGCTCCTGCCTTTGTCCTGCTAAACAGGTCTTTCCTGGATTCTGTGGCTATTTATTGAGCACTCACTGTGTGCAGGCAATGCTCCAAGCCCCAGGGATATAGCAGTGACCACTATAGATGAAGCCCCTGCCTTCCTAGGGCTGACATAGTAATGGGGAAGACATGCAATAAATATAAATAAGGATGCACATACACAAAATTAAATACCTAGGAATAAATGTAGCCAAGGACGTAAAAGATCTGTACTTGGGAAACTATAAGGCACTGAAGAAAGACATCAAAGAAGATACAAATAAATGGAAGCATATACCATGTTCATGGATAGGGAGAATTAACATCATTAAATGTCCATACTACACAAAGCAATCTATAAATTCAATGCAATCCCTGTTAAAATACCAATGGTGTATTTCACAGAACTAGAATAAATAATCCAAAAATTTATATGGAAATACCAAATACCCCAAATAGTCTCAGCAAGAAAGAAGAGACTAGGAGAAAGAAGAACAAAGGTGGGGTTATCACACTACCTGATATAAAAGTATATTACAAGGCCAAAGTAATCAAAAAGCATGGTACTGGAATAAAAGCAGACACAGATAAATGGAACAGAATAGAGAGCCCAGAAATAAACCCTCGTCTATATGGTCAATTGATATGTGACAAAGGAGACAAAACATACAATGAGGTAAAGACAGTTTATTCAATAAATGGAGCTGGGAAAATTGGACAATATGTGCAAAAAGTGAAATTAGGTCACGTTCTTACATCATATATAATAATAAACTCAAAATGGATTGAAGACTTAAATATAATACTCAAAACCATAAAACTCCTAGAACAAAATATAGGCAGTAAAATCTCGGACATTTCTCGTAGCAATCTTTTTTCTGATATATCTCTTTGGGCAAGGGGAACAAGAGAGAATGAACAAATGGGACTAGTTGAAACCAAATTTTTTGCACAGCAAAGAAAACTCATCAGCAAAATGAAAAGACAACCCACTGAATGGGAGAACATATTTGCCAATGATACATCTGATAAGGGGTTACTATCCAAAGTTTATTTAAAAAAACAACAACCAAAAAACTCATACTATTCAACACCAAAAGCCCCCAAACAACCCAATTTAAAAATGGATAGAGGATCTGAAAGACACTTCTCCGAAGAGGACATACAGAAGGCCAATAGACATATGAGAAGATGCTCAATGTCACTAAATGTCAGAAAAAATGAAAATGAAAACTACAATGAGATATCACCTCACACCTGTCAGAATGGCTATCATCAACAAATCAACAAATAACAAGTGCTGGCGAGGATGCGGAGAAAAGGGAACCCTCCTGCACTGCTGGTGGGAGTGCAGACTGGTGCAGCCACTGTGGAGAACAGTATGGAGTTTCCTCAAAAGATTAAAAATGGACCTACCTTACGGCCCAGTTATTCCACTTCTGGGGATTTGTCTGAAGAAACACAAAACACTAATTTGAAAGAATATATGCATCCCTATGTTCATTGCAGCCTATTTAGAATAGCCAAGCTATGGAAGCAAATCAAGTATCCATCAATAAGTAAGTGGATAAAAAATGAGTGGTCAATTCCATTTAGACAATGGAATACTATTCAGCCATAAAAAAGAATGAACTCTTACCATTTGTGACAGCATAGGTGGGCCAGAGGGTAGTATGCTCAGTGAAATAAGCATTCAGAAAAAGACAAATACCATATGATTTCACTTACATGTGAAATCTAAAGAACAAAATACATAAACACAATTGAAAGACTCATCGATACAGAAAGAGAACTGGTGGTTGCCAGAGGGGAGATGGGGTTGGGGACTGGGTGACAGTTGAAGGGACTAAGAAGTATAAATTGGCAGTTACAAAATAGTCATGGGATATAAGTACAGCACAGGGAATATAGTCAATGACATTGTGATAACTATGTGTGGTGCCAGTTGGGGTACTGGAAATATGGAGGGGAACACTATGTAAAGTATATGATTGTCTAACCACTAAGCTATATACCCGAAACCAATACATAATACAAAAATGTAAAAAAGGAGACAAAGATACAGTATAATGTCAGGTAGTGCTGAGTGCTATCTGTCAAAAAAATTAACAATACCCTCCCCGCCCAAAAAAAGACAAAGGCAGGTTAAGGGGACAGAGAATGGGGTGGGTGTAATGGTAGCAGAGTGGTCAGGAAAGGGCTCCTTGAGGAGGTGTCTTTTGTGTAGACGTGGATGAGGTGAAGGGCAAGCCACACTCAGGTCCGTTTGTTCCAGATGCAGGAATAGCAAGTGCAAAGGCCCTGAGGCAGGCATGTGACTGGCAAGAGCAGCACGGGAGCAGACAGAAGTATGTGGGAGGAGATGAGATCTGCGAGGTCATGGGGACCCAGGGCAGGCATGGGCTTATGGTCTCCATGAGGAGTTTGGATCTGATACCAACTGGCCAGAGGGCAAGAACCAGAGGTGACTCCCCAACTGCTTTCCTTTGGCACACTCAGCCTCTGTGTCTCAGCAGCATCTTTTGGGAGTCATGGCAAGACTCTGGGACACAGGAAATGAGGGGGTGTTGGGCTCAAATTTCTCTTCTGTGGTTACTTGCTTTTAGACTTGGGTCCACTCTTAAACTCTCTCAGTCTTAGACTTTATTGCAGGCTGAAGGTTTGTTGGGAGGCTCAAGATGTGAAGCACCTAGTAGGAAGCCTGGCACGCAGTAGGCACGCCTAGGTGTTTGGTAAGCATTAGCTACAATTTCCACCCCTTTTCCCTTTCCCAGCAGGTTCACTATTGGCTTAAGCACAGCATCACTAGAACCCCTAAGTCTCCACCCTCTTGGGGGACAATGGTATTTTGTTATGTGCATTGTCTTCAAGTTTCCTTCCTGAGGGGGAAAAGGAAAGAAACTTAATTATTGTTTAATACCAACCCCTGCCTGGCACCTGGAACAAATGATTACATACCATCCCCCTGGCAAGCCGGGGTGTGGGCGCTATTGTCCGATCTTACGGTAGAAAGCTGGGGCTCAGAGGGACTCGGGGATGTAGTGACACAGCTAGTCAGCGGCAGGCCTGCAGTCAGGCTGAAGCTGGCTGCTCCATCTGGGGTTTTACCAGGAAGGAACCCAGAAGCTAATGGTTATGGGCTTAGCGGGACCCTGGGGCCCGATGCCGGACTGAATGCTGCCCCCGTTCCTTCCAGGGAAGTCATCTAGACCAGTGGTTGGCAAACTGCGGCTCGCGAGCCGCGGTTTGCCGCTCTGTTGACTAATGAGTTTGCCGACCACTGATCTAGACTACTGTCTAACTGCCATGTTGCCTCAGGCTGTCCAGCTGTGAAATGGGGAGAAAAGCAGGCTCTACCTCACAGGGTTATTGTAAGAAAGAAGTGAGATAGTTCACGTGTACTCGGAGAGTAAGTCTCGCCTGGCATACACTAAGTGCTCAAATAGTCTTAAACATCATATTATTGGAAAGTCAGAGCCCGGTATTTTCTTAGTGATCCTTTCTGTACCAGACCCCAAAGCCTCCTCTTCCCTAGGCAGCCCCAAGGCAGCGCCGGGGGAAGGCCCGGCAGCACACCCACCCCATGCTCTTCTCCTCTGGGCCCTGCCCAGGCCGGTCCTCCGAGAGGTGAACTTGAATTCCCCTCCCCCTTGAATTCGGAGCCAGAAGTAACCCCACCCGAGTTCTGAGCCTGTGTCAGAAAAGGCCCTGGTGTGCCTGCTTCTCTTGGGCTGCTCCCGTGGGGCCGCCAGATACCGCAGGAGAAGTCAAAGGACCAGCCACTCCGGAGAGACCTGAGCACGCCCAGATAGCCAGCGTGCCGGTGAGGTTGTGTTGCACCCTCCCGCCAGCCACCACAGTGACGCCACGCAGAGCCCTGCACACCACAGTGACGCCACGCAGAGCCCTGCACACCACAGTGACGCCACGCAGAGCCCTGCACACCACAGTGACGCCACGCAGAGCCCTGCACACCACAGGGACGCCACGCAGAGCCCTGCACAGCTCCCACAGAGCCTCCCTGGAGCAGCAGGTCTTGCTGTCTGGCAGACTGCAGGCCCCCAGGCGCGGCTGAGGGCTGCGGGGCAGGTTCAGGGGCTCCAGTGCACGTACACAGGGTCTGACCTAAACAGGAGGGTGGCCTCACTCACGGCTGCCTATGGGACAACCTGGGACAGCTCCCAGCCTGATGGGCTGTGCGCCTCTCTTTCCAGCTCTGTGTTTCAGTGGCTTGAAAATGGTCATGGTGAGGGTGGCCTCACCACAGGAATGGGCGAATGCTCCAAGTCAGGCTCCTCCCACCATCCCCCCCAGAAATGGCTCACCTACTAGGCACAGCTTCTTTCCCCAGGAGCTCCCCGTCTCCTTGAGGGAGACGGACCTCGTGTGACCGCATCCCTTCCACAGACCCAGGTCATAAGACTGGTAAGACTGGGGGTGGCTGGCCCTGGTTGGCCAAGGAGCTGGGGCCTCTGTCTCTTGCTACTCTGACAGTACGTAAGCCCAGGGCTCTCTCCTGCGTTCTCACTCAGTCCCAAGAGAGCAGTCTCCCCCCATTTCATAATTGGGTAAACTGAGGTCAAAGGCCTGTCTGAGTCCATGCAGCTTGTTGGGGGCAAAGATGAGTCCATCTCAAGTCCATTGGGCAGAAGAGGCCTTAGAAAGTCTATGTTCTGACCTCTCCTTGTCCAGGATACAGAAGCCTAGGGCAGGAGGGAACTTATTAGAATTTCCACAACAAATTAGAGAAGAGCTGGGATGGGAATTCTGGATCCCTGACCCCAGCCAGGGCTCCATCCAACCTCCCCCCCCCCACCCCCGCACCACTTCCCTGCCTTGGCATCCCTTCAGCAGCCACTCCCATCTTCAACAGACCCTGGTTCCTCGAGTGCAGCCAGCAAACCCCTTGCCGGTGACTGCTGTGTGCAGGTCAAATACACGCATCATGTCCCTGACCCCAGGGTCCCTGCTCTGAGACCTGCCTCCCACGCTTGGCTGGCCTGAGTTTGCCTCTTTGCCTCAGTGCTTCTGCACTTTGTATTCTGCTTATCTCCGCGCAGAGTCAATATTTGCTATTTAAATGAATGCTGTTTGCCTGTGTTTGAGGTTTTGCATTTTCCCGCATTTTGGATCACGGAAGGAGAATCTGAGGTCACCGAGGTGGCCTGGAGCTCCCAGCAGCCACTGGGCCCACAGGGCAGCCTAGGGCAGAGAAGAACTCTGCCTAGGATGCGCCCTACCACACTTGTTCTTGCCGCGTTATCCGTAAGGATATTCATCCCCATTCTCTTACTCAAGTTTACATGCATTCATTCAAGAAGACTTCTCCTCTACGCCAGCCTTCTGCAGGCACTGCTGGGTCTGAGAAGCACACGGGTGGGTCGGTACAGCATGTGGCAAAGATGGCTACAGTCCCGTAGACCTCCCCTTTCCAGCGGCAGGGTCTCCCGCCAGATTACAGGTCCCAGCATCCATTGTGACTAGAAGTGCTCCGGTGATGAATTTTGGCCAATGGAATGTCAGCAAAAGAGACAAATGCCACTTTCCAGACCTGTCTCAAAGTGATCTAAAGACGTTCCCATTTTCAGCTGGAATCAGAAGGTCCAGGGGAGAGTCCCAAGGCTGTCCCAGACAAGGCAGCCACTAGATACATGGGGCTGTTCAAATTGAAGTTGGTTGAAATTAAGTAAAATGAAAAACTCTGGTCCTGAGCCATACTGGCCACATTTCAAATGTTCAGCAGCCGCACGTGCACAGAAACTTCGGAAAGTTCTAATGGAGGCGCAGTTCCAAGGCCACAGGCCCTGAAAGATCCCGCGGAAGGCCGTCCACCAGCCAGGGATCTGATGTGGGGTCAGGTGTGAAGGAGAAATAAACTCACTAAGCTCAGACCCGGAGGGAGGGGTTTGCTGGTTACTCTCCTTCGTACACAGCCCTTGCCCAGAGGGGCTGCCCATCTAGTGGAGGAAGCTGACTCAGAGCAGCTGGCGGATCGTGTGCTGTGCAGGGTGCCCGTAGAGGGGCACGGAGGTCAACCCGAGACAAGGAGGGAAGGCCGGGGAAGGGGAGGCCCAGGAGGGACAGAGGACGGACGCCCAGTCCTATAGGTCCGCCAGGAGTGGGGCGGACAGAGGGAGAGTGGTGAGGCATTTTGCCTCTCTCCCTTGCTCCCCCTCCCCTCAGGCACAAGGACCTCCTTTCCCTCTCTGGGACAGACATCATCACCCTGATCCTCTTTTGGGCCCGTCCCGCCCCCTCTCCGTCCCTCCTGTTTAGGAGGGGTGACTTCATTGGAAAGAAGGAGACATGTCTGAGGTCAAATCATGTCCTGGCCATGGAATGGGGGAGTGGCAGCTGAGGTGGCCAATGAAATGCAGGGGCTGCAGGCAAAGGCACAGGGCGCACTCTCTGCCCAGGCTTTCTCCGCAGGTGGAAAGCCAGCCCGACTGGTTGTTCCCTCACCACGGGGAGGCCTGGGTCACTGAGGGCCCGACTGGTCGTTCCCTCACCACGGGGAGGCCTGGGTCACTGAGGGCCCGACTGGTCTTTCCCTCACCACGGGGAGGCCTGGGTCACTGAAGGCCCGACTGGTCGTTCCCTCACCACGGGGAGGCTTGGGTCACTGAGGGCCCGACTGGTCGTTCCCTCACCACGGGGAGGCCTGGGTCACTGAAGGCGCGTGGAGAAGAGAAGACAAGTGAAGAGGGCTCCTGGACGGTGCGCCCTGAGCACAGGCCATGCTGGGCGCTCGGGCAGGCGGGCTCGGATGCCCTTTGCAACGGGAGCGAGCTTTGGGGGAGAGCGTGGCTATTTCCTCAGGTGGAGCTCTGATATGCTCCTTTATCCGGTGGTGCCACTTGGCTCCACGCGCCACTGAATGTAAAGTGCACCGCAGCCTCGGGCTTCACTTGGTTCACACGCAGGGAGAGAGCAAAGGGGCTCGAGGCACTCTGGGCCCAGCCCAGCGCAGCCCACTGGTCTCCAGTAGAAGGGAAAGTAGGGACACACCCCGGAGATGGGGTGCACTGGGCACAAAGCTCAGGACAAAGCAGGGATTCCCTCAGAACCCTCCGAAGTCTGAGGCACACAGTGGTCCTTACGGGTGGCAGCTGGCCCGTAGGGAGGGGCTGGCCCCTTCCCCCCCAGGCCTGCTGGACCCAGAGCCCACTGCCCGAGGCCTGGGGTCTCCTCCGGAGGGCAGACTGGGCTCCATCCGCTCCCAGTAAAGCCCCAGGACCGGAGGATGTGGGAATGAGGACAGCACAGGAGGCAGGAGGCCCAGGCCCAGGTGGCCGCTCACTCACAGACAGCCGTACGCGGGCAGATGCCCATCTCAGGGCCTCACGCCCTGGCCCACTGACGCAAGGCTTTTTTGCTTGGTTTTGTGTATTTTTAGCTACTGTACCAGTCAGAGTAACAGTCGGAGACAAACTGTACACTCAGGCAGAAGGACCTGAGAGGTTATTAAAGGAACAAAGTGAAGGCCAAGGTGTAGGTCACCATGAAGGATGTGCTCCCACCTCTAGGCCCAAAGGAACAAGGGTGCAGGGAAATCATAAATCCCAGAAAGAGAGCCGAGTGGACAGAGCTCCCGACAGTGAGGGCTCCCACTCGCTCCCGGGGCTCTCGGTCCCGTCCCGGACACGAGAACCAACAGAGAAACGAGGCTGAGTGACAGGCCGGGGCTCCCTAGCAACCGGGCAGGATCCCTTCATCCTCGGGAGACGGGGCGAGCGCTCTGACAGCAGCGCTGTGTCCTCTCGGTGCTTCTGTTTCCTCCCCTGGGAATGGGGTACGAGCAAAGCTGCCTTTCCAGGCTGCATGTGCTAGTAAGTAGAAGGACCTTAGGCAGGTCTTGCATGTATCGCCTCAGCATGTCATTAGCCACAGGCACTGTGCTAGCCGGACCCGCACCGCCTCAGTCAAGCCCAGGAGCCTGGGTGCCTGTCCCAGCCTGTGCTCAGAGCCCCGCCCTCACTGCTCTCCTCGGGGAGCCCACTCCACACTCAGGTCTGCGTGGCACATTCATTCACGTTCCAGGCTGCTCTTTGCTGTGAAGTGGTTGGCTGTTTCCCTTCGAGAGGCAGTCTGGTGCCGTGGAAGGAATGTCCATGTGTAATGAAGAGAAGAACTCCGGTGTGTGCTTAATGCTCGGAATACCATGGGCACCAGGCAGGCCCAGTTCCTTCCCTTCCCTTCCCTTCCCTTCCCTTCCCTTCCCTTCCCTTCCCTTCCCTTCCCTTCCCTTCCCTTCCCTGTGGGGCCTGCAGAACCTCAGGACCCGCTGTTCCCTAACGCGCTTCACCTTCAGACTCTGCGCCTGCAGTGCTGGTTACAAATCCCCACGTTTAACCCGAGTCAGGCTGTCGGGGTGCACTCCAGGCCCGTGGACCGGGGGGTCGGGGGAGGGAGGCCTCTGGGAAGAAGGACTCTTGGGTCTAGAAAGCAGTGTTTGTCAGCACCATGGCAAAGCCCAGTGTGGGACCACCCAGCCCTGTCTGAACCTGGGCTCAGCCATGCACTGGCTGGATGACCTTGAACAAGTCCCCTCACCTCCCCAAACCTTGCTTTCGGTCTCCATCAAATGCGCTGGAAGCCCTGAGCTTGCAGGGCAAGGTTGGGAGTGAAAATGAAAGGGTGTGTGCGGCGTCCGGCACGGGGTCCGCCTCGGCACCTCGGGGTCCCACTGTGGTGAGGAAGGGGATGAAGGTGGGCTCAGAGCAGGTGCCGGCGGCTGGCAGAGGAGGGGTTAACGGTGACTGTGTCCCGGGAACAATTGGTGGCCGGTGCTGGATAGCTGCGCGGGGATGATGGGGCTGACAGGGGCTATTTTCGGAGCCCAACCGCACGGAGTAATAGGATTGGAGCGGAGGCGAGCGTGACCAGAGCCGATGTTCTCAGCTACCGAGGCAACGGCCAGCCGGCTGCGCCAAACAAAACACCCCGCGCTGCTCCCCGCCCCCACCCCAACAGGTTTTATCCTGACCTTCACGCAAGCCACCCTCGCAAGCAGCAAGAAAGAGATTGCTTTTGATTTCCTGACTGTGCGCTTCAGAGCCACTGCTCCCTCACCCTCGGGCTCTCTTATGTCCGCGGCACAGTGGGGAAATTGAGGCAGGGGTGTCTGGGTGGGAAGTGAGCTGACTCCAGCCATAGACCAGGGGTTCTTCATCCTTCCATCCAAAACCCCTGCTCGGGAGAGGATTCCTTTCTGCTCTCCATGCCTGGGCACAGTGTCCCTCTGTCCCTGCATCGCCACACCCACCAAAGTTGCTCAGAAGGGGAGAGCAGGGTACCCAGATTGGCATTAAGACCTGCTGAAGAGGGAGCAAGGCAAAGGGCATCTTGACATGTGCCCAAAGGCAAGGGGAGGGGACAGCAGGTTTAATCCCATCGTTGTGACACGGGCCTTCTCGCTCCCATGTCCCAGGTGTTGGCCACTCACTAGGAAGTGGCAGGGCTCCCTTGCCCTCTGTTCCAGGTGCCAGGAGGGTCTCGGGCTCAGCGGGGCCACCTTCACTCACCCCTGCCCTCCCAGCACCTCCCCAGGGCCGATCTGTACCTGCTGCGGAAGAACAGTTCAGAAAAGGTTTGAATGCACACGACTTTCTTCTTTTCCTCTGACCTTCCCGCTAGTCTGCCAGAGG
Source organism: Eptesicus fuscus (assembly GCF_027574615.1). Lineage (NCBI taxonomy): Eukaryota > Metazoa > Chordata > Mammalia > Chiroptera > Vespertilionidae > Eptesicus > Eptesicus fuscus. Next base: position 8,238,447 of record NC_072483.1, read on the forward strand.
CACCAGTGCCTCGGGGAGGATTGGGGTTGAACACAGACACAAAGGGAAAGTGAGCTCCAGGCCAGACTCCATCTCCAGGCCAACAGCAGGAGTGGTGGAAGCCAGGCTGTGCAGCAGGAGAAAGGTTTCTAAATGCCACGCGTTGTCTTTATATCGAGTGCTGTGCCTGGAGGTCCACGCTGGGAAGTGCCTAAGCTGGTGAGGGTGGAGAGGGCGCGGATGTGACAGGGAGGTGGGTTGGAGCCAGACTGGAGGGGCATCAGGAGGGAGCAGGTGGGGCTGAGAATGTTGCTGGCTCCATAGGACCCAGTGCCACTGGCAGCCCAGGCTGTAGCGCAGGAGGAAGAGGGGGGAGAAAGAAGCTCCATGGGTCAAAGTGGGTGCTGATGCTCCCCCCGCCTCTCCCCTACAACATGAGCAGGGGAGAAATGGCAGGGAGAGAGGCTCAGGAAGCATGACAGGGGCCTGGACTGGCAGCCCCAGGCTCCCAGGCTCCCAGGTGTGTGGAAGGGAACCAGAGGGAGTGGAGAGTGGCTGGTGACCTTACCAAGGGGTCAGCTTTATAGCCCAAAACTTCAGAACCACGACCCTGAGGTAGGGAGGAGAGGGGGCAAAGCCAGACCTCCAGGCAATAGCCCCAAAGTGAGGAATGAGCACCAGGGCCTAGAGCAACCCCTGCATGGACTGTAGAGCTTTTGATGGCCCAGCATGATGGCCATCACCTGCACCCTAGGGACCAGGAGGCTCCGATGGCCCCGCCATAGCATCCCGCAGCCTCACAAAGAGGGAGAGGGAGCACCAGTGTCCTCCTGAGAGCCAGAGACAGCCTGTATGTAGCTGGAAGAAACGAGATGAACTTGAACTAGGAAGTTTGACTCTGACTTGTCCAGCGGGATGAGGTCAGGTGGGGTGCTATTTTTGTGTGTATCCACCTGAACATGAGTCCATTTGGTGCCCCTGTCCCAGCTGTGCAGGCCCAGAGCAGCCCTGCAGGTGGGATGGCCTCCCAGGCAGGTGGTGTGGCAATCCACTGCAGCTGGGCCCGAGTTCACCCCAAAGCCATTTCTGAGGGTCAGATTTGCTGAGCAAAGGGAGAGTGTAAACAGGATTGCAGGGGGGTTGTGTAAACACTTTGTGCAAACAAAGTTCCCCAGCCCCTGGGGCTCCCCTGGAAGCACGGATTGACAGGAGAACAAAGGATGCGCTAATTTATCCTTTCATGACACCCCGCCCCTCCAGACCTCTGCCCCTCCCCCAAGCCCTCCCCATGGTCAGGTCACTAGTTAACCTTGATGAGGCAGCGGTGCTGAGAGTTCAGCCCTCTGTCTGGTTCCTCCCACCCCCGTGGAGAGTGGAAGTTAAGGAGGTATCCTGGTGACTGCCCGCCTCTTGTTTAACATGCGGCAGAGGTCAGCGAGGCAGAAGAGCAGCGCCTGGCTTCCGGGCTTGTCCAGAGGGGAAGAAATGGCTGATCCGGGCTTTTATGTTTCTATTAATACCCCAGCACAAATGCACGGTGACCGGCCTCCTGCCCAAAACCCAGGAGCAGCTCCCTCCCACCCCAAGCCCCAGGGGTTCCCCACTTGCCCAGGGTCCAAGAGCAGGTGGTAGGCACCCACTGAGGCAGAACCTCAGGAGTGGTCCCGAAGCCAGGGTTCAACCAGCATGCCTGGTGACGTTTCTGCTGGCTGCTGGAGCTTGGGCATCGCGGGCCCAGGGTGGTGCTGGGCACCTGGGACCCGGCTGAGTGCTGGTAACCAGTGGAAGGAGAACCGATCCAGCCTGCAGTCCTGCTAAGTGGGGTCTAGAGCCAACTCCACCGCTGAGCAGCTCGCTGACCTCGGTGGGAAGGGTTCAATGCGATAATCCACTTAAAAAACTTGCAGAGTGCCTGCCACCAGAGTGTTAAGAGCAGGAGTAAGAGAAACAGATGTAAAAGCTGCTTCATTGAGGTATAATTCACATACAGTGAAATCCACCTGTTTGAAATGATTGCAGTGTATTTGACGACATGCAGTTTTATGTCATAGCAGGGCTAATACTGCCCTCCCTTCCCTCTAAGCAGATTGCCCTGGCCCCAGGGAAGCTGGGCTCCTGCTTCAAGGTTTGAACACTCTAGGCAGGAACGCCAGGTGATGGCCCAGCCCTGGCCTCTCCTTCACCTTCCTGTGCCCCTTATTAGCAGGACCACAGCCTTAGCCAGGCACGGCGCTGGGCAGTGTCTGCGCCCAGCCCTGAGGTCCCTGGAGGGCTCTCGGCCAAATGGGTGACAGCAGGACAAGAATGCAGGGAGCCCCCCTCCCAGCTCTCCAGCCATCTTGCCCTCACCCTGACCCCGAGGGTGAGCAGGGGGTGCCCTGCCCTCTCACTGTGGCTCCTTCATGGGGCATCTGGGCTGCACAGGCAAGTCCTCTGAAGACCTGGATTCAGAGGCAGGAGAGGGCGAAGCCGGAGCGGGGCTATTTTTACTTCAGGATGCCCTTCAGCAGCTGAGAGTCTGCTCTTCCCTCCTCTCCTTGGGCCCCGATCTCTGCACTCACCGTGCTCTCTGGCCCGGTTCTGGGGGTGAGTCAGCCTGCTCCTCTGTATCGGCATGTGTGCCAGAGGCACGGGACCGCGTGTGTATGTGCAGGATGTGGGTATGTGTGTATATGGCATGTGTCTGCAGGACTATATACACACATGCAGCATGCATGCAGGGATGTTTGCATGTGTGCAAATGCACATGTGTCTGCAGGACTCCGTGTGTGTCTGCACATGTGTGTATATATGAATATGCAAGAGCGCACATCTGCAAAGACACTTCTGTAATTCTAGTGTGATTTTCAGTGTGCATGCACGCATGTGCCGAATACATGAGCTCTTGCTTGTGAACATGCAAGGGTGTGTGTGCAAGAGCACCTGTTTACACAAATTCTTAAACCACGGCAGGGGAGGAACCGCAGCTGGCAGGCCAGTGTTCAGAAATGTAGTCTGCCAAGGGGATCAGGCATCTCCCAGCTCTAGGGCTGCTCTGTGCCCTCTGTTTATTAATCTCCTTCATGAATATTAGTCAGTCAGTTGAGTCCTGATCAGACTAAGTGCTTTGCTACATTATCTCACCTAATCACAACCTTAGGGTGCATTATCACCCCATTTTACAGACGAGAAGTCCAAGGCTGAGGCAGTAATAACTTGAAGAAGCAGAACCAGATCTGACTGGTTTCCAAGTCTTTGCTTTGTGTTCTCCATATTGTCTGCCTACGATGATTGCAAACACACACACACACACACACACACACACACACACACACGTGCATGCGCGTGCCCAGCACATATTGATAGTTCCTACTTAGTGCCGGTGGGCTGCTATTGCCGTCTGGGAACATCTGGAGTGTGGACTTGGCTCGGGAGATCATTGAAGGTTGGCCTTGAGTGCAAATGCTCAACCCAGAATCCTTATTCACAAAGGCGGGCAGGGAGGTGGGCCTGGGGCTTCGGGCGCATTTTGCTGAGGCTCCCCAAGGAGAATGTCGGGGCGAGCTCAGCTCTCCATGCACCCACAGGACATGCTGGTCCTCTACTTAGAGACCAAGCTAGCCCTGAAGCCTTGGCAAGAGAACAGCCCTCCGTGGCAGCCAAGATGTGGGGACCCCTTGCCCTCGCCTGCTCCCACCAGCCTGGGAGGGACCCAGCTGTGCCCTCTCATTTCTCTGCCATCCAGACCCAAGCCGCTGCAGGGAGGGAGGAGGAGGGACCGGAGGGACTCCGCCTGGGAGCCCCTTGAAAAGTAAACAGCTGTGCTTTGTGCCTGTTGAACCAAAGAGACCTGTCAACCCACTAAACCACCCGTTTCTCCTGTTGGCCATAAAATAAATTAGCCCTGGAAATAGTGGGAGCTGTGAGCTGGCTTCCAGGGCCCCTTTGGAAAGGTCATAGGTCATCTCAATCATAAATCAGTGAATGGTGAGGCACGCACTCAGGTCAGAATGGTCCAGGGGAGGAGTCTCAGGCTCTGGAGTGGGGGTGGGGGGATTGGCACACCACATCTTAGGAGACTCCCAATTCCCTGCAAGAAGGGGGCTATGTGCCCACGTTGGATGGAGAGCGGTGCCTCATTCGGCAAAGTCAATGCCGGTGTGAGGAGGGACTGAGCCCTCTCATTCCCCACCTCCTGCTGGCTCTCTGTCCTGCTGCTGGGAGGCAGCCGCCGCCTCCTCCTTCGCTCTCCTCGCACAGCTGTGGGTCAGTTGGCCAGGCAGGAGGTCCCAACCTGTGTACAGAGCTCAGGAACCTGGGTCTCTGTCTTGGCTCTGTCACCCGGCAGCTGGTGATGTTGGGTAATGCCTTCACTGCCCCCCAGCCCCAGGCCCTGGGCACCGTGGCTGCATACCCATCAGTCTAGGTGAAAATGACCACCAGCTGTGCACCCCTTGGCTCACAGAGCCCCTGTCCACCTCTTGTCTTTTGCCTTCAGCACTGAGCAGTGGTTGGAGAGGCTGTGATGGGTCTGATGGGGGTGATCATGGCTCCAATCCGGTGTGCCCTCCCCAGCAGTGCCTGTTCAGTCCTCTGGGCAGCAGACCCTGGGAGTTGGGAATGGGAGAGGTTTATTGGGGGCAACGCCTGTGAAAACGTGGAGGGACAAGAGTGGGCAGGACAGCCTCAGAGCAGTCACGTGCCCGACATGATCCAGTCTCAGCCAACTCTGCAGGGAGTTCCGGAGCAGAGAGGAATAGCCAGGCCCTCGTGCAACCCTGCTCGTCCCTGCTGGGAGGGGGGCTGCCCCGGAAGTGCATGGCCTTGACCGGAAGTGGAGGTGGCCCCTGAAGGTTCTGCACGGAGGCTGGAGGCTCCTCCCTCCCACAGCTGAATGGTGGGTTCTCTCTTGAAAAGAGATGGGGGAGGCGTCTGCACGGCTGCCACACCAGCTGTGTGACTGCGGGCACGTGACCACCAGCTCTGACCTGCCTCCTGGTCGTGGATGGTGAACAGGCCTGCCCATGGCATCTACAAGGCCCCTAGCACAGTGCCTGCGACACGGAGGTGGTGTGCAGCGCTCACTAGGGCTACTGCCATGTATTTAAATCGTTGTTGGTGAGCTTTCTCCCCAGTTGTTGAGATTTAAGTCCTGGAGAGGAGCTTTCACTCCGATCTTCTCTCACCCTGGGCTGTTGGCTGAGTCATAGGAGGCTCTCACCAACAATGCCTAGTGTGTGTGTGTGTGTGTGTGTGTGTGTGTGTGTGTGTGAGCATCAGCGGATGGGGACTGGAGAAGATACAGCTTCCGTGGCGCCTGGTCTATTTCCATCCCCAGGAGCCAGCCTGTTAATTCTAGATCTATGGTGTTATGAGATGAATTGTTTTCCCTGAAAAAATGCATATATCAGAGTCTTAGCCTCCAGTACCTCAGAATGCAACTGTATTTGGAGATAAGGTCCCTTAAAAGGTAATTAAACTAAGTTGAGGTCATTAGCATGGGCCCTGGCCCCATATGACTGGCATCCATAGAAGAGGAGAAAACTGGGACACAGAGGGAAGATGGTGTGATCACACAAGGAACAAACAGACACCTACAAGCCAAGGAGAGAGGCCTGGAGTAGCTCCTTCCCTCGCGTGGCTCTCAGAAGGAACCAGCACTGCTGACACCTGATTCTTGGACTTCCAGCCTCCAGGACTGGGCGACATTAAGTCTGTTATTGAAGCCCCCCAGCTGCGGTACTTGGTCACGGCAGCTTGAGCTGACTGAGACACATGGTGAAAGGTGCATCCGCTGGAGCACTTTCAATTGCAAGTAAGATATGTGACCAAGAGTGGCTCACAGAGACATTCAATTATACGTGATGGCAAGAAGCCTGGAGGCAGAAGATCCCACAGTGTCATCAAGGATGCGGCCCCTTCCCAGCCCTGTACTCGGTCTCCCAAGTGGGCTTTTGGTCTTTGGGCTACTTTTGAAGGGTGGTCTGGAAGGGCCTCTCTGAAGAGGTGACATTTGATCGAGACTTGCAGGTTGAGGAGATGCTGGCTATGGGTAGGGCTAGAGAATGGCCTGCTTTTATTGTTGGGGAGCCAGCAACTGTGCCCCACTTGGTACTTGGGCTGGAGAATTATTGGCCACTGACTTTGACTCCCAGCCCAAGGCCACCGTGTCCAGGGCTCGCCTTCAGGCAGTGCCAGGCATCCATCCAGCACAGATACTCATCAGATTTGACTGTTTCTCATTTCTGGCAACATCAGTTGAAGGATATGCAAATAAGAAAATCAACTGAATTTGTTTCACAAAGAATGACATTTAATCAGCACAATAAATACTTACATATATATAGTAGTTGGCTGCATAAAACGACAGTTAATGGAAAAGAAAGGGTAGAAGAAAAAGTTTGAAGGGCAGACAAATAAAAAAGGAGAGGAACATGAAGAGACCCTGGTTGTAATAGGATGAATAAAGAGCCAAGGGGTTTGGAGACCTGAGGCTGTTTGTTCACTCACTCATTCATTCATTCATTCATTCATTCAACAAGTATTTATTGAGATCCTACTAGGGTGCAGGGACAACACTAGATGCTGAAAACATGGGAGTGATCAAAACATACTGCCCCTGCTCACAGGGACTTCTCATGCACGGAGAAGACAGCCATGACACAGCCTCACAGGGAAACATATAGTTGCAAACTATAATGAATGCTGTGATGAGGGCAGGAGGTGGAGAAGTTTTTCTGGAGAAACTGAGGAAGCAACAGGATCCGCAGGTGAGCAGGACTTAACAAGGCAAAGGGGTGGGTTGAGGGCTGGGGTTTCCAAAACGGGGAGCAGCCTCTGCAAAGGCCCCAAGGGAGGCAGAAGCATGGCTCCCTCCAGGCACCGAGGAAGGCCGGTGAGACTGGAACGCAGAGATGGGAGGAGAGCAGGCAGAGCCGGGTCACACGGAGCCTACTGGGCCAGGGTGAAGAGCTGAGCACAGGATCAGAGCTCAGAGTTTAGCTTCCTTTGGCTTCTGACTGGACTGTGAGGGCAAGATGGAGGCAGAAATGGTCAAGAGGCCTTGGAGCGTGCGTGGGCAAGAGATGAAGTGGCCTGGACTTGGTATGGGTTTCTCAACCTCGGCACCGCCGACTCTCTGGGCTGGGAGTGAGGCCCACTGTTGTGAGGGGCCGCCTTGCGCAGCGTAGGGGGTTTAGCAGCGGCCCTGGCCTCTACCTACCAGACACCAATAACGCACCTCCCCCCCAAGTCGTAATAATAAAAAATGTCTCTCGGCATTGCCCAACGGCCTCTGGGGAGCACCCCTGTTGGGAGCCTTGGACTAGGAGGAGGATGGAGAAACAGAGAGACGCGAATGGCTTGGATGAAAGTTGAGGGGGAAGTGACCAGGACGTGCAGTTGAACGTGCGGGGAGCGGGAGAGAAGGTGCTGGGATCACCGCAGGCAGCTGGCGGGTGCCGCAGCCACTCGCTGACAGGGGAGCAATGAGGGGAAGTCCAGTGTGGGTGGCACGGGGCATGGAGGCACGTCTGGGTCCTACTCTGAACCAGCGATGAGACCTCAGGCATGTTACTTCCTCTTACTTGGGACAATGTTTGTGCTACACCCGGAGCAGCAAACAGGAAAAGGTGCCCCTTGTCCTCTGAGGCGGACTAACGGTCAGCTGCGGTTCTCTGGGCCTGGACACTTCTTCACACAGGGCCCTGGACAGCTGCCGGCGAGCGGAGAGAGAAAGCCCCTTGCCGGTCCTGAACTTGAAACTTATTTCAACCTTTCCAATTGCCCAATGTTGACACTTTTTTAATATGTGCCAACGTGTGCTCGATGAATTCTGAGCAACGGGGTCTGGAGCAGGAGTGAGGATTCCCAACCTTCGGGCCACGTTCCACTCTTTCTCTGCCATCTCCCCAGAGGACACGGCAACACCACGGGAGTTTCCCATTCCTGCCTCAGTGACAACGCACAGGCCTTTGGAAGTCTTGGGTGGCAGCCCCCAGAGGCGCTGGGAGTGACCCTCTGTCTCAGCCTTTGCCCCGTCTTCCCTGGCTCCGGCACGGCGTCTCCGCAGCTGTCATTCTGCCGCACGTGCCCTGCGCCGCGTCCCTGCACTCTCTGTTACACCCTGTTTAATCACACGGCAGAGTGAAAGCAGATATTCTTTTTTTCATTTTTATTCAAAAGCAGTTATGCTTCCTGTTAATGCTTCCAAAAGCAGATGCATGAAATGTGAATTTTAAAATATTTGTCTTCCTTCCAATTCTAACGGATGTAGCAAGCCCACGGTTAGCATCACCCCATCTTCCCCTTGTGTGTAGAACTAGGAGCTTCCCCCAAGGAGCTAGCCGAGTGTAACCCTCTGGGAACTGACTGTTTGGAAATAGGGTCTTTGCAGATGGAGTGTGAGAAGGTGAGGTTGCTGAGTTAGGTGGCCCTCGGCCAGTGGCTGGTACGCTTCGGGAGATGTGGGCGCAGACACGGGGAGAACCCTGGCGACGCGGCAGAGCGCGGAGTGGTGGCTCCACGAGCCCGGGATCGTCGGGGCTTGTCAGCAGCGCCAGACGCGAGGCAAGAGGCACAGAGCAGGCTCTCCCTCCAGTTCCCAGAAGCCAACCCGCTCACACCTGGGCTGCAGACTTTCAAGCCCCTGTTTTGGGGTTCTGTGTTACCGTAGCCCTGGGAAACCAGTCTGATGCCCGACCCCAGTTCCCTGGAAAGAAGTTGCTGTTTCTGTCTGCGCTGTGTGTGGACTTTTCCTCTCTGGTTCGGTGACTCCCGTGGAGAAACAGCCCGCCTCCCCGCCATTCACCACCTCGCCCTTGGTCCCAGGCTGCACACCTGCTCTGAGGCCCCAGGCTCCTGGGCCAGGAAGTTGGGGAGCAGGATGTGCCTCAAGGGCCCCCCAGGGTGGCCGCAGCGATCTTGGCCTCCAGGAAGTCACTCCCTTGCGCAGGATCTGACCTGCACTTATCCCACTCGCCTCACTCACCTCGCCCTGGCCCCAGCCCTGGATCCTGTCTTTGTTTAAAATGTTGATATTTTGTTCGTCATGAATGGGCCAGGTGGGGACTATGGCCAACGGGGGAGGAGCTTGCCAGCGCCCAGCTCGAAGGTCTCCTCTGGAAGGAGTTCGTGGACCCAGACTCCACCAGGCCTCCCTGCCACAGACCACCTAGCACCAGCACTTCTCCCTGCCAGAGACCACCTAGCACCTAGTACCTCTCCCTGCCAGAGACCACTTAGCACCAGCACTTCTCCCTGCCAAATACCACCTAGCACCTAGCACTTCTCCCTGCCAGAGACCACTTAGCACCAGCACTTCTCCCTGCCAGAGACCACCTAGCACCAGCACTTGTCCCTGCCAGAGACCACCTAGCATCTAGCACTTCTCCCTGCCAGAGACCACCTAGCATCTAGCACTTCTCCCTGCCAGAGACCACCTAGCATCTAGCACTTCTCCCTTGAAGTTCTTAGTATCATTGTAATTAGCTGATTTATTGTATGATTTGTTTATCAGAGTCAGCCTCCCAGATGGAGGGGGCATTCCTCAAGGGCAGGACTGCGTCCCCGGCACCTACCCTGCCCGGCACTTCGCGTTGCTCCATTACCATTCATTGAGGGGATGGATAACTGCATAAGTAATGCCACACCTGACTTGCAGAGCTGACTGACGGGAGAAGTGAGGCGATCATGTGTGAAAATGAGCCTGTTTTGTTTCTCTAGCCCGCCCCCCAGAGGGGCGCAGAGTCCTCCTTGCAGGCTGACCAGGCCTACCATTTACCAATTTACGTATTTACACATCACTTCGCTTTGCTTCGCTTGTGGGATAAGGTGGGACACTGTCCCAGGGGCCTCTCTGAGCCCCCGGCAGCTTTCCTCCCTCCCCGGCCCGTTACCCACCACCCACCAGCCCGGGCAGCCGGTCCCGGGCGGGAGGGGCCTGTGGTCCTCCCCAGGGGGCCCCACGGGGAAGAGACTGTTCATTGCCAAGGGCGAAGGTCAGACTTGGCCAAAGGCACCGCATTTCTGGCCCCGTGTTGCCGGAGGAAGCCAACTGTGCAAAAGGTCAGGAGGCCGTGGGGTGAGAGTGGGAGAGCTGACGTTCCCGAGGGACTCGAAGCAACAGGATTTCCTGGCATGGGACGATGACTTTCTCACGTTACGTGGCCAGATTTGCTTCCTGCTATTCTTAACCGTGTGAGCATGACAAAGAGGTTTCTTTAATGGGAACGAGCGAAGACGTTTTCCAGGGAACTGGTGAGGCTGGGGCTGGGCTGGCTCCACCTGCCTTCGCCAGCAGCTGGAGTGAGCGGCCTCACCCCTCCGAGCCTCAGTTGCCTTTTCTGTAACAGCGGGAAGGTGGGTGGGAAAAGCCGGAGCTGGGTGGGGAAGTGAATGGTTTCATGGGCTGTTCTGCAAACCTGAAGAGTGTCCTTTGCGTTTCCACCCCTCCCCCAGCCCAGCCCCTCGGGCCACCTTCCTCAGCTGAGAAGGCCTCAGGGATTCCCAGGGGAAGCCCCCTTTCTGCCCCACGTCCCCTCCACTAGTTGGCTTCTGTTCCTTAAGTTCCTCCTCCACTCCAGCCGCCCGAGTCCCGCAGTGGCCTGGTCTGCCTCCGCACCCCTTCATAGCAGCTGCCAGAACCTTCCAGACCCCACTCCGGGCTTACCGCCGGACACCCTTAGTGCGGCTGCGCTTGGACGCAGGGTCCCTCCTGCACGCACCCTTTGGCGCTACTCTGCCCCGACCGGGTCGTGCCAGCAGGAGCCCTTGCGCTGCAGGGGACAGTCTCTGCAGCCACGCCGGAGGGAGGGCCCAGGTGTACCTCTCCGAGTCTCCGTGCCAAGGTTTACAGCAGAAGCGACCACACCGCGTCCTTTACTGCCCAGGAGGACGAAGGCAGGGAGGAACCTCAGGCCTTCGACAGCTGTGGTGCCCTCGGCTGGTGGTGCCCTGGAGTTCGCGGCGCTGGGTGTGAGGACACGGGCCCGCCAGGCCGCTGGCCTCGGTCCGACCTCTGCCGCCTCTGGCCTGGCCCTCACTACTGCAGCCACGTGTCCCCAGATTCTTCTCTCCAGCCCCCACAGGGGAGCCAGCGGCCTGGAACTAGACTGCCGGGGGCCTGGGTGAGTTACTTCAGCGTGCCGGGCCTCGTCTCCTCACCTGTGAAGTGCCAAATATTGCAAACTCCATCCAGTGCACAGGTTCCTCATGCAGAGGCCACTCACCCCAGCACACAGAATCATCTTGCGTCAGGAAGTCGGAAGAGCAAACCCAGCAAGCGTTACTCCCAGGGGCCAAGAACTGAATGGTCCGACGTGACTGGGAATCACGGAGGGTCTTGCCTCCGCTGTTCAGCCCCCCACTGGCCCCTTCCGTCTCTGGGGACAGTCACCCTGAGGAACTCTGCTGGACACACGGGCTCATACTCAGGGAGTGAGTTTTGTTGCTTGGAAGCATTGCTGCTGTTTCCAAGAACAGGTGGATTCTCCTGCCTCTCGTCCGTCCCTTCTTCCAGATTCCCCCGAACAATCCGAATCCGGCGCCTTGGCCCGGGAGCAAGCGGCGGCAGATGCAGAGTGTGCCCTGTGCTGGGCAGACATCCGCCACCCTTCCTGTTTGGTGACTCTGAGCAAGTCACCCAACCACGCTCAGCCTTGGCCTCCCTTCTGGAATCTGCGGAGAGGGAGGGTTTGTTCCGGCAGCTTCGGGCCCACTGCTCCCAGCACCGTGCGGGCACGTGGCGCACAAGCAGGAGCTCCCGGTCCCGAGAAGCTGCTGGGCTGAAGAAGGCGGGGAGCAGGTGTGGGCGTGTCCCCAGGCACCCTCGGTGGTTGCTCAATTTAGTGTTCCTCATCGAGCATCCTTTAGATCAAACCACCTCCCTTCTCAGAAGTGTGCACTGGCTTCCTGGCTCCCCGGAATGTAACCCCGATTCTTTAATCTGGCCATCAAGGCCCTCATTTCCCCAAATGCCTTTTCAGCCAACTTTTCTACGCTTCAATAAGCCACTTCATAAATATTTAAAGGATGAGTGAATACAAGAGTCTAGCGTTATGTGGCTAAAAATCTGGGCCCAGTTCCCAAAAAAACTCCTAAGCTAATTGAGAGCAAGGCTTAAGATACCAGAAAAAAGGAAAAATAGCCACTTACACTGAGTGGCCAGATTATTATGATCTCTGAACGCATAATAATGTGGCCACTCAGTATACATATATATTTATTAGAGGCCCGGTGCATGAATTCGTGCATGGGTGGGGTCCGGCCAGCCTGGCCAGGGGGAGGGGAGGGAGAGGGAGAGAGAGAAACATCGATGTGATAGAGAAACATTGATTAGTGGCCTCCCACATACACCCCAACCAGGGATCAAGCTCTCAACCTTGGCATGTGCTCTGACTGAGAATCAAACCTACCACGTTTTGGTGCCACACCAGCGAGGACAGGCCAGCCCATTTCAACAGGGCCCTTTGTCACGGGCAGGCCTGTACCATCGGCCAGGCTGGACTACTCAGGGGCCACTCTGTGTGGTTGGCAGGTATGAGTACGTCCATGATACTTGGACCCAAGAAATGCCACATTCATGTATCTACATGCAGTTAAATCAGTCTCAAGACTCCCACTCACCAAAGTGGACAGAAATCCCAGTATCAGTCATTTGTTGGTATTCCCAGCCCCTTATTGAGGTGCTTTGGAGGTCCCCCCAAGAAGCCTCAGTTAGTGGTGCTGCTGTGCTGCTGAGGGTCAGGGAGCCCCCCTTTCCCACCCCCCTCTCCACACCTTTAGGACAGACCTGTCAATCAGGTCCGCCAGCCTGGCATCTCCCCAGGTCAGCATTGCCCTCCCAGGAGGGGCGTCTCCTGCTGACCCGCCCTTCCCCGCGGCAGCCAGCCTGCAGGACCCAGAGAACCCAGCCCAGGGCAGCCGTTTCCATGATGGGCTGGGCCCCCTGAGTGTTTCTGCGTCTGTGAGGCGGGGTCCCAGGGCCCTCTCTGCTTTGGTCCCCTCCGCCTTCCTCACTGGCCATCTGACCGGGGCCACACCCTTCTCTCCGCTCGCTGTACCAAAGCCTCTGCTCCTCTTCTCTTTGGAACTTGATAGCTGAGTCCTCCTTGTTGGGACCCAGACTCCAAACCTACAAGGTGACTGGCAGAGTTTGGAGCTCGGTGCCTGGCTGCCTCAGAGAGCAATTCATTCGCAGTGAAAAGGCTAAGACAGCAGCACATTTTCGGAAAATCCCCATTACACAGGGATTTTATTTAACACACAGCAAAGCCCCGAGAAAGCAATGCTGCTGCCATCACCCCCACTGAGCAGGTAGGGAACTGACTTAGAAGGATTAATTGTCATGTGGCTCGTGAGGGGAGAGCGTCGGTTTTGGTTCCAGGTTCAAGTCCACGCTTCTGGCCCCCATTCTGTAGTAGCTCTTAAAGTAACAGCTGACTGCTTCTGGGCCTCAGTTTCCTCACCTGCCTCCCCCAAAGGCAGGCTGAACCCCGCGAAGCCGCCTGGCTTGTGGCAGCCGCAGCCGTGGCCCCGGCTCTGGCTGCAGTGGAGTCTGCCCTGCAGCTGTTTGACACATTTATGCTCAGCCTCAGGCTCCTTGTCATGAGGAAGTGACCCTGATCTGGGGGCACCTTATCTTGGGGCTCTGCAGTCATAAATGAGCCGACAGTTCCCCAGCCCCCTCTCAGAGGTGGCAACTCCAATAACTCCCTCTGAGATATCAAAGCGGCCAATGACCCTGAGGAGAGCAGCCCCGCCAGCAGGACACACCGCTGCTCCTCCCTGGCGGCGGGCGCATTCCCCGGGCCCCGCTGGCCTCTGAGTGCAGCCTTTGACACTGTAGATCATTTTTAGTAGCTTCTGCGCCCCCCCCCCCCCCCCCCCCCCCCAGGGACCTTGAAGAAGAGATGCCTAAGCTCCACCTGGTCTGTGCCCGAGTGGAGGCGGCGAGGAGGGGAGCTTCCTCCTGCCTCCAACGCGGCTGCCTTTGTTTCATTTAATCGCCAGCCTGCTTTTTCCGCTGTTTAATCTCAGAGTGAAAACCACCAAAAGCAACTCTTTTTTTCCTCCTCTGACTGCTGGCCTGGCCAGTAACAAGTCACCATGCAAACTCGTCTGGCCCCTGGGCCGCTAGTCGTAAAAGCATTCCGTGGGCGGCGTGAGTCAATCCCATCTTGCTTGGACAGCATGCAGCACTTGTCGGTTTCCCGTGCGGCCGCACTGTCCCCCGGAGGGGACATCTGGACTGAGGGACTGACAAGTGGATTCCACAGCCGGGCCCTGCCGCTCAGCGGTTCCAGCCCAGCATGGCCCACAGCCGCCCACGAGGACACGCCGTGTCTTTCTGCACATCCCCACGTACACACACCACTGCCTCAGCTCGTGACCGCACTCCCGCTGGTGTGAACTCTGACAGCTCGGGTGGTGCGGGCCTCACTAGGAGGGTCCTCAGCGCACCACGCCGCCTGAAGCGCCTCCCCGCTCCGGCTGTTCCGGAGCCTTCCTGCTGGGCTCCCCACCCGCCCACGCAGAGGTGGCTGGTCTCTGTTCCAGGGAGGCCTGGCAGGATGGCACACCCTCCCCACCCTCTTGCCTAATTTACTGGACTTCTAAACACATTTATTTACTGTGCTATCCACACCACACCAAACATCTGGAGGGAACCTGGGGGGAAATCCACCAAGAATTTACATGTTTATCTTGCACTGTAACTTTGAAAATCAAATCAGGAAAAGTTCACATGTCCAGCCAATTTCTTCGTCATGTACAGCCCTAAACCAACATGTGAACCATAGAGCGGTGGTTCTCAACCTTTCTAATGCCGCGACCCTTTAATACGGTTCCTCATGTTGTGGTGACCCCCAACCATAAAATTATTTTCGTTGCTACTTCAGAACTGTAATTTGGCTACTGTTAATGAATCGTGATGTAAATATCTGTGTTTTCCGATGGTCTTAGGCTCTACAGTAGCAGGGTCGCCTAAGACCATCGGAAACTTGAGCAGAGGAGACATGCACTGCGCAGCTGGTTTTGCACGTAGGGTTCGTGGTGCCCCGGACCACAGGACTCTGGGGGCCCCCGGGGAGTGGGAGTTCGGGCTCAGAGGTTTGCAGCATGAGTACGAGATGAGCGTATTGTGCCTACGCCTGAGGCAGGGAGGGCGAGGTCAGCCCTGGAAGGCTATGCTTCCAGAGGTAGGTGGCCTTTAAGAACGTTGAGCCAGAACTTGCTTCCAATGCAGAGAGAAGCTACAGTGTTCAGGAAACACGGGCAACGAGGAGCCCTGTTGTGTTCCTTCTGATTCCACCGCTTTCCTGGACCAGCTCGCCACGTATGCTGGGATCTTTGCCCCAAATAAAGGGAAGGCAAGGCAGCCCATGGTTCCTTTTCCTTCCAGTCTTTCTCGGCAGCAAGCTGGAGGTTACAGCACGTGGGAAAAGTGTGTGCATAACAAGAAGTGAATGAAACAGCCAAGTTAGTGTTGTAGTATGCTCCCACTGCTCCAGTAATAATGAAATACATATGCATGTACAAGCTATGAAATACAAACTGCATAATTTTGGTAACTCTGCAGATGAGTTATGCTTCTTACATTTACATCTAAAACTGGCATTGCATGGTGTCAAGATGAGAGCAAACAGCATGCTAATAATTTTAAATGTTTACTTTGTTTACAAACACCAAGACAAGTCAAGAGAGAGAAAGCACAGAATAAAAGAAAATATTTTAACTCTAACACCTTCAGTGACACCTTGTCCTGCCTTTTAGCGGGGTCCCGTCCTCTGGCGTGCCTCGCGAATTACAACCAGGCGGCCTTCAGGCTCATGCAGGTGAGTCCCTGCGTACTCGCTGCACCCACAGCCACTGCCCTGGCCCCGAACACTGGGAGCCCTCACTGCTGTGCCTGCTGACGTCATTCTCAATGACTCATTCCTGCCCCACCCTGCTGTCTTTTCTAATGACATCTGCCCGCCCCCCCCCCCCCCGCCCCCTCAGGGTTTTCAGGAGGCACTATGGGCTTTGTAATTGGAAAGCTCATAACTGGAAGCTGTCATTGCTGTACTTAACGCACATCGTGCACAGCAGGTGTTCAATACATGCTTGTCGGGTGCCACTGATGGAACCATAGGCCCACGGCCGGGCTGGCTCTTACACCTCTGAGCATTTTCACGGTGGCATCGTGGCCCTGGGCAGGACAGGAGCACCATGAATGTTTGCTGGTGAAGATCTGGCTTCAGCATTTTGTTCAGGAAACTCTCTGTGGACAGTACAAGGCAAGTTCTGGCACTTGCTCTGGTCTCAGAGATTCCGCCTGGAAGACAAGCATGGCCGAGAGCTCCAGAGTAAGTGTTCAAAGGCACGTTAGACAACCCTCGCCTTCTCTAGTGGAGGAGTAGAGACAGGGGAGGGCGAAGTGACTTGGCCAAACCACAAATGAAGTGAACGGTTGTGGCCTCCTCTCCGCCCAGTACCCCTCTCCCTTGCCAGCTTCTTCATGTGGCCTGAGCATCGTCTCCGCCCTGTCTTAGGGGCGTCTCCACCCTGACTCGGGGGAGGGGGCATGGCTTGTGACTCAGGGTGAGCCAACAGGCATGCCCCATCCTTTGGTCAAGGTGCCTGATTCGAGGGCAAGCTTGTGACCTAGGGTAGGCCAGCCGGTGTGAAAGGGGCTTTTGCAGGGTGGGAAGGGAGGCAGAGCCTCTTTTTCGGGACCAGGGTGTGAGGAGATGTGGCATGGGCTGCGGCAGCCATCTCTGATATCCCGGCGGGACTGAGCCCGGGAGCCAGCCAGCACCCTTCAGGAGGAGGGGCAAAGGGAATGGCTGAGGATGGCACCAGAGCTGGAAGCCATTGGGAGGCACTGGATCCGCCCAGACCTGAAGCTGCCATAGCTATGGGAGGTTCATTATGTGAACCAACAGATTCTCTTTCCACGTGTGTTATTTTTAAAGCCCATTTGGGCATTTCTATTCCTTGCAACATAGATGGTACTGACAAACACAATAGAAAGGTGAGGAGACTCCTTCAGGACCTGGAGGCAGGCCTGGGACCCAGCTCTCCGGACTCCCCACCCAGGGTTGCTATAGCAATAACGCAGCCATAAGCCCCTGATAGGCATTTTTTGAAATGACCATCTGAACTAATGCTGCTGATAACAGGCACGGTGGCCACTCAGTGGGAGCAATAGCAAATGTGACAGAGACTCTGCATGTTACCACACTGGGAGGGAGTCAGGATTCCAACCGCTCTCCTGTCAGGGCCGGACTCTGCCTTCCATGTGACACTGCAGTGATTCCCACTTAGGGTCATGACAGTAGGTAGCATCCACCCAGGCAGAGTATCCGCAGACCACAGCGCCGCTGGAGCCTCCTGGGGCCATCAGGAGGGAGCGCGGGCACAGGGCATGGTGCTGAGCTCAGGGCAGTCTACACGCCATCAGCTCCAGTGATGGCCGCAATGAGCACTGTGTGGTGGAGAGCATTGGACCTGGGCCTCCTAGAGGTTGGAATTAGCACAACTAGGCCAGCCCACTCGTCTTCCCCGGCTGCACAGCCACCAGATGCAGACCCTTGGCCACACCAATTCCGCTCCCCTCCAGGCCACTGGGTCCCCATGTCCGACAACCTCTTTAGTTGTTGAGGAGACGGACCCCATGCCCTGCAGTCGCCCTTCCTGGCTGGGTGCTTTGGGCAAGTGCCAGGAGGAGAGGAAGAGCCCACGACACCTATCTGGTCTCCCAAGGGGCCTGGAGGGGTCTCTTCCTGAAGCCCTCCTGACGGGGTGACCAGATGAAGGAGCTTAGGGAGCCCGGCAACTGCACAGAGATCCTGCGGGGCCCAAGGGCGGCTTGGCGCGTCAAAGGGCCCTGGCGAGCTGATGACGGGAGTCTCTCACCAGCTGGAAGCCGGAAGCTAGCAAAGCTGGGGAGCCCTCTGGAGAGAGCTGGATCCTGATGACAGGCAGCTGCGGCGCTGGAGGCCATGGCATGGAGGCCTTGGGTCTGGTCCCAGGGGCTGGAGGCAGATGCTATGCTCCCAGGAGCATTCCTACTGCCGGCAGATGCCAGGGCAGCGTTACTACTGCAGTTAGCAAAGGTTTCCTTAGTTCTTTTGACGAGTCCCTTGGTCAAGTCACCTAATCTCCTGGAGCCTCTGTTTTGCCGTCTGTCAAATGGGTGTGTCACCTGTTAGGGGTGTTTTGGGTGGTCACTGAGCTCATGACCTGGCATGGGGAAGTGGGCTTCAATGAAGTTTCCTGCCCCCCTCACCCCGGGCTCAGCTCCCTGTGCCTCCCTCTGGTTTCATCTCGTGTCCCCACCCCATGTACTGCCTGCCTCGGGCTCAAAGGAGCAGTGCGGGTAAATCAAGCCCACATGTCTATCACTAGGCCTAAGTCTTCCCAGAGGACATTCCTTACTACAGTAGTAATGCTGCCAGCTCCTGGGACAGGATTGCACCACAGGGCAGGCTCCCCACCGGGCGGCTTAAAGGGCCAGCTCACAGACTCCTGGTTCCAGCTGTGGAGGTTCTCGGGTCCGCCAACGGTGGTGACAGCCGGCCTGGCCTTGTGTGAGCCTCGGCATGTTAGCAGCAGCAGCAGTGGCCGCAGAAACAAACAAACAGCAATCCCGCGTGGAGAAATGACGATGAGATGAGAGGGCCAGGGCCCAGCGCTTTAGTGAGACTCATTTCTCTTCGTTTCCAATCTGCTGCTTCTTGGCTATGAGGCCTCGGGCAGTTAGATCCTTTCCTGTCCACCTCGGTCTCCTCGATCCACAGTGTGTGTGGGAATCCCATCTGCCTCCCGGTCTGTGGGAAGGACACTCCGTTGACAGCACCGTTGTTACTTATCAAGTGCCACACATGTGCGTCGTGTCCTCCCCAGTTTCTGGAGAAAGGGGCTGTCATTGCCTCGAATTCCTAGAGGAGGAATTGCACTGTGTCTCCGGCTTGTTTCAGGTGCTTTCTCAGTGGTCACGTGCGACCATGGGCATTTGCCCTGCGCACCATACAGGGCAGGGCGTGGGCTGGGGCCCAAGCATCAGAGGTCCTGACGCTGTGCCAGCCACTCCCTCCCAACGGCCACCTCTGAGGCCTGCCTTCCCCGGCACACACGGTTCGGTCACAGATACAGGACTGCATTTGAGCGGATCTTTGTTGAGCCCCACTGGCTAAGGGAGGTCCCTTCATCTCACCAGCTCTGCCAGGATCCTGATTGTAGAAGAGGAAACTGAGGATCAGAGAGGCCCTAAACCTGCCCAGGTCACCCCGCGGGTGGGTGTGGGAGCCAGGAATCAAGCCTGGCTGACTTTGAAGCTGGTATTCTGTCCTCACCAGCCAGCATGTATGGCTCAGTCTAAAGCATCCCTCATCCCCAGAAAAAGAACAAAAGAATTCAGCACATGGCCCGTTCTCAGGCTGCAAAGGAAGGCACTTTTATTTATGACAACCGGCTGGCCAAGATCAAAACGACCAGTGGAAGAAGCCGGTCTCTTATGAACTAATTTGTCACCAGATCTCTCAAGAGAAGAGACTTTTTACCTGCCAGAGGAGGGAGAGGCCCACTCTTCCTTCTAAAATGCCTTTTGAAATTATTAGGGGAATTTAAAACAGTAGACATGTTTTCATCATGAAAATAATATGCTATTAGAGAAAATGTAGGAACTACAGAGAGGTGGGGACAGGGGGAGCCCCTAACCTGCCACCCAAAGAGAATTAGGAACCTGTTTGTTTCGTTCTCTGTATAAACTTCATTGCTTTTCAGCAAACATTTACTGAGATCTTCCCTATGAGGCTGCCAGAGCTGATTGAGGTAAAGTCTGTGCCCCAGGTATGCGTGGGTGTGAAGTCTTTATTGTACACTAGAGGCCTGGTGCACGAATTCGTGCATGGGTGGGGTCCCTCAGGGTGGCCCGCGGGGATCAGGCCCCAGCTCACACCTCCAGCCTCGCAGCCCCGCAGCCCTGGCTGGCTCTGCCCCTTCATCTGCTCCACCATCCTGCCTATGGGGCGATTGATTAGGGCCGGGGGGGCCCACCCGGCTCCCTCAGCACCTTGGAGCCCAGCGGTGGTAGGGGGCGGGGCCACTGATTGCCATCTGCAGAGCGATCAGGCCCCCACTTGCATTCGCCTTGGCCTGGCACCGCCCGCTCACCTGCTCCACCATCCCGCCACAGTTCCACTCTCATTGGGGCCCATTGGGGCTGGCAGCCCCTCCACTGCTGCCCGCTGCCAGTGCCACGTTGCCAACACCTGCCATGGTCCGCACTGCCCCCATGGTCAATGCACGTCATAGTGAGCAGTCGAACTCCCAGTCGAGGGGACAATTTGCATATTAGGCTTTTATCATATAGGACTAGAGGCCTGGTGCACAAAATTCTTGCACAGGGGTAGGGGGTCGCCTCAGTCCAGCCTGCAGCCTCTCCAATCTGGGACCCCTTGGGGGATGTCTGACTGCCAGTTTAGGCCCAATCCCTGTTGGACATCCCTCTCACAATCTGGAACCACTGGCTCCTAACTGCTCACCTATCTGCCTGCCTGATCGCCCCTAACTTCCCCCCTGCCGACCTGGTTGTCCCCAACTACCCCCCCTGCCAGCCTGGTTGCCCACAACTGCCTCCCCTGCTGGCCTGCTTGTCCCTCACTGCCCCCCTCTGCTGGCATGGTTGCCCCTCACTGCCCCCCCTGCCAGACTGGTTGCACCCAACTGCCCCCCCCCAACGGCCTGGTCACCCCCAACTGCCCCCCTGCTGGCCTGGTAGCTCCTCACTGATCCCCTCTGCCGACCTGGTCGCCCCACGCAGCCTGCTGGTCAGTCGTTTGGTCGTCCCTCGCTAACCCCCCTGCCGGCCTGGTCACCCCATGCAGCCTGTTGGTCAGTTGTTTGGTCATCCCTCGCTAACCCCCCTGCTGGCCTGGTCGCCCCATGCAGCCTGCTGTTCAGTTGTTACTGTGAGGGCGTTGTGACCAATTTGCATATTACCCTTTTATTAGTATAGATAGTTTCACACAGTATTCCACTTGAGGTCCCCTCAGCCACTGCCATGCACACCAGTTCCAGCCTTCTTGCAGGAGAGCATGGCCAGTGGTGGGCCACACTGCTTCTCCCTGCTGGGGGCCTGCGCTCACGCATGTGCAGCTCAGAAGTGCAGCGCACTCCACCCACGGACCTCCCTTCGATCAATGAGGATGGGAGCCGATGGACAAACGCTCCTCCTGTCCTCTCCGGGATGGACAGCTCACAGACATGCTGTATAAGGCTCCAGGGGGTGGAGCAGCAGTTCCCACAGTGATGATCAAGTCAGGAATGTACCCTTGAATTGCCTTTTCCTCCTCCCTTTCTCACTCTCTGGGCTGTCTCACTCTGGTTCCTGGTAACAGTTCCCAAATAAACTACCTGCAAGCCAGCTCCTGGCCCTGCTCCCAGGGAGCCCAGGGTAAGGCAGTGAGTGATCATGCTGTATATGCAGCTTTTTTTGAAAAACAAATTTAAAGATGTATTTGCATATTACCATCCACAATGGCACTACAACTGCCATTATTACATTCTATTCCTCCTTATCAATTAAAACATAAAGGAAATGGTGAGGGAAAGATATGTTACCATCACTAGTTAAGTTTATTTACTTGCCTTTCTTTGATTTATTGAAAACAGCCTGGAAGAATGGTTTCAGACTTTAACTTTTTATGTAGAAACTAGAGGCCTGGTGCACGAAATTTGTGCAAGAGTAGGCCTTCCTTCTCCCCGCTGCTGGCACCGGCTTCCCTCTGGCACCCAGAACCCTGGCTTCCCTCTGGCCGCTGGCAGTCACTTGGGACCCAGGCTTCCCTCTCAGCCCCAGCTTCATCTGGAAGGTTGTCCGGAAGGACATCCAGAAGGATGTCCAGTCTAACTAGCATATTATGCTTTTATTATTATAGATAATTTTAGATTTATAAGAGAGTTGCAAAGGTAATACAGGGAGTTCCTGTTATTCACAATTTCTTGTATTGCTTTGTCTGCTTCACACCTCACATGCTTTCCTAGGTGAGGTGGGAGGCCATGCCCACAGCCACCCCAGGGAATGGGCTACAACCAGTCTTGGTCAGCCCCAGACCCCTGCCACCTACAAGTCAGCGAATGGGCAGGCAGCCAGGTGCAGGCTAGGACAGCAAGGAGGTCTCGTGGGTCTTCTTGATCTTGAAAGACAACGTCCCTGTTCCTCCTCTGAGCAGGGTGGTGTCGAGAGGTCATGCTTAGAACAGCTGCTGCATCTTGCAGCCCGAGACCAGCTGCAGGAGGAGCCACGGGGACACCTGAGTGTAGAGCTGGAAGGTACAGTCTGCACCGCCTGCCTCTAGCTCTGTGAGATAACGCACTTTTCTGCTATCTCCCAGCTTTCCCAACTGTACACCTTTTGTTAGAAATTCTTTATAAGCATCGTCTTAATGTCTGCCTGACAGTCTGTCTAATGAATATCTTAATTTATTTAACCAAACCCCTCTTCTAAGACGTGTAGATTGTCTCTTGTGTTTCACTATTATGAGTGATGCTCTGGTAAGCACTTTTGTGTATAAAGCTTTTTAAATTTTACTTCATATACCCTCTGTGAAACTATTGGATTACAAGACATGAACCTCTTTAAGCCTCTTGATACATATGGTCAAACTGCCAATAGAATAATCACCCCATCAGCCCATCAGCCAGGTAGGAATATAACCTCATTTCATCAGCAGCAGCACTGGGGTTTCTGATCTTTTTTTAAAAATCACTGCTTATTTGATAATTAAGAAACAGAAGAGTGTTGATTGCATTTCCCTAATTACTTGGCCCCTTCCCTTCTTCTTGCTCAGGGGTCTACTGCCTCTTGATGTTATTGTGTCTTAAAGACCCGGTCGGGAGGAATCTTGGTCCCTATTAAATGCTGGTCCCCAAGAGGAGGCCAGGCCACATTTGTCCCCCTTCCTTGCTGCTTTTCTCCCCACGTGACTCCACGCTGCTTCTCCACTTCACACTTCCCCCAGGCCCTGCCGGAGTCCCACAGCAAGGGTGGGAATGGAAGCGGCTTCATCCCCTGCCCATTCCTGGGTCCGGGCACTACCTGAACACTGCGTGGAGGAGGATTCCAAGACCCCGTCTCTGCTCCTCAGAAACAGCCATGATGGCTTAGTGGTGATGTTGTGGGTACAGAAGCGGAATGCCCACATAATGCCCCGCATTTGTCTTCCCTCTACAGGGTCCTGCTCACAGCTCAGCACCATACCTGCCAAGCTAAACCCTGGGCAGCACTGCAGATCAGGGTCTGTCTGGGCTGGAAGAGAATGCTTACAATAAACACCTCCCAGCAGTGTTTCCTGAGCTCTTACAATGCGCAACCTCCATGCCGTGGGATGCAGGGACCCAGCTCAGGGCCTATCACATTCAAGATGCCTTCCCCGTGGTGAAGTCACGAGCAGCTTTAAGGCCAGAATGGAAGGTGCGGCCCCAGTGGCGTGGCAATGGTGTGCAAGCTCATGGCCTCCGTGGGCACTTTGCAGAGCTCTTTGAAAGAGCAGGGCTTTGCCCCCTGGCTCTGCCGTTACCCTGGGCCAGTGACTCACTCCCTGGGTTTTTCCCATCTGTGATAGCTCTTATGTCAGTACTAGAGGCCCGGTGCACAAAATTCATGCACTGGGGCGGGGGGGTTCCCTCGGCCCGCCTATGCCCTCTCACAGTCCGGGACCCCTCGGGGGATGTCCGCCTGCCGGCTTAGGCCCAATCCACGGGGAATCAGGCCTAAGCCAGAAGTCAGACATCCCTCTCAGAGTCTAGGACCCCTCACTCCTTACCACTCGGCTCACTGTTCCTTAGCACTGCCACTGCACTCACCAGCCGTTCGCCCGGCTTCTGGCTGAGTGGCCACTCCTCCTGTGGGAGTGCACTGACCACCAGGGGGCAGCTCCTGGTGGTCAGTGTGCATCATAGCAACTGGTCGTTCCGGTTGTTACGCCATAAAGGTTGCTTAGGCTTTTACTATATAGATTACTCTGTGCTTCTCTTTGAGAAACCCCATTGTATTTGTAGACCCCAGGACCATGGCCATGTTGTGCAATCTTAAAGGGGATGCGTAGTGAGCACTCAACAAGTCTGAACCTTCTGTAAAGGGTGGCTGTGCCTGGCACCCAGTAGGCACTCAACAAGTGAGGTTCTCCTCCCTCCCGGTTAAAGCCTGTTTGGGTCCATAACATACAGAAAAGCACTTAGCAAGCAGTCAAGGTCACCACCAACATTAAGTGTTAGTACAACTAATCAATCCTTTGGTGTCGGGTCCTGCGATAACCAAAGCTTCAGTATTCATTCACGCCCAAGCCTTTCCTGAGCTCCACGGTGTGCCAGGCAGGTGAGGGCAGTGGGGTGCCTGTAAGAATGAGGTTGGTCCGTGCTCCCAAGGAGCTCACATTACCCTCCAGTCTGAGATGGTCCCAGTCAGGCCAAAGCAGCAACTCGGTGCCCCATCTGGAAGGATGGGCCCTGGGATGGGGTACCAGGGGCATAGGCTGGAGTTCAGCCCCCCCCCTTCACCTCACCCCTTGACCAGCCCAAGCCACAGAGCTACACGTGCATGGTGGGGACAGGTGGCGTGGGCAGGGCAGGAAGCTGGGGAGCACAGGGCTACAGACCGGAAGATGCTTTGGCTCCTAAACCATCACTTAGACCCAAGATGGCTAGAGCTGGAAGGGCTCAGAGAAGCTATCCTGGCTACCTCCATAATGACAGCTAGGGAAACTGAGGCACAGAGGGGGAAGACCGTATGGTCAATTAGGAGCTGTCACCCCCACTCTCATGAGGGCTGCTCCCACTATTCTGGGTGGCCCCTGAGCCCGCCAACTAGAGGCAAGCCTACCCTTAGGCAGGTGGGAGACACAGGGAGGGGCAGCAGAGAGAAGGCAGGAGGAGGAAGCCACAGCTCCCGGTGGTGGCCCTGGGAAGACTGGGCCTGATCTGCTCATGGTCAGGGTCTCCAGATAGGACCGGGCCCTGCTCTCCATGGAGCCCCGGGAAACCCAACCTTCGGAGGTGTCTTCAGGTGTTACCTTGAACCCCCATAGCAGAAGCAGCCATATCACAACTCCTCTCCCAGTGGGGTGTGTGTGTCGGCGGGGAGGGTCTCCCAGCTCCCCTATGATGGGGAAGGGCCTCCAGCCTTGGAAAATCCCAGGGTCCATTGGGGCACTTAAGGTTTCAGGATGACTCCCTCCAGCCAATGACACAACCAAATGCCTACCCCTGCTCTTCCCTCAGGGGCAGAGGGAAGGGCTAGCTGTGAGCCCTATCGGAGGGACAGCCAGCTAGCATGCGATTTCTGCAGGGCCCCCTACGGTGGATGAGCCTCGCCCCTCCTCAGCCCCTATAAGATCTTCATCTTATCATCATCATCATCATCACCACCACCACCACTACCATCTGCTAGGCCAGACAGCCTCCTTGAAGGAGGTTCCACAAGCCCATGCCCATACCCCTCCCTCTTGTTGGGGTCCAGTGGGACCCCTACCTCTCACATGGACCCCTCCTCCCTCGCTCCCAACAGTGAGGTTCAAGAACTTACAGCATGAGACCATCTAGAGCAACTGAGAAATGCAGCTGAATCAGAAGCTACACTTAACAAGCTCTGTGCCCATTAAGGAAACATTTTATGTCAGAGCATCTTCAGATTTACAGAAAGTGTGAGCAGAGTGTAGAGTTCCCATGTTCTCCACACCCAGCCCCCCAGGCTGATTCTGAGCACATTAGAGTTTGAAGAACCCTGCTCTTCTCCCTGCTTCCTGTCCCTCCCATTCCTGATCTATCCACCCCCCCCCCGCCCCGCCCTCACAAGCTCAAGGCTGAGGCCAACAATAGCTTCTCAGAGCTCCCTCCCCTCCCACCAAGCCCCCCGCCCCCAGAACTCTGATGTCAAGATGCTCTGAGAGGCTTAGACCACCGTTCATGGAACGTCTGCTCTGTCCCTGACACAGTAGTACTCTTCACATACATTACTTTATAATTCTCAAAACATCTTTACAAGGCAGGCACTGTTCACACATTTCACAGATGAGGAACTGAGACACAGACTTTAAACAAAACCAGAATTTGAACTCAGATCCGCGTGCCTAAGCCCGTGGCCTTCTGCTATCCACACTGCACCAGGAACCGCTCATCCCTGTGTGGCTGCAGGCCTGGTCCCAGCCTCTGGCCAGCCAGCTGTGAGTTTCTCCGTCAGCCCTCCCAGGGGGTTTTCTGATCTGGAGGGCTTTGAGGGGGACCCCAGCCCTGGGACGCTCAGGGTCAAGGAGTGGCCTCAGCTGCACATGGTCCAGGGTGGCTGCCCAAACCCGCATGCCCGAAGACGCTGATCTGCCCTCACCGGGGAGGCCTTGCTCAGCCCAGGTGGACAGAACGTCCTGGCAGAGGCAGGCTTCCCAAGCACTCAGCAACCGGGACCTATCTCCCTTCGAGGCAAGACGGGGGAAAGGCTGGGAGCAGGGAGACCGAGTGGCTCCAAGGTGGCCCTCGGAAGAAGACTCTGGCCATTCGAGGACTTTACCAAGTCACTTCTTCCGGAAGCCTTCCTGGATGGAGGCCCACCCCACTGCTCCTGGATTCACTTGTTCACCCAATGGCGACTGACCATCCCGAGTCTTCCCCCCTGAGGAATGAGGAGACAGCTGGTGGGTGAAAGCATGTGGACTGGCACGTGCCACCACTCACCAGGTCTGCAACCTGGAACACATCACATCGTGTTGCTGACTCGCTTTCTGCACCTACACATGGGGTTGCAGTGTCTACTGACTTGCCATGGCTCAAACATACCCCAACTTGGTGATTCTTCTGACCATAAGCAAGACCACAACAGTAGCCATTAAAGCTCACGTTCATAAATCCTTTAAAAACTGATACGGACACTGGAGGGGGGAGATCTAAGACCTTGAACTTCAGAGAACATGGCAGACTGAATTAGTGTGGACCCCCTTCTGATGTAAACATAGACAACCACTGCGCACGAGTTAATGTGCCATTTAAAACATGTTTTAAACGCAGAGCTGCCCAGTGCCAGTTCCAGAGAGAACGGGGACCTTCCTCAGCTGGGGCTGATGCTGCAGCTGCTCATGGCGTTTCCAGGCTGGTGGGGCTGCGGGCTGGGGGCGGGGGGCTGGGGTTTAAGGCCCAGGTGGGGGGCAGGAGCTATGGCCTCTGGCCTGTCAGAAGGGAAGCTGGGGAGGAGACCCTTGCAGAAAGCTAAGACTCTTAAAAGGCAGCCACGGTATCTGAAACGGAACTAGAGATCTCCACCCACGCGCCCAAAAAAGGAGCCAGTCTCCTGTGCTCAGGGCTCGGGGTGGGATTTAAAACGCCTTCCGTGGGAATTTGAAATCTCAAGCTTCCGCCAGGTGCAGGTGTGGGGCTTAAAGGCACATGGGCAGGCAGCTTCAAGCAGCAAGCCCACGCTGAGAAATTAACACAGAACCCAGGCGACAGACGGGAGCCCCTGGAGGCCTGCCGTGGGAAGGCCCACCCTCTGCAGAGCTGGTCCCCACACGGACACGGGGGCGCTGGAAGAAACAGCAGCACTGAAGATGAGCTTCCAGTGCAGAACCAGGAGCCAAGGCAACCCCCAGGGAGGAGTCCACAGACACCGCACAGGGGACGGTTTGCACCCCGGGAATAGGAAGGAGCAAGAGAACAGCATAAGGAGACTACAGAGGACGGGCACTTCAAACAGTCACGGATCAAAGGACAAGGAAAATTAATAAAGACCTGGACACTGTAAAAGCCGCGATGTGCAAAAGCATCGCCTAGAAGGTCTGCACGTGACGGTACAGCCATGCCCATTAGGAATAGGTGAGCCGCCACAGCTACAAAAAGAATTGGTGAACCGGAAGAAAGCGTGGCAGGTGGGAAAGTTTGTATCGCATGGAAGCCTGATCAGGGCAGGGAACCCATGTCTCTGAATTACAGGCTAAGCAAGAAAATGTGACCGTGTGTGTGTGTGTGTGTGTGTGTGTGTGTGTGTGTGTGTTGGGGCGAGCAGAGATAACATGGATACGGTGGAGTGGGTCTGTTAAGAGGTGAGCGCCATGACCTTGCTTTAAGATTATGTCCTATCTGGTAGAACATTTCAGCATGTTTCACAATTGAGGTGGCCGACTTCATGTATTTTTGACAATTCTATCAAATCTTCAGCAATTACACTGCCCCCCTTCTGGGATGTCAGGACCAGCTGTTGGGACATCGGGGGTACACAGGGTCCCTGTTAATGGCTTGCCCGTGTTCTCACATCTGAGGGAGGGAGCCTGGGCTGGCGGGCACCGCTGGCGGGCTGGCTGATAGGAAAGAGAGAACATCAAAAAGGCACCCCGTGGCTCCTGGCCTCGGTGCTTCCCCTGTGCCTCACCCTGTCCACCTTTCATCTTTTCATCGTCATCTTAACAACCGTGCAAAGGCACCGCTTTGAAAGGTTGCTGGGGGGGGGGGGGGGGGGGGAAGAGCCACCGTGCCTGCCTCCCACGCGCGCTCTGTCCCACCCGGACCATCCCACAAAGGAGAAGGCTCCGCTTTGCCCTGCACTAAGCAAACACGACAGCCAAGGCATTGTGTCTTTGAAAGATGTTTAAGAACAAGTTTTGTAAGGCATCAAAGGAAAACGTCTCACTCTGAGCAGAACGCACCCGTTTCGGAGGACAGGCCCCCAGCCTCCGCAGTAGGAGCTGAGCAGCAGCGCGCTCAGCCTTGGCGCCTGGGAGCCCGTGGCCACGGGGAAATTCCTGACCTTCTCCGAGCTCAGCTTGGTGCCTGACAAACGGAGTGCCTTCCCCGTGGGGTGAGGGGTAAGTGAGACAGCTAGCGCCCGTGGAACATTGCTGCAAGCCAGAGTGGTCTTCTGGTTGTGCTTTTCGTATTAATGTCAGCGTGGCTGGTCCTCCGGCACGGGGCTGCCGGCGGGGGGAGGACCCCACCGTCACCACCACTCTGCTGGGCTGTGTCCAGGGTTCCAGGTACTGTATGCGCTCCGCCCACTCGGCAGCTGCCCGCCCAGGCAGCACTGGGACAGCCCCTCACTGCCGCCCACATCCCCTCTGCCTGCATCTGCCAGAGCACTTTAAATTCATGAATCATGTCACTGCCCTTTCCTCACCCCAAACCTTCAAGGCTTCCCAGCCCCACTTCAAATAGAAGCCAGTGTACTTCCCGTGGCCTAAAGCAAGGGGCCAGCCTCAACTCCTAGTCCTCTTCCCTCACTCACCATATCCCAGCCACACTCAACCTCAGGGCCTTTGCATATGTATGTCTCACCCCAGAACCCTCTCCCTAGCTTTTTGCAAGCCTGACCCTCATCTTCCTGGTTTCTCCTGGGGAAGGTCTTTGCTGAGAACTCTATATAGACTCTCCTTCCTCCACGCGGCCTGTGCTGTCTGCTCAACAGTCTTCTCCTTTCCTTCCACAGCCCGGTCGCGGCGTCGTTATGCATGAGGCGTCACTGTGTGTGCTGGCCGTCCTCCTCCCCCACAGGACTGCGCATTTCATGAGGTCAGGGACCATGTCAAGGTGTCCCCGGCACTTAGTGCAGTGCCTGGCGCAAAATGAGGATCAACGGTCTGGTGTTAGAGGAGACAGAAACAAAGCAAAACTGTGTATATGCTCAAGTTTGGAACTGATTGGGAGATAAAAACTCTGGCAGGTGAGGAGGAAAATACCAGTTCTGATGCAGAGGCACACTGAGGTTGTAGTGCAGTGGGTGGTGGCAAGGGGATTCGCCCCAAACTGGACTCCCCCCTCCAGTCACTGGCAGCTCTAAGTTCAGCCACATGCCGAGCTGGTGAGGGGTGGACTGCCCCCTCCTCCCACCAAGCCCTCCAGGCAGGTGGCTGCTGCCCCCTGGGGTGAGAGGGAAGGGGTGGGGCAGGAGGCCAGGTGCTGGGGGGGGGGGGAGAGGCTCCTGATGGTTCCTGAGAGGGGAAGGTGCCTTTTACCCTCCCGACACATAAGGCATTGAGGCGGATGAAATAGGTGAAGGCTCAGGAGGAGACTCCATCGGTACAAGTGAAAGACTGAGCGAATGGAGCCGTAGGTTGATTTAGGGAGCATGAGGGAGGTCAGGGGGCTTCCTGGAGGAGGCGCCAGGTGCGTCCTGAGAGAAGCAGCAGGAGAGGTGGAGAAGGTGTCCCCAGCGAGAAGTACATGGAGACCCAGGTTCAAGAGCAAGTCCCAGTGTCCCTGGTCCCCGGCTCGGTCAGCACCTGGAGAGCCCCAAGGTTCCCAGCAGGAGCGGCGCAGAGAAGGAGCAGCCGTGTTTGGGAATGCCTCCTCCCTGCCCCCAACAGCCATGGGGCAGCCACATCCCCTCTCCTTTCCAAGCGGATATTCCCGAGAGATCAGGCCTCTTGATTAGGGGATTGAATCGTGGGAGGCTTAGAAGAGCTCAGGGTGCATAGCTAAGCTGGACGGAGAGACGGCGCCGGCTGTTTACAAACACCGAAGGGAGGAAGCTGGGCGGAGGAAGGGCCACCAGGAGGTGACAGCTGACTCAGAGAGACACGGGCACATCAGCGTCCGCGTGTCCATGGCTTCATATGCGCATGCCCACACCGAGGGTCTGTCTGTGGAGGACTTTAGAGTAAACCTACTGCATGCATAGGAGGGACAGGCACAAACACACACTGCATGCACACACACGTGGCTCCCCGACCTATGTTTACAGACGAATCTCATCTACAGTGCATAGGAGCACAGGCTCTGTACATGTGGGTGTGTATGAAGTACATATGGAGTCATGTGTCCAGGACATGTCTAGTTTCATATATGGCATATAGCCATTGTGTGTATGTGTATAGCCAGACCCACATCTGGTACGCACACACACGTATGTGGTGCTTACATACAGACCTGATACTAATGCACATATAACAGCACACCCATATCACATATACCTACCTATCAGGTGTGTGCATGCACACCCACTCCAGTGTGTCATATGTGTCCCCATACATCTGTGACCTCACATCACTCAGAAAGGAAGAGAAACCGGAACAGACTGTCCCTGAGGAGTGTCAGCGCTCGCCTTCCTCCCCGGAGCACACGCTATCTGTGTGAGCAGTGGTAAACAATGACTCCTCTCTCCGGCAGCTGCCAGCGCGAATGGGCAGGCTCCTCTGGAAGCAGGTGATGGCGTCACAGCCAGAAGGAACAACACGTCCCCGCTGGGGC
Source organism: Eptesicus fuscus (assembly GCF_027574615.1). Taxonomy (NCBI): domain Eukaryota; kingdom Metazoa; phylum Chordata; class Mammalia; order Chiroptera; family Vespertilionidae; genus Eptesicus; species Eptesicus fuscus. The sequence continues at coordinate 8,269,608 of NC_072483.1, forward strand.
CCTGGATGAGACGGAAGCCTGGTCTATAGTAGGAAGCAGCCCTTGGTCCAGACAGGGACTTTCTGCGGCCACTAATGGCGTCTCCCTAACTCGCTCTGGGGCCGTCGGATCAGGTCCAGCAGGGAAACCGGCGCGAGCCTTGGCCACCGAGGCTGGGGAATCCCTGTTCTCCTCGCCTTCTCCATGGCCCAGCCTGACCTCCGGGACCCTCTGAGTCAGCAGCAAGTTGAGTTGTCCCACGAGGACACTCACCGGGCTGGCTGTGCGGGCGGCGGGTCTTTGCACGCTCCGCAGGAGCACCTCCAGGCAGCAGCGCCAGCCTCTCTGGAGAGACATGGCCATCACCCGGCTCGTCCAGACTTCAGGGCTGTTGGGGAACCTGACGGCAGCCGTCGTTCTTTCTAAGACGGCATCTGGAGGCGTGCTGCCCAGGAAGAGGTCTCAGCCTGTGTGGAGCCTGGCTCACCGGGAGGGGCCGGAGGATGACTGCTCGGAGGGACAGATGGGCAAGTGGACTTGGGCGTTGTCTGGTGGGGCCCTGCTCCTTCACCACTTCTTAGCCTGTCGCTTTAGCTTTTCCGAAAACCACTTCTTGAGTGACATCGGTCTCAGGGTTGGCGAAGCAGCACAATGGTGTTGAAAGTGACTCTTCCTAAATGGTGGAGCCCTACATCAATGCTACGTGATGGCGCAGACCGGGCAGCAGGCCACCTGATCTCCTAGCTGTGCTTTCCTGCCTATAAAACTTTTAATTTGGGACAAACAGGATGTGGTGATTATTACATAAATGCCTCCACCAATCCCTCTTCCTGGTGCACACGCCCCTGGGGTCCCTTCCACCTTGACTCTGGACTTGACCGTGTGTCTTGCTTGGGAGGAAGACATCAGCCGGCATGATGCAGCTGAGGACTGCTAAGTGCTCGCACACTGGGGCGGGCCCTCTGGGACTACTACTGCCCCGGGGTACGAGGGCGGGGCTATCCTGCCGAAGAGGCCGAGAGGAGGGCCAGGCGCACCAGCCAGCAGCCTTAGCTGGAGGCCACACAAGTGCGGGAGGCCCTGTGGGCCTCAGCCCAGGTGAGCCTCCAGCTGACCGGAACTGCATGAATGAACCTGGCAAGACCGGCCCCAACTACAGAGTCACGAGCAAACCCATGCTGCCAGTCACTGGATTTGGGGCAGCCTGCTCTTTGGCAACGGGAAACCAATACACAGACTGTCAGAGGCACAGGAAGACCCTATATTCTGCCCAGAGTTAGGGAAAGCTGATGGCTGAGTCGCGTGGAGGACTGCAACCTCCAGGGTTCCTCCCGCACCCCCGGGCCCTGCATCTGTCCATTCTGCCAGGCTTGACATTTCAAGGGCCCAGAAGGAAAACACTGCCTTGGCAGGCGTCACAGAATGGTACCTACACGGAATAGTTAACGCACTGATGTTCCAGAACGGGACACGGGGAAGGGCTGCCACGGTAGGTGATGGGATTCAGATGAGTCAGGAACGGAAACTACCCCCTTCAATAGGGAAATGGTGCCCGACTGGCATGGCTCAGTGGTTGAGTGTCAACCTATGAACCCGGAGGTCACAGTTCAATTCCCAGGCGGCTTGTGGGCTTGATCCCCAGTGTGAGGCATGTAGGAGGCAGCTGATCAATGATTCTCATCATTGATGTGTCTATCTCTCTCTCTCCCTCTCCCTTCCCCTCTGAAATCTGCCTAGTGGGTTTCTTTGGGCAAGTTGCTTAACCTGGTGAGCCTCAGCTTCCACATCTGTGAGAGAGGCAGAGTGTGCCCTCCTAGCAGGTGTCCTGGGTCCAACAGCCCCTAACCCGGAGCATCAGCAGTTCTTCTCTCCCGGCACCTGAGCACCTCCCTCGGGAGTCCAGGGAGGCCCGGCAGCTGCTTCTCCAGGGCTCGTGCACAGGTCTGAGTTGTTCGGATCAAGCTGGTGGCAGGGGCACAGGGTCTCCTGCAAGTGTGAACCTGGGAGAGGAGGAGGGAGGCAAGGGGAAGGGAGGCCCACCCTGGGCCTGTTTTCTGTCTGTCCATCCAGAGTGCCTGGTTCAAAGGCAGCCACAGCCCCTCAGAGGTGTTGCTGATCCCGGGACCCTTGACTCTGTCAGCAAGACCCCTGGCCGCACCCCCTTCACCTTTGATGGCTGACCTGTGGCCAAGAGGTCAGACACGTACATCAAAAAGCTGTGCTTCCCCAGCCCGGCCAGCGCTGAGGTCCCCTCGCAGCCAGGCCTGGAGGAGGGAGCAGATGCCGGCTCCTGCTCAGACCAGCTCCTTCGGGCTAAATGGGCACCTTGGTGTCCTTCCTGGCCCGGTCATTCATTTTGTTACTATACGAGTCTCCTAGGCTGCAGCAGAGCCACCAACAGGGTGGCTTCAAACAGCCTAAGTTTACCTCTCACGTGCTGGAGGCCACAGGTCCAGACCACGTGTGTCTGAGCTCTGGGCGATCCTTCCTGGCCTCCTCCTCCCCTGGTGTGGCTGCCCAGTGCACCGGCCTGTCTCTGCCGCTGTGCTCTCGCAGCTTTCTCTGTGTGCTGTCTCTGTGTCGCCCCCTCTTCTCCTAAGGACACCAGTCTCATTGAATTCGGGCCAGCCTCCTCCAGTCGGACTTCCCTTAACTTGCTTATACCTGCAAAGACCTTATTTCCACAAAAGGGTCACATTCACAGGTATTAGAACTTAGGACTTCAGCACCCCTTTCCAGGGGACACAATGGTACAAAACGTCTTTAGCCCGGTGACAAGCATAATAAGAGCAATGCAATCATCATCGTCATAAAGCACTTCCTTGTCCCAGAAACCATCCCCAGCATCTTACATATATTGATTGACCCACAGCCTCATGATAGCCCATGAGTAAGTATGGTTGTCACCGCTGCTTTGCCGTTGCGGAAGCTGAGGCACACAGAAGTTACCGGTGGTCCCGGGTCACACTGCCAGGTGGTATAGTCAACCAGCCTGACCACCACCCTCCGCTGCCCGCTCCGCAGCAGCGGCTCACTGGCATCCTGTGTGTGGGTGCCAGCCGGGCAGTGGGAGCTGCACCCCTCTCCTCACCTGCTCATCGCGCGATCCGGCCGCAGGTTTCCTATATTATGAATGACACGGGCTGGCCTCGGCGTTCATGCTGCTTCCTCTAAGGTTTTCCTCCATCGACTTAATAGCCACCAGGGTGACATGCCCCTTGAAAACACCACCAGGACCTGAGCCCCTTTGAAGCAGGAACAGAGGGTGGGTGCCGCCCCGCGCTCTCGGCACGTTTCTGATACGTCAGACAACTGGATAGGGGTGATGTGAGGCATAGACCCCAGGCCTGAGCCCACACCCACCCCACGCCTGACCTCAGAGTCCGTTGGTGGTTGAATCAGAGAAGAGCTGAGGTCACAGAGCGTGGGGCATGCCGGAGTCGCAGAGCAGGTTGACCCAGGGCAAGGAGGGCTCCCAGGCCTTGCCTCCAGGGCCAGGCTCCTCCCAGCGCACCCCCACCCACCATGCTGCTTGCTCCGGGGGGACAGTCACCAGCAGTAGACATGTATCATTTCTGAGAAGTCCCTTGAATGGAGACAGGAGGAGGCAGCTTGGGGACAGCCCACCCCGGAGGTCAGGGCCACATTTGGGGGTAGCATTGCCCAGCTGTAGCTGTGCCCGCCCCCACTGCCATGCCAGATGTCTCCTGGAGACAGCCGTGTGGTCAGCCTCCGGGCCGGGGCAGGACTGGTCTGCTGCCCTCCCTCTCGGACAGGGATTTCACACCCAGGAAAATAATTTCCTGGTAAGGAGATTAGAAGGCATCACTCGCTCTCTGGACAGGATGGGGCCAGGGTGAGGCAGGAGAGGAACAGCGGGAGAGGCCGGGGGGCAGGAGGGGGCGCGGGAGGAAGTGTCATTGTCAATCAGGGCGCTGACCCATCTAATCCAGCCTCCTGGCTCTCCTGATCCCAGGGACAGATGCCGGGTAAAAAGGTGCAAACTCGGTGGGGCTGGGCCCTCCCTGCAGCCCTGCAATACGGGTCCCTCTGTGGAGAGCGGCTTAATCTTGCCAAGAGCTAAGCTGTCCAAAGGCCCTCTCTGAGGCTCCGTGCGTTTCCGCTTGCCAGGCCTCACGTGCGGGGCTGCGGGAAGGCCAGGCGCAGCAAATTTCCTCCCGTTGGGGTGACTCATGCACTTGGTGGGGGCTGCGGTGGGAGTGGGGGAAGAACCTGAAGTCTCCCCAGACCTGGTGCTGGTCTCTGGCCTCATTCGCTCATCCACGCAACAAGCACGTACCGATCTAACCTGTGCCAGGATCAGATGGGCTCGTGATCCTGAAAAAGCTTGGTAGGTAACCGCATAGGATTACACCTTCACCATCCATTTATTCACCCCTCCATCCATCTGTCCAACTATTGTCCATCTGTCTATCTGTCCATTACAGACTGGCTCCCAGGTTGTCCAGGCACTGATGCAAAGAGAAGTGGCAGCCAGCCTCGCCCGCGGCCTGCCCAGTGGCCCACAGTGAAGCTGTCAGCTTGCCGAGGAGCTCGCCCTCGCCGGGCCTCTTCCATCCAGCCTTACGCACGTTTTTAATGAGCTCCCCTGTGCCAAGGAGCCAGCAGAGTTGTGTCCGAGCTGGCTCTGACCGCTAGGTACCTGCCCCAAAGAAGAAGCCACCATGAAGACCAGCTGGATGCTGAGGGCAACAATGATACTCTGCAAGGAGCAGGTGGAGGAGGGAGAGACGCCCCAGCAACCAGGGCCCAGCCTTCCCTTCAATGTCCATTTGGATTTTCCAAGAGATTCACTCGTGGTGCCAGTGGATAGATGGACATCGCAAGGCCCGGCCGGAGGGACTCAGTTGGCTGGAGCCTCATCTCGTGCACCGAAAGGTTGCCGGTTCGGTTCCGTCAGGACACATGCCTGAGTTGTGGGTTCGGTCCGTCAGGGCACATACAGAAAGCAAAACGATAGATGTTTCTTTGTCACCTACTCTGGACTTTTATATGACAGAGAACTCAAATTCTGTCTCTAAAATTACCCAACAAAAGTTTGCATAGCCCACACATAAAGCACAGACAGGAGGCATCAGGGCCTTGCATGTATGTGAGTGGCTTGCAGCCTTCTAATTACTTCACACAACTGAGGGGCCCTTGAAAAATCCAAGTGGGCCTCAGCAGGTGTGTGTGTGTGTGTGTGTGTGTAGTGTGAGTGTGTGTGTGTGAGTGAGTGTGTGTGTGAGTGTGTGTGAGTGTGTGTTTGTGAGTGTGTGTGTGAGTGAGTGTGTGTGTGAGTGTGTGTGTTTGTGAGTGTGTGAGTGTGTGTGTGTGAGTGAGTGTGTGTGTGTGTGTGTGTGTGAGTGTGTGTGTGTGTGTGTGTGTGTGAGTGTGTGTGTGTGTGTGTGTGTGTGTGTGTGTGTGCTGGTCGCCTGAGGACCCATCTGTTCTGAACTACACAGAGAACACTTGCTGCCAGTGTGCGAGGACCCTAAGAAATGGACCCCGGCACCATGGGGTGTGGGCTCCGGGCTAGGGGATGCCGGCTCCTCGCCTTTGGTTTGCATTTGTTGACCCTGAGTGCTCGCTGTCCTCTCCCAGCGAATGCTGCTCACCACGAGCATCGCCACGAGCCACATGTGTGCACAGTGAAGGCGGAGTGTCTATCAACAGGAACGATGATTAGCGATTTATGTATCAAGGTCTTGTTTATTCTTCCATTGTCAACAGTGGTCATTATTTATTTGAAACGGGGCCTTTCTCATTTCCTGGGCAGCACTGCTTTGAGTAAGAGCGTGTTGAAGGCTTAATAATTTTCATATGGCCGGGACCCAGAACAGAGAGGGCTGAGGCTCCCTGTGTCTGCGAGGAGAAGGGTCTTCCCACGGGGCTGCTGGCCCCACATCACGGAGAGGGAAGCGCAGCCACAGGACAGGAGAGCGGATAGTCAGAGAGCACTGGTGGCCTCCAGTGAAGCTTCGTGGCCCAGACAAAGGACTCCCAGGATCCCAGGGGAACTGGCAGATGTGAACTCAAATCCTCCTTGGGGAGCCTTGGAGAAATCACAAAGAGCTGGAGGTGGACACGTGCTCCAGTTTGCCATCCCCCCAATGGGAAGCAAATGCATTCGCGTGGTTACAAGGAATGTGAGACAGGGTGGCGCTGGGGAAGGCGAACGGGGTTACAGGGCTTGGAGCTAGAAAGAGCTGGGATAGAGTGTCTACTGGTTTGTGTGACCTTGAGCAAGTCCTTAAGCCTGACTTTCCTCATCTGCGAAATGGGGATAGTAACTGTACCCTACAGGCTGATGCTGCGAGTTGCATGAGGTAATACGTGTGACTTTCAAGAGGCCCAAAAAATATACCACTTTCCTCCCTCTTCGCCTGTACGGCAGCTACATTCTCTTCTGAAATATGGAGCTGGGTTTGGAAAGAATTAGGAAGGAATGCGTTTCTCCTGAGAGAAGGCCGTGACAGACTCATCTCTTCCTCTCTCGGGCGTATGGGCTTCAGAGGTCCGAGGAAGTGGCCAACAGAAAGTACGTTTGCTTTAAGAGAGCGTTTCTAAGACTCTCTCATGTCAGAGGCTCTGGAACCAGTGACACTCTCCACCCAGATTGTCTCCACTGCTCTGGGGAGGAAGTGGGGAGGTGCTGAGGGCAGGTCGGGGCCAGCCGCTGGACTTCAGCTGGCTGAGCGATTGCATCCGAGGAGCAGGGCCGCTGGCCTCCCACCAGCCAGGTGGAGGTCCCCAGCAGAGCCACAGAGCTCCGTTAATATGATCTGCTCCTGTCTCGGAACATTATTACAGGCATTCAACACAGACCTAGACAACGTGTTTATGAAGTATTCAGGTGACAGGAAGAGCTACTAAGTAGAAAATAAAAATTATCAGGCTTTCTATAAACGTATTTTTTCCTGATCCTCACAACCACTGCATGACGTTGGGACAGTTTAATTATTCTCATTTCACACTGAGGAAGCTGGGCTTTGAATGGTTAAGTGACTTGCCCAAGGCCACACGGCTAGGAAGTAGAGGAGCCGGAATGGATCAGAGGCCCTGAAGAGCCTGTCTTTGAGTCCCATGTGAAACACCAGCTCCTTTGGGTGCATCCAAAATGCTCAAGACCCTCGAGGAGGAGGCAAAGGAGGGGCCATTTTCAGACTTTGTTCATCCTTTCATCCAACCGCTACTCGGCGAACACCTGGTATCACCAGGCACCGGGTCCTGTGGATAGAGCAGAAAGTGTGCAGAGGAGCCGGCCCTTACAGGCCAGGGACATGAGGGCTGCAGAAGGAGGGCCATTAAACAGTAACAGGAAGATGAGTCAGGTCATTTTAGAAGATGGTGACAGAACCCAACTTTTACTGAGTGCTAGACAGCGTTCTAAACTCAGCAATCCTACGGAGTAAGTGCTCTCATTCTCCTTGCTTACAGATGAGAAGAGCCGAGGCAGAGTCTGAGCAGCCAGTTGCTGGCTCGGGCTGAAAGATGGCCCTTTACTTCGGAGCCAGCACAGTACACTGCTCAGCATTCTGCACACACAGCAGGGCTGGGAGGGCTCAGGGCAGACCAAGGTCCCACCGAGCATGTGGTCAGGGAAGACCATGGGTGGGTGGCGTCTGCACCTGAAGGAGGAGCTGGAGCCCTGTGAAGCCCAGGGGTGGGGTTGGCTGTGCGGGTGGAGGAGCAGAAAGATGCCGGTGAAGGAGCCAGGGTCAGGCGGACAGGTAGGGACAAGTGGTTGCAGACTGTGTAGGTCATGGCAAAGAGCTTGGACTTGTAAGAAACATGCTTCTGATTTATCTTCATGGAAAAGAAACAGCATGTGGCCAGGCGGTTACTGAATTTCCCCAGAGCAACAGGATGTGCGGGGGTGGAGAGAGGGTATGAGAGCTGCGCACGTGGCTGATAGCACATTTTCCAGGAAGATTCCTCTAAACAAAGAGGTGGAGATAGCTTGAAAGGTCTCAGCCCAATATTTTAATGCCCAACGGGAGACAGCAAGACCTAGGCAATGTATGAGGAAACAGGGGACCTCATAGGACTCAGCAGTGAGGGACAGAGGAGGGACTAAACAGAGAGGCTGTGCTCCCTGCCCCGGGTGTTCCTGTGCCAGGAGCGCCCGCTCTGAGAGTGTAATTAGTCTCATTTTCTGTGCCATGCTTCTGTTTCCCAGTCCGTCATTTGACATCCGGACCCTGAGCCAGTTCTCACAGACTCTCTTCCCCACTGTGAAAAGTCCAAGTGGGCATTTATGCAGGAGAACAGAGTGGTCAGGGTCCATTTCCCACTGAGTGCGGGTGCTCCTTGGGGAGCCCCGAAGCTTGGGGCGCACAGCTCCTAAATGGTGCCGCAGGACTGAGACGCTCTGAGCACCCTGAGGCAGCCCACAGTTGGCACCGCTGCCTCTCCCTGAGCCCTACTTACTTTCCCACTTTGTTTTCAAAGCTCAAACCCTAACAGGTCTGCTGGGGTCCGAGACCCGAGCTGGGTGCCCAGGCAGGACGGCGCGGGGCCTGGCCGGGTCCTCTCAGAGCACAATGTAGCCAGTTTCCCGGTACTGAGTGGGGGCCTGGAGGACACATCGAGTATCCGTCCACAGAGTCAGGCGTTCGAGTTGAGACCCAAAGGCCTTGCTAAACCCATTGGCACAAGGAGTGGAAACTACCAAGATGGGGCTTCCCAGCAAGGAGTGTGAGAGCCAGCGGCTGGCTTCAGAAAATCAATCCGGAGAGTTAGGGAAGAGGGTGAGCTGGAAGGATGAAGGCTCGGTAATGAGCTGGGAGGAGGGCACACCAGGGAGGTCAGAGAGTCAGGGAGGAGGGAGGGTAAGGAGGGACTGACCCGGGGGAGATGGGGGGAGGTGGGGGGAGGGGAGCTCGAGAGGAGGTGGAGCCAGAGTGGAGGGAGAGGAGGAGGAAGATGAACTGGGAAGGAAGGAGTCAGAGAGGAGGGGTCCCAAGGAGGAGGGGACGAGGAGGAGGGGAGCTGGCTCAGTGAGGCAGTTCAAGGAAAAGGACTCGGGACTTAGGGCATCTGCACGCTTTGGGGGACCTGACAAGGGGTGGTGACAGGTGGCCAGGCAGAGCTCCTGCTTAGCCTCGCAGGCACTCGCTCCCCTCTGTCCCCTGCAGGGACTCCGGGGCGCAGGCTCTGTGGGGCTGTGCACAGCCTGGCCTGGCCTGGAGGAGTCCCAGTATGGAAAGGGTGCCGATGCAGACTTGTTGCCCTGGCAAGTGTGGCTCAGCTGCTTGGACAGTGCCTCGTCCCTACACCGAAAGGTCACGGGTTCGATGTCCTGTCCGGGCACATACCTAGGTTGCAGGTTCACGGTTCAGTCCCCCATTGGGGCACATACAGAGGCAGCCAGTCGATGTTTCTCTCTCTCTCTCTCCCTTCCTCTCTCGGGGGAAAAAAAAAAAAGATTTGTTGATAGAGGAAAGCCGAGGGAGGCTCCTGGTTGGTGATGTACTACTATCCGCACATAAGCTGTCACCACTGCTCGAGGCTCGCTGACAGGAGACAGGCTCTCTCCCTAGTATTTCTGCAACTTTCTGTGAGTCTATGATCACTTTGAAATAAAAAATTAAAAACCAGACGAAACTGTCTTGCTCTGGAATTGCCTGCAGCCACCTCCAGAATTCAACCTGATACAGAAACAGGTCTTGTTGTGCCAGTAACGGTTTCTCAATTAATTCTTAAAAGAATGCTTGTGGAAGCTATCTAAATTTGTTATTTATTTAGTACATCTCATTGTATGTTTCTTTCTTAGCATAATTTTATGAACTAGGAAAAAAATGTAATTTTTCTTGTTCCTTCTTGTGTCCTTAATGTCTTCTCTTAAATCCAAAGTGCCCATGAATTGCTAATTTTCTACGTGGGCTCCAACTTGGAAACAGCTGGGAACTGCTGTCAGAGAACCCAGCTCAGTGAGGGACAGGACCTCTGAGAGGGGAAGTCACCAAGGCTCCAGCAGGGGCCCCCGGGCTGGGTGGGCTGGAAGTGACGGGTGGGTGGTGGGTGACACTGACAGGGTCGAGTGGGTGAGCTCAGGTCAGAGTAGAGTGGGGGACGCTGGCGGGAGACATTTGCAGGCTGGAGCCGCAGGAGGAAGCTGGGGCCCGGGACTGTGCCCGCCAGGTCCTCCCTGCCTGGAAGGGATTGCTGCACCGCCCTCTCACTCCAGCATTTCCAGGGAGGGAGCTGAGGGGCGTGGGGCCCGGCACCAGCACCCCTCTGACACCCACACTGAGCAGCTACCACTGCCCAGGTGCAAACAGAATCACGCTGCAGGGGTGACGGGGCCCTGGAGGGCACTGCTCCCCCTGTGCCGGGGCCCCGGGCGGCCAGCCTGCTGCCTGGGAAGGCTCAGGATGCCCGTAGCCCTGGCAGGGGCTGGTCAGGCTGGACTGCGTGTCAGTGGCCAGCGAGAACATGTCTGTCTAACAGGTCCCCAACCTTCACCCAGGCCGGGGCTGAATGGAAACATTATCACAATTTAATTACCTTTCACAAACGCAGCCTGAGAAACCCCACTCCTTGGCCGGCATGCCAACCTCGAAGGGAGCCAGGGGTGAGCGGAAATGTGCCCCCCGGGGCCAGGGAGCGCCCCTGAGGAGCCGCACACACGCTAATGAAGTTTAAAAGTGACCTGGGGGCCGGGGCCCACACGGGGCCCAGCGGGCTCCCCCCAGCAGGACTGCGGACTCCAGGGCCAGGCCAGGCTGTCTGGATGGTCTCAAGGGCTGCTTCCCCCCTCCTTTCTCACTTTTCTTTCCTTCTTCTTCTTCTACTTCTTCTTCTTTTTCTTTTTTAATAAAACGGATGATAAAGGGTCCTGCCAGGAACCATTGTCTTCCAAAGTCCAAAGTGTTTGAAATTAATTTATCCGCTTAGGACGGTGTATAAATTTCTCATTACGAGTGTCAGTGATGAACAAGAAACCATTCCAAGCGATGTCTCGGGCCCTTGCCAAGCCGCGGGCCTGGGGTCCCTGGCGGAGCCAGGGCGGCGACAAAGGGTTTCACACAGTCAGGAGCGTTAACTATGCATGCTTTCGCGTTGCCCGGGCTCAGCCAAATGCCCTGTGAGAATGCCACGTCCACACCGGTTTTATTATTCCGCACAGATGCCGGCTGGCTGTGTGTTTCCAGCTTGTGGAGCAGAATGTGGGGTGTTGGGGTTTCTCTTGTTGTTGAGCATGTACTTTTTTACTTTACCCTCCCCACGCCTTCTTTCTGCTCCCCACCCCCAGAGAGCTGGGGCAGGGGAAGTGGGGGAGCAGGGGAAGTTCTTGGAAGGGCTGGGGAAAGGTGGGGGAGGGGATTAAATGAGTCCCTTTGAGGTGTGTGAGTTGGGGGGGAGGGTGTGGAAACTAAAGAGAGGAAAGGGGAGGGGAGGAGGAGGTTAAGCCCTGGGAAAAAAATGGCACCCCTTGGTCCTTGTTGGGCCCGACTGCCAGCTACACAGGGCACAGCGAGAGCCCTGCCCGCCAGGCTGCTGGCCAGGCTGCCAGCCATGCTCGTGGCTGTCCTGCCCACCCCCCGAAGACGCAGCTTCAGAGGGAGGGGTCCTCAGGGTGCTCCTGCCATGTGTCACCTAGTAATTCCTAAACGCAAGTGTCAACCCAAGACTGCAAGGGCTGAAGAAGCGGCAAGGCTGGGGCACAAACCCCGGCGACGGTCAGGTGTGCTCAGCCTCCTGCTGCCTCGGCACCGGGAGCGCCCTGCCCCGAAGTCCACGGCCTCTGCCCGCTCGGGGCCGCCCGTCTGTGGGCTTCTGCTCAGGAGCCCGGTCAGGTCTCCCTTGGAGAAGGAGGCCCAAGAGCAGCAGGGAGGCAGCCCCAGGGGCTCAGCCAGGGTCCTGGGTAGGACTCGGCAGAGCGTGGTTTCTCCAGTGTCACCAGGGTGGGGACAAAGCGGAGACCTTAGGGGCAGGGCAGGAGGACTGGCTGGGAATCAGGAGACCCAAGTGGACTCCTGCTTGTCTCCCAGCTGCCTGCGGACCCAGGCCCACTGCCACCCTCTCTGAACCTTTCTGCGCACGTAAAGGGCCGGGGGCCCGTGCTATGGGCTCCATGAGGACGGAGAAGGGCAGGCCGTGCTACTGTGGGCCATCGACACTGACTGCAGTCTCCACAGCCCGAGAAGGTTGGGGTCCCCCTCTTGGGGGCCCTGCTGGTGACACTGCCTGCAGAGTCTCCCCCAGCCCCTGGGATATGTCTGGTCACCTTCTCGACACAGGGCCCTCTTCCTTAGGGGTCCTGGCCAGAGGGCGGTGCTTGGCCCCGGGGCCACTTCCAAGAACCAGCAGCCGCGCTGACGTGCTCACTCGCAGCCCTGTGCCCAGCCTCCGAGGGCAGGGCCCCTTGGAATGGCTGTTTGGGATGCCTGGCAAGTCACCGACCCTGGGCGGCGGGCCAGCCCACAGCCCCTGAGGAGGTGGCCTCATTAAAGGCCTCATGGTCCAGTGGGCAGGGCATCAGATTGGACATCTGGAGGCTTGGGGCCTGGTCCAGCTTGCTGCTGCTCTGCTGGGTGACCCTAAGCAGATTACTTGGCCTCTCGGTGCCCCATCTGCCCCCACCCTCCCATCTGGCAAGGCTTCCTGGAGGGAGTATTAGGGGGTGGCTCACAGAGCCCAGATTCTACAGCACCTCGGGTTAGCCTTCCCAGCCATGCCAGGGTTTGACAGGGACACGCAGGAACCACGCCTCGGGCTGCCACAGGCCTGCCTCAGAGGCGAAAGCCGTGAGGGGCTCCACAGCATCTCGGAGAGGAAAGACCATTAGAACAATCTCTCCTTTGGCAGATGGGGAAACTGAGGCCAGGGAACACAGCTGAGTACTTTGCCAAGTTAAGAACCAGAGCACCCATCCTCTGGCCTTTCTGTTTCCCCCGAGCGGTTCGCTCTGTCTCTCCTTCCCAACAAGGTCCCCAGGGTGACACTTTCCTCATAAGGGTCTAACCCTGTCAATCCCGCATCAGCCCCTCCCACGACCTCTTGTCTGAAGGTGACCAACCCCCTCAGCAGGCATCCCGGGCCGCCTTCCTCTGCAGCCTCCTCCATTGCCTTCCTCTAGCCAAGCACAAACCGGCTCCGCATCACCAGGCAGGGCTCAGGCCCTCCACGTTCCTGCCCTTCCCGCCCCATGGGGGCCTCCTCCCCTCTCTCCCGGGTGAGCTGATGGCCCTTCATGAGTTCAGTGAAACATCCCTTTTGCTTGACACCTGCTCCAAGCTGTCCCCAAGCACATGCCTGCACTGTCCTTTCACTGCACAAGGCCCACCTCCACCAGCGCACTGCCCAGGTGGGTGCAGGGCCTTCCCGAGCAGGACCTGCCTCTCAGCCACGTTGGGGCCAGAGGGTAGGTCCAGGGGTTGGCACATGGTCAAGGCCAGTATCCTAACCCACAAGCCCCTGCCCCCTTCCCTCCCCTCCTCTCACTCCTTCAAGCACCTGTAAACAAAGCACTTAGAAGCTCTGTCCAGGGAGCAGTGGCACACCAGGCCCCCTACTGCTCCAGGATGCCCCACCCCAGCCCAGCCTGCGGGGCCAGCCCAGGCCCTCCACCCCAACTCCTGCTTTCTGGTGTCTGGGTCCCAGCCCATCATCATAGACTTCCTTACTGTGCCTTCCCACGTGTTAGGTGACACACACTTACGTGTATATGTATAATTTATCATATAAATGCGAACTCCTGAAGACAGCATGGCTGCTCAGTTTCTCGCTCACTGAGGAAACCAAAGCTCAGAGAGAGTCAGTGGCTTGCCTGGGGTCACACAGCTGGAAGAGGCAGAGCTGGGATCTGAGCCCAGATCTGCAGGATTTGAAGTCATGCTCCCCACTAGCACCTGCTTGCCTCCCTCCCTGCTAAGGGGCTGTTTGGAGGCATGGAGTCAGCTGAGTTGCTGCAGGCAGTGAGGAATTTTCCAGGCGATCCTATCCCCTTGGCACCGGCATTTTAACCCATCTTCTGAGCTTTTCCCAAAGTGGAATTTCAGACATCACTATTGCCTCATGTTAGCAAGATTTCCATCTGATCTCTGTCTTAGCAACATACTCAAGGAACTTGTGAGAGTTAACCTCTTCCCATCTTTCTCCATGATGCTCTCATTATTTTATTTTATTTTATTTTATTTTATTTTATTTTATTTTATTTTTAAATTAAGCATTTCAAGGACCTAAGGCTTTAAAATATCAGTTCTCCTCCAAGTGACCTAAAGGTTTAATACAATCCCAATCAAAGGCCTAGCAAGATTTTTAAAAAATAGAAATTGACAAGTTGATTCAAAAGTTTTTATTGGAAAACAAGGCACTGGAAAAGCCAAAACAAGTTTGAAAAAGAACAAAGTTGAGGGATTCACTGATTTCAAGACTTACTACAAAACTACCATAATCGAGATGAGACAATGTTACAAGATAGACAGGGACCAATGGAGGTGAATAGGAGATTCAGAAATAGTCACACACAGACACGGTCAATTGCTTTTGGACAGAGATGTAGGCAATTCAATCTTTTCAACAAATGGTGTTGGAGCAATTGGGCATCCATATTCAAAGAGACAAATCTGGATTCTTATCCACATCTAACACAAAAATTAACTCAACGGACCATAAACCCACAAGAGAAACCTAAACTCATAAAACGTCTAGACAAAAGCATAAGAGAAGGTCTTTGTGACCTTGGGTTAAACAGACAATTCTTAGGGCACAAAAGTGAAATCCATAAAAGAAAAAATAAATTAATACACCGGATTTCTTCAAAATGAACAGCCTCTGCTTTTGGAACATCCCCTGGCTCAGGGCCCCAGCCGGAGCCTGGCCTCTGCCTGGGCGCGGCGGGTGAGGCGGGCGGATGAGTCGCCGTGGTCAAGAGCAGCCGCGGAGGCCAGGCAGTGGGCACTGTGGGCTGGTACGGGCTGGGGACCCTTTCCACACCTGGCCTTTAGTATGACACTTAACGCCTCTTACCTTCAGCTTTCTCACCTGTAAAGGAGCTGCCTCTGGCAAAGTCACTTGGGGGAACAGGAAATATGAAAGTGCGCGCTCAAACGTTTTGAGTTCCTTCTCCTTCTCCTCAGAGAGGATCTGCAGCCGTCGGAGGCCCTCCTGCAAGAAGCCCTGCTCTAGCCCAAAGCCCGGAACCTGGATGGTTAAGGGAGACACAGGGATGCGCCATCTCTCCAGGGTTGTTGAAGGTTCTAGAAGCCAAGAGTGAGAAGTGTGCGAAGAAGTAGGAGAAAGAGGATGGAGGGAGAGCAGGGGTGGGAGAGAGTAGAGGGAAGGCAGCAAAAGCACACGGCCAAGCCCAGGTGACAACTACAAACCGGCGCGCTGACTTGGAAGAAGAACCTCAGTGGGAATGGCTTGACCCACTGGCTCGTGTCAAACCCCACAGCCACCATTGCTGCATGGCCGCCGAGCTGGGGCAGGACCTGTGCCTGTGAGGGCTTCCTTCAGTTCAGGTGCAAGCAGCCCTCCTGACTGTCAGCAACAATGTCTTCCTTTAGCTCAAAAACTGGTAGTAAAATGACTTATCAATTCTCATCCAATTACCGCCAAGACAGGGTATTTTATATTTTAGAAAGTGTTTGATGCAAAACAGGTGCAAGAACAACTTGTGGCCTGGGAGGGTTATCCGTTACCTATCATGTCAGCTACATGGGACACTTCACCCCTCAAGCATGCTGGAAGATGGGGTGCCACAGCTCGAGTGAGGAGCTCAGGAGCTAATACACAGGTCTCAAGGGTAGGGAGTCCAGCAGTTTGGGCAGGGGCCAGGAGCATGGATTAGGGGAGGGGAGGGGAGGGGAGGGGAAGGGAGGGGAGGGGAGGGAACAAAATTACCAGCTATATTTACTTGCACTATGCATATAAAGGGTAGGGGTCTCCTAGACAATTTCATCAACTCAAACCCCATGGATTGAGCCTGTTCTATGTTTGGGTTCTGAGCCAGACCCTGGGAATAACCAAGGCTGGGGGTTTCCTGTTCTGAAGGAGCTCCCCAAAACAGGCCTGTGGAAGCTCCCCTCCCCCCGCCCCGGCCCCGCACCGTCAGCCATCCTGGTCTCCTCAGGCCAGTGTCTGTGAAAGGACCTAGGACCTGTTCATGTCATCCCCCTGACAAAGCCGCCACTTTATTATTGGAACAAAATCCAAGTGCATATCCTAGCTGACCAGCCTGAGGAATCAGGCCCTGCCTGCACCCTCATTTCCCACCTATCCCCCCTCCAGTGTAGCCCCAGTCCAGCTGGGCTTTCCCCTGCTCCTCCGGCACCCCAATGTCTCTCCCAGGCAGGCCCGTCCACCCTCCCACCTCCGGGCATCCTCAGGCTGGCTTCCGGGAGCCCTGCCCCTGAGTGCACTTATTGCCAGCCTCCTCTCAGCAGTTAGCACAGTAATGATTAGCTATGTCTAACTGCTATCTCCTCTCCCAAACTGAAGGCTCCCTCGAAGTGGGGACCGGGCCTGGCTCCGCCCCAGTGCTCGCCTCAATGTCCACCCAGGCTGGCGTTGGGAAGGCACGAATACTCGTGGACCGAATGAACAAGTGAAGAAATAAAGACTCTGTGGAGGCCACAGATGGGTGGGCTGGGATGACTGGAGCTCCCCAGCAAAGGGAGCCGGAGCTGCCTGCAGAGCTCCACCGGGCTGCACGCCACGAAGCGTCGCTGATCCGCTGTAGCCGTGCCGTAGCCGTGTCCCGGTTCTTCTGGGCCAGGAATGATGGAGCCCTCAGTCCCTGGACCCCGTGCTCGCCAGGTCTCCCTCCTGCTCGTCTTCCACATCCACTAACCGTTTGCTCCTCTCGCTCCCCTAGGGGCTGGAGGTCGCACCTCCTGTGTTAGAGCCCTGATTGCTGTTTGCAGAGTCTCTGTCATCTCCCTTTTCTGGGTTTTTATCTGGAGTGGCTTTGCTTCCCCGGCGTGCTCAGCACAGGGCCGCTGCCTCGCCCTGCACCCACGGGGCTTTCTGTCTGCTCACCAGACCCACCTTGTCCTGCCGCGGCTTTGAGTCAGTCCTAGCTTGGGGCGGGCAGGGGATCAACTCCCTGACGGGGGTCTGCACAGGAGGCCCTGATCCCAGTGTCCTGCGCTCCCTCTGATGCCCACGCTTCGCCCACACCGCCAAGCACCCCCTCTCCGGGGCTCCTCCTCACACGCAGCGTGCTGCGGGGGAGACGGGGCAGATTGAATCTCACTGAGCACTCTCAGGCTGACCACTTAGCGCGGACTCAGTCGCTGCATCTGTGGAAAGGGGGTTAACTGCAGCTCCGCCCAGGGGGTGGTAGGCTAAAGGAAACACCTGGCTGCCCCTACACAGGCCTGGGGGTTAAAGCGCACCCCACGCCGCCTGACTCCAGCAGGGGGTTCTTTCAGGAAGGCTCGCCCTGTGGAGGGCATAGGTGGGTCAGGGGGTGGGGGGATGCTGCAAGGTGCACTCCTCAGCCTCTCAGAGCCCCAGACTGTGGCAGGGCTGCACTGCAGACTTCCTAGGCAGGAACACCCCTGCTGCCGGGAGGCCGGGAGCTGCATCACCATGAAGATGGACCCGGGTGAAAACAGCCACGGTCCTGGATCTGCCCCGCCGGGGCAGGAGGCTGCTCTCCCCAGAGACGCTCATGGGCTCGGACAGTGGGGGACCAGTGCCCTGCACTGCTCCTGGGCACAACAGTGGGCACATCAAGTCACGGCACGTCGGCCTTATTTGCCAATCTGTTGACTGTGCCCCCTGGCCCTCAAGTCCCTATTCATTGGGTGGTAAACATGTTACCTAGCAACTGAGTGTCAATATCAACAAAGGCTCCGATGAAGTTGTTAATCTGGGCGAGACTGACAGAGGGCCGAGGTGCTCTCTGCTGGCTCCTCCACTCATTGTCTGACACTTAGACGGGCCCACAAGGCTATCGAGGCTCAAAAGACCCCGCGTCTCCGTCCACTATGAAAATTAAATGAAGTGTGCGTCTCAGGCGGGAAAAGGCCGGGCACTGGCCGCCTGGTGACACTGTTTTCTTCTTTCTTCCTTCCCCACCGTGCCTCAGCCCCCAGGGCAGAGTGCTTCCCCGAAAGCAGTGACCGCTGCTAATTTTGGAAGGCATGCCTGTCATTTGTTCTGTTCACGGGGCTCCAGGTTGGGTGAGGAGGGCAGAGCTGGCTCTGGCCTCAGCCCTGTGCCAGGCTCAGGCCTCCATCGCAATCTGCAGTGGAATGAGGGTGAGCACGTGGCAGGGAGCAGCTGCTGCCTCTCCCTGAAGCTCATACGTCAGTGGAAAGAGGCCATAAACAAATAAAGAAACCAGGTCGTGATCTAATGCTGTGCGGGTACCTGGGGGAGAGCATTTCAGCAGGAGGAGGGGCAAATCCAGTCCTGAGGAATGTGTTTTGCATTTTGTATCTTCAAAGAGCTGCAGGAAGCCAGAGTATCTGCTTGGCTGATAGCACAGGGCCTGGGGCGGGGAGGGGGGTGGGTGTTCTGTGGCGAGGAGTCAGAGTTCATCTAAGCGGGTGGAAGCCAGTGGAGAGTTTCCACTGTGGGGCGACTCGGTCTGAATTCCACTGGATGGAGAAGTGACTGCAGGGGCCTGGTGGAGGCAGGGAAACGGTGTAGGAGGTTCTAGGAGAGAGCAGGTGAGAGGCGCTGGATCGTGGCACTTCCGTCTTGTCCCCAGAAGGCCCCGCCTGAGGCTGTTGGTGAAGGAGTGGAATGGCACAAGGGGGGCCTAGCCTCGAGAGGTAGAAGTGTGGGGCTGAGGGCTGAGCTCCAAGCTAGTGCTCGGCTCTTCCTCCCTGTGTCCTTGGAGAATACCTCGCCTCTCTGGGCCCCAGTTCCTCATCTGCTAACTGATAGATCCTCCCTTCCCCCAACTGATGGACAGAGTATGACGTAAACTCCACCTGCAGCCGGACATTCCTGAACACCTTATATGGACTGTACATTGAACCACCAATCAGCACCTACCAAATACCATAAGCCCCCAATTCCTAAGTCCCTAGGTCCCTAATCATGTACCTTACATGAAACCACCAATCAGCGTGGGCTGAGTACCCTAAGCCCCGTCCCTTCCTTTCCTCCCCTCAAAAGGTGCTCTCACCCCCGGCCCGGCCCCCTTTTCCCCCTCTGGAAGACGGCCCGGCAGGGTGATCTCCAATAAAGCCTGTGTCCTGGTATCCCATGGTCTCCGGCCCTCTGTTTCATCTTCCACTAACTAAACTCTTCGTTCTGTCTACTCTCCAGAATGCTAGGAGGAGGGGGTGGGAGGAGTCGGGCAAAATTATTTTCTAAGTCTGACTGAGCCTTTTACTAGCTGTGAGGCCTTGGTCAAGCTATTTAACCTCCCTAAACCTCGGATCTTCTCTTCTTTAAAACGAGCTAATGGCATCTGCCTCCACAGTGCTCAGTCAATGCTTAATTATTTGTTCAGCATACATTTGTGTGTGTGTGCTCGGCATCGCGCTAGGCAGTGAGATGAGTAAGACGTGGCCCTTTTTCTCCTGGAGGCAAGAAGACTGGCTTGTCGAGAACAATTACAGTCCAGGGGCCTTGCCCTCAGGAAACCCTGGCACCCCCGCTCTTGCCCGGGACAGCAGTCGTGTGGGGGTCTTGTAAGAAGTATTAGGGCTGAGCAGAGGGGGCTGGGCTAGGACAGCAGCAGTGTGGGGGTCTTGTAAGAAGCATTAGGGCTGAGCAGAGGGGGCTGGGCTAGGACAGCAGCAGTGTGGGGGTCTTGTAAGAAGTATTAGGGCTGAGCAGAGGGGGCTGGGCTAGGGTTCAGAAACCCAGGTGCTAGCAGGCTCCTGCCCTGATTTTAGTCTTTTCTCTGGGTCTTGGTTGCTGCGCTCAGAATGAAGAGATGGGATTGGATGGTCTTTAACTCCTTCCAGCCTTTGACGGCAGGGAGAAGGACCATCCACCTTAGGCAGGAGCTGGGCAGTGATAAGCCTGGGTTCCCTGAGGCCACAGGCAGGGCAGCCTTTCAAAGATTCAGAGCGTTTTCCACAAATCCAGGTTCCCTTCTGGTAGCAGATTCTGGGCCTCAAGCGTCCTGAGGAGCCCTGGTCACCTGAAGGAAGGTTGTCCCCTCACAGTTGTCTTTTAACCTTCTGATCCTTAAAGGAAAAAGTGGGGCTCTTGTGCCCCTGACACCTCTTGAATTCCTGCTGATCTCCATCTTAAGTGAGGAGCCCACAGCCTCAGGACAATGTCTTGAGAGGCAAGAATAATAACATAACTAAGTCAATAATAACATAACTTGCATTGTGTAGAGGTGTATGTTACTTTCTGCTGCGGCAATTGCTATTCGTATTCCATATGCAGTAAGGATGGAAAGTTTCTTTCAAAATTACATTCAGTTAATAATCAAGGTAAGCCCATTTTGAGGGGGAAAATGTGTTGAGCCATGTGAAATCGCCAATAACTGACCACTTCCAACCTGTATAAACAGCAATTTCATACAGTTCAACCTAGCATAAAGTAGTGGATGATAACAATAGCAGCTAGCATTGATTGAGGACTTACTACAACCAGACGCTGCTCCTACTGCTTCACAAGGGGCATCTCACATTGTCCCCAGAGCCAACAAAGTGCGTGGGAAGCACTGCAGTTAATTACACACTACATCAAGCAGCCCTGCGACCCTGGGCCGAGGCCAGTCCAGAACCTGAGGCCCTTCCGTTGACTACAGAGTCCATGGCCCCTGGTCCACCCTATGCTCATATTTCCTGAACAGCTAATACAGAGCGTGGGCTGGTGATGGTCATGGCTGGGGAGTAGGAATGTGGGACAGAATTACAGCAACTCTCCCAGCCTTGGGGAGACAGATGGGTGCACGTGATGACGGGCCCAGTGGCCACATAGTCCCCACTGTGCGGCCCATGGGGGAGACATCAGCACAGCACTGTGGACAGGAAGGCTGCTCCCTGAGCCCCATGAAGGCCAGGGCTGAGCCGTGTTCACCTGTGATGGGCAGGAGGACCAGGTGACCAGAGAGGAGGAGGAGCGGTGGGGCAGGTCGTCCGGCACAGGGCCAGGGAAGACATAAGATGCCAAGCAAGGGAGGCACCGGAGAGGAGGCTGGGAGAAGAGGAACCAGGAGGTAGGAGTGAGCCCCAAAGGATGTTTTCCTTCCAATTATGGGGCACATGTAGCATTTTGGGGCTCTGTCCCAGCTTACCCACCAGACCACATGACTCACTCTCATCTGCCCACACGTGGCAGACATGGTACCAGTGTCAGTACAATGGGTGACAACTGTACCCAGAGGAGCTGATGACTTCTTCAGGGTCCATTGCCCCTGCCGCCCTCTCCCCAGGGCCTTGATCAGACCAGATAGGGGAAGGGAAGCCAATGAGAGCTCAGTGACATTTGATGGGGAGGCACATGGGGGTTGCAGGTGACAGACTCGGTGACCAAGCTTCTTCAGTGGACCACAGCAGTGGGAGGTGTTACAAGGCGGGTACCAAAGGAAAAACATAATCTTGGGTTCAATGCCGGGAACCAATTCCAACATGTAATAATTACAAGAGTTTCACCAAAAGGTTGGTGAAGCTTGGGGGGCTCAACAAGGGCTGAGCCACACATGTAGTTTACCCTTTGGAATGGCTAAACGGCACTTCCCCCAAACCTGAATAGGATTGCCTGCTGCCAGACAGCTCAGGGCATTTTCTTGCCTCCTGTTGGCCAAACACCTGAACAGCTGTAGGCTATTCCCCAAACTGACAATGCTTCTGAACCCTACCCTTTGAAACCTTACCCTTTGAAGTGTATGTCTCCACCTTGCCTTAGGACAAATTGTGTTAATAAAAGCAAGGGTCCTAGACAAGGAGGGAGTCTTCAGTTCCTTTAGCTGAAGATCCTCTGACCCACAATGCCTTTCAAAATCATCTTTCGTCCTTGGACTCCTTCTTGAATCTACGCATCAGCCCCTTTCTCCAGATTACAGAAACCTTTGTAAGGCTGGGACAAGAACTCTGGCAGTTCAAGATGCCAGGGAGAGTAGAAATCGGTAGATGATGATGACAAAGGTGGAGCTTGTGAGCTGGTTTGAATCCCAAGTCAAAAGCTTCTCCTTTTGGTGTGAGTTACACCCCTCCCAAGGGTGACGGTGGGAAGGTGACCAGCGTAGGCACCAATGGGAACACAGACAGAACATTTAAAGCCAGGATCTCCTGATTTAGAGGAGCGGCCCGGATCATGTGGGAGAAAATGCCTGGAGAGGGAAATGGGAAATTGCTGACCCTGGTGGCTTGGGCCACAGCAAATTGGGCTCTGTTGGTCTAGCAACCAGACGGGGAAGGAAAGCAGGAGAGACCATCGTTACCCTCTGGAGTTGCAAGAGCAGCCTCTTTTTTCTCATCCATCCAACGGGGCTAATATCACATGCTGGCATGCCTGTGAGGAGTCCACAGGCCGGGAATTAAATCCCCCTCACTCTCCCCCTTGCCCTGGGGTAGAGCAGGGAGGCTGCCCCAGGCTGAGGGCAAAGTTTACAAGAGCTGCTGCGTGGAGGTGCCCTAGGGCCTCGGAGCTCTGGGACGGGCCTGCCTGCCTAGCTCTGGGCTCCTTCCCTGCTCTGAGGGGCAGGTGGGGCAGTGCGGGGCCTGCAGAGAGCAGGGAGGACAGCAGGGTCCGAGATGGCAGCTCTCCTATCCTGGTGGCTGCTGTTTCATTTATTGAATCCCAAAGAGAGAAGGGCAGGCAAGAAGGGAGTGCTGGCTAGACAAACACGAGGAAGATGGACAGAGGGAGAGAGGGACGCCAGGACGGGGGCTCAGAGGTGAGTAAAAAAGAGGGGGAGAGGAGGCAGGCGGAGGTCAGGGCACAGTGGGGAGAGCAGTGGGCAGACTGCATTACCCGCACGTCTGTCGCTAGTAAAGGGTGAGGGCCGCCACACCCAGCCTGGGCTGGGAGAGCCTCACAGGGGCACTGCAGGAAGCTGGAGCCACACCCCAGCTCTGCCCCTCCCTCTGAGCGCAGAGGGCCTGCAGCCAGCACTCCGCTCTGGCTCAGGCCTCGGTTCTCCCTCAGCCTGACCCCTAGAGCAAGCCCACCCCCGGCAAAGGCCCGGTTCTCCCTCAGCCTGACCCCTAGAGCAAGCCCGCCCCCGGCAAAGGCCCAGCTGTGGCCCCCCTATCGCCAGCCTCAGCCTGGGGTGCTTCCTTGTTGAATTGTTTGGGCCCCTCTCCGAGCCCTGTCTCTAGCTGCCTGGGGGTAGGAGCTCCAGAAGGGCCCAGCCTGGCCACCTGTGACCTGCATCCTGGCTGCCCCTCCCCTCCCTCTGTTGTCTCCCTATCCCTTCCCCGGTCGGCTGCCAAGGTGGGGGACCTACAGACTGTGCCCCAGATATATAGGTGATTAAATATACACCCATATGTACTTCCCCTGGAGCATGGGTAAGTGCTCAACAATGTTAGCTATTGGCCGCATTTTAATCATTTCTTGACTTCAGGGCTGCAGTTCATTCACCTCTGAAGTGAAAGCCACGCAGCATTAGGCGCCTACTGATACGCTGCACCGAGCAGGTGCAGCCTCCCTCTGGGGGTTTCTTGCAAAAAAAAATACGTAATCTAAACATGAGGAAACATAAGACAAAACCACCCTGCTACAAACTAGCTGAGCCGAACTCCTCCAAAGTGTCAAGGTCATGGGATTCAAGGAAAGACAGTGGCCTATTCCAGATTGGAGTGTTCTCGGGAGACATGACTGCAAGATGAGAAGTGGGGTCCTGCTTAGATCCCGATGCTGTGAGGTAACTTGCAAAATTCAAATAAGGCTTGCAAATTGGTTGTTAGTGTCATGTCTGCCCTCGCCCTGGTTCTGACCCGCGTACGGGGTTCACAGGGCATTAGCGTCAGGGAAGACTGCGTGAGGCTGTGCGGAACTCCTGGGACTATTTTTGCCAAATTGTTCCAAGTCTGAAATTATTTCAATATGAACATTTTAACCAGCAGGACTAGTGAGAGTAGCTACCTCCCAGGTTCTCGGGAATACATGGAAAGCACAGAGCAGCGCGGGGCACCCCGCAGACTGTCGTTGCTGCCAATATGCAGACCGAGGCCACAGCTGTCGGAGCCAGAGGGCACAGGGCCAGCTCCCTCCTTTTAAAGCGTCATTCATCTATCTCCCCACTAAGCACACTTCTGGAGAGCACAAGGGGTATGGCAGGGAGCAGGCCCCACGCCCATCCCTGGCCACCTGGCTCCAAGCGGCAGAGGCAGATGTCAATCAATGACTCCCACCAAGCAGCACAAAGGTATACAGGGCACTGAGGACTGTGCTGGGGAGTCCCCAGGGTCCGCATGTGTGGGAGGGCCTCATAAGCCCTGTCCTGGGATCGGCAGGCTTCCCCGGCCATCTGAAGGGTGGCGGAGAATGACGCTGGGAAAACAGGCCTTAGGCAGAGCGTGAGCGGGCTGTCTGCGGGGCGTGAGCGGGCTCTGAGAGCCAGGGGCGGGAGGGATGGCCTGGCCTGAGGGACTGCCGTCCAGGCCGGCCCGGCTCCCGGCCCTTTGCAGCCTGTCACGCCACAGGGCAGCCACATGTTCCCAAACACGGCTACACTTCAACTGTAGAGAGAGTCCCATCTTGCAAATTTGTCAGCCCTTGGGCTTTGTGCCAACTTTGAGGATTTTTTAATAGAGAAAAAGTGTAGATTGGGTAGGACTTGGTGATCTTGAGAACGGGTCACTCTGCCAACTTTAAGAAGAAAAGGCGCCTGGCGGTGTCTCCGTGAAAAGCAGGGCATGCTGCAGGCCGATAACAAAGCGCCTTCTGTCCCCTGGCACCGCCCGGGTGCCCAACACGTTTCACAGCATCTTCGCACCTAGCCCGGGGGCGGGTCCAGCAGATGCCCACGTCACGGGCTAAGCATGAAGAGCTGAGAGCCAGAGAGCCCGGGGGCTCTGCGTGCCCAGGCGAGGCTGCCCAGCAGGGCAGTGTGGCGGGTGGGCAGAGGCCTCTGCGCTCTTCACCCCCAGGGAGAGGGTGCAGAGAGGAAGAGCCGGCACGGCGGCCAGACCGTGCTGGTTCGTCGTCTCCAAACCTTACACTCATTAGGAAAATGGGCCTACAAAAGCCCTCCTGGGGGGTGATGAGCATCCGCCGAGTATTGGTGGGGTGGCCCCAATGTGAGGCACACAGAAGCCACTCACTAAATGGAAGGCCCTCCTCTCAGCCTGTGTAGGATGCCCTGTAAGCGCAGCCCAGGAGCAGCCTCCGGATTCTGACCCGTGCGTTCATTACTCCCTTCATGCTGACACCACGCAGCCAGCCT
The DNA here is from genome assembly GCF_027574615.1 of Eptesicus fuscus. Taxonomy (NCBI): domain Eukaryota; kingdom Metazoa; phylum Chordata; class Mammalia; order Chiroptera; family Vespertilionidae; genus Eptesicus; species Eptesicus fuscus. The sequence goes on from NC_072483.1 coordinate 8,294,863, forward strand.
GCACTGTGACCACACGGCCGTGCCGATGGCATTTACTCATTCACACTCAGACACACCTACTACGTCAGACACTGGGCCAAGGGCTCCACACATGGGAACCCCGACTCTTCATAACAACCCTGAGAAGTGGGTCCAGATAGTAAATGGGGAGATTGCACGTCGAACCCAGGAGGTCTAACTCCAAATGTCTGTCCTCAACCACAGCACTGCCTACCTGCTGCCCGTGAGGATAGCCGTGCCACCACGGCATGGCTTGAATTGTGACTCCAAGATTCGGTGAAGTCCTAACCCCTATGCCTCAGCACGCGGGACTTTGTTTGAAAACAGCCTTCTTGCAGGTGTGGTCAGTGAGGGCTTAGGGTGGAGCCTGATCCCCTGTTTCCGGCGTCCGTCCGTATAGAAAGGGGAAATTTGGGCACAGAGCAAGCACACGGGAGAAGCCCTGTGAAGGTGAAAGCAGAGATCTGGCAGATGCTGCCACAAGCCAGGGAACATCGGATGCTGTCCACAAGCCACCTGCAGCCGGAAGAGAGGCTGGGATGATGCTCCCTCAGAGCCACCAGGAGGAACCAGCCGCGGCGACACCTCGGCCCCAGACCCTGGCCTCCGGGACAGCGAGACAGTGCATTTCTGCTGTGAAAGGCACCTCTTTGTGGCTCTTTGTTAGGACAGCCCTAGCACACTGTACAGCCACTACAGTCTCCAGGGCATGTCCCAAAGCAATCCCCATTCCTCCGGGTAGGTAGACTCATAATCTTTTTGGTGTCCTCGATAGTGACTCTTAACGGAGGCAGCTTTGGCAATGTCTGGAGACATTTGAGGCTGTCACCCTGGGAGGGGCAGCTGGCATCGAGTGGGCGGAGGCCAGGGATGCTGCTGACCATCGTGCGGGCACAGGGCAGCCCCGCCACAGAGAATCACCTGATCCAAAACATTGACAGTGCCGAGACTGCAAACGCTTTTGACAATCGGAGGAGTCCTGTGATCTTCTCCTTGGAAAAATCTGCTAACACGTGCATTCACTCAACTCTCTCTCACACACGTACATGCACTCACAGAGACATACACACTCACTCACACATACTCACACTCCCTCACTCACTCACATGCCATTCTGCGTCGAGCCCCAAGGAAGGATAGCGTCCCAAGCATCACAGGCTAAGCACTCTTGTTGCTTTGTACATAAGGAATATGTTCTTAACATAGGTAGAAGCTAAGATTTTCAGCACTATACAAAGAGATACAACTATAAGATAATATAGGCAAGGTTAAAAATCCTGTAATCTTAACTTGAATTGGAAATGTCACTATGAACTCATGATGTGTTTTCCCTTTCCTAAAGAAAGCACCTGTCACCTCGATCTGGCCACTGGGAAGTTCTATGAGTAACACCAGCCCAGAAGTAATGAGGCTCACAGCTCCAGGCTGGGGTCTCCCAGGAACTAGGGAGCCTTGGAGAAATGGATGATTCTGGGGCTGTGGTAAGAAAAACATAAGATGAGCTGAACCATCTTGTCCTACCAAAAAGCAAAGAATTTGTCCCAGATTTCTACAGCTGTATCAGAAGGAGCTCACTCAAAATGGTTCTGATTGGCCAACAATGGGAAAATGTTATCATCAAAAATAAAAATGACTAAGATAGATTGAAATAAACCAAATATTGAGTTTATAATGATAGCTTTAAAAACTTAATTGTCATCTGTGGAAGACACTAGAAAACCAACACATTATTTTGAAAAACTTTTTAAAATTATTATTTTTAAAAGGAAAGGTTTAAACATTTATTCTGCCTTTCCAGGGAAATCATTAATGAAGGCGAGAGCTGTTATAGAATAATTAATTTCACCTAGAAAATGCAAAAGGAATAAGAGGATATTACCCTTTTAAACCCTAATGCAATAATGGGCCGACATGGCTGTTAAA